>NC_141249.1:13943916-14543916 GCF_054856555.1 Leptonotus elevatus | reverse complement strand
TATTTTTTTGTGTAAACAAGAACTCCAAAGTGAGCTTTCAGTCAGGGCGAGGTTCCATAAACCGCCACCTTATTGGCCACTCGGGCGCAAAGATTGGATTTACGCTATCAGCTGATGCGTGTCAGTAGCCACTTGCTTCAATTGGTTACAGTATGTGGTCAAGTTCTGTTGTAATCATGTCGGCCCATATTAGCATGTGGCTCGTTTTTATTGGCTTTTTGCAATTACCCATGTCATGTGGTTTCTGGAGTGCATGTACACTGAAAATGTTCAGAGGAGGAGGAATTCTCAGAACACTATATCGTTTGACTTAAAAGAAGAACCTCTGAGTCTGAAGCCTCTTATTTACTGCTACATTTTCAGATCCTTTAGTTCTGGGTACTTGTTAGCTTAGGTAAAAAAAAAATATTGATCTTAAAGCAAGTTCTGGTATTAAATAAGAAGCACAAACATGGCATAGACCGTTATTCTGTACATAGAGAACCTCAATGGAAGTGAACATCAGTAAAGAAAGCATGAACCTGAAGAGGTAACATCATCTTGAGAGTACTATACTACTTCCTACCAAGGTCCAAACACAAACTGGTTTCTAGTTCTGGGGTAAAGTCCTCAGTTCATCATGACTACACTTCCCAGCACTCAATTCTCTAACATTCAAGCGATCGTTCACCTCTGCCCAGAAATCGTATTTGACTTAAAAGACAACTTTAGCACCACGTCACCACTCGGAGCTTCTATTTGTCTTGTATCAGGGTTAAGAAAACAGCCCGATGTCTGTACCTCAGTGTGGGTCAGGTTCAGGCATGGACGGGGGTAGTGAGTCATTGTTGAAGTTGAAAGCAGCTTTGGAGTTAATGCATTCTCTTTCACAGTGAGGGATCTGCAAATCGGTCCCTTTCTTTCAAACCGCGGGGGTGATTTGGGAAATGGAGGCTACCTGTTGCATGAAACATTGAAGCATTACGCATGCTGCTGCTCTGCCACCCTCTGGGTAAGGAAAGTGCAAGCTGCTGAAGGAGACTTGGCGTCGGAGCCAAGCACATCTGGTAAATGTTGTGGGGACCTCTTGCAGATGGTCTTGAATTGCCTTCTTAAAAAATATCCATGAAAAGTAATAGGACCAAACTGATTGAATTTATTCATCCTGATTCTGTTCCACAACTGTTCCCCGACACAGAGAAGCTCACTGGCAGTGAACATTGACAGAGAACACACACAATTTGAGGAACAAAACAAAAAAAAGAAGCAAAGGTAAAAGAACATTTGGCTTGTCCGGTTGTTCTCAAAAAAGGTTTTATAACCAGCTGCAAACAGGTGATGTATGTGTAGGTACTAGGTAGGATCCCTGCGCTGTGGCCTGACTCTTGTTGATGTTGGCCGCAGTCCTCAGGAAAGGTCTGCACAGGCAACTTGAGCAAGTGCAGTCCAAACACTCTTTCTTCTGTTTTATTTCCAGAGCTTTTTCACAACAAGCTTTCATTCCCGCTCTTCCTCGATACATTTGTGATATTGACACTTGACGCTTTAAAATTGAGTAAGTACTACAAAGAAGTTAGATTGCTAAAGGCCGTTGAGTGGAGGACAAACAGACTTTACTCTACATTCGCCTTTGAGCACTTGGACCTTTTCTGGCAGCGCTCAGTGTTGACTCACTAGCGTACACCTTGCCAGCTATTCATACCTTCCTCCCACTCTCGTTTTTATTTCTCCAGCAAATCGGTCTTTGAGCCAGCTAACCTCGGCGAGTCCACTCAAATGGGAAAATGAACCTGAACAAGGACTACAGGGATGAGATATTCAAGGTTAACAGTCTGCTCTTTGTTTGGATCCAGGTTGGCAAGGATTGTGTCGGTTTGGAAAGCTTTGATATGAGATTTCAGTTTACAACAAGCAGTCACATAAATTGAACAGTCTGAGCTTGAGCAGCAAAAACTTTCATCTTTCTGTCATGGAGGAATTGACATACAACATCACAGTCTCAGCAAATCTCTAGCTCCGTCTGTTCCTTTCACTCCGGCATTGATTCAGCACTGTTACTACCACCGCAGCTAACTTCCAAAGTCTCTTACTTGGTTTGAAGTTACAAAAGATGTGCTGACATCACATAATGATGGTTTGAAATACAAGTTTAGTTTGACTTTGGTGCCTGTTTTTCAGGAAAATTTTGGTTCAATACCACCATTTAACTTTTTATGTTTCCACTGTACTCTTGTTTTGGAGCAATTCTGCTGACACAGAACAAACTGAAATAGTCCATCCTTAAACAGGCTGTGTTTCAAAACATGGCTAATGGAGCTGAAACTGGTTGTAAACAAAGAAGATTGGTTCATCTGCTTCATATGCAGGTGTAAACAAATTGAATACATTTGAAACAGCTGGCGTGATGCATGCACATTGAATTTCATGCCGTACGACTGTAAAATTGTTGTTTAGGTCTATTGTAGTCGGCATTTTATTGTTTTGTTTTTTTAATTTCCCTGTCAATTTCTGTACTTTTGGCTAACTTAAGCTATGTTTTTATATATGCATATATAAAAACATAGCTAAAGTTAGCCAAAAGACGCCATGCAATTCCAAAGTAGACGGCTCACCAACAGTATGCTTTCAAGTCCATAATGAAGATGATTGCAATGCAGACACAAGATTTGCTCTCCCATTTACCCCCTGGAGGATCACAGAGGAAGAAAGATTCCCTCTCCCTCCACATTGCAGGACTGAAGCTGCTGTTTGGAATGCAATCT
Organism: Leptonotus elevatus; assembly: GCF_054856555.1. Taxonomy (NCBI): domain Eukaryota; kingdom Metazoa; phylum Chordata; class Actinopteri; order Syngnathiformes; family Syngnathidae; genus Leptonotus; species Leptonotus elevatus. The sequence continues at coordinate 14,541,175 of NC_141249.1, read as the reverse complement.
GCCCACCATCTGCAGGTCTCCATGGCTCTGTTTGATATTCAAACAAACACCTGTCAAAAGACCGTGTCTCATCCCTCGCAGGAGTTGGAAATTGGCAAAAATCTGAATTTCTTCCTCTCAGCAACAAAAGAGGTGAATGTGGATTTTTATTTCAACCACCTGTGCAAGAGTTAAATATAGACTTTATTGGAAGACTCAAAGGACTAATTCTACTTTCCACTAAAATGTTAGACAATAATAAGCCATTCACTATGTTCTGTGTTCAATTTAATGTTTTTTTCCCCCCTTCGTAGGATCAGCTGGTGCTGCTGATTGAACCCTGTATGTGCAGTCACACTGTAAAGTTGCCAAAGAGATTTGGAGGATGTTCTTTGCCTTGATAAAAGGGTCTATCCCTGTCCCCCTTTCCATGCGCCCGCTCCCTGCTGTTATCCTCATCTCCCTCCTCTTCCTCTCTCTCTCATACTGAGATGAAGGTCCTACTCTGGGATGGTGGGGCGCTGTTTGGCAGGCATCCAGGCCTCACATCTGCCTGGCTGCTGTTGCTCTCGTTCTATTTCCCCGACATCCCCCCTTCAGTTGTCGAACCACTTCAGGGTCTGTACGGAGCTCTGGAGATGTGCTTTCATGAGCAGTAATGACGGACTCTCACAGAGATGTCCAGTGTGAGTGACTAATGGCACGGAGAGATTTCAGAAGGCAGTGAGAAATGGTTTTATCTCACGTCATTTATAACACTGTCTGTCCCTGCCAATGTTGATGCATTATGGAAAGTCCACCAGCAAGTTTCAGTGGAACCAGCTGGGTTGCTGGGAAAATCTGCAGCAGTTAGAATAGGATAGGATTAGGTTTATGGTTAGGGATATGTTTAGGGATGGGCTTAGGGATAGAAACAAAAAGGCAAATTCAAGTTTGTGCGTAGAAAACATTCCAAGGCAAGAAAACGCTTCGTTCAAACCACCTGGTTTTCCCATGACAGTGCTTGTGGCCCAGACCGACATCTGTGAAAGACATCTATATAACTTCAGGTCCCCCTTGTCTGTTCGCTTGAAAGGTTTTCACGGTATATTTCTTGCATCTGCTGTCAGAGAGAATCTCTGCCGCTACTTCAGAAAGCACCCTTTTATGAGTTATTCCTCGCCTTTCGTTTCTTGCTCATTATAAAACAAAATCTATTTATTCTTTGTGAAAAATATTTTAATGTACAGTGTTCGTTCCAAATACAATGGTTATGTGATAAGCACTTGGATGATTGGGTTGTTTTGCGGTTATATTTCCTCTGTGTATACTGCTCTCGTGATAGATCTGCTTTATATGTATTCTCATCTTGATTTATATTAGTATAGTAACTTTAAAACCTCATCATAGATCTGTTGGCCACAGTCAGGAGACACGCTTTATTTGAGACAAGGCTGACGGTCACTGTTGCAAAGGTAGAGACTGTGACTTATACTAAAGCATCAACCAGATCTGGAACGAACATGGTATGCTAGCATTAATGTGCGACTTGTGTGTTTCTTTTGTCATTGGTAACTGACCATTAGGCTGATTGAGAAGGGGAAGATTTTTGCAAAAGGTTTAAGCCACTCAAACAGGGGGATTGTTATATTAGGCCTCATTGTATCGTTGTGACTTTCTCTCATTCTAAGGCCTTCCATTTCGATGGCACTTTTTGGCACACTACACAAGTAAAAGACCATTTACCATTACTTTAGTTGAATTCAGTTAAGACCGTGGAGTGAATTTTTTTACATGGGCTAGACAAAATCACCCCCCTGTGTGGGTGCAGCTAAGATAGTATAAGAGCAGGAATAATTTCGGACAGTGTAGACCTTCTTCCACAATCTGGAAGATGTCTCCCTCCTCCAACACACTTTAATAGAATGATCAGCTCATCAGCAACTTTTACAGGCTGGATAGGGGCTCTCGACTGGACTTGGGCACAAATCTGATCAACCAATGAGAGACAAAAAGTGTCTTTTGGTTCTTGGAGAGATGCTTGTCTTCTATCTGGATGCTGCCGAGGTGCCCTGAGCATGGCACCGTGCCCACACCCCAGCTCAAGAGATTCAGCACTGTTTGATCACAAAAAAAGGGATTTTTGGCTTTTCAACTTGTGATACAGAAAAAAGTATATTCCCCGGGATTGTACTGATTAGTGGAAAATGTATTTAAAATTGGAATGACTGGAAGCATGACTTTATCGCCGTGCAAGAGAGATGACCTTTACTTTTTGCGAAAGGAACCATAAACATTCATCTAGAGCATAGGTGTCAAACTCCGGTCCTGGAGCGCCGCAGTCCTGCAGGTTTTGGATGTTTCCGTTCTCCAACACAGCTGATATATGATCAGCTTATCAGCAAGCTCTGCATAAGCCTGATAACAATCCTGCTGATTGGAATCAGCTTGTGTTGGAAGAGGGAAACCTCCAAAACCTACAGGACTGCGGCCCTCCAGGACCGGAGTTTGACACCTATGACCGAGAGTATAATGATGCACAACACAGACGAGTGCATTTGTAGGGCAATAAAAGAAACGCAAAGTTTGGTGTAAAGATGTCGAGGCAGACAGTTGGAGAGATAGGTAATAGGAAGAAGAAACTGACAATTAGGGACAACTAATCACCAAGTGTTTAGCCAAGCGCCAGCGCTTGCACTGCGCTTGAACCTGTGCTGAATGCCAACGGCAGATAATTATAAACCCACGGGGCAGGCCTCCTCTGTGCACAGGGAGGTTTGGGAGTCTCAGCCAAGCCTGAACTCCTGACCTTCTTCACACACCAAGCGTCTGTTGTGGGCTTCGGGAGGTGCAAGATGGGTCACAGCAAGCGAGAGAGGGAGAAAGGCAGGGGGGGCGGCGGAGGGCCACAAGGGCAGAGGGGGGCCGGCAGGAAGAAGGGACGGGGGATGGGTGAGGGCCGCAGTGGTGGGGGATGGAAGGAGGAGGTGGGAGACACTGGTGGGTCAGTTTTTTTTGCGTGAGGTCTGCTGGCCAATCAGAGGAGAGGGGGAGCCACTGGACAAATCAGAGTAAAATCTTTAGTGAGAGAAATCCCTTTTGTCATGCCTTGGTGGTTTCCTTTTCTCACTCTATCAGCATTCAATAGGCGGGGAAATGTAGTGTGTTGAGCTCCTTTGGTATACAATGGCCAGCCTTTGTTTGAGCCTGATCAGCTTTTCAAGTTCTCGCAACTTATCATCACATTGTCATACATTAGCCACCGTTAATTATTCAAATTCCAGATTCTTAGTAGCTTTAAAGTCACGGCGACACTTTCATTGCCCCATTAAGCGGCTCTTAACGTGTAACGACAACTATGTGTGAAATGATAATGGATTGGATATATATGGCTTATGCATATGTAGAGTCATCCGTTGCCATATCGCAGTTCACTTTTTGTTGTCTAGCTGTATCACAGCTTTTTAAATTGCACATCATTTTAGATCACAGATTTTTTTGCAATACAAAAATTGAGAAAATACATAGTAAAAAAATAAGTAATAAATAAAATATGTGGTTGCTACTTTGCGTATTTCTGTAAATTCCTATGAAAATAAGGGACGACTGTATTCACAATTAAATAGTTCACTGAAGTCATGCATGACAGTGGTTCCAATTCCATTTTTTTTTTGGACAATTGAACTAAAAATCGTACCACTTTTGAGGCGTTCCATTGTACTCTGATGAAAGGTAAAAGCTAGCTTGACACTTGTTACCAAACGTTATATCAAAAATGTTCTCGGAGAAAATGGCAATTACCATTCCGATCTCCATCCTTTATGCCGGAAATGCCAGCAGGAATCACTTCGGTTCATCTGGTCTCTTGCTCTCACACTGGAGTTTGCTCTCTCTCACTCGCTTTGCCAAATTTCCCATGATTGAACGTAATTGGGACCAGATAACGCTGGCTCAGCACGCTTTGATCACTTGTGACCTCACTGCTGCTCAACTCTGACACACTGGCAATCATTTATCGGATGGCTTTCGCTCAGACAACCGACGAGATCTATCGGCAGAATCCAACAAAAGCGCCACAGGGGATTTTGTGCAATGAGCCATCTTGTGGCAATATTTTGTATATTACTGTAATAAACACTGGGAAACATCGATACTGTAATTGTCGATTTACTTGCAAGGAAGAGGTGAAACAGCATAGAGTAGAGATGCACGGATTGCGTGATCACAAACATACAACCGTTAACAATTACTTGCAACAGGGTGTTTGAAAAATAATACAGCCCGCTCTGATGAATTTCCATCGCAAACAGTTAGTAGATGAATGGAATATTAGTATTATGTTTATTCCATAGAACACGTGTTGTATATGCTGTTTATTCTTTTCATGAGTGATTGTTGTGCACCAACTTTTGAGATCAGGAGATTTGTAAATCCCGTACAAATGAGTGTTGCCGCTCTCCCCTTCTCCTCCTCTTTGAAAGTTGTCTTGCGGGCCAATGGCTGCCAGATGGAGAATATTACACGTAATCACTTCCATTCAGCGGCTTTTACTCTCACTGCGAGGTGACACGCTGCCTCGCTCTGACATCTCCTCACAATGGACAATTACCGTGCACTCATCAATCACTCGCAGCAAAGAACTTTGACACCTCAAATGTGGTAAAAATCATCTTGTTTGATAACCCGGATCTCCTTTTGTGTTTGCGAGGTACTGTATCCTCTCCTACGGTTGCTCTTCTCTGCAGCTTTTTGCAAAGAATCAGGAATGGTTTTCATAAGATGATGACTTTGAGAGTTGGCTGCATGCGTTGTGGAAGGCACGCTTTTCAAGCGCCGTTTGATACAAATACCGTTTTGAGGTTTTTGGCTAAGCTTTAAAGGTAGCTGCGTGCATCCAGCTGTGTGTCTTCGTAAAACATATGGAAATGTTAATAAATCAGTACGGAGGTGACTGACATGCAAAACAGGCAAAAAAGTCCACCTGTCCAACTATCTTTATATTTGTTCCTTTTATGTATTTCCACAAAATTGGCGTATCAGAGACAGTAGAGCCAGGATTAAATCAGCCTGTGCGTTATTCAAAAACATTACAGGATTTCAAAATGACAGTACAGAGAATGCACAAACAAAAAGATTATGATTCAGTTTCTGTTTTTATCTGTAACATGTCAGAATATTAGCCAAAGTTTTGGGTGTTAACCCAGATCTCTGTTTTGCTTCGAATAGTACCTTGAAAGCTGCAAAATCTGCAATTTGACTTTCCCCACATTCCACTTTTGTAGCATCCACAGAGAATAGCCGGAAGAAGAAAAAAACATGCAGTGTGAAAGGGGCCGAAAAACCTCTTTTATCATGATCTGAATGATCTCAGCCCCCACGCCCACCCTTCTGATCCTTGTCATCCATCTCTTTCTCTTCCCCACTCTTCCGTCCATCCCTCATTCTATGACACGGACAATAAAGGACGTTTTTCCATGGCTGACCCGCAATTCACCCCTGCGTCCACACCGTCCCAACCCACAGTCGGGGGGCTGAGTTACAGTCACAACTCCAAATTTGGTGCACAGCAGTCCTGAAATCGGCTGCCTGATTCAAATCTGTTCAGGTCCACTGTGTCCTGCCAGGCATCACAGGGGTCACACCGGGAAAGGGGATTTGAGAGAAATTAAGGAAAATAGAGGGAGCTTTGAAGAAAATAGAACGTTTTACTACGTGAATGGTAAAAAAAGGAAAAAAGTTTAGAATTGATTTGTTAACTCATTCACTCCCAGCCATTTTCACTGAAGCAACCCCCTTCGCTCCCGGCTGTTTTACGGGATTTTGTCTATTGAATATTGTGTTCTATTGCTATAAAAAACATGGAACCTATCAAAAGATTAGAGTCTCTTCTTTCATCAGGAAAAAAATATATATTTATATCTGTTTCCATTTTGCAGCAATTAGCATTAGAATATAGGTAAGTTTTATAATTATTCACAAAACTGTTTAAAACACTAGGGAAAGGAGCTTTTTTTGCAACATGGCCCTGGTTGATCTCTTATACCCTGCTGCCACCTACTGGCCGTTTTTTGTAATAACTACCATTGCTTTAAGTGTCCTCTTCAGGTCAGAGGCTGCATCAATGCCTTCTGTATGCTTTAGCATTAAAAAAAAAATCATGGCAATGGGGACCATGGCAATATTTAAAATAGAACGTTTTTATGCGTTTTTGGGAACAAATTTGTTAATTGTAACTTTTAATTGCAACTATTTAACAGTATATATTACCATATAGCTGCATAGTATAACCTGTAGACCCAGTGTCTGTTGTCTCAGTGACACATGCTCTTTGTGACATCTAAATTCTTCACACAATATGTAAGTAAGGTTGTTGTGACTTGAACACAAAGTGAGCCAGTATCGAAGATGATTCAAAGGGCTTGGACCAAAGCACAAAACCGCAAGTATGAGCACAGCCTCTAGAGAATGGCGCTACCTTCATTCAAATTTTCTCATGACCTTCTTTTGACATGGTCCCATCGTTGACCTTGAGTTGGTTTTGTTGAGAACTTATTGTCTGCGTGGATCAGATTATATAGAGAAGTGAGACTTTGCTGCCTGCTCGCTCTACAAAGGGGGGGGGGGGGGGGGGGGGGAGCACCTGTTTCTGAATAAATCTTCAGATAAACTGCACATATAGCGTAACTTGATCACGTGTCAGGCATTACAGAAATTGGATTCCTCGCCTACTCTTGTTTGAATTCGCCATCTCATGACCCTGAGGTATAAGTTCCAATTTTGTGCTCCTCTTATCTTAAGTCAATCCCAGAGCTGTGGATTTAAAGCAAAGACCACAGTCACATGTCTCCGCAGCCACCTTCATCTGTGAAACGCTGTAGATCGTTTTGACCCCAAGGTCTCAAGGTTGAGGTTGGCGGCCCGGCCCAGCCAGGCTTTGCTGGTGGAACCATGAACCGTGTCAGGTCATGTCAGCCCCCTCGCTTGAATGTAAGTAAAGCCCGTCTGGCTCGGTGCCACAGCACCGTTAGCGTTCCAGCTCTTTTGTTGAAGTAGAGGGCATCCTAATAGGAGAGGCTTCCTTTAATACATGGGTGGGGAATCGTTTTCCTATCAAGGCCATTTTGGTCTGGCTAAATGTATGAAAAATATGATGCAACGATTGAAAAAAATGTTTACTAATACGAGTATTTGCTAGCTTTTCCTCGTGGTTCTTCGAAGGTGTATGACGAGGTTATTCGCCTCCAACATTGCTCCTCTCAGTTTAGATAGGTAACGTAATGTTTCCGCATTCGAAGCATTGCATTGATATTTTGCTTTAAAATCAGCATAGATCATAGTTAGCATAGTTAGCATGCCTATTTTACAACATGATTTCGACCTGTCTAGTGACCAACTCAAAACATTACATTTATTGAAATCAAGTACCAGAGCTGGACAAAAACCTCGTTAAATCGGCCCATCATTGACGGATGCCCACTTTTCGGCGAGTGCTTCTACATTTTCGGTGAGGGCTCGTAAAAATGCATGGAGTGAAAAGGACCATCTGTACTAACCCGAATTGACGGAAGTAAACCTGCTTCAGTCAGGGCTTTTCCAGGTTTCACATCATAAAGCATTTTCCGAAAATGCGGAAACAATAACAACGGTTTTGCCCACCTCTGCCAAGTCTATGTAAGTCTCTCTGCTTGTCCATTTATAAAGTAATGGCAACACTGGGTTCTGTAGAGGAAGTATGTGTTTGACAAACAACCCGTCAGTATATTTGTTGTAAACACAATGAAATAAAACTTAGTTTCATTGGTGTTGACGAAAAACAGAACATTGTCGTAAAGTGGACTTCAAGGGTTGTGTCAGAGGACATTGATGGTATGTTAGTTTAGCTTGATGTCAACAAATTACTTTTTTTCAAGCATTCATAACACAATCATGTCATCAATACTAAAAATGAAACTAAGCTAGGATGACTTTTTAGCTGTTTATTGGCCTAATGCTAACAGCTAACATAACCAAAGCTATTCACTTAAATTCAGGCTATCTATTGTTTTTGTGTATTTGACACTAACCACATGGCGACAACAATCAATGTTGACATTAGACATTGTTTACGTTATGACCAAGAAATGATTGGCTAGGCACAGTTGTGACATCTCATGTGTACTTAGTTATTTTTAGTTAAATAAAACGCTGGAGGGAAAAAAAAGTGTTGTGAAATGTCTGGTCAGGTAACTTTGTTATTGTTGTGCAAAGCTAGGATGAAAGTTTAGTCACATGCAGCCATATTACTAGGTAAGCTACAACTAAGCTATTAGTAAGACCTCATTGTTTATCGATTTCTCTGATATAAGAAACTGACCATATGTTAGCATAGTGTGGCACTAAGCCAAAAATGACTTACAGTACAGTAGATAGAATTACAAACAGCTCATTGTAAAAGAGCCGATCGGATAACTGTTGATTTTGTGGCTAGCATGACTGTTTAGCTATTCCAAGACCCAATGCTATGATAAATGTTGAACTCGCCCTTTAAAAAGCAGTTATCCATTGTTTTCCTGCTGTCATATCGCATTCTACCCGTGCTGGATTGATGCATCCCTCAGAATAACCCGGTTTAATGTGGCGGGCGACTCATCGCTGAGCAGAGAAAGACGAGAGTCTAGACCTGCTCCCGAGAGGTCATAAATTGCAAAGGCGGTCCCAGATTGGGCAGGCAATTGAGTAGCGGCAGAAGCTCCCTAAAAACCTTCAGCGGGCTGTGTTTCTCTCCCAGTTTAACCCTCTCACCTCATCTCATTGGCCGCCCTTTTATTCGGGAGCCTGATTTATCGGCGGGAGAAAAACAAGCATAGCCCAGCCATCAGCCTGCCGTGTGATAAATGACCTGAGCTGCTATCTTCATCCCGGATGGGACAATCCAGTAGCTGGGAGTTCATGTGAATATGTGACTTTGTTACTCATGAGAATGGTGGCATTTACGAGAAGAAAAAAGGACATGTATTGCTATTAACAGCTATAAAAATGAATGAATAGTGTATATGATGAAGCTATTTTCTAGTTTTCTTATTGGGGTGCTTCCACCCAACACACACACTTTTTTTTTCTTTTTTTTTTTTTGCCAGCCCTGCCTCTTGTTGCCCCGATGCTACACAGCCCCTCTTATCCCCAAATGAAATTCTTTGGAAAGTCATTTTATATCACTCTTTGACTGTTCATTGAACTGTAAAACAACCCCATTGGAAAGCAAATAAAAGGATAGGAGAGGTGGGGGGAGGGGGAATGGGGCAAGGAGGAGAATTATAATTCTTTGCAGGCCTTTAGTATTAACCCAAACACCAGAGCTGTCAGCAGTTCAGAGAGGGAGGTGCGAGGGCCAAACATTCAGTGTTAATTGGCACTTTGTAAGCTCTGAGCCGTCCTTTTGTGAGCGAAGTGGAAGAGAGAGCGAGCGAGGGGGTGGTGGGGGGAGAGGGTCAGCAAAGGGAGGGCAAAGAGAGAGAGTGAGAGAGGGAGCGAGAGAGCTCTCGTTCTAGTGAGTTTGTTGGGCCTTGTTGAGGGTGTTTACGGTTCACTTCTTATCCTTTGTTAATTGGACCCCCCCCCCCATGAAACAAAAAATGAAAAAGAAGAATTCAGGCTGCCACCCATGTTTGGGGTGACTCTGCCGACCAGCACCATTGCTGAGGGAATCATAGCAATAACAACAATTGGGCTCACATTCATTTTGTTCATTTTGTACTAGAATAGCTCTCACTATTGACAACAAACAGCATGAAAAAACGTTTTAGTACTTTATTTGTTCATTTGTCTGGCAATGAATGGCCTTCATTGTGAAGCCATAACCCAACATAAAAAGCTTCTAAAACACAACGTGAGTCAGCGTGAATTTTTCTAGTAGGGAGTATGACGTGGTGGGACAGTGCCATTTTGTTAGCTTAATAGCATAATGCTAAGAAAATCAAATTCAACAAACAAGGAGAAAGAATTGTCCCTATTGAACCTTTGCTAATTACAATAACCTGGGTGACTGAATAACCTTACCCTCATCTATTTGCATATTTGGGGCCCTTTCTGTAATGCCCTACGAGGCCACAAGATGGTGCCAAAGAGCTGGCTAATAGGAAAGTAGTAGTGGGTGTCAAGAAAGGATCATTGAGGTCTTAGAATGTTGGTGAGGAGCTCAATTTAGCCTTATGGTGAATTGTCACAGTTTATATGCGCATCAGCATTTCCAGTGCATTTTTTTTTTCTCAAAATATTTGCTGTGGTTTTTGGTAGCCCAGCTTTAAGTATCTATGGTTAAGTTATGCTAGATGCATATTGCTAATTTATAAATGGTAGGATGTAATTTACCATTCTTATTTCTTGACAATTAATTGATTGTTAATCCTTTTGGGGATATCAAAAAGGTTCTCCCTCTAGATTGTCATCGATGAAATGTGTGGCATCCGTAGCATATATATAAAAAACACATTCAAATTGGAATGTTACTGCTACTGCGTCCACACGCGCCCACAGGCTTGAGCTTTCGATCCTAACCGTGCTTTCTTGTTTTGGTATAAGAATGGGGACATAGGAAGCACATAAGTCGGCTCAACCAAAAATTATAATTCGCGTTCTACCTCCATCTGGTGTATTATGGCTTTTATGACTCCAATGTTAAAAAATAAATTCTACGTTTAGTGTATGCCTTAGTGAAGGGATAAATTAGGTAATCGCGTGAAATGCACTATGCACTATATGTCAGGTGTACAGTGCATCAAAAAACATGAAAAATTAGGATTTATAATGGGAGTCAATGGGCCAAAATTTGGACATTTTTACTTTTGTGTACATATAATAATTACAATAATAATTTAGAAATTTTGAACAGTGCCCTTTTGAACTTCAACATGTTTTGGACAATTGGGTGCAATTTCAGCTTGCAGTGATTTTTTCATATGCTTTATATTTGATATTAATATTAATAAAAAGCCAAAAATTGGACACTTTCCTTACGAGGGTGTTAAGTGTGCTTTTTATTTTATTTTTATAACATCTAGGTACTGGTAAATGTCTATAAAAAAAATGATGAATGCGTTTATAGCATGGTGGGACACTTTTTTAAATAATTTTTATATGTGTCTTATTACAGTATTTGGATTCATGATTAAAAAAGTTGGTTAAGAGAAAGCGAGATGGGTGGGCAGCCAAGATGACAACGGCACAGTTGTCATGAGGCCGGCGCAGCGCACTCGAAGGTGCCTCTGGCCTCGTTCTGTTTCCCTTCCTCACCCCAAGCGAGTGATGTAAATAATAATAGCGGCGCGAGTGAAAGGACACAGGTGTCAACCATTGTGCCGCTCTGAATGGACCTGGGGGAAGGAGGTCAGGGGCCACCTCGGCCACCTCCTCACACCCACACTTTTTTTATTCACACTGACGCTCCCTTTCACAGGTTTCCGACATGCCCCCCTGCTCCCGCCTTGTCCCTTTTGCTCACTATCGCCCTTTGTTATCATAGCTCAATGTTTTGTAAAAACTTACAGAGGTCATGCACAAGCTCGTTATTCAGGAAGATTAACATTCTTTTCAAAATTAATCACTGCGCACAATGGGGTAGATCAATGGCTGTATTGGGCTTGAAAAGGTGATGAATGTATATTAGACTTTAAGGAAGTAATCATTTATATGCTTGGTTAGATTTTTAAATCAGTGACAGTCCTATTAGTCACATTAGCACTGTTTTAAAATGTATTTAGCATCTAATCTTATTTCTTCATTCTGATTAATTACAAAGTACATGCCTTTGAAAGGAACAGCGACTGTAATGACAAATTTGCTCTAAATCAGTGGTCCCCAACCACCCGGTACCGGGCCGTGGGCCACTTTGGACCGGGCCGCGGCGGGCCGCACAGTTGAAAGAATAAAAAATACTTACTGTACTTCCGGTTAATTGATTAGCAGAGGCTTAAAAATATTTTATTTTGAAAAGTGACCGGATTCTCTCCGTTTGCGACGGACTCTTGACGCATGTCAAGATGCTCATTATCTCAGTGGCGTAGCGCTGATGCTAATTGACAAGTTAGTAAAATGAGCAAAAAACAGACACATTTGGAAAGTTTCTACGCAACGGAGAAAAGCTCCGTAGCGTTCCTAAAGAAACAACATGCGATCGGGAGAGTCACCGTGCTCTCGTCATTCACCTGACGCATCCAAGAGTTTTGATCGTCCCTTTAGGAACGCTACAGAGGCTTACCTTGCTTTCTTTATACGCGTTTCACATTGCTCGGCAGAGAGCCCGCCGCCATTCTACGTCACTACGCACTGATTGCGTTGCAACATAAATAACAATGCCACGTACGTCCAAATAAAGTTTCTACAAAACGTATTAAACTGGAAATGATTTTTGAAAAATGAATCTCATAGTTATGTTAGTAACAACCAAATAAATAATATAGAGTCAAAATGACATCATTGTTGCTCAGGTCTCAGGTAACAACCAATCACAGCTCAGCTTCAGAAAACAAGTGAGCTGTGATTGGTTGTTGCTTGAGCACTGGGCAACTGTGATGTCATCTTCAGTCGAAAAGAAATGGCGAATTGGCCGCCTCCTGGGATGGATAAAAACAGCTGGATTTTGCTTCATAACTCATATTCCACAGATGGAATATTAATCAGTATGTCATGTTTAGACTAGTGACGTCACATATAACATATTTTTGTCAGAAATGTTTTTATCGTGGACTTCCCCTTTAACTCTTTGACTGCCAGACGTTTTCAGAAAAGGGATGCCGCCAGTGCCAGCCGATTTAAGCATTTTGACTGATTTTCAAGGTCCACAGAAAATGTTCTGTTTGGACTATGGAAACACACGTACTACCAAATGAAAGATTGGACTTTCATCTTTCATCAGAAAAAAAGAGTTTGTTTCTACCTTATTCCGTTCTTTAGTAATCAACAATAGAAAATGGTTAGTTTGACCCAATTTCGCCTGTGTTGGACCAAAATACGGAGAAATCAAGCTTTTAGTGAAACGATATTATTTCATGCATTCTAGTGAATTTGACACTTCTTTTTGTCCATGAATGATGCCACAAACACCTAAATAGTGCTTTACTTCTATAAAACACTACCACCAAGAATGAAAAAGTGTTTTTTGATAGCAAAATACGTTTATTTACATTCAACAGTGTAACAATTTGACAACAATTTGGCAAACTATTTACAAATGTGTGCAACTGTGGTGCTATTTACAAATATGTGGATGTTTCAACGACAGTTTTTCTTTGTGTAACACTCTCCTGCGTGCAAGAAGACGCAACAGCATTTGCATGATCCATTTTATCCACTCCATTCATGGTGGCATCGTAGTCCAGAAACAGTGTCTTCTCCGTGATCAGACTGTACCCGCTCCTCCGATGAATATGCATTGGACTCGGGGTACTCTTCATTGTCCGATCGAATGTCCGCTTGTGCAGCTCCGCGTTTTCCGGCGTTAGCAGCGCTAGCCGGTGAGGCTTTATGACGAGAGAATAACGGCCGCGTATAGCTTCCAACTCCGGCGAGGTTGACCATCATCATCATCATCAATGTGCATTGGTCGATGCCAACTCTCCATCGCCCGATCGAATGTCCGCTTGTGCAGAAGTACCCGGCCGGCTATTGTGCGCGTTTTCCGGCCTTAGCAGCGCTAGCCGCGCTAGCCGCGCGTAGCCGGTGAGGCTTACTACGTGATAGTAACAGGCCAAAGCTTCCAACTTTGGCGTCAAACTCGCAGTCATCATCATCATCATCATCAATCTGCATTGGTCGATGCCAACTCTCCATCGCCCGATCGAATGTCCGCTTGTGCAGAAGTACCCGGCCGGCTATTGTGCGCGTTTTCCGGCCTTAGCAGCGCTAGCCGCGCTAGCCGCGCGTAGCCGGTGAGGCTTACTACGTGATAGTAACAGGCCAAAGCTTCCAACTTTGGCGTCAAACTCGCAGTCATCATCATCATCATCATCAATCTGCATTGGTCGATGCCAACTCTCCATCGCCCGATCGAATGTCCGCTTGTGCAGAAGTACCCGGCCGGCTATTGTGCGCGTTTTCCGGCCTTAGCAGCGCTAGCCGCGCTAGCCGCGCGTAGCCGGTGAGGCTTACTACGTGATAGTAACAGGCCAAAGCTTCCAACTTTGGCGTAGAGCTCGTTGTCATCATCATCGTTGACATCAATGCGCTTTTTAGTATTGATTGATGCTTTCCGTCTTTGAAAAAAATGCTCAAGCTGAGCTGCTTGTAACCGGTTGCTTGGTCAAGCCATTGTGGCTTGGATCAGCCATTGTCTCCTCAACACTCTAGCTCCGCCTCACGTCTTCTACTGACGCCCACGGTGGGCGGCCCATCCAACCTTGTGCAAAGAGAGTCATCGCTGCCCTCTAGGGGCCAAAACGAGTCTTTGACTAATCAGATCAGCCTGATTCTTTCAGCACAGCTGCCCAAGGCTTTCCTGCACCCGTTTTTGAAAAAAAAAAAAAAAAAACATAGGGGACGTCTTTTAACGTCCTCGGCGCCCTTCCCTAGGTTTATGCTAAACGTTTTATAACGTTTATGGCAGTCAAAGAGTTAAAATAAGAATTGTTCTATTTTCAGACAACTGTTTTGATTGTATCACATTCCGAACTAGCAATTCATTTGCACTCATACACAAGTTTTATATTCTTTATAAGTCAGCGTATCTGATTATTTTCACATCAAGTATGTGATGGTTGACCCCTGCGTGAAGGATTATGGACCCAGTGTCCTTCATGCTCAGAGAAGCGGCACAAGAAATAATCATAAATTCAGGCTGCCACATGATTGCTGCAGTTGTACAGTACCATGACCATGGATGGGAGACCATATTTATGGCCTGAAACCGGACATTTGTGCTGCACCAGCAAACTTTTGCAGGCTGAAGTATAAAAGTAAAGACCAGAGATTTGTTCAAAGTGTTTACTGTTACTGTGTGAGAACCGTCTTTATCGTCCTTCAAAGAGGAGTGCCATATTGTCTCGTATGCAATGATGACATTGCAAAAAAACATTTCGGACCCTTTCACTAATTATTCTAATTAAGTCGCACCTTCCCACACAGGCTAACTGTAACATCATTGGTTTGCTTTCCAGTGATTGCAGATGCCATCATTGGACGGAAGAGGCGTCAATTGTTATAGCAGCCCACTGATTGGTTGTGATGTCTCATGGCATGTGCAAAATTTGGCTAGTACAAGTAAATGTTGTTTATAATTTGCTTATTTTTGGCCTACTAACTTTTTATTATTATATAGCGTAGTGCCTTGAGATATGATCTTAATTAGATCTGTTGCCATACCCATAACCCAAAACTCTTCTCAAAAAATATTTTCCCATTGAAACAAATGGAAATGGCATCAATCCATTTCATAATTAAACAGAATAAAAAATAATTAAATTAAATTAATTTTTTGCATCAGTTGAATGACCATTCTTTCTAGTGTGCCCGCCTTGGCCACCTGGGGGCAGTATAAAACAGACATACAAAAGGATATGCTGTTCATCGAGGCGTCTCGGCTGCTCTTAGCTCATCAGTGCGGCAGTTATTAGGGGTGTGCCAAAAAATTGATTCTCATAAGAATCGCGATTCTCATTTAGTACGATTCAGAATCGATTTTAAATGTCCCAAAATCGATTTTATTAAAATTATTTTATACTGTCTTCCCTTTGTTTGTGTGTGCCTTTATTGGGAGCGCTGTTCATGTTTTACCTGATTTGGCCACTTAGGGGCAGCGTGGTTCCACGCGGTCGGATACACTGTTAAGTTGTAGCCACATTAGAGAGTAGAAGGAAAAAGTCATGATCAAGTTATTCTAATAAAAATTGTTTTTTTTTGCAGCGTGGAGCCGTTCTTTTGAGTGATAAAAGTGCCGCGAGTAGAGCACTAATTAGCATTAGCGAGTCCGACTGGAGTAGATCATTACGATTCCGCGAACATCTTCAGACTGAAGCAAAAATTATTGTCAATCAAATCATTTTGAATAAAAAATCATCCTGAAGTGAAAATTGATTCTGAATCGAATCGCACACCCAAAAATCGGAATCGAATCGAATCGTGAGACATTCAATGATTCCCACCCCTAGCAGTTATATTGTCGTTCTTCACAGGGGATAAATAATATCTCACTGTGAGTACTTTCATTGTATTTCTAAACGTGTTACTGTTCAATCCATTGCTTAAAGGGTTATAGCACT
Source organism: Leptonotus elevatus (assembly GCF_054856555.1). Classification (NCBI taxonomy): domain Eukaryota; kingdom Metazoa; phylum Chordata; class Actinopteri; order Syngnathiformes; family Syngnathidae; genus Leptonotus; species Leptonotus elevatus. The sequence continues at coordinate 14,524,991 of NC_141249.1, read as the reverse complement.
TCAACATAGATGCTAATTAGCATTAAGAAGCTAATGTAAGCTATGTGTTAAGGTGTAATTCTCCCTTGTTTATGTTTCACAGTAAACTTCAAATGGCAATAAACAGGTTGAAGCCTCTTCTTTTTCTTTTTTCTTTTTTACAACTGCTCACTATTTGCCAAAGTGCCGCTTATTGGGAAGTGAGTTGAGTTCACTGCCACCATATGGTTCCCGAACAGTCGAGTCACTCGTATCTGTGTTATAGTATCAGCCCCCGGTGGTGTAGTGATACAATCACCGGACGTTTTGTGTTCATTTGCCACTCAGGGACGATGTGAGTGAATGGTTGTCTGTCTCTGTAAGTGTCTTGTGATTAACTAGCGACCAATCCACAGTGCAGTCTGTTTTTTTCGCCTGAAGTCAGCTGGGATAGACTCAAGTTCCCCGTGACCCTGAACAGGATAAGCCGTATCGAAAATTATAGTCGTACATGATATGTTATATTTTGGAAATAACTTGTCCTACATTGACGGTAACAAGGCCAGCTTCAGCCGTGCCTGGAGGGAGCAATAATTTAAAAAAAGTTTGACGGTCTTGTAGGACAGAAATCCATGTGGCAAGTCAAGATCTTTTTACAGCGGAGAGTAAATATACGTACCCTACAACCCAATTCCAAGATATTTTCGAGTCCCGTCCCCGGCAATCTGTGCAGGGAGGAGATGGAGATGCTGGAGAAGGGCGAGGGGATTTATTACCTTGCATTAGGGACACTAATCTGTTGCAGGTGTTTCTTGCTGTTCTCCGAGGCCACGTCTGCTATGCCCCCCCCCCCCCCACCCCTCCATATTTGTGACACGAAAGGAGCAATACATTTTTTTTCCCAGCATCTGAAGAGAGATTATGCCAGGTCCACAATCCTCTCAAATCATCAAGCGTGTCAAGATAAGGACAAAAAGGAACATGCTTTTGATAACTATTCGCCATCAGTCATACCCACTGGAATATATCTATTTTTTCTTTCACTGGCGAGTTGTTGCCTACGATGCTGTTTACCATTTTTAACCAGCACTACCTTCACTGGGATTTACCCTTAATCCACCTTTTAATACCACCCCTATCACGTCATTATGGATATTATTATTATAGAAACCATCAAAACAACTCGCAGATAGATGCATCTTCTGGAGAAGTATTGATCTAATAAAAATGATATAACAATATAGCAGGCATTAGATACAGGCCGCCAAAACTCCAACCAATTCAAAATACGATTTTCGGACAAGACATGGCTGCAACTCCGACTTGCATGGGAATCTGGAAATAAACACGAAACATACCCTTACTTTGCATTCTCCCCGTTTGCAATGACAACTCACTCCAGGCATACAGTTCTACAAACCCCCTTCGATCAGCAGGGTACAACCTCTAGGATGTAGGACAATAAAGCAAAGACCACCAGGACGGGATTGAGCCAACAGCTTCACAGGATGCCTGTGGTGCCTTTGGACGGGGCGAACAAAGACACAAAAGGAACCCGGTGAGAAAGCCTGGCTCTGCTGGAAGTCTGCAATCACTACCGTGACCAGCTTTGGAATGACAAAACAGAGCAGAGCGCAGATTTGAAGGATCCAGGGGGAGAACTGATACAATCAGAGAGGTTTTCTAACAGTAACGATTAAAATGAGAAAAAAAATAATTTTTTTTTGTTTTTCTGTATCAACATTAAATACATTATTATGCTTATTTGTGATGGAGAAAATGCCTTTGAAATTGTTTTTAAAAAAATATTTTGATAGTAATGGCATATTTAACTAGCTTGACACTACTGCCCTCATGTGGACATGAAGGTACACTTCACAAATTGACAGTTCTTGACTACCAAGCTTGTCCTGGTTTTCTTAGTGTTTAATTGTAAATCGGATGTAATGTTAAATTAATGGCAGTTTTTTAAGATGCTCAGATTTTTGGCAGTTCTTTTCTTCTTCTTCTTGCACATGTCCACTCAAAGCTTGTTTTCATGTTTCTTTACTGGTCACGGTATTTATTTTGTAATTTTCAAGCACTTTATATTAAAATGGAAACTTTGTTAAACATCAGTTTTCAGCCAATTTTATTAGGCTCTGCACTTCCGTGCTAAAAATCAACGTGGAATATTGTAGGAATATTATATTCAAGTCAATTTTATTAAATTCTATGACATCAATTCTCAACAAGCGATCTCAAGGCATTTTACATATTTGAGCAGGCCTAAATCAACGCTCCTCACACATTTAAGTTAATTGCCGCTAGCAAGATTTAAATGTAGCCTTACTTCAATAAACAAAAAGAATACAGTCCCGCTTCAACAAAATAGCAATGCTAGCAATACTAAGCTAGCGTTAGCACTGTAAACAAACCCACGTTAAGTGTGCCTGCTACATTAGTAGCATTACTTTTTCGTAAAAGTGTTACTGCTTTGTTATCAGTTTGGAGATTTATTTTTTGTAAAAGGAACTACTTTGCCAAGATGGCCCATTTTTCACCCCCCAAAAAATATTTTCAAAAATTTGAAAATACTGTAGAAATCAGTATGACTATTCTGGAAATACGTCATAAATCGGGACCTCTTTAACTTTAAACTGAGAATTCCTGTAAATCAGTGTTCATATCTCACATGCTTAACTCCGTAGAAGTTGTAACGAGTAAGAGCTGAGAGGTTAGAATAATTCAATTGGCATCTTTTGATTGTGCATCTTTCTTCAAATAAAATTTTGCAGTCAGTAACAAGAAGAACCTTCTTCTCCTTTATAACCTACCGGTATTTTCCCCCTCTTGCCTCTCAGGCAAGATGCCTCATCATGCCACATTAGCACAAACTAAGATGCCTTTTCAAAAAAAAAATTGTGCGCCCCCTCGGCTTTTGGTTCGGATCATTTTTCTTGGTTTGCGGTATGGGAGAACAAATTGCCATTTCGTCACTGGATCACTGTGGAAAAACTTGATGTGCAATTATAAAACATTTCAATTTAGTATTTCGGAACATTTGCATGTGAGGAACGTAGTAACAACAAGGCAAACATTTCAAAATGAACAATTTGGATTGTTGAATACATCAGGTCAAAGACAAGACAGTAACGCACACGAATACATTTTAAATATAATTCTTTCAAAATTCTTAAGCCACCACTAGAATTGAAGGCAATTGTGGCCCTGCAATGTAAATGTACGTTCACGGCTCGTAGCTGTAGGACTTTTGTATCGCGTAGTCCCTGACATCGGGGAAAAAGTCTCTAATAAGCGTCACGATGTAAGTGTACCAAGGGTAGAAGAGGTCTCGCTGTCTGGTGGCTCCCGTCTTGATGATGTTCAACGCCGCTTCACTGGCTGGGTAGGCTTTTACGCGACTGACATCCCTAGGACACAAAGAATCACTGCACTTAACCACGGCGGCGCCTGTTTGAGTGTTTGTCGCCGCATATTGTGCTTCCTGCGCCATGCTGTGTTGTGGAGTGGCAAAAAGATACTCACCAGGTGCTTAACTGTGAAACTTTTTGGGCCTAAAATGTATGAAAAGGCTGCAGTGAATTCAGGCCGTCATGGTGAAATTAGCGCCCGTGTCGTCTTCGCGGTATTATATTGGAACCGTCACGGCGGCCAAATCACTTGACTGGGCGGGCGAGTTGTCTCTTTGTTAGCATGGGTGAGATTCGTTCTTCTATCAAGCGCGGGGGGGGGGGGGGGGGGAAACATGTGAAGGGCTATCTGATCATACTGCTTTGTTTTCTTTGTAATATTACATTGGGATCGTTCAAGAAGAGTCCTGATATGCTTCTTTATCTACATGACCGAAAACAATGTCCTACTTCAATTTTCAGAACAAAACAAGCTCTTTTACAGCTTGCAGTATTTCACTGAAATAGTCATGATAGGACATGATATGCTACTGTGCTACAACGGTTAGGCTGGCTGAGAGGATGTATTGTAATTGAAGAACCTTGTAGAAAATCGAGCTGCTTTAACTTTTTTTTTGTTGTTGTTGCAGAATTAAGTTGGAATTTTGATAGTGCAATGGAACTTGAATTGACTGGTATCACCGCAATAGTCATGACAGTGCATGATATGCTACTGTACATTCATTCCTAAAAAAAAATAACAAATCTGTTTTGAAGGGTGTATCTGTTTAACTAAAATGTATGCAAATCTAGCGGTTTTTAAAAGTATTTCATTAAAATAGTCATGATAGTCCATGATATGCTGCTGTACTTGATTTTACTTTAATTCACTAACTACATACATCGTGGCTGTATGCTGTAGAAATACGGGTAAGCTTTAATTATCTTGTTTGCGCAATTCTTTTGAATCAGTTAAGACAGTGTATGATATGCAGCTTCACCCACTGTACATGACCGGCATCAACATCCTAAAAAATAATCCTGCTAAACTAAAATATGTACAAATCCGCAGACAAATAAAGGCCCTGTGCAGTCTTGCATTACAATTGTTATGACAGTGCATGTCATGCTGCTGTACCTTCTTTCAAAAAAAAAAAAAATAATCTAGTTTAAGGGGTTTATCTGTTTAACTAAAATATATGCTAATCTGCATATATAGAGGTGGCAAGCTAACCAAATGTGTACGTGTTTGTAATATCATTATAATAGTCATGATAGCCATGATATGCTGCTGCACCTACAATACATGACAACTTTACATGGCAGTAGATCAGATTTTACTTTAATTCATATGACTATATATACGTCATGGTGGTCTGCTGGTAAAGAAAAAAAAAACGTACCATTTTCATATTGTTTGCACAATTCTTTTGAACCAGTTACGAAAGTGTATGATATGCAGCTGCGCCTACTGCACATGGCAGGCATCAACATCCTAAAAATAATCCTGATAAACTCAAATATGTACAAATCTGCAGAGAAATATGGGCCCTACGCAATATGGCATTTGTTGCTGTAAAAATCATACTTGATTCTTCTTTTGCTGTTTTGCACTATTACCCCGTCATATAATGCTACGCCTCCAAAACAAAACTCGGTGTTTAATCTTATCTGTGAGTTGGACGCGCTCCAGCGTTGAGCAATAATGCGCCTGGCTTGGTCAACGTGCTCTCACTGCAGACTTACTTGACTTTCTCCATGGCCGAGTCGGTGTCAATGAGGCCCAGTGTACACGTCGTTATGGACACGTTGCTGTTCTTCATGGCCAGCTCGTGAGTAAGAGCCCCGAAAAAACCATTCAACGCAAATTTGGTCGACGTGTAAGGGGCCACAAAGGGACTGCTCAATTTACCTGTTGGGTTATCAACAATGGTCTTGTTGGAATGCGTGACAAAAGTGATTCCGAGTCAAATGTCGTGTGTTCATAGTGGCGGTGGTGAACTTACCTAAAACGGACGAAACCACCACGAGCGAGCCTTTACTTTGCTCAAGGGAGGGGAGCGCTTTCCAGGCCATCTGAGCGTAACTCAAGAAGTTGACCTTTTGGAAGGACGCACAATCATACGCAAGTGAAATCAAAGTTTCTAAATGCTTTATACGTGTTTGAATAGAATTGCTGAAAATATGCACAAAGACTTCTTCTTTTTTTACACTTTAAAGAAAAAAAATTTTCGTGAAAAAAAGCATATTGAATGTTTATCAGCATTTTAAAAAATTATAATTTTTGATATTTTTTTGTTGTTTCCCCTAATGCATTTCAATGGCAGTCAATTTTCGCTATTCACAGGTCGGCCCCAAGTAGTGGGGGGGCCCACTATATAGCGACAGTGTTTTTCACAATTTCTTCTTTTCCTCATTTTTTGAGGCATTGCTAAAACAGCTAACATTGCTAGTGCTAATCCTACCAGTGAATATGAAATCCTATTGACAGGTTAATAGAAAATTTGAATTAAGTTCCGGGAATGATATTTCTTTAAATAAAAAATGCTCACACATTAATGCTGTAGTAACACGCAATAATCACAGGCATATATTGTTCCTAATCCGTGTATAATACAAGTTATAGTAATAAAGTTCAATGGCAACATTCTTCTACTCTTTTTTTTTTTTTATGTAAATGTGTATCTCTGTGCATTCACTGCACTCTACTGCCCCTAAGAGGCCAAGGCATGTAGGTATTCATTTATTTATCTATAGTATTATTATTATTTGTGCTATTGTTTTAAAACATTTTTATTTTATTTATTTTATTAATATTTTACATTATTTATTTATCTTATTTATTTATTTTATTATTTCTGGTTGTTCTTTTAAGTTATAGTTGAGTTTTGGTAGTTGAATTAACACTTTCAATTTTGTTTATTAATCATGCTTTCAATGTAAATCAAAAATAATGGTGATTATTGTTTTTTTCTTCAAATGGCCTAACCCGTTTTACTGCTGATATTACTTACCATTAAAGCTAGCCTGGGCACTACACTCTAAAAACAGTTGGGTCCAAAAGTAACCCAATTATGGATCAAAAATGGACCGATCCACTTTATGGTTCAATTTGACCCAACTTTCTTGGTTGTTCTATACAAAATGACCCAATTTTTGACCCAAGTAAAGGATCTGACCAATATTCATGAGTTGTTTTACGCCGAAAGACCCATTTCGTGACTCAAAGTTGGGCCAAATCGACCCATTTTTGAACCATAGTTTTTAGAGTGTACTATACAACTTTCACAAAGTATGTCGTCATGGCTTACCTTCATCAGCCCCTCGAGGTGCTGCACATCGCCCTCCCACATGCTGAAGGGGGTTGATCCAATGTGGTTGAGAACGAGGTAGTCCAGACCTCCGAGCTGATCCACAGCGAAATTCACCACCTTCTCCGGGTCAGAGTCACTGCCCATGTCCGCTGCTATGTATAGGGTCTTCTGAGCTCCCATGCTCAGGCACTTTTCCGCCACCTAGAGGCCACAGAATGACAGTTGACGGAGGCGGAACTCGTCGTTCCTTTTAAAAAAATCCCTTTTTACCAACCTGCTGTAAGACTTTTTCCCTCCTCGCCGTAATGACGATCTGGGCGCCGAATTTGGCGTAGTGATAGGCCATTTGTTCACCGATACCAGTGCTAGCCCCGGTCACCAAGACCCTAGCACCTCGGAGAGATTCTGAAAGAAAACGGAATTGTGTCAAGGGTCCTGAAATACACATAATGTACTTTTTCAAAGCACATTTTATGTTGGGGTACGAGTCGTATGGTGACATCTCCATTTTTTTTTTTTTTAAAGATCTTCTTTAATACTGTCCAGAGAACCGAGAAGCTGTTTACGTGTTTCGGTAAGTGCTGCTGTTTTGATTAGCTTAGTAGTGTGGCAAACGGAACCTTGATAGATTCTCTGGGTTTTTATTTGTATTTTGAATTTAATAGAAAAGGGCAGAATGAATTTTACATTTGCCTCACATTTTTGAAGTTCAAAAGAACTTCATGGATGGAGTTTTTTTTTCTTCCCTCAAAATCCGCAAAAAAATTGAGGAGGTATGCAAGCGAAATCATTTCCTTTTCATTCTTTGCAGTATGACATTGGAATGGTCACGACGGTAGCACCACAGTGATCGAGTGGTTAGCACTCGTGCCCCAGGGTTCGAAACTCGGCTCCAGCCTTCCTGTGTGACCTTTGCGTTTTCTCCCCGTGCTTGGATGGATTTTCTCTGGATTCGTCCCACGTTCCAAAAACATGCATGTTATAGGTTCATTGAAGACTCTAGATTGAAGTGTGAATATCAGGGTGAAGAGTTGTTTATCTTAAGGTGCGTTAATGGTTGGCTGGCTGCCAGTCCAAGGTGTACGGCCACCTCATCCCACAATCAGATAATCATATGTGTTACTGTGTTTAAAAATAGCAGTGGTTTGAACGTTCAATGCTAACTTCCATGAGCCCAACAATGGAAATCGACATTATATGTTAGCATTAAGCTCGTGAACTTCCACAAGACAACGTTATATAGTTTGGTTGAACATTATGTTGTGTTGTCTTTTGTTTTATGTGTCATTGTTTCACAGTAAACTTCACCTGGGAGTGACGACATGGTTACGAGGTAACATTTTTGGCACTGACGAACATAAGGTTTACTCGTCTGCTTTCTCAAAGTGCTGATAATTGATTAACTCATTCACTGCCATTGACGGCTAAAAACGTCAAAAATTCATTTGAACTATTTCTATTATTTTTTTTCCTCTTTTGTTAACATGAGTATGAAAAGGTAGAATTAGTTTTATTGTACATTTAGAACAGATATGAAATTTGTGATTAATCGTGAGGTTAACTAGTGAAGTCATGCGATTAATTAGATTTCAATAATCTTTTCCTTTCTTTTTTTATTCATTCATTGCCATTGACGGCTATAAACGTCGAAAAATTAATTTTTAACAATTTCTATTAGTTTAACATTTTTTTCCACTTTTGTTAACAAGAGTATGAAAACCTAGACTTTTTTCATTGTACATTTATAACAGATATCAAATTTGCGATTAATCGTGAGTTAACTAGTGAAGTCATACGATTAATTACAATTTAAAAAATGTATTGCCTGTCGCCCCTAATTTTTAATCTTTTTTTTTTTTTATGAATTTATGGCAGTGAAGGAGTTCATGTCAAATCGATTGATTAATGTCAAATCGATAGAGCCGCTTGGCTACGATATGCCCCCATAACACGTAAACAGCACTTATAATGTCAAGGTGACAAAAGGGACTAATTCAAGTTGAGCTATCATTGCTATCATTGGTTAAAGTGCGACGCTATCTGACCTCAATCTCTACAGATACCGTTTTCAAACTGAATTCAAGTCCCTTTTCTATGAAGAAAAACACTTTGATCTTTTGCCTTTTGGATAATCATATCTCCAATTAGCACGAGCTATCAATGACTAATTAAATTAGTGCTGCTATAGTTTCATGTGGTCTGGAACGAGCACAGAGCCTATTTTTTTTTTTTAATCACCTTCCATCTTCCCATTGAAAACATCCCATGGTTTCATTTCAATGTTCAGAAAGCCATGTTACAAACAAACCCTGTGTGGTCTGAGTCACAAGCATGTCAAATAATGTACAATTACACACTAACTTTGTAGCTCTCTTTACAAATTCTTCCGCGGGCGAAAACGTTAAAGTTGTGCCAATGTCATAAAGTCGTAATTTGTTCTCCAAACAGATATTCTGCACTCTGCGGCTTCCCATTACCCAGAATTCACAGGAGGAGGGAGGATGTACAGTAATTGCTGCTAGAGGGCACATGTTGGAACCACCATAGTACAGTATTATACTGTACTACATATTAATGTACACTACATAAAATAATATAATTAAATCATTCAATAATATTTGTTCTGTCTTGTAAACGGGCCTCATGGTATTTTTTTTAATATATTTTTTGAAATACCACAGGACAGGTGTGACTAATCGATTTTTTCTTTAATTTAATTTAATTTAATAAAAAAAATTAGAAATGAACTATCCTTGGTATCCAGGTATCCTGAGGTTTGTGTTTATGTTGCAAAAAAACCTGTCTACTAGCAATAAAACAAAATAAAAAGGTATTATAAGTCTCGGTGCACTTGTATTTTTATTTACAGTCATGGAATTAAAAATATAAGCGCACAGAGACTTTCAGAACATGCATGATCAAGTAGTGAGTATAAAAATGTAAGTTACGTAATGAAGAATATTTAAAACATAAGCACATTATGACTTAAAAAAACAATGAAAGCATGCAATATAAAATAACTGCAATACTGTTATGAACATTAGCAATCACATTTATTTGCATAAACAGGTCAAGGGAGGGCATTGCATTACTGTTTACAACATCCACTATTGCATTCTATTTCAAGCAGGGTCTTGTAACATTGACGTTTGAACCACACACAGTTGCAAATACTGTATTTCTTTAAGATATTTCCCCCTCATAAAGAGAACCAAATCACAATTCTTATGTAAATAGAAATACTTTTAAACTGTACATTACTGATCATGCATGCATCTATCATAACAGTGATGGTATCGATTAAAACCTCCACGTTTCATTCTAGTAAAATAAAGAACTGCGGTAAAGCTTTTCCTGTTTGCCCTTTTCTAGGACTTTACGGTAGTATGCGCAAAGGGACGCTGGCGCGGAGAACGAACGTCCCTTTGCGCATATTACCGTAAATCCTAGAAAAGGGCAAACAGAAAGGGTGAACTTGAAATGAAGAGCGGCTGGCGTGCCTCCGTAAAAAGAAGAGGCGGCTAGAGCTTTACCGCAGTAAAAAAATAATAATAACAAGAAGAAGAAAAAGAATAGGAAGAAGAAGAAAATAAAGTGTGCAGAAGAGAGCAAACTTACCCGCGTTGAACGTGGGCGCATTCCACTTGACAGCGAGCAGAGCCACAGCAACACTTGCGAGCAGGACTTTAGTCAACGTGTTCATGTTGTAAACTATTTATGATTTAGATTAAGTCGGTAAGTAAAAACACACACAGCTGACTAAATTACCTTGCATGAGAAGTCAATAGTAAATCCAGGGCTGTTTTATGTAAGCCCTTCCCACTTGGCATATGCAAAAGGGGTGTGTTGTGCAGATAAAATCATTTAACATGAATCGGTGTTTGCTCTCATTCTTAAAATACGTTTCATGCCTTTAAGGAAGTCAAATAATTAAAAAAAAAAAAAAAAAAAAGTACTAGCTATAAAACTGGAAGTGATTTTCTGTTTTTACATATCCTTTTTATTGCCTTGTTTTTTTTATTGTCATAAGCCAAAAAGTGTTCTGACGTAACAACAAATTTGGGTGCCAGCACGTGTTGGCCCGGTACACACTGGGAGTGTTTTGTTCACTTTACTCAGGGGGTAAAAATGGGAATTTTGAATTTACGCTGCCGTTGGTGAATACAATCAAACACAAAGTAAAATCAGTGAATGTGTACAATTAATCTTTATTTCAGACTTTGTTTAAGGTCCATAAAAGAGACAAACCGGGAATAGGCTATACAATTACAGCACATATATTATTTGTTTTGTTTTAGTTTTTTTACAGTTGTAAGGTGGTGGGCTCCATTATTGGTGGGAATGTGCTGGGATCACGGACTTACATAATACCGTGGCTGGAATACGGAGCCACGACTCAAGCAAGCGCCCCTACCCTACATGACGTCACAAAATCATGTAACAGGAAGGACAAAAGTTTTGTTGTTGTTGTTTTTATTTTTTTATTTTTTTAGGAAGACCAAAAGGTGAGCAAATGCCAACAAGGGCTTTTGTTACAAATTACGCCCACGGATAGATTGTTTTGACTTGTGGACTCGTGTAATGGATCACGTTTGTATATGCATCGACCGGCAGTGCAAATTTTGAAAATAAATGAGGAAAAAAATATCTTTGATGTACTTCTTTTTTTTTTACATCTATAAACGTGTTTATAAATATTTGGTTCATTGTATAAGATTAAGAGGAGAAAATAGAAAGTGAAAAATTACAAATATCAAAATAAAGAATGCCGATTTACGACATTTGCCGTAAACCCTGATAGTTTTGAAAATGTGAAACTTTATTGAAACACTCTTATGGACAAACAGTGTGTCCTTCAGTCCAGTCTGGTTTTGGTGTGCTTCTTGAACCAAGAGTCTAGGTCGGTTTGAAAGAAAAGCCCTCTTTTGTGGACCATGGCTGCAAAGATTTTCCCTGTCATCAAGTAAGTGTTACTAACTTCCTCTTGTAGTTTGTTGCCGCTGTGGTCGGCTAAACCGAGGCGTGCAACTAACCAGCTAGCTAGTTCTAACAGACGAAGCCAAAGCTGTCTTTCTGGAGTCGGGTGTCAATTTTAAGTAGATACTATTTAACGCATTCTTGCTATCTTATGGCTATTTTCTGTGTTGTACTCTTCTCAACGTCCTGCATCAATGAGCTAATGTTATACAGTTAGCAAAAACAAGCTAAGGACACATTGACTTCATTGGTTGTGACGTCATTCCCCCCATATCCTCATTTCCAGACTGGCCACGAAGGTGACCATTGCAGGTGGGGCTCTTTACGTCGCCTATGACTCCGGGCTCCTGGGCACTAGCGAGCAGGGCTCCGAGGCTCTGGGTCGGGCCAGAGCGGCCATACCGCCCGCTCTGGAGGAGTGGATGAAGTACTTTGGCTCGGAGGTGACATCCTAATATCTAGACACCTTTTCAGGGGTTCTCGTTTTACGACGGAGTTCGGTTGTACGTAAATCCTAACGAGAAACGCGTCATTCATTAGAGCACGGTAAAGTAGTTGTAAATACAGTAAATATTTTTAGGAAAACAAGAACAATCTAATTTAAAACCGTATGTATGGTGCTAAATTCAGCGTGATGACTTATTCGTAGTCCGAGCTGTATTCTTTAACTAACCTATGCCAGCACAGTAGTAAAGTCATAGTTACCAAAAATATTTGTATGAAAAATACTGGTCGGTCATGAATGTAAAACAAATTAAAAACAGTTAAGTACAGTGGTACCTGATCGTGTCACATAACATGTGACAGCGCATTCTCATGCCACAATTGTATGAACCTTAATGTCACTAGATGGATTTAGAATGGAGTGTCATCTCTCTGACTGTCTTCTCAGGCTAAGATTCCAGCAGTACCCCAGGTTGAATTCTCTCCGGTCCAGGCCTGGAATTCTGGTGAGCAACAACAACAACAACAAAAATGGCACAATGCTTTCAAAGTCAAAACAAAACCTGGTCTTCAACCCTTCGGCATTCAAGATTTCAGCTCTCTGAGCATCGAACGGTTACAATAACCAAAGAACCAGAGATGTACTTTACTAAGGGTCTTTCTGCTCAGTCCAGTATGAGCAACATGCTTAATTAAACGTCAAATGCATACAGAAATGCTAACATAATTACAGTCATGATCACATACCTTTTGGTTGAACTTTTGTTTGACTCTATTGTTTCTTGTTGATTCCATCTAAGTAAGTTGCTAATATTTGTTTGTCTCTATTGCAGGGGTGCGGTCGTCCATTTCAGCTCTGTCAGAGGCACCAAGAAAAGCAACCGAATATTCTACTCGGGGCTTGCAATATGTTAAAGATCTGGCCAAGTAAACCGTAACATCTGTGGACAAGCGGATGATTATCAAAACGTCTTTATCACTTTGCACTTGACTGGCATGTCCTCAAAACAGCTTTTGTCTGTTGAGCAGGGTTTGGGCAACATAAGGCAGGTAGGCCACATATTTTCAGTGAGAACACAGCCATGCAATTTTAAATGCAAATAAGACCTCAGATGAATTTTTTTTTTTTTATTTAAGGTCACAAATGCTCAGAGTGAAATAATAAACATTTAACTCATTCACTGCCATTGACGGTTATAGACGTCAAATATTCATTTGAACTATTTCCATTAGTTTAACTTATTTTTTCTTCACATTTGTTAGAAAGAGTTTGAAAACCTAGAATTTTTTTATTGTACATTTAGAAGATAAAAAAATTGTGATTAATCGTGAGTTAACTCGTAGTCATGCAATTATGATTTTAATTGCCCAACGCTCCTAATTTGCAATTGTAATTAATCGCATGACTTCAATAGTTAACTCACGATTAATCATAAATTTGATATCTGTTCTAAATGTACAATAAAAATAGAAAAATTCTAGGTTTTCATACTCTTGTTATCAAAAGTGGAAAAAAATGTGAAACTAATAGAAATAGTTCAAATACATTTTTGACATCAATAGCCGTCAATGGCTGTGAATGAGATAAGCGTCATTATTGTGTCCATTTGCAGGTCTAAAATGGCCCCTGATAGAAAGAAAGGTTCCTCACCTGTGTTCAATAGAAGAAACGTCCACAAAGTTGTTCAATTCAAGAGACGTAGGTTGTGATATTGTATTTATTGCTATAATATAAAGTTTTTAAATAAACAACCAACTGCTCAATTTGTGTCTCTTGCCCAAATCTTGTACCGTTTGGCCTGATATTTCATCGGTACGGTTCTACAAGTTCACCCCACCTCCCCAAAATGAGCTGGGATTAGGCTACATCTCCCTGCTCCAACAATGATGATCTGCATTTGTATCGCTACAAGTACAGGTACATAATGTATAGGTCAAAGCAGTATGCTTGAAAGATTCTTTTTTTTAAACGTGCAAAATCCTAGAATGAGTTCCCAAGGGCAAAGATAAGAGGCAAAAGAAAAGAAGTAACATCTCATTTTTTTTTAAATAGTTTTATGGACGAACAGTAGAATGACAAATCCCACAAGTAGAACCAGAGTTGGTGTGAGCTACCTGTTTATTGTTTGGATGAAATATTCACAACAATTTCACACAACTTGTACACATTAAATACTGAAAGTGCTGCAATGCAATGTGTTTTTTTCTTTTCTTTTTTTTTTAAACCATCATGCCTGTAAATGGAGCTTATTATTGGGCAGGTGGGGACTAATCTAAACATGTATACGTACAATAAAGTGCTCCCGACAATATCAACAGAGATTATACGACCACTGGTGATTTTTTAAAAATGTTTCCATACTGCATCTTTTTTTTCTTTTTCTTTTTTTTACTGCTAAACAAGCACCAGGACACACTTGACTGCAAGCTTGTTTACAAGTTGCCTATTGAAAAGACACAATTAGAAGCCTTCATACACGATGATCTCTGAAACGCAGGCGGGGAACCTTTTATCCATATTATTTATGCAACTGTTAATTACCATGTATTCTAAACATATGTTGATTAAGCATCTGAGGAGGTTGTATTTGTTTTTAGTGTTTGGTTCCCCAAGCCCTGCTCTGAGATACGGTATTAAGGGGGGAAAAAAAGATGAGCCTGAAGGCACTTGATGATTTTTTTTTGTTTTCTGTGAAGTCGCGTTATTGGGAAGCAAGCAAAAGTCATCCTTGCAGTACAAAGAATGCACCGTGGTTAAAAGGAGCAGATACCCTGCGATAAATGACACACTTTATAACAGCCAAATGGAGGCTAAACACCAAATGTCTTGTAAAGCACTTGTGCGATATTCCACTCATCCCGACTTTTAGGTTTAATTCCACAAATAATATTTGAAGTCCCTGTTCGTCCACCTAATGCCGATGTGGAGTTGGCTGTACCCCAACTTGGTGTTCAGCAAACAGAAAAATGGCCTCGTAGACTTGGAAATGCGCAGGCGGCGAGTAGAGCGGACGCTACAGTTGTGCTGTGCAAACATACAAAGGAAAAAATAAGAGCGTACATGAATTGGAAAGCGTCGACTACTCTGCCATGGCTTTAAATAAGAGATTAGAAGGACGCGCGAGGGAGGCTTGAAGGATGTCTCTCTCTCGCTCTCCTTTTAGGTGGTTTTGACCAGATCATAGACGTGGATGTGAAAGTCATCGTCATATTTGATGTAGTAGACGGAGGGCTTGGCTGGGACCTGGTAGATGACCAGGCCGGTCCGCTTCACGCCTTTATCAGTTACGTACTCCACCTGTTTGCCCACCAGGCTCTCAGTCTCTTCCCCGGGTTTCCTGTCAGCGGGCAACAGGTGCTTGTTTTCTGGACAAAATAGAAGGGGAGACGAGTTTCAATCCAAGTCTGCAGGGGATGTTGAAGTATGTGTCACTTTTTTTTTTTATATACAATATATCAGAGATGGGAACAAAGTACAAATACTTTACTTGAATAGTTTTTCCTGAGTATTTTTTTAGAGTACCACTCTTTACTTTTATTAGTTACGATTTAACATGAGCATCTGTACTTTTTACGTGATACATTTTCAAAACAAGGTCATTACTTTTGTTTTTAAATGCATGAAAACGATTATAATACTTGACCTGGAAGAAAAAGCAGCCGTCAATGTATCCTGGCTCCGCCAATAATATGAAGCATTTCGTCCCGTACATCCCAGCTTGTGATTGGCTCTACGACACGTGATCACATGACTTGCAATTGGCTAGATGAGAACAACCCGTAAATATGACGGCAAAGCGCGCTGCTACAACAGACAGACAGCACAAACTTTTTACTTCTACTCGGCAAGTACATTTCAGTCTGTACTTTTTTACTTTCACTTAAGTATTTTTACTTAAGATTTTTTTACACAAGTAATTGTACTTTTACTCAAGTAAAGAATGTCAGTACTTTTCCCATCTCTGCAATATGTACAATAATACAAATACAAAAATGCATGTGAGCCGCAGTTATTCTTTTTGTCCACTAGGGGTCGCACACATTCGCACATATTTGGGATATTCTCTTCTTTTACACTTTTCCTCCTGGCTCACGCGAATGCCATGCAAGTTTGCGATAACATTGGTCAGTGTGGAAAAAAAACTAATACAAAATTTGATTTGTACAAAAAAAAAATCCATGATAAAATGAAAGCGCAAAACGTGAACGGCATTATGGCAGGGAACAACAGTACCTGTAGGTATAGTTACTTTCAAATTACTTTTTTAAAATCACTTACTCATGATAGCTAGCTGCCACCCTTTGCACAATTGAAATAAACATAACTTGAATGGATGGAGTGGTTTATCATTCATGTGTAGTATAATGTCTCAATACTTTTGCCCCCCCCCAAAAAAAAAAAAAAAAAAAAAAAAAAAGAGTAGATATGCTAATTTATGACTCATCTGGAATGCATATCAGATGGTTAAATAATGTGAAAATAATTAGTCATGACTCCTGACACTTTCCAATGGCGAGCCCGCAGACATATTTTGAAATTGGCCGTTCAGGATACGCTGTTACATACCCGCTTCGGGCAGAATCCTTAAGTCCCCGTCGGCGTAGTCGTCCCATAGTTGGTACATATAAAGAACCGGGTCCTTTTCATAGGTGATATAATACCAGTTGGTCATGATTGGCGCTCTGGAGAGCACCATCCCTCGCCACTCGTTCTTCTCGCCGTCCTCCTTTTCAAAGAGGTGCTCCACGGCTTTGCCCACCAGCTCTTCGGCCCCCGGCGGTATCTTGATCCTGTTGTTAACTGTGTACGAAATATGCGCGAGATGAACACGCCCAAATTGAGGTATGACCGCGGTAATAATAACAAGAAGAATTCAAGCTTTCAAGCAGTGATGAACTTTGATTTCAAGCTCCGGTCACATTTGACGCCGAAGGCAAAACAATTTAGCGTGGCCTATCTGTCGCGTAGAGTGGAGGCTTCTGATTCAGGCCCGTTCTCTGGTCGGAGTTGATCAAGTTCGCCCTGGAATTCGTCCAAACTTAGCCAACTTCCTGTTTAATTTCAGGCACGGGTCCTTGACGTTTACTTACTTACGTTTTTGGTTATGTGAGTGATTTTTGATCAGGGCAAATACTGTACATACATTTTCATTAGTGAGAACTGCCGAGTACTGCAGTACAGGTGAGCCACGCCTTACATTTTCTCTTTGATTAGTGCCCCTCGAACGCTCCCACTTTTTCACCGGCATCCCGGTGGCCCTGCTAAATACTTTAGCTAACGCTAGCACTATTGCTATCAACAGTTTTAAACACGGAAACACTTACCGGACGCTGTGTGTGACTTTGCAGTCCGTTCCCGAATCTGATTGGCTGGTGCGCAGAAACGTATTTATTTATATTTTAAACGTTGTTGAATATGCGAATGTGCGGATTTTAAGTGCGCCGCACCTAGTCCCGCCGCACGCATCTGTGCCCGCCCATGCAAACTACATTGATTATAAAGTGCAATCGCAATATTATAATTTTCATTTTATTTAATTATAATAAATGCAATGATAATAAAAATTGGCCTAAATTTTTAGGGCGTTTCGGTTGCCGAGCATTTTTCATTTTTGGTTTCGGCCCAAAATTTTCATTTTGGTGCATCCCTAATTTTCATCAGGACACTTGCATACAAAAATTGGTAACTTTGCAGGCATGAGGAGGCTCCAAAAAAGAAAATTCATTATAAGATCATTTCGACTTTTTTGTGTGTCCTGCTATGATAGTAGACGTGCACAAAATTTTAGGTTAATCTGAGAAATGGGTGTCATTTTTTTCTTCTTCTAAATCTAAAATTGGTGCTAATGAACGAGTGACTTGAGATTTTGTGTTCTCTAAAATTTTCACTTGCAAAAATGGGTTATCAGGCATGTTCAGGGCCCCCAAAAAGGCAATTCATTCACCTTAACAACAACTACAAACATGTTTCCGTAGACGTACCCACACTTTCCGAGAGGACCTGCAGGTTGGACACGCGCTCGTCCTTGAACAGCTCGATGCCGTAGACGCAATCGAAGCCGTCGTACTTGACCATGAAGAGCGACGGGTTGACGCCGAGTCTGTCCAGCACGGTGCCCTTCCATTTGCTCTGGTTGCCCTTCTCGCGCCAGTTGTGTTGAATGCGCACGCCCAAGATGCAGTTGGGGTCGGGACTCCCTGTGTCGCTCAGCTCCCCGCAGCTTCGCTTCCTGCCAAGTACAAGTGCGTTATTGCGCTTGGTGGGTAGAATCTGGCATAGACCATAAAAAGTACAGATGTTTGATATTGGGATACAGCCCTGAAGTAACTATTTTATTTATTTTTATTCACACTGTGCTGCACTATTTTGCTGTCACAAATTTAATATACCAAACATAATTAAAATCATCTTAGTATGAACATACCTGCCTCTTTTCTTTGACATGCCGCCACAAATTTGATGGTTACAGGCTAAAAGGAAAAGAGAACAATGTTTTAGTTAGTTGTCAAGCGGCAAACAGCATGTGAAACATTTCCCAAAACATCATTCCTGAGGCAAGTTGCGCCAAGGACTGACGTCATCCTAATGCGCGAAGATAGACAGCTCCCCACAGCCAATGGCATCGCGTCCCCAGGAACCACTTCCTGTGTATTTACGTCGTCTAAACTGCGTCGCTCGCAATGGAAGGGATTATGTGCATGTGTGTGGGCGTGTGTGTGTGTATATATGTATGTGGTGGTGACACCGTCTGGCACGGCTAACTAGCAGTTAGCTCACCGCTAAGTAACAGTTTGGAATTTAACAAGCCCTTGCTCGGTACACCAGCTGTGTCGAACGACAAGCTAATGTTGGCAAAATGACACTGCCGTGCAAATGGAAAAAAAAAAGTACGTCTCAAATGTGACTAGACGAAGGCTACAGAAGGCGCCGACACACCTGTGCTGGCTTAAATCCAACATATAAGGTCATAGTTTGATTCTGTCATGCCATTTTACCAGTTTCCCTCGCTTGTCCGAGCGCCACCTCAATGCAGACGTTCCAGGGAGACAAGGGGGCGGCTACTGCTAGAAGCTACATCCGCCCCTCAGAAGTTCCACTGTCAGCCGAAAAGCACAGACTGACCCGACGCCGACGAGCCTTACGTCTGCCCTCACCTGCACGCAGATTTCATATCGGTTCTGTTCGTCTGCCAAAGAAAACGTTGCTCCACACGGAGCCAGACTCGAGGAAATCTCGCGAAAGCTGCGTGAAAAGCGAGAGATGCAGGGAAAAGGACTTTGTCTCCCAGCATGCCGTTCGGTCGCAAACAGCGGGAGAGGACGTTGGCCTGCGCGCAATGGAGGTTGGGAAATGTAGGCGGGCAAGTTCGGCGGGCCACTTCATCTGTCAGGAGGGTCGGTAGTATTTTGCATATTGACGTAAGAACATTAGTGTAGCAGTCATTTTGTATGTATTTTCTCCGCTAAAATGATGAGGGCGCACTCATAAAAACGTGAAATAGTCACATTTATTAGGAAAAAAAAATTAATTATATTATTTGTGTTTGTAATCTTTCTTTAAAATGCGTTTAGGGTGTGTTTTTTTACATGTCTCTTACACTTTAAGTCATAATTACAAGTTACCAAGTTATGAGAAAAATACCTCCCAATTATTAAAATACTGTCATAATTATGAGAAGTTGCACAAGTCACATTGTCATACTATCCCATAGGTCAAATATACATTTATTTATACGTATATAAATTTTTAACACGCTAAAATTAGTGTGGTAGAATTTCTATATGTATAAGAGGCATCTAGTTCAAACCTTTAAAGTGTGCACCTGTTGATCATGTTAACCTTCAACATTTAATTGTCAATAATTGGAGTTGGAAAGGAAAGATCTTGTTTGTACTCAATACTTTTCTAATATTTATTTAATCCCAAGAAAAAACATAAAAAAAAAAAAAAAAGTCGTGTCTGAAATGACCAGTTGTTAAAGCAGGCATAAAAGGGAGGGGAAAATCAGAGAAACTGTTCTGGATTTTGAATTTTGTTTAGTCTTGGCATGCCTCAAACTGTAAAATTGCAAATCTAAAGCATGCCTAAGAATACTACACATCAGAATCAGTGATTTTCAGCCATAATTGATTTACATGCTTTATACAACTCAACACATTAGTTGTGTAACCGGACATGATGATGTTGTCACACAGTTACATTTTCATTTGCCGAATTGCTGTTCAAAACGCTGGCAATCCAGTCGGTGAAGGACGATACGCGCGTGTAGACGTCGGGGGTCCTGGGGTTCCCGCATTGTCGCCCGGAGAATGACACCACGCCTGCAGTCTCACCGTCACAGATCAGCGGACCACCGGAATCACCCTGAACATGTCACATGTCATTATAAAATGAAGCAACAGCTTTCACTTTTTGTAGGTGTAAAAAGCAGGATGACAGAGGATTTAACAATGACATTGAACTTTTTCTAAGTTCCACTTTCCACGCCCACTTCCATACATACAACTTCTCATTATTACCAGCTCTCTGATACTGCTCAGTGGATATCATTCATTCCACTTTTCCATCTAAATGAATGGAGGGTACTTTGGGTACTTGCTTCAAAACTTTACGCCTCCTGGGTTCAAGTGTTTTTTTTATTCATTTATCTTTCAACTACAATTAATACTTTGTAATTTTCACATAGTTTATCTTTCAATTTACTTCATTATCATTCAGCTATTAGCATTCAACTTTTAGCATTCCCTTTAGCATTCTGCTGAAATTGCACTTATTTTTTATATTATTTATATTATATTTATTTCTTAAATTTATTTAAATTTAGTTTAATAAAAAAAAATTTTTGGGGGGGTAGCATGTTTTTGCTATTTGCATCAGGCAATGGCCCGTAACTGACGTGGGTTCATTTTAGTGTATTCACTTAAGTGCTGGTTCTCAAAATCTGTCTGATAACTTTTGCTTTTGACATCGTCGTGGTTCCATGCGGTGGCGATCTTACCGAGCAGAAGCCCTGAAAGGCGCGCGACCCGGTGCCGCACACCATAGTCCTGGCGACGGGGACCGCCCCCCATCGTTGGCGACAAGCGCGTTGCGACAGCAGGGTCACGTTGACCTCCTGAAGCGTGTTGGGCAAAGTGTTGTTATCGCCGATGTCGCCCCAGCCAGCCGTGACGCACCTGTTGCGTCTTCTCAGCCGCCCTCTTTTGGGAACGATCAGCTGCACTGCCTCAGTGAGTGTGGCACTGCCGTTGAGCTGAGAGGTCAAAGGTTAAATGGAGGCAAAGGGTGATTCTAGGCGTGTCTTTTTTTCAGGAGCAAAAAAAGGGGGACTGATTTAACACATCTCTGTTCTCACCTTTAGGAGCATGATGTCATTTGCATGGCCGTCGTAGTCGGGATGCGGGATGTCTCTGGCGGCCGTGAACACCTGCTTGGTGGGCTCGTTACCTGTCAGGGAATCTATTCCCAGCACCACCGTGAGTGCACTGTAAAAGCACACATTCAATGCAGATTTCATCCACAATTAAGGTTCTTAATGAATTTAAAGTTTTTGCTTTGCAATACGTTACAAAAAAAGTTCCAAACAAACACTGGTACCAATTTAGTGTGTGTGATGACAAACAATTTTTTTTTAAATCTGCACAAACCCATTATGACGACTTCTTACCGGCGTAGCCTGCAGTGCGCTGCGGTGAGGACAAAGTCCTCTCGGACCAGCGAGCCGCCGCAGATGTGCTGTCCTCGAAACTGCAGCGAGGCCATGTACGGACGCGAGTGCGACGGCGCGTCTCTTCCTCCCACAATGTGAGTGCCATCAGCTCCTAAAAACCCATAAAAACGCTCCTTTTATTATTGTTTATCAATAAGCTTGCTTCAAAAAAAAAAAGATACAAGTATCTGACCATTTAGAATGAAGAAGAGCAGAAGTATGATGGCCATGGTACTTGCTGGAATGCGCATCTTCCTCTTAGTCGTGTTCCTATTATCATGTGCACTAAATTGGATTGTGGTGTGTTGTTGCTTCAGTGCATTTGCCAACATGCTGGTGAAGGTTTTGAAAAGTCGACAGTTACAAAAATAGCAGGGTTGCAACATTTTTTTAACCGAACCTCCAGAAACCTGTCAGCATTTAAAAAAAGAAAAAGAGTCGTCTACTGTTCAAATGTTAGTCTTGACTCTTTACTGTAATAATCTTTAGTGTATTGCAAGAAGAGGACGGATTGATTACAATTTAGGGCTAAACAATTAATCTAATTCAAATTGACTGTCTTTCATATGGTTCATTTGTCTTTATTTTCACGTAAGCTTAACATACAAGACCAAAACATTTACGTATAATAAATCTTATATCATTTATTGTAATACAGATTTTTTTTTTTTATTGCTTGTGTTTGTTAAAAAAGGATCTTGATAGTAGTTGCATATTAAATCACAATGTCAATATTGAGGGAAAAACATTCGATTATTTTTTACAAAATTGTTAAGACCTTCTCCTTACTATAAATGTTTAACTTTTTGTTAACTATTTGCAACTGGGTATATATATAAATAAAAAAATAAAAAAACATTGGTGATGAGCCACATGCTGCTTCATCAAGTGTAAAGGCAAAGACATAATTGGATCACTGGTATCTGGAAGTTGTCCTAAAAGTTCAAACCATGAAAACAGATTCTTCTCATGAGACTTCAGCTCTTAGTGTTTAGACTTGGTGAAGCAGCAAACGACTCCCGAGCCAAGGTGTTATTTATTTTCTACTGCAGGATTGAACCTAAAAAAAAAATTATTGTGTTTATTGAAGTATTATAGGAAATTTTGCTGCAACAAACTCTAAATTGTACAATTTATGTGGTGTGTTTTTGTTGTTGTAAGCTTTAGCAAGTTTCCATTTCAGCATATTTCCTCTTGCAGGGCACTGAGCTCAACGATGGCACAGCAACCAACGGTTTGTTTTGAAACATGTATCATGCAACACTTCTTGCATACAATTTGGCCCACGGCTATTTGGAATTTATGTTGTTTGAATTTGCCGTTATACACTGCAACACATTTTAATTAGAACCATCAAGGTCCCATTCCCGATTTACCTTTTTTTTTTTTTTTTTATAAAAAAAATGTTTTTTAAATAGGAGTTACCTCTCCATCCATCCATAAAAAAAATCTAACATAATGGAGGTATTTCTGGTGCTGATCCAAATCGAATTTATTCCCCTATAACATTTTTGTGTATTACTTGTTTTATAGCGAGTTATAGAGTACTTATACTGTCCTGCAGAGGGCGACAGAGTAAGTGGCAACTTTTTCTTTTTAAAGTACAGTCTGTCATATTGCCGTTAGAGGGCGCCTGTACGCCATTAATGACAGCCAAGTGTCTTCTCTGGCTTGAAACTTTAAAAGGATCATCTGTATCACAATTTGAAATCTTTTGAGGTTGAAAGGGCCTACGAGTTTCACAACTTGTATTGCTACATGTTGCTCTTAGATCTATTACCATTTAAAATACAGCAGTACCTGAATATAGGGCAAGATTTCAAACGCTTATCAAACCTTAACATTTATTACTCAGTTGGCTACCTTGACATGTTAGAATAGCAATTATAAGCACGTTAGTATTTGTTCAAGTCTCAATAAAAAAATGAAAAATCACAATACAGAATAATATGAAGAAGTTGGCACACTGTATTAGTGTGTAAGTGAAATCCTTATCAATTTTGCTATATGTTAGCTTACTGTTAACATGTTAGAATTTGATCACTTTATAAGTACAGTTCAGAAGTTCTTGTTCCAGATACTGTATAATATTTAATTTTGTAAATCTTCAGTATACTTTAATCCAATCTAAGTAATCCAATATAAATGCTGTAATCCAACAAATGTACTGTAATCCAATAAAAGGAAGGAAACAGAAAGCAGATTTGTTTGTTTTGTTTGAAAAATGTGTCTGAAAATATCTGATGAGAAAAGTAGTGCAATGCCGAGAGTCGTGGCATTTTGACAAAACACAGAGTTGGTCTGCTTTCGCTGACATTGAGAGAGAACGCACACAGTCGTGGATTAGCGGTTGATCAAAATCCAGTGACTTTGGTGTTTGTCAGTGACGAACATCCGTCGCTGGCGTCACTCGTGGTGTGTACGTGAACAATTCAGAAGTTGAGAGCCAACCGCACTCAATACCTGGATTTGAGTTGGTGTCATGGAAATCGACTGCAACAGACGGCTGCAGATGATCAGATAATAATGGCATCGACTTAAAACAGGGTGAAGCAGCATTTGGCTCACTATTCAAGGCTTTGTGCTGCCGTAATTGTACTTTGACAGTAGATGAGTTTCTGCGTCTCCCTTGAAGTTCAAACAAGGCCAATCGTTATTATTTTATAGTACATCTTGCTCTTCTAATAGTATTTCCTGCACAAAGCCTCCCCTTTTCTTCTCATCACCTTCCGACTCACACTACCCCCCCCCCCCCCCCCCACCCCTGGTGTCTGGCGAGGTTGCAGGCATCCCGGGAATGCCGTTGGCCCGCGCCACACGAATGTCTTCGACATACCATGGCAGCGCTTCGGGGGAAATATGGCGAGTGTGCCACTCTCCATCTCCGTCTCGGGCCTTCAGACACCGTGGCTAACCCGCTAGGCGCTAGCGGAGCAATCCGAACGCGGGTTCAGACAGGATTGCGGGCGGCAGTCGGTGAAATTTCCTCTGCAGGTGTTTGGCTGTGATGAATCCATTTGTTCAGGCTTTATGAAAGTGCGCTTTCAAGTCTGATTCTTGTGTCTGTTTGTTTGTTGACTTGTTAAAATGAGTGTGAAATGACAGTCGGACCGCGAGGCTTAACTTGAGATCCTTTGAGATCAAAATCATACCAGGACAGTGGAACATGTCCAATGTCCCCAGAGTGGTTCAATTTTCAGTTGTAGCCTACCACTCATATAATTTGAGCTATAACCTGTACAAAAAAAATAAAAAAATAAAAAATGAAAGAATGGAAGTAAGAATAAACAACTGAGATCATGAAGTTGCACAAGTGTGCACACCTAACCCTAACCTGTGTTTATTAACAGTCGGCACACCTGCCACCATTTAAAGCACCTCTGTTTAACCTTTAATTAATTTTTTTGCTGTTTTCCGGTAGGCTTTCTACCTCCATAACAAGAACAAATATCAAGCAAAGGTGTGTTTCTGTAAAAGGTGTTAATTTGTGGAATCATTCTGGAACTGACATGAAAAGACGTGAGTTAAAAAAAAATGTTCAAAAGCAAAGTTCAAGACCATTACTTGAATCAGACATGATCTGGTATAATTTCAGATTTTTAAAATATATTTTTTTAGATGTATCAGTATGAGTGTAAGAGGATTTGACTCATGAATGTATTACGGTGTACGCCCATGAATTTCATGTACAAAGTGCAGTTGTATACATGAGCAGGCTTATGCATTTTTTTCTTTCTTTAAAAATATGTTAACCTATTATTATATCAATGATGAGATGAGTCAAAACATACAAAGAATAAGGGGTAGGACTTTCTTCTTTTAAATCTTTTATTTTTATGCTACTTGTTGTCAAACAAATAAATGTTCAATAATTAAACAGACAAAAAATAACTTTACTGCTGAAAATATCCTTTTAAGTAACTCTTTTGCGGTGTAAAATGCTTCACCAGAAAGTGTCAATTCAACTGTTTTGATTGTGAATCTATAAAAACCTAGAAGAAGTGTTGAAATTTGTGGGAGTCGTCTTAACACTCAACTTTTTGCTGACTTGCAAACACAAAAATACAAGCACTTAACGCGACTGTTGTCCTTCATCGTATTTCTTCTTCCAGGTTGGCAAACCATCTTAAACATCCAATAAGCCGTAAATCTAACTTCTGCAAATCACGATACTGAGATAAAGAGTACATTAGTTCTTTGAGCTCCTCTCATTGCAGTAGTTGTCAGTAACAGTGGCAACACAAGATGGCTGCCTTCTGCCTTCAGCCAATTGTGCGGCCATGTTCTTACATACAGTATACAATGAGAAAATGGATGGAATTATTTCATTTTATTCCATTCCGTGTCTAGAAAAGAAACAAGGATTATCTCTTTAAAATGACTCTCCAGTCACTTAGCTTTGTTTTTTTTTGCTATGCTAATCTGATTAGCCGCTAGCTGTAATGCCAGAGACCCAAAGTGCCATGACATCATTTCTGCGACGCATCTTCAGCCTAACTTTGCGAGGGATGACGGCCAGCTCCCGTTCGCTTGATAAAAGTGTTACTAAGTTGCTAATGCTAGCGCAGACGCGCACATGAACTGTATGTGTAAGGCAACCTCGCGTACACCCCGGCCCATCAGCCGCTCTTTGGTCGGTCCATTCAGCAGTATAAGTCGGGCTGTTTTTGTAACAAAACAAGGCCTAATCCTAAATTCAGGCAGTCGTGAATGTGCCTCAACAAATGGCAGACAAATGAGAAGGATTAGCCGGGGCCCGTGAAAGAGTGAAAGGTTTGCCATTGATCTACGGTGGTCCTTTTCTCTTTCAGGGCCACTCGGTCTGAAAACCCCGCTGGGTAAGAGCATACAGGGCCACTCCAGAGCCCCCTAGGCCACCGAGAGACACACAACAGTCACAATTAGTCTCAGGAGCTGTAATGGCAATTCAATAAGCGCTTGAAAAAAAAAAAAATCGTGCCTCGCCCGTCCGTCTCCCCCCCTTCCCGTTGCTCCCCCCCATTTTCGTCTACATACATAAGATTGGTATTATGAGCGCTGTTTGAGGGGCTGCGTGTTTTTTTTTTTTTCTTTCTTTCTTTCCCACCCACCACAGTTCTTTTCAGTCGCTGGGAGAGAAAATGACCACACAGGGTTTCAAAGGTTCCAGAGGCTACACGTTGTTGTCACTTGCGGCAGCGTGACTTGTGGCCTCCATGGACTGCGGACGTCCTCTTCTTAGAACACATTTGGAAGATTTCAAACGGCCCCTTCTTCTTTTTTTTTCTTTTTTTTAATGAGATGAAATGTGCTGCACTTTGCAGATGTTTCCACTGATCTCCCTTGACACTTCAAGTCTGATCAAACACAGCCCAGACACTCGTGTTTTTCACATCGTCTTCCCGATGTCCTTTCCATCCTTTTACCCTTCTCCTTTTGGGACCTTCCATGTTGATTTTGCGCCTCCCTCAATGCTGTGCACTTTTTGATCAGGGTCTGTTCTTCTCCAAGCAATGATTATAATGACAGCCCACCCTTTTTGGTATTGGATGACACTTTGACACTGATGAGTAGGCCAGTCTACCAAGACTCTGTTTTAGTGTTCAGTGCCAGCATGTCACATAAGAGGATGCACCTGCTCGTTCACTTCCCTTGCAAACATGCACAGTCCAACGCCTTAAACGGGGATTCTGCGAATCATTAAAAAGGGATTGAAAGTCATTAAATTGATTTGGCTGAATTTGAAGCCTTAAGTGGCATTTAAAAAGCATCGAAGGCATTAAAAACTTAAATACAATTGATGTAAAAACATTGTTGTTCCTGCTTTATTTTAAATACAACATTGTGCAAAGGAGTCACTATAACACAATTTACCAATAATAAATGTGATTAAAAAATATATATATATATATTTGTGGGACTGGTCACTAGCTGTAATTTACAATGAACAAAATGGCCTAGAATCCACGAGTCGCTTCATTTCCCAAATGCTAATTGCTCTAAATTTGAAAAGAAAACTCTAGTGGCAGAAAATTCCTTTTGTATATCTTTTTAACTTCAAATAACTTGTTCAGCTTGCGTTGTCCGACCGGCGAGTGGCGAGCGCAGTGGCTAGTAAGACTACATTTCCCATGATTCTTAGATGCGAAAGCAGGAAGTAGTAGTTCTGATCAATGCCAATTGCCTGCTGCAGACGAGATGTGGACGCAAACGAGAACGCAAACGTGAATTTGGAAGTAAATAGGAAGGAATGTAACAGTTAAATTCCCTTTTAATTGGTTTATGGTATGAATCACTATGACAACTGTGCGATTGATATACACATGGCAAAAAAAAAGGGACGCTGGGACGCGACCTGTGAAGGGACATCTGGTCACCCAACGCAAAAGATGCGAACGAGCATCCGCGTTAAGCTAGCGGGGCCCTATTTTAGGCAGTTGTTTGGCTATATTTAATACATAAAGTGTTTCCTTTGTTTTATGTATTTATTGTAAAATGTGTTTAGAAGAGTGATATCAAATGATTTCCAATATAATTGTGGGACATTTTGTTTTGCGACCACTTCCAGGGAACGTATTGTGGTCAACGTTGTAAGTAGCACTGTACCACAAATCAACAGTAGTTATCCGTCCAATGCAAAGAGGAACAGCTGAATACAAAGGTAGGAGCGGACCCCCCATGCTGCTATCTGCCTGCCGCCGGGTTGAAGTACAGTGCGATGATGCGACGCCCTCCTGACCAGACGTGTCCCCCGTCGCAGTGGTCTCGCATAAAGACGCGCTGAAAGCTTGGCCTTCATTCACCCTCCCAACGGCCGACTCTCCTTTCTGTTCGCTGAAAAGACAGAGTGGCCTCCTGTGCCACTGGAGCGCTCGCCTGTGTCTAAATGACCTTGATGTCCCCCCTGCGCCGATCATAAGCGCCGCCCCACTGGGGTCCTTGTCATGATTATGATGATGATGACGGCGATGAGGAGGAGGGATTATGGCGGGAGGGCTCCAATGGAGATGTTACAAACACTTAACTGTCAGTGAGTAGGCACAAAGGTTTAAACGCTATTGTCACCTTTCACAATACAGTGGAACCTCCAAAAGTACAATGTCCCTGAGCTTGTACATTTCTCAATTTGACCAATACGATGAACCCATCGTTCGCCGCGGGGGATATTGTGGTGGCTTGAGCCGTTGTTCCATGTTTTATTTTTTATTTTTTGCTTGACTTGCGAGTCAGGCTTGACTGCCGTTTCCTACGTTAGGTGAACATAAAAAATAAAAAAAAAGGTCAAAAGTTGAAATTTGCTGTCAAGCTAAACGTGAAAAGCCTTTTAGTCTGCTAGCTTAATGCTAATGCTAACTGTTTAATTATTTACACTCTATTTGATATATGCCATTAATGTATGTTTTTATAAAGTGCAGTATTATCATTAGTGCTATTCTTCATATTAAAACACATTAGAAAATGTTTTATTGATTTTTGGGTAGGCAGGAATTGACAAACTTGTATTTCAAATCACCTGTACACAGGAAGTCAGCCATTTTGATTTGAAGCGGTCATTTTGGGGTCATTTTAGCCTTTTCCACAATGAAAATGTGCTAGAATTTTTTTGTCCATTTTCTAGCAAATTTGACCCATATATTACTATACAGATGGATGATGCTAAAAATAATTGAGAAGCACTGCGTTTCACCCCAAACCATTAATATCTTAGTTCCACATTGTCTTCGTCTGCCTTTTAGATATTTATAGACTGGCAGAAATGTATACCAGCAATTAATGTACTCCTGATGCAATTTCCATCAAACTATCTCAGTTGTAGTAGCCCTGAGATTTTTTTTAGTTTTAATGTGAACAGTGGCCAATTTATTTTCACACTTTCATGAGGGTAAAGAATGTGAAAAAGTCACTTCAGACTTTTATGATGGCGGCGGTTACTGTAGACACTGGAATGTAAATACAGGCAGTCCTTGGTATAAGACAAACTTCTGGCCCTATACTCGGAATTAGTACGTAAGTCTGAATGTGACTTGTACCTGTAGCCTAATTATGCTAATATAGTAGTAAAGTCAAAGCTACAGTAAATATTTGTAAGATAAACAATCAATGAAAACCAGCAAGTTTAAACTGACCATGCTTTTTTTTTTGACCACATATTCTTGCACTGCTGCACAAACAAATTTATTACAGAGTTGTGAACTCAAAACGGCATATTATGGGATGTAAATCAAGGACCCTGGTGAAAAACAGATTGGATTATTTTAAATAGTGTACCTGGTACTAATTAACTGGAACTAGGCACTCTCTGTCAGTTGATTGATTGATAGAATCTTAAGACTTGGTGAAGCAGCATGTGACTCTTCACCCAAGGTTATTGTTTTATGTCCTATTCAAGTAACTGTCGTCAATTTTGTGATCATGAGGTGACTCGTGTCTCGTATAATATAATTTGCACTGGGCTTCCTCGTTCCATAACAACAATTTGTACTTAATACGTAGAAACGAAACATATTTCCAATTAAAAACGGGTTCAAAATCAGAAATTCAACCTTTGTGGTTCCATCATATCATTCCGAATGATCTGAACAAGACTAGACAATAACACGGTTAAATACTAAAAAACGATCTTGAATATATTAAATGTTTTATTAGCCTTGTTGTGGAGAAAAATGTTAGCAAGAACCATTTATTAAGTGTACAAAAAAAATGCATGAACGGAACTGGAGCTGCTACGTCACAATCGAGTGCGCCCGCAGCCTCTATGCAATGTAGGCAATGGCGAATATGGAAACGGGTTAGTTGACTTTACATTACCAAGTGAAGGAGCACACATTAGAGACACAGCGGAAACACTGGAGGCGTGCATGCACACAACATACAAGTCATCTAAAAAGCGGCTAGTCGTTCATCTATGTGACGAGATGCTTTTCGGGTTTGAGGTCTCTTAAAGTAGTCCGGTATCCAAGGCAGCGTTGAGACTTCTTTGTAATCATCTTGACTGACATCAGTTTCACGATAGGAAATCCTGTTGACCCGCACGCAACGTACGCGGCTGAGCAAGGTACCACTCTACTGTCAAAAGTCTTTTCAACATGAGGAAAATAACTTAAAAAGCACAAACTAGCTCTAGAAATAAACGTTACAAATCTGATCAAATGTACATATATGTGACACGTGGGTAGATTGAGATAAGGGCGGGTGATGATGATGATGATGATGATGATGATGATGTCCGCGCCGCCGCTTTGCAAGGCGAGCTAGGAGGGCAGCATGGGCAGGAAGTGAGTGGACGGGTGCCTTCGCCGGGCTTTATGGCCGCGTCGCGGCTTCCCCCGCCCGTTCAGCGAGACGAACATCTGCCTGCCGCCGTGCTTCCAGCGTAGCGAGGCGTACGTGTTGTAGCCGTTCTCCTCGATGCGCTCCTTGAACTTGCAGCTTGGGTTATACTTGACCTGGAAGGACGACAGACAGATACCCGTGGGTAACTTGACGGGGATAACGTCTGTGTTTCGTTTCATGTCATTTGATTTGTTTATTTAACAGGGACAATGCAATCGGACATAGACGCTAAACAGAGCTAGCAGCTGATGTTGAGCATACAGAGTTGAGCAATTGCTAATTTACAACCCCTGTCCCACATAAAAAAACACATAAAAACAAAGCCACTCCTTAAAAATAATAATAAGAAGAAGAATTTGTCAGGTGTAACGGAAGAATTACATTTAGTAAATCAGCAACAGGATCGCATTTGAAGAGCAATGTTTCGTCGTTAAAAATGTATTATTTTGCATTATACCCTTAATAGCATAAATGTCATAATGGGTGGTGTTCAACAAGGCTCTATACTAGCTCCCACAGATTTTTGTGACATTATAAATGTCACATTAAAAAAAAAACTATTAAATGATAAAATACAAATTCAGAGAATAAATAAAAGCATAATATGAGAAGAATAAAATTTACATTTTTGACATTCATTTTTTTAAATATGACTTTCTCTCATTAAATTTGTGAATTTATCTTGGGAAAATATAACAATTTTAGAGGTGTCAGGCGATTGATTTTTTTTAATTGTAATTATTCGAATGACTTCAATAGTTAACTCACAATTAATCGCAAATTTCATACCTGTTCTAAATGTACAATAAAATATTTTTTCTACGTTTTCATACGCTTGTAAATATGAAAATGGAACAAATGTTAAACTAATAGGGATATGGCTGCATCCTTTACTCATTGATACAGTAATTTCATAAAAATTCATAAAATTTAGTTAAAATTAAAAATATACTGTACTGTATACGAGTGTGATATTGATTTGGGTTGAGGCCATTTTTCTGCCACTAGATGGCATAATTGCAATTGTAAGATGTTGGTGACAGCTCCATGCATTTTTCTTTTCATATTAAGAGCTATCTAATCTTTAACATGAAGTAACTTGTGGAATTCTGCAATTTTTTTTAAATTGTAAAATACAAATTGACCCCAGTCTCCACAAATATATGCATTGTTATTAAATTTATCACTGCTAAATTTTGACATGGACGTGCCTGCTGCGTTGTGACTGGAATTCCCCCAGTGCAGGCTTTCCAAGTAAGTGGGCGGTCATTAATCACGCGTTAAAAAAATGAGTGGCATTAAAGGAACTTTAAATGAACTCAAAAGGAACAAACTCATTTTGACACCCCTACTTTATTTTCATAAGATTACAACTTTTTTTTTCCTCTCAAAAACATTTCTCTCTTTACTCTTTTCTTGAAACTAGGCAACTGTTTAATACATATGCCATTTAGAAGTAGGACTACACACGGAAATCATGTTTAAAGTTTCTGTTTGTAAGTGATGACACTCGTAGATATTTTTAGCTAGTTTTGTATTCGGGTGAAACTGAACAAGTGCTGACCCGACGCGGCGGTTTGTCAGTTTTGCGTGAAGATGAACAGATATGTGAAGGCATTGCAAGCAAAGCATAGCCACTCTTCCATGGCTGCTTAGAGCTCCTTATCAGATAATACAATACGCTCTGAGTTGATAATGCGCAGATGCTACAAGTGCGACGGGATGTTATTGCGGCTTCACTTTGTAGCAGGTTGAAGGTAATCCTTATCGCTCGGTACGCTGACTGATTGCGTGTCTCGTTTTTGGCGGACGTAGACCGCACGCCTCTCAGGTCTGATCTTAAACAAAGAGGCGGGAATACATTTAAAAGTTGATGTGCGGTACACACACAAAAAAAGAGGGATGGCACGCAAAGACTTTTAAGGGAGCCAGGTGGCTCTTTGTCATTGCTTGGCTTTTCTTGTGTCCGCTATGTATTTTGACAGTAAAACAAGCTGCTCTGGCCCAGGTGTTACAGCCGTGATGGACAGGAACACAGTGACCGCATGGTGAGGCTAACGGGAGCTGCGGCTTTTAGCCAAGACACAATCAAGACATGCTGAAAAGCACTTGGATCAAATTAACTCATTCACTGCCATTGACGGCTATAGGAGTCAAAAATTCATTTGAACTATTTCTATTAGTTGAATATTTTTTTCACTTTTGTTAACAAGAGTATGAAAACCTAGAATTTTTGTTGTTGTACATTTAGAACAGATATAACATTTGTGATTAAGCGTGAGTTAACGATTAAAGTCATGTGATTAATTATGATTAAAATTTTCATCGCCTGATGCTCCAAATTTTTTATCTTTTCTTTTTCTTTTTAATTCATTCACTGCCCATGACGGCTATAAATGTCAAAAATTCATTTGAACTATTTCTATTAGTTTAACATTTTTTCCCACTTTTGTTAACTAGAGTATGAAAACCTAGAATTTTTTTATTGTACATTTAGAACAGATATAAAATTTGTGATTAAGCGTGAGTTAACGATTAAAGTCATGTGATTAATTATGATTAAAATTTTCATCGCCTGATGCTCCAAATTTTTTATCTTTTCTTTTTCTTTTTAATTCATTCACTGCCATTGACGGCTATAAACGTCAAAAATGTATTTGAACTATTTCTATTAGTTTAACATTTTGTCCCACTTTTGTTAACTAGAGTATGAAAACCTAGAATTTTTTTATTGTACATTTAGAACATATAGAATTTGTGATTAACCGTTAGTTAACTAGTGAAGTTATGCGATTAATTACGATTACAAATTCTAATCGCCTGACCCCCTAATTTTTTTATAATCTTTAAAAAAATATTTTCTTTAAAAAAAGAAAAATAAATAAGAAGAAGAAAAAAAGATTATTAAAAATTAGGGGCGTCAGGTGATTAAAATTAATTGTAACTAATCGCGTGACTTCACTCGTTAACTCATGATAAAAAAACAAACAAAAGATTATTAAAAATTAGGCGTCAATGGCAGTGAATGAGTTAAACGCCTCTCCTTCAGTAAACCTCTCTTAAGGTAATTTTTCAAAAATATAAATAAAGTAATCGATTTTTTTTTTTTGGGGGGGTCTAATAGTGCCCTCTGCTCAAACGGGACGTCCTTCCCAAATGAAGTGCGTGGTCTACTTTCATGAATTAATGCCACACCCTAAATAGATGCACCCCACCATGGCCAACTTCAATAAGTAACCGTCGTACCCCAAAAAGACGACTACTTATTTCCCCCGTGTCAAATTGTGGATGCTGTCCACTTCAATATATAAAGGACACGCCCCAAATAAAATGCTTCCAAATGCTTCCTTTTTCCCCCCTATACAAAATAGTGAGTTCGGGTTGATTACAGATTTGTCTACTACTTTAGAAAAGCTTAACAAACAAAACTCTTCTTTATTGAGTCTGTGACCTTTTTAAGACCTTTGAATGGCGGATTTAAGGCTTAAGTTTCATTTTTAGGGATTTAAGGCCTTCATTTTGGATCATCAAATGTAAGACCTTTTTGAGGCTACTTTGATCAAATTCAAGGTCTGTCCTTCGTTAAATGTGACCACTAACGGCTCTCACTCAGAATGTCGAGTCACTCTTTCATGACCTGATCAAATGACCAGTCAATCAGGTGCATTATCTAGCATAAATAGGTGTAAAAGGTTTTTACAGTGAGAGGTTTCTATTCCTTGTGCGAAAAAGCCCTCTGCTAGCCGTATTGGTCTACCAAAATACAGAAAGTAAACACCGCACTCCAAATGCATCCTCCTTCCTTGCATGAAAACGTATATGCAACATTTCTATAGTATAGCGCATTTCCTAAAATCTGGTTACTTTGTCTAGTGAGAAAAAAAAAAACGCGCCCCAATTAGATGCCTTTTTTTTTTAATCATACAAAGTCTTCTTTATCAAGAGTGCAGACTATTTACAAATTTGTGAAATTCTTCAGAAAAGCTTTTCAAAGAAAACTTGCCATGTTGTTTATTGAGTCTGTGGCCTTTTGAAGACCTTTGAACGGGGGATTTAAGGTTTAAGTTTTATTTTTAGGGATTTAAGGCCCTTATTTTGGATAATGAAATGTAAGATTGTTTTAAAGCTACTTTGATCAAATAGTGTGGTGGGGTTTGGGGGCTGGAGGCGGGGCAAAAAAGAAAAGAAAAGAAGATAACAACCAATCACAGCTCAGCTTCAGAAAGCAGATGTTGCTCAGGTCTCAGGTAGCAACCAATCACAGTTCAGCTTCATAAAGCAGGAGTTTGGTGATTGGTCGTTGCCTGAGCCCTGAGCAACTTTAATGTCATCTTCATTCGACAGCAAGTGGCAAGATGGCCGCCCCCTGAGATGGATAAAAACGGCTGGATTTTGCTTCATAACTCATATTCCACAAATGTGAAGTCACATATAATTATTGTCAAGAAATGTTGACTTCAACTTTAAGATCTTTGAGATTAATGAGACCAAGTGTCATTTTTTAAGAATAATTAAAGTCTTCATTTGTTCAAATGGAACATTTTTAGAATGCACCAACACCCTAATTAAGACAAATCTCGGATGTCCCCCGAGATTGACCCCCCCTCCTCCAAAGGTTGGCAGCCAGGTTGTATACTCACCGATCCGAAGAGCGTGCCTTTCTTGGACATAGCTAAGTACAGCCCAGTGCTGACAGACTTGATGGCAACAACTCCCACACTGACAGATCGGATTTCCATCAGACCTGGAAAATAAAAGAGAGAACAAGAGTCGCAGTTAGCTTCTTTTTTGTGCGTATGTGTGTGATCCTCATCAAAAGCCGCTCAATCAATGGGATGCCAGATGCTCTGTGGCCAATACAAGAGAGAAAGCACACAGACACAAAGCTTTTATACAACACACGTTGAATTAGATCATATTGCGGAACCGGGGTCATTCTTGTGGAATTGTTTGGGGTGGGGGGGTTGTTAAAGCCTTGCTCCTGACGATGCCCACAGTTGTTTACAGACGGCCACAAAAAAAAAAAAAAAAAAAAAAAAAAACTGCATCTGCTTCGAGTGCTCCTGCTAACGCCGAGAATAAGCTGGCAAGTTTGCAGGCTTAATTGTTTCCTCTGGGCACCGGCTTGCAAACGAGTCCCATGTGGCTCACGCTTGATCTGGCTTTTGTCTGCATGCAAAAAAGGCTGAGAGCTAATTACTGAATGAAAACTTTTTCCCGCCACTTTATTTGCACACAAGAGCACCCGGATGTGGCAGCTCGCGCATGATGATAGTTTTCACACTCATTAAAAAAGTAAGAAAGAAAAGAAGCAATGAAAAGATGAAATTGTGTCACTTAAATTTCAATTGGCGCTAAATATCAGCGAGAAAAGAATGCAGGTGCCGTTTGGACAGACACTCCGGCACAGAAAAAAGCTGCCAGGAAATGAAAGAGTCATAAAAGTCAGCTTTTGGGTAAAATAAATAAATAAATAAAAAACAATAAAAAATGTCCACACCTGAAATGGAAATTTACCAGAAAAGGCTGCTCCATCTAATCACATAATGTTGTTAGACTTGGTGAAGCAGCATGTGGCTTAACCAGCTGTCATAGTGATTTTTGTGTATTTTATTCATATTCTATGCATCTATTCATTCATCTGTCCATCCATTTACTGATACCGCTTATCCCATTCAGGATTACAGGGAGCTGGAACCTATTCCAGCTGACTGGTCGCCAGTCAATCGCAAGGTAGAGACAGACAGCCTGTCACGCTTGCATTCGTACCACCACTGAATGCACAAATTGGGGGTAAAACGAACGGCAGCTGCTGTTACGCTTATACTCAACACTGAACCATCTATTGATTACAAACATACAATTGTTTATAGTTACACAGCTTACAAAAAAATTATAAATTATTATGCACATAATATTTTGTATATGATTTTCCTAAATAGTCAATGTCTATATACTGTATGTATACATATGATAACTTTCCTTTTTTTTCTATTTTTTTTTTTTATACAAAACAAGAATTTTGTACGACTGCGTATTAGGGCCATATATATATATATATATATATATATATATATATATATATATATATATATATATATATATATATATAAATAAATAAATATATATATATATATATATTTTTTAGGGGGTAATTTATTTATTTTTTTAATCACCAATTTATGAGAAAAAACGCAAATATTTATGACATTTGCAAATTTGCAAGCAAAAACTCACACATTTAAAATAAATAAACTCGCAGATTCATGACATTATAAATTATTGTGAGAAAAAAAACTCACAAATTTATGAGAAATAAACTCGCAAAATCCAGTAAAACAGCCGGGAGCGAAGGAGGTTGCTTCAGTGAAAATGGCTGGGAGTGAATAAGTTAAGAAAGAAAAAGTGGTTATTTTGAAAGAATAATTTATTAGGTGATACATTTATAGTTATAATTAGGGCCTGACTGATATGGATGTTTTTTTTAGGCTTATGCTAATTCCAATATTGGGCAAAGTAACAGACCAATAACCAAAAAAATCGTCCAATTAATAAAAAAAATATAACGAATAAAACAACGTATTTTTGGCTACTTAACGCCTTAGAATAATTAAAACATGCAGAAAAAAAAGGTAGATTTTGCCCAATTAAAAAAAAAAAAATCAGTCGGGACCTATCGTTATAATGTTATTATTGTGAGTGAAAACTCTGTATTTTACTACCACAAAATCTGGAAATAAAGTTTGGCGGACAAAATAATATTACAAGAAAATAATCTGCTTCTTCCATCACGATGCATGTTGACGTTTTCAGTGTGTCATGTCTGCCGGGTGAGATCATCCCGCAGACACCACCGAGTACAAAGAGTCCAAAGCAAAAAAAGACAAAGTAAACAAACACGTGAAGTTCCTGTTGAGTGTCTTTGGTCTCTACTAGCTCCAGCTGCATGCGACCAGGGACTGCCCCATTAGTCCATCCAGGTAGGCGTCCAGCTGCACCCTCATCATTCCTCCGCTGCCTCTGATCCTCTCACTTTACACTTTGATGGCAGCACTCCTCTTTTCTTTCCCTTTTTTTTTTTCTTTACGAGCTGTGTTTACAAACACCGGGTGTGCTCTGGTGGCACCTGGAGCGTGCGAGTGACTTGTAAGCAATTAGCTGAGGCCCGGCTGGCGATTGGAGCGCTGCAAGGATTTATGGGGGATTAGTCCAGGCCAATGAAAACCGCTGGTGCCTGAAAGTGCTGCCAGCAGTAATTGCTGCTTGGACGTCCCACACGCAGCAGGAGCGTTGCGAGCATATTTGTCATCATTTCAATTTAGCATTCACTCAAAATCTCAGTGAAGTACATTTTCATTCTGTTTTCAAGTGTGCTTTTATTTAATTAATTATTGATTTATATTTTTGTATCCATTTTTATTTATGTATTTATTTTTGGTCATATATATATATATATATATATATATATATTAGGGGTGTTAGAAAAAATCGATTCGACAACATATCGCAATATTACAGCGCTCAATTCTCGAATTAATTCAATATGTGCCCGAATCGATTTTTAAACATAAATTTTTTCATGTGAATATTCAACAAAACGTCTTACTTAAGGTTTGGATTATACATTAAGTATGGAAGAATATTATATTAATGGAACATTAAGCCTTAATATTTTATTTCAGTGCTGTTCAAACACGAAACAGACTTATAAGCCTGAATTTTCAGATAAATAAATACATTTTCATACAAATCTTACAGTGTGCATGTACAAGTTTACTGATTAGTATTTTCTAAATTTAGTTTTAGTTTTTTAGATTCGTATCGGGATTAATCGGTATCGAATCGTGACCTATGAATCGTGATACAAATCGAATCGCCAGGTACTATGCAATTGACACCCCTAATATATATACATATATATATATCACATATCTGGTGCAGGTGATCCTATAGCTTGAAAACGGATGGATACGTTAAACGTAGAACAGGTTGTGTTTAAGCAATAAACATAACTACATGTAATAAGGTAAAACATTTAATAAATGTTTATGTATGACATTCAGAATATTTGTTCATGTCAAACTATTGGGGTAATTTTTTCCATTTAAAAAAAAAGTAATTCACTGATTAGAAAAAGAGGAGGATGAGTGCACAGTGGATCAATTTTTTTTTTTTAATTAAATTAACACATAACAGGTGCTTTTCAAATTTGGAGGGCAAAAATGTTGACAGAAAAGCCTTTTTAATTAAGCGATTAATCGTGATTAATCAAAATTCTAAGATGTGATTAATCTGATTAAAATTTGTAATGTAGAAAAATAATAGCACAATCATACAATCACACGAAAGAAAAAATAATAATATTGTGCTCTGGATTTAAATCAAGACAATATTATGCAAATTTTCCAAATGAACCCAATATCTTGTTTACATTTGCAGCATGCTGTCTTTGTGACGGCGACCATGGGAAAAAAAATGACGGCCTGAACATAAGAAACGCACTTCGGGTGTCATTGTCTCCCATTACCACAAGATGAAACCGGCTCTCTGCTTTCAATGTGATTGTGAGTTGTATTTTAATTTGTTTTTATTTGCATGAATCTCAAAACATTTTCGTAATTATTTTTCTTGACCGCCGGCAGATAACAAATGTCATCTAAATTGGGCTATTATGTTCATTTTACGTCTCTATGGAGCCTATTCTTCTAGTAATCCTTTTTTTTGAAGTGTGGTATGAGGGTAATTATAACTCTAAAAACATGTTTATTGAAGTGCATAAGTAAGAGAGAAGTGTCCTTGAGGTTGCGGTTTATGGCTTATGGCATTTTTCTTCCTAAGAGTCCACAAGCTAACGGCCCAAATGCAAGTCTTTTAAATGATATCAAAAGAAGAAACACTGGAGTCCAATTAGCTGTTTGCTCTTTAGTGGCATTGGCGAGTGAAGGGCCCTTCTTCAGTGTGTTCTGCTATGCAAGTATCAACTGATGGCCCCCATTGAGTGCATGAAAAAAAAAAAAGGTGCTTTTGGCTTCCCACTTGCAATTGGGGGGGGGGGATCTCTTAACCTTTGACATGTTTTGGCTGGGACTGTCAATACGCTCAAGCTGCCATTACAAGCAAATCCCGCGCTATACATGCCCAGTCAACTGTGGACTCGCCATTTATTTTCCTTTCTATGGGGATTTTTAAGTCTTTAAAAAAAAAAAAAAAAAAATTAATACTCTTTCTTTTCCTTCCATCCCCCATTTTTTTGGACGTTAACCCATCGTCAGATCATTCAAGCCTTTTCTGACCTTGGAAGGGGGAGAAAGGAAAGCGAATGAAACTCTCATGGGGTTCCTTCCCTTTTGTCCCGCTCATGCTGAGGGGGGGGTGCAAGGGAGTACACAGTGAAGGTGCTGCTTTTAAGATGGGGTGGGGGGTTGGGGGGGAAGGGGGTCTTTGTTACTCACCTGAGAGGTAAAGACAAGATCTTATTAAGCTAAGTTTTGAATAGAGGCCACAAAGTGTGGAAGAATGGCAGAAAATAGTCACACACATTTTTCCTCCTGCTTTTCTTTTTGTTCCCTGGCCCGGCTCTTTAATTTCTCGGGTTGCCCCCTTGAGCGGCCCTCTATGGCTCAGTGCTCGACCAGAGCCGAGCCTGGGAATCTCGTCGTTCCCGCTGTGCGCCTGTGCTTGATTGACACACCTTTTCAATTATTTCACAGTTTGCTTGCTTTTTCAACGAAGAGGGCCCTGTTGGTTTTTTCCCCCCTCTTTCCATTCTGCCCTCCTTTACAAAATAGCAGCTTTTCATGTCGGGGTCTGGGCCGCCGGGCCTAATGGCTGTGACCAGCACCTTTGATCAGCCGTGACCCCCTCCGAGGTTCTGGTAGTGGGCGAAGCGGGCCGCCTGTGTGGATCGGCGCTCACAAAGGCGGCATGGCTCCCTATTGCTTCAAACACCTTGAGAGATTACCATGGGAACAGGCGCCGGCCTGCACAGGTGGCACGGGACGGGAACTTGCCCATTAACCATTGATTGGACGCTCATGTGTTGCGAGCATTTCGTTTTGTCCCGATTTTGGATTTGGACAATGGTTGTCGTCAGACAGCAAAATGGTATTTGGTATATTTAGTTGGACTGTCGTTAGCTTTGTCCAGGGCTGGACTGGCACAAATAATCCGCCCTGGCATTTTGACTCAGGCCCGCCGACCCAGCCCGATTCCTGACCACACGTAGCTACCATGTGGCTACGCCACTGCTGTTGATTGGTTCAATTTGCTCTCTGTTAGAATAAATGTACATAAGTTATCCCATATTTACTCGTATTGTATTGCAAAGCATGACTCGTGCTCTTGCAGCTGCAGAACAGCAACTGTGCCCTTATCACAAGATAAGGACAGAAACATTTTGTTGTTGAAACGCCCCTGTAAAAAAAATAAAAAGAGAGCGTCCCTCAGAGCGGGTCGAAGATTGTAACTGAGCACATCGCCGTCCGTTCTCCTCGCGAGTAAAATTAATCGAAGGCTCTTGTCTTCCATCCTTGTCTATTGTTTATTAAATGTTTTAGGTTGACTGAACCTGACACTCTCTATATTGTAAATTGATTAATTGGCTGCCCCCTCTAAATTGTGGGTTGGTGTCTTGGGGGAAAATAGGGGAAGGAATTTTGATTATGACTCGACTTTACACCGATCTGATCGGCTTGATCAGGATCCCGTGATATATTTTTTGCGTGCAAAATCAGCTGTAATGCTTTAATTTGCCCATTCGATCACGTCATGATTCCCGTCTGTGAATATTTTGTTTGAAACGGTTCGACAACTGGCTACCTTGAGAGTGTGTGTCACGTGTAATACAACAAGTGTGCATAACCGACTCTTTGTTACGCAGCAGCTGCCAGTCTAGACGTCCCTCCCTCTCTTCATACTGTACCTGCCTTCCTGTCTCCCATCTGCCAGCCTGCACCCTTTCCCTTCACTCCTTCCTCTTTCTCTTGAGGAAAACCATCCTCTCCGCTTCCTTCCGCCCCTCCCTCCGTGGCCGTCTGCAGCGGGCCTCTGACACCTCTTCACACCTATTGACTCTCGCAAGGCGTCGGTATGATTTATTAATTCCCTAGCAACAGCTGCGAGACACGCCGTAAAGAGAGCGAGCTTGCTTACTTCTGCCCCAGCGAACCTGAAACCGACCCCGTCTGCACTTGCTCGTTTCTTTAGACAAACCGTTTGCTGCTTTAAGTTTGGTCATGATGAGAAAGGCGAGGTTTCATTGACAAGACGAGACGGAAACGTCAGTGGGTCAAAACGCATGCTTGCTGTACAAAAAAAATTCACGTTTGTATTTTTAGGCAGGCAGTGTTCAAGGAGCTAATCGTTGGGTCCTTTGTGGCTCGTCACGTCGTGGTCGGAAGGACTGGTGACTAGATTTAGAAAGTTACGAACGTGGGGAGGGTTAATTTCCTTAAACAAGTACAGTGTTTCCTTGTTAGGTAACTTGACGTCAACATTCCATGCTTGTGATATCAGTTTGTTGGCTAAGTTTAGACCTCATGCTAACCCTAGCGCATCTACCTGTATATGCTAATATTAGCCTTATGTTAGCCTAGCTAGTAAGGGGATTTGCGGCTTCATTTTAGACCCGTTACTGTTCCCCACACAAGAAAACAAACAAACCGAACAGTACCGATGTACTGTATTATAATTTTGGCCATTGCACAGAAAGAAAGATCAAAAAGTACAAAGTAGGTTCTAGTCATAAGGTTAATAAGCTGTCATATTTTTGTTTTGCTTGTTTGATATTTAAGGCCATTTTCTTAACAAGGTAGTATTTTTGATAAAATTATTACATTAATTATTATTGGTAAACGGATTGCTTTTTTAATTGTATTTTATATATATATATTTATATATATACATATATATATATATATATATATATATATATATATATATATATATATATATATATATAAAACACAAAATGACAAATTGGCCATTCAGTAGTCAGTCTGCTGTTTACATCACTACATGATATTAGTGATAGACCGATTAAGTTTTTTTCAAAGCCGATAACAATTATTAGTAGTCAAGGAGACCGATAATTGATATTTCAAACTGATATTCATTTGCAGTAAAAGAGAAAATATTAGCGTCAAAATAAAAAAAAGGCAGATGGTCGATTTTTGTCATAATGCCAAATACCGGCACCGATAATCAGCCCAGACGATAATTGGTCTCTCCCTACATGTTATATTATTTGTCAGGATTCTGTTCAAGATTCATTCTCAGTTGTGTTGTTTACACAAAGTGTGGCGATTGGCACATTTGAATGAGACAGGAAATTCCCAAACCTGGCTGAGATTTTGGTTTTAGAATTTGCATGGCGAGACGAATCAAAGGTTCTGGCAGAGGTTGTATGTGGCCCGACTGCTCGAAGGTTCCCCACCCCTGCTTCAAACTGTCTGGAAGTAACTCGACTCGGGAATCCTGGACAGTTAGGGGTCCATCAGCTATGTGCTCTTGTTTGCTTTCTTCAAATTCGGAGAGGAAACGAGAAGCAGGATTATTTGTGCATCTCATCGTTGCCTCTTTTCTTCTTGCACACTTGAGCTTTCGCAGACGCAAACACGCTGTCACTAAGGAAATCACACTGTACACAATGTGTGCGGTTATTCGGCCGTGACTTTATACAATGTCGTCTTTACCCTCGGGGATGTACGGTGTGTGGTGCGGGGAGGTCGTCGCTAAAAACAAAAACAATTGGTTTGCTTAGTGATGAGTTGCCCGGGGAAATGAAAAGAAAAATGGCAGCTTCATATTAAAATGGCCTGTCTCTAGTGCGGGTCATCACTGGGACCCCTAAAATAAATATGTACAGAAATACAACAGATATGTATAGCTAATGGATACACTCTAGAAACAGTTGGGTCAAAAATAATCCAACTATGGGTAAAAAATAAAAAGGGGACCGATCCTCTACTTGGGTTGATTTCACCCAACTTTGAAATGGGTCTTTCAGCATAAAACAAATCATAAATATTGGTCAGAT
Organism: Leptonotus elevatus; assembly: GCF_054856555.1. Lineage (NCBI taxonomy): Eukaryota > Metazoa > Chordata > Actinopteri > Syngnathiformes > Syngnathidae > Leptonotus > Leptonotus elevatus. The sequence continues at coordinate 14,480,848 of NC_141249.1, read as the reverse complement.
CCTTTACTTGGGTCAAAATATCGGGCCATTTTGTATAAAACAACCCAGAAAGTTGGGTCAAATTGACCCATAAAGTGGGTCTGATCGGTCCATTTCGGTCCATTTTTGATCCATGGACCACGGTCCATTTTTGATCCTGCACTCTAAAAACTGTTGGATCAAAAGTCAAAAGTAACCCAATTATGGATAATAATAAAAAAGAGCCGATCCATAAAGTTGATTTTGGATCCAACTATTTTTAGAGTGTAATATAGAATTATGGATAAAAAATTGACCGAAATGGACAGATCCGACCCACTTTATGGGCCAACTGTTTTTATAGTCTAGAATACACTCAAAATGACCCAATTTTTTGACCCAAGTAAAGGATCTGACCAATATTTATAAGTTGTTTTACACTAAAAGACCCATTTCTTGACTCAAAGTTGGGTCAAATAGACCCAAGTAGAAGATCGGTCCATTTTTGACCCATAGTTGGGTTATTTTTGACCCAACTGTTTTTCGAGTGTATCCTTCTTCCTCTGTGTCAACATTGAGGATGTGTAGCGACAACCTTCTCCCAGCTCTTTGGAGCCTGTGAACGCAACACATGCTGGGGATCTGCTGAAAGCCGACTCCCGTCCCCTTGTTGGCCGTAGCGCCGTCCAAAAGAGGTGACATTCTCCCACACATACAATCCGCAGGCCCCAGGACTCCCCGTGTTACCCCGCCCCCTCTACCCCCACCCTTTTTTCAAACGGGGGCTGCTTGGGAGAAAGACTCCAGGGATTAGCCCCGGCCAGGTTCTTTCAAAGGCCATTAGAGCAAATTACAGGTATCCTGTTACCAGAGTGCTGGGACAGGCCAGGTGAGGGGCGCAGAGGCCACGCAGGAGAGCAGGGGTCAGCTCGGGACAAAAAGACAAGGCCACCCTGGGCCCCACTCCATCGGAGGGTCTGCCCGGCTTCACAAACTGCTAGGCCCGCATCCATGAATGGCTCACTTGATGGGACCTCAGAGACATTGTCTCACCACTGTAACTTTAGCCTTTTTTTTCCTCTTCATAGTAGCCCCCCGACATACACGCACACCTCCCTCTGCCCGAGCTTTTTTTTCTTCTTGTCTTCTGATAGATGTGGGTATGGAAAACAAGGGGAAATCTACTGTAAAAACAAGTTGAACGGCACTTTGTTGACCTCTACAGAGGCTGAACAAAATGAATTTGAAAAAAAAAATCATCATTCGAATCCTCATTCCCAAAAAAATTTAGATTTGTTTTTTTTTAATAATTACGGTTATGAAAACATGACAAACATCACTGCAGTAACTATAAAAAAATAGGAAAAATCTCATTTTGAATTAACACCTGGAAGAAAACAGATGGATCAAGAAAAAAAAAAACAATCCCGCCAATGTTCTTCCTTGGCCCACATTTTCAGGTCGTTCTGACATCTGTATTCAGAATAGCTGAGGTCAAATGTAAGTGCGCAAACATCCCTACCATATGTCATCGCTCTGATTGGAATTACATTTACCATCCGTGATCCGGACCTAAATGGCAACCACACGTGTGCTGTCAATGTATCATTATGAAACTGATGTTGTTGATAGAAACGGTGGGGATGGCCACAGGGAGTTCCGTATCCTGTCATTTTCTTTAGCATGTCACACACACATACGCATTGGCCACACACACGCACACACCCTATCCCAACCGGTGGATGACAATCTAGTGGAGGAGCTGCGGAAGTGTTTCATTAGCCAATTACCGCTGCAGATAAGGCCTGCGTTCCCACAGTCCACAGGGCCGTGGGTCAAATGTGACCAATTATCCCCCCCCCCCCACCCCACCCCTCCACCCCGCGATTCCCTTTGCAGGACAGATTATTGCGTCTGATTTATCCCCAGTCAGACAGACTAACCCAGTACTCCGCAATCCACATCTGGAGAGTCTGAGTGGGCTGGAAGTGTGCTTGTGTGTGTGTGTAGGTGGGGGTGTGTGTGTTGGCACTGAAATAACGGAGGGAACATTGAGAGCAGGGCTGGGCAACCTATGGCCTATAGGCCAAATATCAATCAACAAGTCTTTGGGTGGACACTCGCTAATTAATATTCCATTCAGTTGTAAAAGGTAGTCGAAGACAATCATTGTGAATATGATTAATTCAATCCCTTAATTGGAAATGACCTGAATAAATATCCACTAACTTGGAAGGTGTCATGTTTCGGTTGTGTGGGGGTTGTTTTTTTGTTTATTATGTTGTCTTAGTCTTTGGTTGGTGTTTTTTTTTGTCTTGTGTCCCTTGTCTCGTCATGTCTAGCCACGTCCACCTGTGTGTGTCTTCCCTTCCCCAAGTGTGTCTCATTAGTGTGGGTGTATTTAGTCTGTTGTGTTTGTCCAGTCGTGGGTGTTTTGCCTATGTTATGTGTGGAAGTTCGTGCGTCAAGTCTTCGTCACAGCCAAGTCGTCTTCGTCACAGCCAAGTAGCCTTCGTCACCGCCAAGTAACCTTCACCACAGCCAAGTCATCACCACAGCAAAGTCGTCCTCGCCACAGCTAACCAAGTCGTTCTTGTCACAGCCAAGTAACCTTCGTCACCGCCAAGTAGCCCTCACTACAGCCAAGTCATCGCCACAGCAGAGTCGTCCTCATCACAGCTAACTAAGTCGTCCTCGTCACAGCCAAGTCGTCCTCGTCACAGCCGAGAAGCCATGGCCCCAGCCAAGTCATCGGCACAGCAAAGTCGTCCTCGTCACACCAAGTCATCCTTGTCACAGCCAAGTCGTCCTCGTCACAGCCAAGAAGCCATAGCCCCAGCCAAGTCATCGGCACAGCAAAGTCGTCCTCGTCACACCAAGTCATCCTTGTCACAGCCAAGTCGTCCTCGTCACAGCCAAGAAGCCATAGCCCCAGCCAAGTCATCGCCACAGCAAAGTCATCCTCATCACAGCTAACCAAGTCGTTCTTGTCACAGCCAAGTAACCTTTGTCACCGCAAAGTAGCCCTCGCTACAGCCAAGTCATCACCACAGCAAAGTCGTCCGCGTCCCAGCTAACCAAGTCGTCCTCGTCACAGCCAAGTCGTCCTCGTCACAGCCAAGTCGTCCTTGTCACAGCCGAGAAGCCATAGCCCCAGCCGAGTCAAGTCACTCCACAGCAAGTCAAGTCAAATCAGGTCCTGTAACGTCACGCTCTGTTCCAGGCATGGTGGCCAGTCTACTCACGTCCTGTCCAGTTAGAGGCAAAGAGGTCCACAAGAATATATTCCTGTATAAAAAAAATTACCACACCCATACTTTTTTTGTGGGTAAAATCATTACCCACATGCCATGGCTTCATATGCTTAGTTAAAAAAAATTGCAGAGGTACAATTAGGAGAATTTTTAGGGGGTCGCACGTGGGACCCTTAAATTGACATGAATGAATGCACCTGTAAAATGTTGTTAATTTTTGAATGCATATCAAAATGCGTGACCTAAGATTATTGAAGAAAAAACAATATATTTTCAACCTCAAAGGAACCAATGTTAGTTATACTCTTATGATTAGATTATTGCATCATACATTCAGCGTGGCCCACACAGCACTCACTAAAAATTGGTTTTAAAGGTTGAAAGACTGTGCTGGCATTTACCCCCTCATCAAGCGGTAATGAGTGCACACGTCCTGTCCATCCTGTTGAACACCAACCCCCCCACAAGATGTGATTGTACTTAACGGCACATCAATCAGTACTTAAAGGAACCTCTGGGAAGCCCTTCTGATGATCAAACTCCAAATTTACAAGCATTTGGGGGGTAAAACTAGAGGACAACCTGAGGGAGAAGCGGGCTGCAATGATGGATAGCGGGGGTGAAAAAGGTTAACGAAGGCCAACAGAGTGCGCCTGTGTGGTACCAATCTTCCCAACTAAAGAGGCCTTTTTCTTTAATCAGGGAGGGGGGACGGGTAGAGCAAAGTGCCTCCAAATCATGCATTACATCCACAACAAGCCAGCGGCCGCCTATCAAAGGCTTCACAGATAGTTACGAGCAGATCTGCGTGCTGAGGGCTTTGTGACTCACGCGGCTTCTGCAGTTTCCTGCACTTTGCTGCCCTGGGAATAGTGGCCAGGATGGTGGAATCCACATTAGTCTGAGGTCATTCCCCCCGTGCCGCTAAATTGCAGAAGGCTGGCATGCCGCCGCCGCCGCCGCCGCCGCCGCCGCTGCTGCGTCTGCGGCTGCTTTTCGTTGGCATCCCAGACTTGGGACGCGGGAAGGTAATCAGACAAAAAACAAAGGGGCTTGTTTACGCTTTCCCAGCCTGGCGTTCATGGGATTCTCCTGCAATCTTCTCCCGGAGTCAATTACAGTCACTTTTACTGTATGTCAGAAGACCCTTTTTTTTACGCTGCCTGCACTTTTCCATCTTTCTATATCGCTGGTCTGTATAAAATGCCACTGACAGCGAATGGTGGTGCATAGTCTTCTGAGGTTGGAGCTGGAACGGCGGTGGGACAGCACCTGCACTGACGGAAATTCCACTACAATGGACCCCTGCTATTCATGGGGAATAGGCAGCCCGCCAATCATACCATCAATCAATATCGCATTCCCTCACAGCAGCGTCACAATATTCAACCCGTTCAGGTATTCACTTTCAGATATGTGCTGTACAATAAGGAAAATTGTCATATTGTCAAAGCCATAATGTACTTTATAATAACTTACTACTAACGTAAAACTCATTCGCTCCCAAAAAAACGTATAAATACGTTCTAGTATAACAAAAATGTAATTATACGTTTTTTATGTTTATTTTTTGACATGAAGAGGTGTCTTTATTTTAATAATTTTTGGTATAAATACAAATGTATAAATATATTTTGGTAGTTATACAAAAACGGCCAGAAAGTGGCAGCAGAGTATAAGAGATCAGCCATGTTGCACACAAGCTCATTTCACCACAGTTTTAAACAGATTTGTGAATAATGATGAAACTTAGCTATATTCTAATGCCAATTGCTGCTAAATGGAAACAGATAGAAAAAAAATTCCTGATGAAAGGAGAGACTCTAATCTTTCCTTTGGTTGGTTCCATGTTTCTATAGCAATAGAACACAATATTCTGTGGACCTTGCAAAATCTGTCAAAATCCAGTAAAACAGCCGGGAGCTAAGGGGTTGCTTCAGTGAAAATAACTGGGACGGAATGTTTAGTACAGCACAACTTGGCCACCAGGAGGCAGTTTAATACTGTCATGCAGACACAAACGAAGAAGACTTTCACAACTACTGTAAGTGACTCAGTAACTGCAGTGATATAGCGGGAGCTGGGGTCAAACATCCATTGTGCATGTGGACTTTTTTATTGCTTATTGATCAATTTCTACAATTTCTGATCAATCTGATTTAATGAGCATACAGGGATTCTTGCTTTGTCAAATTAAGGTATCTGATAAAAAAATGTGCGCTCTACCAGATTTTCTACTTCAACATCCCAAGGTCAATGTCAAGAATGAAATCTTCTTGCCTCACTGTCACCTTCAAGCGCAAGTGTGATGCACAGGTGTGTTCCAGTGAGTGAGCACAGACAAGACACAGAATATGTCTCCATGTGGCCCACATTTACATTATTCAAATGCGACGGGCACACAGGGAGGTGACAGAGGTCAGGACTCTGTCACAACTGTCACTTGCTCCACTGGCCAGACTGCGTTGACCCCCACCCCACCCGCTACGGGGGGGAGAGGACAGGCCAGGTAGACAGCAGGAGAGAGGCGGTGATGGGTGCAAAAGTACTGACCAATGTGAAGAAATAAAACAGTAGCAAAAAAACCTAAAAACTAATAGCCGCTTTTGTCCAATCATGCCGCCATAATCAACGAAAACCAAATGCTCATTTGTGCTACTTTAAAACTTCTCTTCAAAATGTGTGGTAATGAACTTATTCAATCCCGGTCATTTTCACTGAAGAAACCCCCTTCGCTCCTGGCTGTTTTACTGGATTTTGACTGATTTTGCAAGTCCCACAGAAAATTGTATTCTATTGCTATAAAAATATGCAACCTATCAAAAGAAAGATTAGAGTCCCTTCTTTCATCAGGAAAAAAAAAAGTATATTTGTATCTGTTTCCGTTTTGCAGCAATTAGCATTAGAATATAGCTAAGTTTCATCATTATTCACATTCCTGGTGAAAACACAAAAAAGTGCTTGGCCCTGGCTGATCTCTTATACTCTGCTGCCACCTGCTGGCCATTTTTTATAACTACCAAAATATATTTATATATTTGTATTTATACCAAAAATTATTAAAATAAAGACACGTCTTCATGTCAGAAGCTGCATCAAAACCTTCTGTATGCTGTTGCATAAATAAATGAAAAAACATATAAATACGTTTTTGGGAGTGAAGGACAAAGTATTTAAAAAACGTATTTACACGTTTTTGGGTTTGAATGAGTTAATAGCTCTTGCTTATTACAATATTCCCTTGGCAGAGTAGTCAAAGTTGTTACATTGGATTAACGCAGTGTCCGCTGAGTATGCGTGTCTGGAGAGAAGTTGGTGTGTCACCTTTCAAATGAGATGCACGATTGGCAACATAACTCCACAAGTCATTAGGAGTGAGGCATCAGAACAAAGATGGCTGACTCTCCCAGCGCAACACCTCATGCTATACAAGCGTGTCTCCTAATGAGGAGCATGTCCCCTGCAAAATGGGAAAAACACCCGCTCACATCTGCGCGTCCGCACACACACACACATGCACGTGAACGGATGGCGAGTTACAGTCTGGTTCAAATTAGTCATTTGGGAGAGGAAGCACACATCTTTTTTCAGTTTAGGGTGCACTTCAAGCTCCTGCAATGACACGAGTATAAACACAGGCACATGCATTCCGAGCGTACACACCTTCAAAGAGAGTTCCTTTTTGGCTAAAGTGGAGATAAAAAGCAGGTCTTTGTTGGATGTCCGATCATGCGCTTCACATTTCCGTTCAATATCTTCTTCGGGACTCACTTCGCCTCACACTTTGGGACAGCAATGGGCAACCGACATATATGGCACATGGGAGGGGTTTAAATTAAAAGTGCAAGAGTATATACAAGCAAGTATATAAAGGAAATCAGAGCACGAGTGGAGGCATTGAGCTTCGCAGTTTCGCGTCACAGATTGCGGGTCCAAATTTGCATCTTTGAATAGCAAAATTGAGACTCACAGATTTTGTTCCCAATAAAAAAAAGACAGAGTTCTGCTGCCATGCATGAAATTGCAAAAAGATAAAAATAAATTATTGCGATTTAGACACTGGTTCTATTCAGACGATTCAGAGAATGACGATTTAAATGTTTAATTATGGAAAAAAGGGCAAATCATGGATGTTCTACAAAACATTTTTACATTCAAAATGTCACGCTTTTGGCTTTAAGAAACACTAAAAAAATAAATAAAAAATTGTTGTAGTCGGTCACAATTTTTTAAAGAGCTTTTAGTTGCTTTGTTTGTTTATTATTACCTCTGCCAAGCACATAATACAAAGATGAGAAGTACATTGATTTTTATGGTTTGACATTTTTTATCTCGTATTTTCCTGTTTGAAATAATTGTCCTCCCTGCCCTTTCATTTTGGGTTAAATTAAAAAAAAAACACATTTGAGTATATCTTGTTGTATATTTCATGTATGCTAATATCTGACCAATTCAAAAGTTGAACTTTAGTCTCAATCAATATGCTATACTGACTTTTAACCCATTCAGACCCATGGATGGTTGCAGTGGACATGACACATTCGTGTGTCTAAACCAATAAAACGCATCATTTGGATGATGTCAACACTTCTGATTCATGATGGGATCTTAACTGACCAATCACAATCGACGATGTTCATGTTAAAAATGTTGCACGTAAGATTATAACATGTTACAGCCATATTATCGTGGCGTCCACTATAACAACTAAAAACATGAGATTTGTTTTATCTATGTTGTTCTTATGTGGGGAAAGAGTCCAAATCAGCAGCAACAAAAAAAGAAAAAGAAAATAAATTTGCTGGTCTGAAGGGCCCACGGGCATGTTTACCTAAAGGTTTGGCTGGACTGTCTTTCGTTTTTTGAAGGGGAATCTCGTCTCCTCTCACCCAACTTTATGTCATTACGCTGCGGTTAGCAAATACACATCTTCCCTGCTTTGAGCAGCGCACTTATTTCCTGGCCCTAAAACGCACCCCCCACCCCCCAAACACACGCACACACACACACTTTCCAGTATGTTTTAAAGCCACACAAATCTGGTAGCGCCGCTGCGGGCTCGTGTATAAAAACCGCTAATCCTAAAAACATGGAACTACGTTACGCAATTATCTGCATGTTAAAAAGTTTTCTGGTTTGTATTTGTGGCTGCGGACAAGCATGATTAGTGAAGTGAGACCCCCCCCCCCCTCTTCCCTCTCTCAGAAACCTAACACCCTTCATGGAGATGACTGATTCACCTGAGGTGTGCACGATTTGACCGATTTCACATCGATTGCACTTTATGCCCTGTAAAGTTAATATTTTTATGGCCTGATTGCCTGACAGCGAGTCAATATTTGTCCTGCGTGTTGTGCCAGCTCTATTTATGTTTATGTGTGCCAGCAAAGAGAGAGCGTTTAAAGTCTATTGGGACTTTATGGAGCGTCCTTGTGCACCTGTGATAATAACAGGAAAGAAAAACTGAAGCTCAGCGTAGACCTTGTGCGTAAGAAACGCCTTGCTGAGTCTTCTTATTACTTCCTGCGTGGACCAAATCAAAGAAGACAGCGGGGAAGGGGGTATGTCTGTCTTTAGGGCAACAGGTGCATTACATTCCTCTCCGGTGCCAGGCTCACATATTTAAAGCTATTAAGTGCAGTACTTAGTCACTTACAACAGCTATGTATCCAAAGGATGCCAAGTAAATAGAGCAGGGCTCCTTTAGTCCGGGGTTTCAAGGCTTTGTGACGCGCCTGGATCAGTTCACGCAAGGTGGCTTCGTCGTATGCGTCAAAACTAGGGGCGGGTGAGCACCGATACCAGGCATCGGATCAGGCCGATACCAGCCTTATTTTAAGGTAGAGGGTACTCGGGGAGGCTGCTGATACTAGTCATCGTTGCTTAAGGCTTAAAAGAAAATAGTCTTACATTGATTGAGTCCTACGTGGCAGTAGTTGTCCCCCCCCATATTAACTCATTCACTGAAGCAACCCCCTTCACTCCTGGGTGTTTTACTTAATTTTGATTGATTTTGCAAGGCCCACAGAATATTGTGTTCTATTGCTATAAAAACATGGAACCTTCCAAAAGAAAGTTTAGAGTTTCTTCTTATATCAGGAAAAAAAAGTATATTTGTATCTGTTTCCGTTTTTGAGCAATTAGCATTAGAATATAGCCAAGTTTCATCATTATTTACATTCCTGTTGAAAACACTGGCAAAAAGAGCTTGCTGCAACATGGCTCTGGTTGACCTATTGTATTCTGCTGCCACCTTCTGGCCGTTTTTTTGTAATAACTACCATTCTTCATGTCCGAAGCTGCAGCAAAGCCTTCTGTTTGTTCTTGCATAAAAACAAAACGTATAAGTATGTTTTTGGGAGTGAAGGATAAAATATTAAAAAGCGTATTTATAAGTTTTGGGGTTTGAATGACTTAAAAATAATTATAGTGAGCGTCTTAACCTGGTAACTCACCAGACGATGTGCAAAAGTCTAGTTGAAACTTACTGTAGCACTAGCTTTGTTGCATTGTGTGATTAATGGTGTCTTGTTGCAACGTCTAATCAACTTTTAGACTCCAATAGTTGTTTAGTCATGGGGAATTCTTATTTTTCTCTAAAAAAGTTTCAAACGTCTTTTTCTACACAGAGTTAACCCTTTAGATTCGACTATTATAGCAATTTTGTTTTATACTCTGGACGTAAAGCTCCTCGGCTTTCAGAATCAGTTGGAATTAGGTTGCTAGCGCTAATGGTTGTGGAGTTACGGTGATTTGAAAAACATGCGTCATTTCCTCTCCTCCGTCACTCTCCTGAGGACGCGCCACTTCCCCCTCCTCCACACGTGACAATTTGTCAGCTACCGTAATGTATGTAGTATCGTCGTAAAGCTCCACTTCTCTGCTTTCAGAAGCCGTTGGGATTTACGTTTGCTTGTGCAAACGTTTCAGGAGTTACGGTGATTTGTCCCAAGTGTCCTGTTGGCGGCCCTGTGAAGTTGTGTCTCTTTTGTGTCACCTTCGCATCCGCAGGATGTAACGATTGAAGGAATTGGGTGCCGAAGCCAAAGTCAGACTATAAAACCAATGACGAACCCAGTAAATCCCGCAGAGGAGCCGGACGCCAGACCGCCAAAGGTCGTTAGCTACTAATTGCTACATTTTGAGGGTCCATTCGCGACATGGCGCCCTAGTGGCAGAAAACAGGGATGCTCTGCTAATTAAAGCAATTCAGACGCTGTTGTCCTGCAACGTTCCCAGGACAGCCTGTTCTTTTCAACTTCTCGTATTGGGAACAGCTTGCGAAGGGTCAATAATCATCTGTTTCTCGCAGGCAAAGGTCACAGTCCATTCCGACGGGATGGTGACGTGATTGATTTATGCCCCCCCCCCCCCCTCCATTTTGGAATATCAACTCTCATTGGAGACACCCCCGAGAAAAGCTTACATAACGCCTAATGAGCAACTGGAAAGGTTCCAGCACTCCCATAGTCTTTCATTTCCACCTCAATGCCGAGCAGAGCACGCCCCTGCCCTTCTTCTTGCCTCATTAGCATGCGTATTCTGCTGATGCGAAATACCAAAGCCCTTCCTTCGACCAGGTGCTTCGCTCCCAGTCTTGGCCTCCGTTGATACGGTCACGCGTTCCTGTCTGAGCTCCAGCCGAACTACTGTATGTCTTAACAAGTTGATGTCACAAATCAAATGATATGTTTAAAGTAGGGGTGTCAAAATGAGTGCGTTAATTTTGAGTTAATGCCACGCTTTTTTTTTAACGCGCGATTAATGACCGCCCCTTACTTGGAAAGCCTGTACTGGGGGGGATTCCAGTCGCAATGCAGCAGATATGTCGACGTCAAAATTTCATTTAGCAGTAATAAATGTAATAATAATGCAAATATTTGTGGGGGCTGGGGTCAAGTTGTATTTTACAATTTTTTAAATGTGCAGAATTTCACAAGTTACTTCATGTTAAAGTTTGGATATGAAAAGAAATATGCACTGAGCTATCACAAATGTCTTACAAATGCAATTATGCCATCTAGTGGCATAAAAATGACCTGCACACAAATCAATATCATACTCGTTTTTTTTTCAGTTCAGTACATTTTTTTTAATTTTAACTCAATGTTATGAATTATTATGAAATTACTGTATTGACTCATTCACTGCCCTTTACGGCTATAGACATCGAAAATTCATTTAAACTATTTCTATTAGTAAAAAAAAAAATCTACTTTTGTTAAGAGTATGAAAACCTAGAAAAAATTTTTTATTGTACATTTAGAAGAGATATAAAATTTTGGATTAATCATGACTTAACTATTGAAGTCATGCAATTGATTACAATTAAATAATGTAATTGCCTGACGCAATAAAAAAAATATTTTATAAATTCAGGGCGTCAGGCAATTAAAATGTTCGTAATTAATCGCTTGACTTCACTAGTTAACTCACGATTAATCACAAATTATATATCTGTTCTAAATGTACAATAAAAAATATATAGGTTTTCATAATCTTGTTAACAAAAGTGGAATTTTTAAAAAATAGAAATAGTTACAAATTTATTTTTGACATTTATAGCTGTCAATGGCAGTGAATGAATAAAAATAAAAATAAAAGATTATTACAAAATTGGGGGCATCAGACGAATGAAATTTTCAATCATAATTAATCGCATGACTTCACTAGTTGACTCACGCTTAATCACAAATGTTATATCTGTTCTAAATGTACAATTTAAAAAAAAATGTTTTTATACTCTTGTTAACAAAAGTGGAAAGAAATTTTAAACTAATAGAAATAGCTCAAATGAATTTTTGACGTCTATAGCCGTCAATGGCAGTGAATGAGTTAATGACGAAAAGATGCAGCCATTTCTATTAGTTCAACATTGTTTTCCACTTTTATGTTAACAAGAGTATGAAATAGATATTTTATTGTACATTTTAGTGTACATTTAGAACAGATATAACATTTACGATTAATCGTGCGTTAACTATTAAAGTATGCGATTAATTACGATTAAAAATGTTAATCACCTGACACCCCTAGTTTAAAGTATCACTACCATTTAGTAGGAATAGCCTAACATTTCTAGATCCATCCATCCATCCATTATACACTGGACTGGTCGCCATTCAATCACAGGGGACATGCACAGTCTCCAAAATGGGAACTGAGTCTACATTGACTGCCTGACGAATCCTACTTCATGTCCTCGTCACATTCGGGCGAATGTGATCACTCCATTGTCTAGTAGGTCCTAAATCCGCTGGTATGGACTCTAGCACCTACTGTGACACTGAGCAGGATAAAGACGGTCTAAAGAATCTTCTTCCTACCACACTTGTGTGTGCTTGGCGAGCGTCTAAAACAAGTTTGACTCATTTCCACAACATATTTCATCAGAGTGGAAGATTCCCCCGACACTTGCACTCGCGCTCTGGGCGCCATCCAACTCAAACATGAACTCGGAAAAACCCGAGAGATGCTGCACACTTAAGGAAAGTTAGTAAACACAACGCCCTGACTGGAGGAGTTTCTTGGACGTCGGATCAGAACCGAGCTGGTCCGGCAAAACCCATTGCTCAAGGTGAATGAATTTCATGTAATAATCGATTCTGAATAGAGCCGTGTTGCATACTATTATAAAGTCTTACAATTGCGTACTTCCTGCTGCTTTTCCGCTTTTTTGTGTGTGCGTGTATCCGTTACTTCTCAGCTTTACGATTTGTTAATGCAACTCGTTATAAAGCCGTTGCTGGGCAGGGCTTCACAGCTGTCTAATTAACAGCCCATGACCTGGGACAGGATATGATGTGTACCTGCCTCTTGTAAACACTGGCTGTGTGTTTTCCCCTCTCAATCATGTTGTACTTCAACATACGCATGTCAAAAGAAAAACACATCAAGGAGGTAGTTATTTTTAGCAACTTTAGCAATCATGTGACACTTTGTTTCTCTAGCTGGTGAGGTTGCTTTGGTTTGACGTCTGTTTTGGTATATTGACTTTTTAAGCTCCTTTATGTTGCAAGATATAGTCCGACGCTACATAATAACAGAACTTTGTAGCATGATGTCTCTAAATAAAGTTGTTGCATTTTAGTGTGTTTGGATAAATGGGCAAGATGGTGTACATGTGGTTAGCACATCCACCTCACAGTTCTTTAGTCGGTCGGGGGTTTGAAGTCCAGGCTCAGACCTTCCTGAGTGGAGTTTACACGTCCCCGTGCTTGGTTTATCCTATCCTGGTTTGTTTAGCAATATTAACTCATTCACTGCCGTTGACGGCTATAGACGTCAAAAATTAATTTGAACTATTTCTATTAGTTTAAATTTTTTCCCACTTTTGTTAACAAGAAAATAAAAACCTAGAAAAAAAATATTGTACATTTTGAACAGATATAAAATATGTAATGAATCATGACTTAACTATTGAAGTCATGCGATTCATTACAATTAAAAAAAGTAATCACCCGATTAAAAAAAAGAAAAGATTATCAAAAATTAGGGTCGTCAGGTGATTACAATTTTTAATTGTAATTAATTGCATGACTTCACTAGACGAATAATCACAAATTGTATATCTAAATGCACAATATATTTTTTTCCCCTAGGTTTACATACTCTTGTTAACAAAAGTGAAGAAAAAAAAGCCTAACTAATAGAAATAGTTAAAAGGAATTTTTGACGTCTATAGCCGTCAATGGCAGTGAATGAGTTAAAGACTGCTAAAGTAGGTCACCATGGCAATGACAGAGAATCATCCAGTTACTTTGAAGTACAATTAACAAATACCAGATAAATTAGCTCACATCTCGCGCTACGGTTTTAATAACCGTTAGATTGCAGAAACCCGAAGCCTTGGTGTTTGTGTGCATTTGAGTGTGTGCTTGTGTACAGTTATGCAAGGCAGGAACATCTTTCTCCAAGCACTTTGAAGAGGTAAGTGATATGCTGACAGACCGCCATGGTCCTAACAAGGGTTTCTGGAAAAAAAAAAGCGCTTCAATCTGAAGTTGACGGCTCGTTCATCATAACGTGTAACTCAAGACACCTTGCTGTTCTTTTCGGGGTTTTTTATTTTGTGTTTGTTTTCAATCTCTTCTGTCCAACCCGTCCCACTCCCTCATCAAATACCACTTTTCCGCCCTGTGGCCTCTCCCTTCAGCTGTTCCATGCCACTGTTCCGCTGGGATTGATACAATATTTTCCAGCCCTCAATTAGCACATCGCTTGTTGACTAATTCCAACTGTTTTTGCACCTGAGAGAGGGTGCTGGAAAAACTGAGTGGTGCGGAGGCGAGGGAGCGACAAGACCCATGCCAGTGCGAGGCGGGGGTCAGCGGATGGGTCGGCTTGTAAAAGCAGCTGTTTGAGGAAACGGAAGAGGACCTGAGTTCGTTCGGTATCCGATTCACCGCTGCAGTCATTAAATATGCACGACCTCCCACTTTAATCTACAGCCGCACCGCAGTATCGGTATCAAGAAATCATGCGGGTCAAGAGGCTTTAAAGTCTGATTGAAAGCCTCGGTGCCCAGTTGTAGCTAAATGAACAGCTCGGTGAGATGCAACCGCATGTTGAAGTTAAGCTTCGGACAAGTCCGCCGGGGCTTTGGCGCAAGGCTCGACTTGCTGTACACGCCCGCCCGGAGAAGGGTTCTTTATAGCAGAGGAAATGAGAGGATGACGGATAAAGTGGATGAGGACGTGACACGCAGCATACCGAAACCAACACCACTAAAATGAGGGACCCGAGTGAGGCAAAGACGAGGGTTTGGGGAAGTTTAGGGGTTAATGTTTGGTTAGGGTTTTGCCATTTAGGGTTTGGGTTTGTGTGGGGTTGAGTCTAAGGTTTGGGATTGGAGTAGTTTTAGTTAGGGATAGTTCAAAGAAAGGAATGTTTTTATTTATTTATTTATTCTACTGTTGAGGGTTTGAGGAAAGTAGGGTTATGATTGGTAATAGGTTAGGGTTAAGTTTAGGGGTTAATGTTTGGTTAGGTTAGGGTTTTGGTTATGGCAGGTTTAGGGTTTGGGTTTGTGTGGGGTCAGGTGTAAGGTTTGGATTAGAGTAGTTTTAGTTAGGGATAGTCTAGGAATGTTTTTATTTTGTTTATTTATTTTACTGTTGAGGGTTTGAGGAAAGTAGGGTTGTGATTGGTTAGGGTTATTATAGTCGGGACACCGACCACTTTGGTAGGTTTTACACCAGGAAAAACGTCTTTATGCTACCTTAATGTTTTTGGTTTTTGAATGACAATCTAACAAGGCAACAACAAACAAGTCACACCCCCCCCACCCCTTTTTTTTTTTTACACAAACTTCTTCAAACCATAACAGGTTGAATTTCCATAAGTGTACGTAGTATCAATGCTTTCTTTACTCTAGAGTAGAATGAGAGTATTTGATATGTTTTTTTCCTGACAACAACCTGTTCAGGTATGCTCTTTGGCCGACTGTGTGAGTAATAACATTGAAGAAGAATTACTATCTTATCATGTCTTATCTTTTTAGCCTATTCAAAACTGCAGTGGGAGTCCCGGAACAGTTATTTCAGACTTTTAGACAAATCCTCGTCTTGTTTTTATTATTGTGTAACAATTTATAATAGGCCTAGAAAGACTTTTTTTTTTTTATGTATGACCTGAACTTGTGAAACCGATGCGTAATTAAATTCACAACATTTGACATTGAAAATGACAGACCTAAGGTAACAAAGAGGGTTTTAATCGAATGCCTAAATTTGGAAAGTATTGCATTAATGAATGAGTTACTCACTTATGAGTGTGAATGATTACTTTTGATCTCTAGTGCAGGCATTCAGAAGCTTCTGGCACTGTTGAAGAGTACTTTTACTATCTGCAATTAACCATACTGTTCTACTAATAATAATAATGATTTTATCTCTGCACACAAAACATTTTTAATACTTAAAAAGTGCTGACGTCATCCAGCGTATTTGCCCAAATGTGCATTAATGACTTCCTTAGGGCCAGAGAAGACAACATTGGACAGATCGTGCAGCATGTCTTTGTATTTCACGGGTCGGCTCGTCCATATCACCCACGAATAGCGAGGGTCTACTGTACAGTATATATTGTTATATTGAATACAGAGTAGTGATTTAAAAATGGATGTCTATGACTGAACTCGCCGGTTATTTTAATTTGACTATAAGAGAAAAAAAAAAACTAAACGAAGACAAGAAGAAATGGTGGAATACTTCTATATACTTCTCATCATGCAATATTTTTTTTTTCTTTTTCTAGCCACAGATTCTCAAATATTACAATGATGCCCACATGGTATCTGCTCTGCATGCCAGGACAAAAATAGTATTCTCGTAGTACCCGATAGCAATACATTGATGAGTGACTGCATGACTGAAACCTAAAAGGCAACTTCCCGTTTGAACACCGTCAACATAAGTCACCTCAACTTGACTTTCAAACGAGTTTGCGTAGGTGTGGAAGACATTTTCAGGTGCCTCGTTTGGACAGGTGTGCAAATGTCACTCACAACTTGGAACAGTGGCAGCAAGCCTGTGAGTGACTTTAAAACAACAGCTGCTCCTTCCCTTCCACCTCGGTAGCCATGTGGAAAAATTCTGACTCACCCAGTCGTGTCAAAAAAGAGCCATTAACAAATGCATAAATATTACAGTCGGAGGAATTGCAGTGGGCCCCGCCTGTCACTCAGGGAGTGACGGACGTGGAGGCGAGGTCAGCTCATGAGTCAGCTCCTCTGACCTGGTCAAATGTCTGAAAGACATCCATTGATGGACACAATGAGGTGCGGCCGCTGCACTTCTCATGTGTCCTCCAAACCGCAAGCGCCGCATGCATACAGCAACCTGTCTGGCTTGAGCAAGACCTCATGCATACCCATTTTTTTTATGTACAGTACTGTGCTCAAAAGTCTTAACAAGGTTTTGATAGGAAGACACTCTAAAAAACACTTGGGTCAAAGATAACCCCGATTGCAGGTGGCGGTGGGGATGGGGGGGGGGGGGGTGGCAATGGACAGAACAGACTTTTTGAGTTATTTAACCCAAAATGTTGGGTCAACTTAAATTAATAACCCACAACCCATTTTGTGTATATTTAACCCAAAAAGTTGGGTCAAAATAATTTACTAATCAACAAAGCAACTCAGTTCATTGGGTTGTTTTGTGGGTTAATTAAATAACCCAATTGATTTGGGTCAAATAAACCGACCCAGCTTTTTGAGTTACATTTAACACAAAAGTTAAATTAATTTAGTAACCCAATTTTTGGGTTGTTTTCTGGGTTATTCATTTGACCCCACTTTTTTGGGTAATTGAATTCATTTAACCCAACTTTTTTGGTTACTTAACCCAATTGAATTTGGTCAAAATGAACAAACCCAACTTTTTTAGCTATTTAAAGGTTAATGTACCACTGATTGTCACACACACTAAAGTGGGGTGAAATGTGTTCACCGCATTTGACCCCATCCCCTTAGGGCTGCGACACCGCGCTTGGGAATCATTTGGTGATTTAACCCTATATGTTGGGTCGAATGAATGACCCACAAAGCAACCCATGTTTGCTTTGTTTTGTGCGTTATTCATTTGACCTCATTTTTTTGGGTTAGTTGAAGAACCCCAAAATTTGGATTTTGACCCAATTTAGGTTAATTTTGACGCAACTGTTTTTCAACACTCTAAAAACAGTTTGGTCAAAGGTAACCCAATTATGGATCAAAAATTGAGCGATCCACTTTATGAGTCAATTTTACCCAACTTTCTGGGTTGTTATATACACAATGACCCAATTTTTTGACCCAAGTAAAGGATCTGACCAATATTTATGAGTTGTTTTACACTAAAAGACCCGTTTCTTGACTCAAAGTTGGGTCAAATTGACCCAAGTAGAGGATCGGTCCACTTTTTATCTATAGTTGACCCAACTGTTTTTAGAGTGAAGTGTAGCAATAATTCAGGTTTAAGGAACGGTCACGTTAGCCTTGATATCTTATTGCAAACATGTACACGTCAACTAATGAGAAAGGTGCAGATTTACTACAACAAGCATGACTCAAGGTTGGGAAATGCTGGCTAAGGAACTGTTTGATTGAATGAAAACAGTGTGCGGTCACTGACTTGAAAACCGTACGGTATGCACATATGAGCCTGCATGCATTGCCACATTCAGACCCCTTTCCTCAGCACCCGCATCAAAAATGTCACCACCACATCACGTGAATAGGCCTTCGTTTCCGTGTTTACCTGCTACTCACAATTGATGCACTTTCGTCACAGTTTTGACAAGTTAATCCCCGATGAGCCTTTTTGTTTTTCCATACCAACTCATGCCTAGTGTCTTTCCTGGAAGAAAATAAATGCAGCACCAGTTGCGTCCCATGAGGAGCCTAAATCCACACGGGAGTGTGCTTGTCTTACCTAGCAACCTGCGTCTCCTGCTCTAAACACAAAACAAGAAGCTGAGCAATGACATTCTGTTGCTGCAGGGCATCCCTAAGAACGGCAATAAAAAGACAGCAGATAAGAAAGTCCGACCATAAAAATCAAACGTCACAAGGCACCCTCGATGAAAGCTGCATCAGCGACTTACTGTCTGCGTAGTTTTTCCGCCTCGTGCCGTCCACCTTGCCCGTTTTATCAATGCACAGGAAGAACTTGTTGGCCGAGTAAAGCCGCCGCAGTCGCACGTCGCCCTCCAGGTGATTGTAACTTCTCGTATGCCTTTCCAACGTCCACGAGCAGTTGGTGCCGCCCGCCAGAACCTGGAGGGGCTCGCGCCCTAACCCGGGGGGGCAGGCCCCCGAGGCGGCGCCGGCAGCGGCCAGCAGTAAGGCCAAGCATGCCAGGCAGAAGGCGGCCGCGCTGGGCCGCCGCCCTGCCGAGGCCGTGGCATCAGGAGCGGGTTCGGGCGGATGGAGATGCGCGACGGATGCCGTCCATCTGCACATGGTGGGTCACACTCCCAGGGTGCACCTTAATGTGCGAGCTGTAGGCATGCTGATGGGTGGGAGACGTCCCAGTGAGAGAGTCCTGAAGAGAGAGGGCAGCCGCTCACGGGAGACCCCCCGGATGTTGATCTTTGATTGGGGTGACAAAAGAGCTTCCTGCTTCGACAAGCCGGTCAAAGTTCCTCCATCTTCATCTGGCTTTCACATGTCTTCATTTCACGGAAGTTCCATTCTCCTTGCTCGCTTGTCCGCTCTCCTCGCAGTGAAGGCCGCCTTCCCGTCTGAAAGGATAAAAGTCCTGAAGGATGATGCTTGTGGGTTTGTGTTTGTATAGATATGTATCTATCTGTATGTGTGTGCACCTTGCAATGGTCTGCCCTTTTCCAGCTGGGGAGGAACAAGGTGCCTGTCTGAGCTGCTGACCCGTGGCTGGGAGGGAGTTGAATGAGGGTTGATGACTGACTGCGTGTGAGCGCGCGCGCGTGTGTGCGTGTGTGTGTGTGTGTGTGTGTGTTACCAAGAGAGGGAGGGAGAGAGCCCGTCTGCATGTGTCAGAGTGAGCGGCAGCCGGCGAGTGCGTGTCAGCTCGCTCACACGGGGCAGTGAAGCAGTAAGCCAACCACTTCTCCGCTCAGTGGGAGCTCCGGCTGACTTGCCGTGCATTTTATCCTGGGCTGGGCTACGAGCAGCATCCGAGGAGGGATGGGTGGGGAGGCGGGTGATGGTGGGTGGGTTTGAGCTCGGTGGGGGTGATTGTGAGGAGGGAGCCGAGGAGGCGGGATCTACAAATTCATTCATAACCATTTCAAAGGAATGAGAAAAGTTTACCTTTCGTAACGAGCGGCGGCTGATCAGCCGTGTACAGTGCAGCTGGATGGCAACAACTGGAAAACATAGGAACTGGAAGTCCACGGGCTTTCTTTATTAATAGGAAAACCAAAATACGATACGCAATTACGCATACTCGTCCACGGCATCGAATAAGTGAAGTGCGCATTACGTTTGCGCATGCGTGAAAATCAAGTAAAAAAACAAAACAAACTTGCTACCAAACAAAGCCGTCATTTGAATGGCGCCGAATGGAGTGGTGAAAGTGCACACCTTAAATCTTGCAAGACAAAACAACAGGTGCACTTGGTGCCATTTTTAACTGTCCTAATAGAGCTTATAGGCAAAAACACCATTGCAAAGTGTAAGTGCTAAAATGGAAAATGTCTTGAACACATTTATTTTGTCAATATCCTGAAACCGAGGGCGCAGACGGAAGCATGTACATGTAACTGTGATGGTCATTTGAGAACCTGCTTCCAGCCCCAATTGACCCCTTCAGTAAAGAAAGATCCTACTCGTCTCTTGACCGCGTCCCGGTGTTGTGTCCTCGACCCAACTCCCGGCAAAGGGCACACGTTCAGCAATATCGGCTGACATGCAAGGTGGCCAAAGTTTCAAACCACGGGCTTCTTCCAGTCATCCGTCACTTGTCTTCAAGGGGTCAGAAATGTCTTTGTCCCCAACGATTAACAATGACGTAGTCATTTTTCACAGCGTCTCTCTCTTCCTCCTTTGTCAGTAAGACTGGTAGTTTTTGGATCGATGCAGCATATGCAAGGGCAGCCAGTTCGTCTTTCCGTTTCTGTCTGTTGCCGAACGCAGTCCTACAAAAACGCTTGAAATCAACTTTCATGCGGTTGAAATCATCGAAGTCTCCATTGCTTTTCATTACTCTTGACTACTGTTTGGTAACCCCCACACACAAACACACACAATGCAGTGCGTGGTCCGAGATGTGCACTTCGCTTATAGATATTGATGGCCAAAATTATTTTTTGTGTGTCCTTTTTGGACAATAATAGGTTCTACGCAGCCCCACTAGTCTAAATATGACATTCTGGTTAATATTGCGTTAGTGGAATATGAGTTAAGCAGTAAAATCCAGCAGTTTTTATCCATCTCAGGAGGCGGCCATTTTGCCACTTGCTGTCGACTGAAGATGACGTCAATGTTGCTCAGGTCTCAGGTAACAGCCAATCACAACTCAGCTCAGAAAACAGGTGGGCTGTGATTGGTCGTAGCCAGAGCCCTAAGCAACTGTGATGTCATCTTCAGTCGACAGCGAGTGGCAAAATGGCCGCTCCCTAAAATGGATAAAGACGGCTGGATTTTTGCTTCATAAGTCATATTCCACAAATGTAATATTAATCAGAATGTCATGTTTAGACTAGTGAGGTCACATATAACATATTTTTGTCAAGAAATGTTTAAGGTTGACTTCCACTTTAAAAACTATACTGGTATTAGTTATAGCTAACCCCTCCATCTTTTTTTTCCCTTAACCCCTCCATCTCTAATGCCATGACCCATACAGTCTCCCTAGAGTACTGTTTTGTATCATGTTGAAATGCGCTCCACTACTGTCCAGAGACAACTCTTGACACTTTGCTACCTTTTTCTTCTCCAGATTAAATCTTTACTTTTTATTCTTTATACCTCATTTTCCTGTTTGTAGGCTATTGTTTTGTTAGTTTTCTGGATTATGTAAAATTATTAAACTGGGCCAAGCTATTTTTAGTTCTGCAAATTTTGCTGGGGCATTATTGGGCATTTAACAAATGTTTTAAGTGAATAATTAGTCATGTTAATTCCAACATATGCAAGGGGGTAAAAAGGTAGGGCTGGGCGATTTTGTAAAAAATGTATATGACAGTATGAACTGGATTATTCACAATAATATCGCAATATAAACTGAAGTCTATGTATTTTTGAATGGGTTGTATAGTTCTTTAGTTCTAAGATTAATTGTTTTTTTTGTTTTTAATCTTCCTATGTACTTTAGTCTTTATAGACTACTCCTGACTGATTTTTGGGCGTATGCACTTGATGAGACATTGATTTACCTGCTGATTAGCTGTTCATCTGTGAGATTTGCTTTTTGTCCATCCAAGGCTGACGTAGTGTTGACGTAAGCAGGAAGTGAAAGAGCTAACGTGTGTTTGTGACTGTGAAGTTAAATAAGCCACCACCATCCCAGCCTGGCTCCTTTTCGTGACAGTTACTTTACTCTGCGTGGCACACAAACGGATACAATCCAAACTTATTCTGCTGTTAGCTTAGCAGTTAGCATGGCTTCTCCATCTCGTAAATAATTAGCCTACTCCTCATCATTGACAATAATACTTGTCAAAAATGTTGCTTTTTTGCTTGCAAAGGATGCGTAATGCCAGGCTTTTTCCTCTCCCAAATTCTCCCTCACTTTTCGCTCGCCCATCCCCCACTATGTGTACAAAATTGTGCTTCTCCCGCCTTGCTGTCGGTGCAGGGCTCTAGTCTGCACAGTGTTTAGCAGCACTAGTTATTTAGCAGCAGTTTGTGTCCCAAAATGGCCACTAGCGCAACAATTTTGGCAGCATAGAAAACGTGTCTGCCATTTTGAGTAAACGCCACACTTTAACAATGATTGTACATGGTGGCTAAATCAGCAGATGCTAACTGTTACCACATGAAAAAATGTGAGGGAAATGATCTGTTTCGTTCATTTGTGCTGCTACGGTTTAATAGATATTACACAGTTGAATTTAAATACTGACCAACATCGTAAAGAAGACTTTTTATGGTATAAATGACGGCGGCCATGGCCGATTTAGCAGCTGCTAAGTTGCTAACGTACATAAATAACACTGCAACGCTTGTGTCAAAACTGCCAACTTTGATGGCATCTTGAGCACACATAAAGGAGAAATAAATCTAGATTGTACAAACTTGTAAAGCCTTCGTATGATCAGATTTGAAAGAACTCACCGGCAGCAGAGGATATAATTCTACGTAACAGCGTCGCAGAGGTGGAAAAAAAATAAAAAAGAAGCACTCCAGACACTTTATCGGCAATCCAACATGTTAGCATGTAGACCATGTATTTTTCATGAGAGTGACTGTCAATACTCTTGGGCCGAAAATTGACGCATAAGCGCTAGCTTTAGCCTTCCTCGCTGTTCTAGTCCATTAACGCTGCGCTGCTACTTTAGCTGCCGCAGGGGGGGCGTGTTCCGAGAAAGTCATGTGACGTCAGCATCTCTATTGCGCCATTCTTACATTATATCCAACTCAAAGCAGGTTTAAAAAAAAACGAAAAAAAACCAGTGCTTGCAGCAGTGTTGCCAGTGTTACACTCAGAAAATAATTTAATTACTTTATTGATTACTTGATTGTAAAATAAGTTAGTTTGACTTTATTAGTTACTTTCAGCAGTTGCTGACAACACCGCTTGGCATAAAAATGGCAACTGGTTTTAAGTAACATCATCATGATACAGCACTTAATAGAACATATACCTGAAGAAGGGGAAAACAGCCTTCAGTTTCATAGAGAACAATAGAACACTTGAAATAAGTGAATTTTAAAAAACTGTATTCTTTAGAAGACAACACACATCTACAACTTGTCATTAAGTGCACTAGTCCCTTAGTAGAAATGCGGTTTAATAGACCCAATGCCACTGGCCTTTAGTTTGTCAAGTGAGGTGAAAACAAGCAATTAACCTCTTGGTGGGGATGCAGAGTTGAAAGATGCTCACGTGAGGTTTCCCAGTTAGTGATGGTAATTAGCTCCTTTTAAAGAGCTCCTTTGAGCAGCACCCTGAGGCCAAACTCCACCAGTGCTGGAAGTGGGTTGCAGGCCGCACTTCTCGGAAAAAGGGTTGACAGTCACTTCATACTCCTTTACATGCTAACGACCCCCCCCACCCCCACCCTTCAACAACACACACCTCACCCCCCTCAGACGCGTTGTCTGCCTCGCCTCCATTTAAGACATCATAAAAATAAAACGATGAGAAAATGACGGGTCTACCAAAAAACCCCTTGAGGTGACTAACCTGCAGCCTGTGTGCCATGTGTGAGAGCATTTGATCCGGCTGACCTTTTCCGATAACTAGGGGTGTCAAAATTGGTGCATTAACTTTGAGTTAATTTAAAGTTCCATTAACGCCACACATTTTTTTAACGCACGAATAATGACCGCCCCTTACTTGGAAAACCTGTACTGGGGAAATTCTAGTCGTAACGCAGCAGACACGTCCTCGTTCAAATTTAGCAGTAATAAATGTAATAAAATTGCATATATTCGTGGATCCTGGGGTCAAGTTGTAGTTTACAATTTAAAAAATGTGCAGAATTTCACAAGTTACTTCATGTTAAAGATGAGATAGCTCTTAATATGAAAAGAGAAATGCACTGAGTTGTCACCAACATCTTACAAATGCAATTACACCATCTAGTGGCAGAAAAGTGACCTCAACACAAATCAGCATCACACGTTATTTTTTACAGTACAGTACATATTTTTAATTTTAACAAAATTTTATGAATTATTATGAAACTGTATGAATGACTAAAAGATTAGTTTAACATTTTTCCACTTTAATGTTAACAAGAGCATGAAACTTGGAAAAAAATATTTTACATTGTATTGTACATTTACAACAGATACAAAATGTGCGATTAATTCTGAGTTAACTATTGAAGTCATGCGATTAATTACAATTAAAAATTGTAATTGCCCGACACCCCTACTGATAACATTAACTTGCCACAGTAAAAGGATACTTGACTCATTGCGCCATTTTTAGCAGTGAAAAGTTAATATTTTGTCCAGAATTAATTTAATAACTACATTGATTTTCATGTTACAACTAATAATACCTTTAAAAACTATTTTTTTCCACTTGCTATCGACTGACGATGACATCACCTGAGCTGAGGAAGTAGGTAACGACCAATCATGGCTCACCTGTTTTCTGTCAGTAAAATGGCTCAATGAGTCAAGTATACCTTTAAGTACATCTGCACCAGTATCAAAAGTCTTGCTTTCACAAACATAATAATGCTCCGTTTACTTCTTGTCGATAATAGAGATAAATTGCTGACTCGCTAGAAGCTTGCGGCATACATTCCCAGTGGGCCCCAGTTGTCGGTCATAAGATCTCAAAGCCCATTAGCCTCCTTTTGTTTCTTACTTTGGTTAACAGAGACACAGACAGTCATTAAAGTCAAATCGATGGCAAAAAGGTGAAATGGGATCACGTCTTCACTAAAAACCACAGCGAGTGACTATTAAAAGGTGCTTAGACGTGTAAAAGTCAAACAGTAAAAAGTTTAAGATCTATTACTTCATTCACACATTACGTCATGAAAATCTCAGCTCTACCCTAAAAATCACACAAACGCAAATTTAGTTATGTCTTCTGCCAAAATGATCTTGTTTTTAACCACGTCAATCTTTCATTCAGGTTTGTCAAACCCCGAGCGCCACCCACTCACCCGAGTAGGATGCTCTCGAGTGGAGGAACCTAATCTTTTCCCAGCAGGGATCCAAGCGCCTCTGCAAGTGTATGAATGGAGATAATATCTCTATAATGAGGCCTGTTTTGTAGCATCAAAGTACTCAAAAGGGGCTGAAATCCGACCCCCCGCCTGGCCCCGACAATCCCTCAGTACCAGCGCCCTTTTATTAATTGTTTTGTCTGCCTGCTAAGTCGCTTGCTTTGCTGCCGTGTTTGCGTTTTAGCTGCTTACCCTTGACCTAGCATGCAGGTTTGCGCTGCGCTGGATGGAGATTTCCATTGTTCATGTAAAGTGTCCATTTTCTGCTCATTGTGATTAACGAAGACTCACACAACAGAAAACAAGAGCCAATCACTGACACTTTGTTTTAATGAACTAGCTTCCTATGACTTTGGCTAATGAATGCTAGTGTTTTGAGTATAGTGGCACAATAGTTTCCTTTATGTTATTTTTTATATTTGTACTTATTTTTGTATTTAATTGTATCAACACCTCTGTCATTACTTCGCTGTTGGCCTCTGACGCCTTCATAGCAACGAACCGGACAGACAAACTCCCCAGGAAGCTTAGCGCTAGCTAGGACTTAGCGCTAGCTAGCAGGCACAACAAAACGTGGATGGATTTCAAATGGAGCCAATAGCACACACAAAACTTTTTTTTTTCTTTGTTGTCTTTGCCAATACTGTAATGAAAAACTTCTTGAAAATGAGAAACACGATATGCCTATTTACTGCACTCGGTCGATAGCTACCTGAATCAGATTCATCAGTGCAGTAATTATCCAGTGGAAAGCTTTCTTGATAGTCGCTCGATCAAATTTAGGTTTCTTCATCCCGACAATGACGACAACCGAGTTAACAACTAAAGTGTCTATAAGCCTGAAAGGCTGAATGTTGACTATGACCTGCTATCACTTTCCTCTGAGTGACAAGTGATTCTGTCCAATTACGATGCACTTGCGTCCAGAAAATTGACAGAATCTCAACCAAAGTCATTTCAAATGAGTCACTTGTAAAGTGTGTTGGGAACTCCGTTAAGTGGAACGTGAGTCACAACAGTCCAGTAAAGATTCCTTTAGTCTCGTTGTAATGGACTGCAGCAGACATTAAGTGTGCAATGTGATGAGTAATGTTTCGTAATTGCAGTTTGTTTGAAAGTTTAGACGGAATTGAAAAAATCCTTAATGTGCTGGTTGTCTCTTGAGTCCAACGAGGCTGGATTTTGATGCAGTGGAATTGTTACAGGGAAATAGGCTGATAATAACATAAAAGGACATCACAGTACAGTCAGCAAAATATACATTATTGAGCAGATAATATGTCAAATGTAGGTCGGACGTCTGGCTCACAGTCGAGAGATTCCCGGGTTCGAAATTTGACTCAGCACCTCCTGTGTGGAGTTTATGTGGGCATTTTTTCCAGATACTTCGGACTTTCAAAAACATCCACGTAAGGTTAAATGAAGACTCTAATTGTCCATAGAGTTTAATGTGAATAGTCCTTTGTCTATATGTGCTGGCAAATATTCCAGGGTTTACTCTTACTCTTATTCTGTATTTTCCTCACAATATACTCACGAATAAGAAGACAACAAGAGCAAAGTGTAATTACAATTAAGCAATCAAACAATTTAAAACAGAAACTGTTACAATGTCTGTTATTAGCCTGATGATTAGCCACTTTCTCCAAATGCTTGTTTTTTTAGTTTTTTTATTAGCAACCGTCTTAGCCAGAAGCTAATAAATAGGGAAGAAGTTATTGACCCCCAAAATAAAGAAATCAGTCAAACAGGTAATTTCCTATCAAATGTCAGTTCATTTACATGACATTTTAAAGTTGGAACCCTTATCCCCACGTGAATAAACATACTTCAGTAAAAAAAAAATATATAAATAAGAGCGCAAACTGTACATACCTACTTGCTCATTACTCCTTTTCTTTCCTCCTATTTCAAAATTGCACACCTGACGATAATAACGTTTTCCTTTGTGTGTATACGATAAATAATCTACATTTCTAATCATTTTGCAAGAATGATCCTCCACACTCTAAAAAGAGTCAATTTTATTAAAAAAAAATCTCGTGTGACCTGTTGTTGTTTTTTTATGTACAAAAATAAAGTGTAATACACATCCACTACAGTAGATGGCAGTGGTGCTCTCATTTGTTTATTTATTTTTAATATCAGGCAAACTTTTGTGAAAGACTAAAACAACATGTTGATAACGTTTTTCTTTGTTGTTAAGTTGATACACGAAGCCAATAGAAAATCATTTCATTTAATCATTTTAAATGGTTAAGTCAGCTGAAAAAATTTATTTCAAATAATATGTTCTACGTGTCCAGACTAGTCTAAACATAGCATTCTGATTAATATTGCGCAAAATCCACCTGTTTTTAATCTATTTTACCTGCTGTCGACTGAAAATGACATCACAGATGTTCAGCGCTCAGGTAACAACCATTAATTTCAGAAAACAGGTGGGCAGTGATTGGTCATTGTGATGTCATCTTCACTCGACAGCAAGTGTCAAAATGGCTGCCCCCTAAGATAGGTTTAAAAAAAAAAAACTGTTTAGACAAGTGGGGCTGCCGAGAACATATTATTCAAAATAAATTGTTTTAGTTGACTTGGTTTCTGTACAAAACACAACGGTGGAATCTTTTTGTAAGTGAAGAACCAACATGACAAAGGTCAGTAACTCCATGTAAGTCGCTATTGTGTCTCACATCGCACACAAACAACACGGCAGACGACATCCGCCTCAAATAGCAACACGAGCATCCCCCAAATAAGTCTCCATGTTACTGTGGCCAGGTGAAGCCCTTTCAAAGACAGGCCTCTCTGCATCTGTTAAACAAATAAGGAGCCCCTACAAAGGTGTGCACAAGAATCCACATGATCAAAGTGTACGAGAATGGCAGCCTTGTCCCTGCTCGGCCATTATCAGGCCCCATGAATGCTTGTCTTCTCCTCTTTTGTCGGCCCGGGCATTGACAGTCACTCACCCGGCAATGACTGTCACACCAGCGCAAAGAGCCAGCCGCCGACAGGGGCCGACCACATCAAACGAGGCTGTCAAAGAGGTACTAGTGGCGAGGGGGGTGGGGGGTGGGGGGGCTGGATCTCGTGAACCGTGGCAACAAACACCTCCCTATCCTCACCTAGGGCTCAGCGGCAGACACCCACCGCTGTGCTCTGAGCCGCTGCCTCCGCTGAGAAAAGATGTACTGCCAGGACCTCATTTCCCTCGCAGGAACTCCCCCCGTTGCCCTCCTGGCCCTTTCTCCCTCTGTCAAGTAGCGCTTGTGTTAACCTCCAGCCTAGCGAGACACAAAGGAGCGCTAAAGTGTTTAAGAATGCTTTATGGATGCATGACAAGAGGGAGGGCGACTGCCGGGGGTCAGAAAGTATACAGGATGTGAATGAGATGAATTCACTTTTGCCTTAACTGCTGAGTCACACTTGAGTTGAGCTTTGGGTTGTTTCCAAGCACGCCGATGCAAAAAAGACGGCTGGCCGCCAAGCCGCTGTTGTTTTGTTCTTTTTCCCACAGTGATTAAAGAGTTAAAGAGTACAGTTGAACTGGTTGACTTCCAATTTGTTCCAAATCAACAGGCCAATATAAAGCCTTTAGTGATGGTACAGGCACTATTTTCAATCACATTTTAACACTCATAACTGTCATACATGTATAAAAGAGATTAAAAGTAAAACTACTCAGCAAGATACCTGACAGAGGACATGTAATAGTGAAGAAGCAGGAAGGTCTTGTAGTGAGGTCCAAGCCAGGGTCAATAGTTCATCACACCTTTTCCTCTGACATCTGTAGAACCCACAGGTCATTTGGGATAGCATGTAGCCCCCCTCTCCTATAAATAAATAAACAAAGAACAACTTGTCATTAGATGCATATTTATAATAAAACTAAATGCAAACAAGTAAAAGTACTCATTTGCGGATGCCGAACATGCCCAGTCGAAACGGTAATGCAAGGTGTTTGCAGAGCAATACTGCCACCTGGTGGACTCACTCAGTATGATTTCCTGGGGTTGAATTTGTGTTATGAATCATGAGAATTTCTGTTGGCATCTGCTTGGTATAATTTTGTTCTGTATGTTGTTTACATTTAATTTACTGGGAAGCTTGGCCCTGTCATGAAATGTCCATTTCTATGGTTATCCTCACATTGGTGGGCAACTTTGGTACCCATTATCTTCATCATTACATTTATGAATGCAGCTTTTGTGTTACGCCTTATTTTGCTGAATAACTGCTTTTATGACTGACGACTGTATATTCTAGGCTAGTATGTATATATTTGAAAATGTTTTCTTTATTCCAAAAGTCCTCATTTGTGCTAAATTAAAATATTTTATTATATATACAGCGTGGAATATACCTGCTACTTTATGCAATACTCTTCAATGTTATCAATTTTGTATTCAGTTTATGAAACAAGTAATATAACAAGGGGTTGGATGAGTGCTGGCTTCAGTAAATCAGTTTAATTATAAGTAACTTCTTCCCTTATTCCGTTTTCAATGGCCTGTGGCGACATCTGTAGGCCAAACACGGCTGAACTCGCAAATGCCAAATAAAATAGTTGGACAACAAAAAAGAAGAAGAAATGCCTAACTAACACGTGCAGCCCTTATAACTGTATGGCGAGAAATAAACACAGCCGAATAATAAACTATCGGTACTGCTTAGCTTTAGTATTTTAGCTATGCTCGGATGACTAGCGCGAATAAGGCACTCTTTGCATCTGCGATCGGCTAGCTATGTCTTTACGAATGACGATAGCTCAGTGTTCTGATTAGGTTAGTCTGGATCAAAATGGCGTCCTGGTGCGAGATGTAATGCGGTTATTACATGTCAACATGTCACTCCTTAGAATTTGTGCCTTCGTCAAATGTCTTCATCGGCGCAGTTTGCTTGATAAGTGTACGTCTCGTGTCCCTCTTACGGAATGCTGTCAGCGGTGTCTGTCGATGAGAAAAAGCGCAGTTAGACAACTAGCAGGTGAGGCGAATGCTATTTAGTTTGCACGACCGGTGTTCTTGGCTGAGGGCGTTGATGTTATTTGTCTCCTTTTATTTTAAAACTTTTTTCCCTCAAAGCCAATTTTGATATCTGATGAACAAGCAGACATTAAACGAATTGTGTTATCATCTTGAGTATTTTGAAGCACATAAATCAAGGCTCAAAGACAACTAATCCACTGCGGATACAATTAAACCAAGTTTAGGATGTTACTGATTTTTTGTTTTTTGTTTATTTATCCCAGATACTCATTTACAACTTCACCGAAGAAACGTTTCATTTTCAGTCCGGAAGACAGAAGATGCAAAGAAACGTGTAGTGGAACAGTCTCAGCTGTTAGATGGTAAGGTATTTTTTTACAATTAGGTGCCAGTTGTGACACAAATCGTCTTCTTTTTTTCCTTAAAAATAAAAATAAAAATCCCAAAATGTAAAGCTTAAACTATATCAATATGGTAGTCAATATTAAGATGATGGTGATTTTTATTTGGATAGATTTATATTTACGTTTATTTTACTGATTATAATCTCTCAAAGTGAAATGTGTTGCACACCATGCATGGAGACGCAAATCACTCACATGCAGGCCAAGGAAAAAAATTAGCAAGAAAACGGCACCTCTTCAGCTGAAGGTGTGTGGAATGTGCATTGCTCAACGGCACCTTGACAAGAGCAAGGAAGCAGACTAGCATCTCCCCAAAAATTAGATGCTATTTTGGTGGGAGACTTGAACTGTGACCCCATGCAAATGCATCAAAGCCAGCAGCTTCACAACAGGAAACAATGATAATATCGGCTGCACAAAAATTACTTTTATGTCACGTAACATAAGTTGTTCTACTTTCAAAACATCTAATATGGTGAGCTGGAGCCTATTCCAGCTGACTTTGGGCGAGAGGTGGGGTACACCCTGGACTGATCACCGGTCAATCGCAGGGCATTTATTAGACCAGTGGTTCTCAACAGCGGTCCTCAAGTACCCCTATCCAGCCTGTTTTCCATGTCTCCCACAGCAACACAGGTGTTTCAAGCGATTAGCTAATCAGCAAGCTTGCATGAAGCCTGAAAACGATCCTCAGGTGTGTTGCCTGAGGGGGACATGGAAAACAGGCTGGATAGGGGTGCTCGAGGACCGGCGCTGCAAAACAGTGTATTAGATGACATACAAGCATTCACTCATACATCTTTGGGCAATTTATTTGGAAATGCTAGTGATTAAATTTAGTTTTTTTCCCCTTTTCTTTTTTTCCCCCAAGTGCTAGAAGCCAGGATCCAGCAACTTCAACCTGATGGCCTTCTCGATTTCCAAAAAGCAAAAGTGGAATTTCTCCATCCCCCCTCATCCGGGAGACA
Organism: Leptonotus elevatus; assembly: GCF_054856555.1. Classification (NCBI taxonomy): domain Eukaryota; kingdom Metazoa; phylum Chordata; class Actinopteri; order Syngnathiformes; family Syngnathidae; genus Leptonotus; species Leptonotus elevatus. Next base: position 14,448,959 of record NC_141249.1, on the reverse strand, counting down.
CTTCTCATCTACCAGAACTCCCATGAACACATCTCATGAGAAGCCAGACATTTCCAAATCGCCACAGTATGTCATGAGAGAACCCTCTAAATCCCAGCCCACTCGTTGGATGGAGAAATTAACTAAAGAGAAGAAAAGCAAGCAGAAGAAAAGGCAGCGAGTTCGGGAGAATCTGAACATCAAGGAGAAAGTGGCAGGAAAGCATCCCGGTGGTAAAGGCACCCCTGGACTTCCTGGCACTAGTTACAAAACAATATCAATCAAAAAGACTGCTGCCTTGGCTGAGAAGAACAATGTGAATTCCAACATTCAGGCTGCTGTATCACTAAAAGCCCCAAAAAGCAAACAAAAAGACACCAAGAAGAAACCTCCCAGTGTAGAGAAGCAGATGACTGATGAGGCACTCACACAGGTGGCAGAACTGGAGAGGAGGCTTAGCCTGCAAGCCAGCCCGTGGTCCTCCTCAAGTCAAGCGGAGCATCCTCTGCAGGCTAATAATGGAGCCGTGGGAAACATGCGCTCTCGCATCGCCTCTTGGCTGGAGGCGTGCGTGTTCGCGGGAGAAATTGAGCGAGCGCAGAGTTTCCTGCTCAGCCAGCACAGAGTTCGCACTCGACGAGCAGTTCTCGACACAGACGTCTACAACATCATGTTGCGAGCCTGGGCCAAAAAGGTGTGTTGAAAAGTTAATGCACAATTTCAAGGACAATACAGTCGACCTCGTTCATTGCGAGGAGATATGTACGGAATAGACCCAATTAGTGTAAAATTAGGGCCTGACTGAAAGTTTTTTTGTGGCTGATGTCAATTCCGACATTTGGCAGAATAAAATTATTGTAACCGATGAATTGGACGAATAATCATTAAAAAAAAAAATGAATATCATAACTTAATAACATCAAGTCAATTCTCTCTCTCTGTCCGATGTTTTTTTTTTTTTTTTAAGGGCTCATTGACTCAGATTGGCTGCTTATTCGTACTCTTGGAGGAGGCAGGTCTGCGGCCAAATATTGTCTCATATTGTGCTGCTCTGGAATGTATGGGCCGTACTGCTAACACCTCTTCTCGAGCTATTACTAGGTATGTATAGTATACACTGGGTGAGTTTGACAATGTCTACAGTATTGAGACATAACAGCAATTAGTGTCATGTTTTCCTATTTTTTCCCCCACTTTGTGTATTTTTACTTGCCATGTTTATTGTATTATAGAAGCTTGTCCTTTTCGTTGCAAGTGCATTTGTATGGCCAATCTTGCTGGACAATGGCTTTCCTCTTCCAAACCAAACTAACTCGAATATGCACCAGGCTCATTACACTCCATCATTCATCCTCTCTTGCCGTCTTCGCTCCTCGGATGATCACGCTGATGAGCTTTCAGACTATTCCTATCTTTGTACAAAGCTTGTTTAAGAATTAAGAAAAGAAAATAAGAGAATTATCCAAAAATGTCACAGAGATAATTGTCTCTTCCGCACATATTATTTATTAAAATATGTTCCTTGTTAGTACATTGCTGTCCTAATTTTATTGATCAAGAATGGATGACTACATTCCATCCATTTTCTATAGCACTTGTCCTTATTAGATTCGCCATCGTTCTGCAGCCCATTCCAGCTGACTTTGAACGAGTGGGCTACATCCTAGACTGGTCACCACATGGCCCATATAGGCAAACAGCTGTTTTATTTATTTATGTATTTCTTTATTTTCCAAATGATTTTAAGCTTTAGCTGCCCACACACTTCTTCTTGAGTCAAATTAAAGGAGGGATTCCAAACCTGTCTTGTGATTTAATGCTGTAGTTCTGGTTTTGCCCTCTAGGAGGCAGTGTAACTAAACACCGATCAATTCTATGCTGGTGGACTAGGAATTTTAGGGGTCATTTGTATGCTCGTGACTGGCCGCAGGTTAGCATTTTATCTGCGATGTAGTCGGGTCATGGCCACTTTGTGCTCCGCAGTAGACCTCGAGGAGATTATTTTTGAGTTAACATTTTGCTGACACTGTCAGCGTCCATCTGCCTCTGGATCGGGTTTACATCTCCAGTCAGGCAGAAGAGGCTTGTGCCAATACAAGCATAGTCATTGATATTCTCCAACTGTTGTCTGTAAACAATGAATAAAGTTTGTAGCGGACCTTATGTGTGTGACTGTATGTGTATGTGTACAGGTGCTTGAACCAGATGGAGGAGAATGGCTTCTCGGTGGACGATGTTTTCAACCAGTGTGTGTTCCAGCTTGATGAAAGAGACATGGCACTGAAGGCTGTACGTGTCATCCACACCGACTATCAACTCACCTCTAACCTCACCCCAAGCCAAAGCCCCCCTTTGTTGGTGCAGGATCTTTACACAAAGGTATCTGACTCATGTCATTTAAAAAACAACCACATATTTTTCTACTGTATTTGGTTGCTGGTGCAGAAGTTTAAATGTCCTTGATTTTCAAAATAAACATTAAATGGAGGCTATCGTCTTTAATACAGTTAATACACAGTGCAATTGTTAAATCCAGTTTCTCCCAAGTTATTTGCTGTTTCCTCAAGTGGATGCATTCCTCTAATTATTCACCAGGTTTGGCATCCATTCAAGTAAAATGTCGTGCCTTAAATAGACACCCCCTGGAAAAAAAAACAACGGGGGGTGCCACTAGATGGCTGTAATTGCCTTCACACAGACTGATAGCTCCAAGTGGAGCGGTATAAGTCATTACCGCAACATAAGCCGCCTGCAGAGCAGTCGGGGCATAGTAAAGCTGAGTGCTGATAGTAAATATTTCGTTTTTAACCTTTATTTACACAAGTGAGAACAAATTCTCACTTCCAATGCCAATCTGGCAGCAGACAACAGTAAAACAATGAAATAAATGCAAAAATAAATACACAGGGCAACAGTGTGACATTGGCATACAATATTTTCATATTGAGTTACATCATAGCACATGGTAAATAACAGTCTAAACAGGTGTGGCTTTCATGGACAGTTTCTCTTCTCTTCTTTTAACCCTATAAAGCCTGAACCATGAAATATATGAGAGAAAATTCTGAAGGTCTCTGGAAAAGCCATCGGCTGGGTGATACTGCCCTCTAATGGATTATCTGTGCAATGCATGTTTCAGATCATATACGTCAGGGTTTTAAAGAGGGGGGGGGGGATTTATATTCATGAAATAGAGGGCTCAAAGTATCTTGTATTTATTAATATGATACGTTTGGCTTTAAAGGGTTGAATGAAGATATTTCAAGATGTCAACGTTTTTGTGACAATATTTTCTATGTTGCTGTAAACACACGGAAACCCCAGGAAAACATGCATAATTCAGTATACAAAGTGTTTTGACTAACACAGATTGGTTGTCCATGCTCCTATGTTCCGGCGATGCCCTTATCCATGCAAGAACCCTTGTGATTTGGAACGTCTCTCACCTCTTTGCCCCCTTCTCCCCCACCCCCTCTTCGCATTTTTCTTTATTTAGCCTCCACTACATTCTTGAATCCTATTTGCTTCGTTGAAGCTCATTGTGTCTTTGTCGACTAATGGGAGTTTTTTGTTTGTTTCATAATTCACATTCAACTGACGTCATCGGCGAGCTGACGGCTGAAACGCTGCCCAAATAAACTGGCTCGCTCGATAGTGGAATAGCAAACAGGACGGTCTCTTGTGGAGCCTCGGGAGACCGTGTTGGTGGCAGAAGCTCAAGCTCATTAGCATACTGTTTGCTCTGTGTCACATGCTCATATAAAATGCAGTTTGATTTTGGTTCAACTCAGAGACAGTCCAAGTTGCTCCCTCAGTCCCATACATTACGGCCATACTAAATAAGATGATGAAATAAAATACAATGCATTGATGAGTATATTTCTGACCATTTGAAAGTTTGTAGTGGATAGTTGCCAAAATAGGCTGCTACACGTGACCAGATATTAATGTATGTGCATGCCTCTGTGTTTTCAGAGGGATAACCACCAGTACCCGAAGCTGGATTTCACTCGAGAAGAGCTCCAGGAACGTTTCAAACTCCAGCTCAATATGGAGCAGGCCTGCACAATCACCATTGACTCTGTGGAGGCAACCAAGCCTGTCACAGAAAACATAGCTAAAATGGTAAGCCACCCTTACTACCTAATCTTCGTTCAATCAAATGTATTGACAAATCTGCTCAGGTCGATCAGACAGACTGCTGCTTGGGGTGGGGGGGGGGGGGGGTATTCCTGCTAACTACCAGCCTGATCTAGTACATTCTAATGACCTACAGCATTTACTGAAAACAGGTAGGTCAGTATTATTCAGGGAATTGAACTTTTGGTTGGACTGGGGCGGGAAAAAAAGTGGTCTTTGTTTAATTTTCACTATTGACACATTTCTGAGGGCACTTATTGTCCACTACAAGTGTGGAGGAGGCAAACGTCATATCTTTCTTCTAACCGTGGCATTTAAAGTCCAGGCTGGCTCGTCTGCCTCTGCAGATGGGCTACGTGGGAAGCGAGTAAGCTGAGAGTCCCTAGTGGCCAGGAAGCATTTACAGACGGGCAAGCGGGCAGGACAGAATAATAATGTATTGTAATGGAGGAACCTGGATAGGAGGCTGTGAGAGTCACCTCGCCATCCACCAGTCAGACTATCACTACTTAAAACTACTATACTGACTTGCTAAAAATCTTTGAAAAAACATAAAAGTATGAAAACACTCAGATGGGCATTTATATTGACAATAGGACCGGGCCGGCCCACGAATAGCAAAATGTACCAGGAGAAAGAATAAAACATATATTGTTATAAATTGCACCGGATTTTAAGTCACATTTATTTGGAAAATGTATTTTACAAAAACTGTAGAGCTCAGACTGGCACCCAAAACTTTTGTGTGCACGCTGCAAAATCGATAGATGACATCAGCAGCCATGATCAGGTGTGGTGTTGAAAATACTTGTCGAACATTGACAGCTGCTTTTGACACAACAGGGAAGGAGAAATAAGTGTCAGGTGTTAAACTTCACACTCCTGTTCCAGCAACACCCTGACAGACAACAAAGGTACTAGCAGTGTTGTTGACTGCTGTTGCGATCACAAGCAATGTCGTCCTTTTTAGAGGGCGTTACTGATGGAGCAGCAGGCTCAGTGGCACAAGGCCCTCCTCCAAGCCTTGAGGCAGGGCAGAATGATCCTGGGGAAGACCAACAGCAAGGACTTCAGACTCAACCTTTATCCATACCTCTGTCTGCTGGAGGACGATGTGTATGCGGATATCATGATACAGGTAATGCATCCCGCCAACCTCAGCCGGCTGCTCAATGAAAGGCCAGACAGTGGAGGATCAAAGCAGCCCTGTGATTGGTCGACTCACGTGCCTCAATGTTTGCTGCTGTGTCCTACCAGAGTATTTTCAGCATGCCTCCCAGCGGAGAGTCCCTGATGACTTTAGCCAAAGATTTGGGCAGCCACGTCTACACAAAGTACTCAGTCCGCCAGAAATACAACAGTCAGATGGTGGAAAAGCTGAGCAGCATTTACAATGCTTACGTAGACCTGCTAGCCAAAGACACCAAGGTATACACGAAAAGAAAGAAGGAAACGAAAAAGACCAGTGTTTTCATGTCAACTGTTTTTTGATTCCCTCCTTCCAGGCGTACAACGTCCTTCCCCGGGAGGAGTGGTGCAAGCTGGAAATGGAACACCCGTCAGGGCCCTCGCTCCAGGGTTGCAAATACTCCTGGCCGTACCTAGTTACTATGGAGCTGGGAACGTACCTGCTAGATCTGATGGTCAAGAACCTTAAAATCAATAGCGACATCCTGAACCCGTCCCTCGAGAGGAAGTGCATCCCCATCCTTTATCACATGTACACTTTTCGCAACACCCGACAGGTATCATGTCCGCACATCTCTTGTCAGTGGAGTGCCTCTCTCCATCAGAATACATTTACATTTTTGTTCAAAAATGGAGAGTTTTAGTCATTGCAAACTGGATGAGATTGAATCAACAGCATTTTCATGGATTATTTCTACCTGGAAGCATCTGAATACACTTGACCTTAGCTTTTTGTCACTCTTAAGTCCGTGTCACCTTGTGCACCCTAATATCAAGCGCGGCGCTCCCATGAGGCCAAATTATAAAAGCGCTTACCCTCCCGCACAAAGAATCCAGGCTAATCCCTTTTTTTAGTGTCTCCCTTTTAATTGGCTTGCTGATTGGCTGCCACCAGACTGCAGGGGGGTGACGTAACCGTGTCATGGAAAAGCGCGAGGGTAGACTTTGAGGACTTGATGCACGACTAGCGAGATAACTGAGCTTTCACCTTGCGCTTACGAGGCAGTTCTAGCTCTCGCTGCCTTTGCTGTGACTCTTCTCTTCTCCCCGCCTTTGCTCTCTTTGGAGGTTAGCTCATCAGGGGAGCCGCCTAATGACTTTACGACACAGCATGACCGTCTGAGTGGTGCAAAGCAATGTTTGGCTTATTTATTGTTTACTGGTCGGTTTGCTGTATTTCTGAAGTACAGGCAATCAAGGCAGCCGCTAGAACTGTCAAAATGAATTGATTAATCAACAAGTAATCGACTAGCAAATTAATCAACAACTATTTTGATAATAGAGTAATCGTTTGGAGCCATTTTTTTTTTTTAATTGTCCAAATACTCTGATTTCATTATTCATTGATTGTAGGTCCTTAATGAAAGAAGACTGATTATCTTCTGTGTTTAATCAAAATAAGATACACAATCCCCACAATATCGTGATAATTATCGTATCATAACCTTCATATCGTCATATCGTGTTGTGATGTTATATCGTTACATCCCTAGTTAATAAACAGTAATCAGGGAAAAAATGCTTTTGTAATACACTTCACTGCAAAATTAAAATTAATCTGATTAGTCGATTGAAAAATCGATAAAGTAATCGATTCTAAAAAATATTCAATAGTGCCAGCACGAGTTGCCGCACAAACAAATGTCCACACTTTGTTCTCCCCAGTATATAGATAGTGTGATTTAAAACAATACCTAATGAAAATCACTATTATATTATCATTATCATTATCATTATCATTATCATTATCATTGCTTTGCCGGTCTGCCATTTGATGAAGTGAGACGTGTGTCGTCTTTGTGACCAAAATGCACGTGACTATGTAACAGCAGGTTAAAAAAATATTGGCACACTCCATTCCCCAATATACATATATTGTGATTTAAAGCATTACCAGAATTCACTCGAGTAATTAGTAGCATGTAACACGTCAATGAATGGGGCCAATCGACTGTGCACGTGAGTAAAAAGCGCAAAGCCGGTTGATCATTTTGAGTGGGGCCTCAAAACCTGATACAGGGTCACATTTTTCTGTCTTTCCTTTTAGCATGACTGTTACTTTAAGGGCTCTTGCTGCAATTCAAAGTTTCGTCCACGTGCTGATCTTGGCTCTCTCCCCTCAGGTGGGCTTCATTAAGCCCCACCCCATCCTCACTCAGTTGCAGCAGGACGCCATGAAAACTCAACTGACCTTTGACTATTCCGTGATGCCGATGCACTGCCCTCCTGTACCCTGGACTTCTGCCAAGTTTGGCGCGTACTTGCTGTCCCCCGCCAAGCTGATGCGCAGCGTGCATGGGGCCACCCAGCACGAGGAGTTGTTGGAGGAATGCCAGAACCTTTACCCGGTCATGGACTCCCTTAACCAGCTGGGCATTTGTGCCTGGAGGATCAACAAACCTCTCTTGGACATCATCATCTCCATCTTTAACGCTCAAGGTAGCGACACGCTAGATATCCCCCCTCCCCTGTCAGAGGCCCCCCAAATTCCACATTTCGACCGGCACGACCCCTCTTACACTAGCAGCGAGAAGGCCAACATGAAGCGAAAGGTGATAAATGCCAGAAAGAAATGCAGCGATATGCACAGCTTGCGTATGGACGCTCTCTATAAACTCTCCATCGCCAACCACGTCAGGGACGAGGTCTTCTGGTTCCCGCATAATATGGATTTCCGGGGACGCACGTACCCCTGTCCTCCATACTTCAATCACCTGGGAAGCGACGTGACCCGCTCCCTCTTGGTGTTCGCAGAGGGGAAGCCGCTCGGGCCAAAGGGCCTGGACTGGCTCAAGATCCACTTAGTCAATCTGACAGGCTTGAAGAAGAGGAGCTCGCTGCAAGGAAGGCTGGAGTACGCCAACTCTATCATGGAGGACATTCTGGACTCTGCTGACCGCCCTTTGAATGTGCGTCTATCTTCGTTGTTATTTGCTTCACATTGTTCGTAAGGTGAACTGTGAGGTACAGTAGATGTACTGCTTTAGTCATTTTAAATTCATTATCTTTGCCATTTGTAGTAATGTGTTAAAAAAAAAAATATATAGGAATTTTTTTTAATTTGAAGTACAAATATCGGCCAATTAATTGGTCGAGCCGTCGTGACAACCACCAGGGGACTGTGTTGGCAATTTTCCATAACGTACCCCCAAACTCTTTAACTCATTTAAACCCCAAAATGTATAAATACGTTTTTTAATATTTTGTCATGCACTCCCAAAAACGTATTTATACATTGTTTATGTTTTTTTTATGCTAGAGCATACAGAAGGCTTTGATACAGCTTCTGACATGAAGAGGTTGCTTAAAGCAATGGTAGTTATTACAAAAAACGGCCGGCAGGTGGCAGCAGAGTATAAGAGATCAGCCAGGGCCATGTTGCAACAAGCTGTTTTTCCCCAGTGTTTTCAACAGATTTATGAATAATGAAGAAACTTAGCTATATTCGAATGCTAATTGCTGCAAACAGATAGAAATATACTCTTTTTCCTGATGAAAGAAGAGACTCTAAACTTTCTTTTGGTATGTTCCATGTTTTTATAGCAATAAAACAGAGTATTCTGTGGACCTTGTAAAATCCGTCAAAATCCAGTACAACAGTCGGGAGCTTCAGTGAAAATGGCTGGGAGTGAATGAGTTAATGATGAACCACTAATGTGCTCTAAAACATTAAGACAGTAAAACACTCAAGTGATGTGACCACATGTATAGCATGTAGCCAATTAGCGGGTTACCTGCCTCGCAATTAGCCTAGCAGCCAATGTATGATGCCGTCTTCCTTTCTATACTACATTCTTACATTTGTAAAGTTCTTGTCAGCTATTCGAAGTAACGTTTTGTCTATTGGCTTGATATAAAATATGCATGCGGTGTATGGTGCCTCATGCTTGTGTTTGTCTCCTCAGGGTAAGAAATGGTGGATGAGTGCAGATGAGCCGTGGCAGGCTCTCGCCTGCTGCATGGAGGTCGCCAGCGCCGTGAGATCTCCGGACCAAACGCAGTTCATATCTCATTTTCCTGTGCACCAGGTACCATCAATGTTTTCTATCCATCCGTTTTCCATGTAGAAAATATATTTTGCTGGCACTGACTGGCAGTGTTGGGAAATTAGCTTTAAATGTAATTAGTTATAGTTACTTGCTCAAAAAAAGTAACTGAGTTAGTAATTGAATTACTTCATAATAAAAATAACTTGTTACTCGGTAAAGTAACTATTTTCACTACTTTAAAAAAAAAAGTTTGATATCAAATAATTTCGATTTTTTTAAAATCAGACTATCATTATTATTATTATTATTACGTTGGAACATTGCTTTCACTTCCTAATCCTTTGGAAGTATGAGATTCATTTTGTTTCTCTTATCATCAATTCTAGGAGATAGCCACTAAATTTAAAGTTTTACTACCATTCATGTTTTCAGCTGCGCTTTTAAAGGGCATATTAAAATTAACTATCTAAGACCGCACTAACCTTTTTGGACCATTTTTCTGCCGTATGTCGATAAAGTGCAGGGTAGTGCTACTTACTGAATGGACCTTTGACACTAAATCATCTGTCATTCAGAACCATTTGGCTTCTTCAAAATAGACTTGCATTCAAAATCAAATTAGATTGGAATTGACAACAACAACAAAAAGCTCCCAGGTTTTTCCAACCTATCTAGGGATAGAGAATGACGTCTCTGGAACATTGCCACTTGATTCATGTTGATGAATGTGCGCTGTCCCTGACGATGAAGTGTGATGGGGAACATGAGGAGCACGAAGGAAATCTCATGCATCATCAGCCAGACAGCATCCAGGAACATTACGATTGTATTTACATGGTAGGGCTGATCTATTTGGGGGAAAAGATTCCATTTTGCAAGCAATCGTATTGCCACGTTTCCATTGGTATTGATATTGGCGTAGTTTTTTTTATTACGAAACAGGCCCAGTAGCTGAGTTTTATCATTATTGCAGTATGTATTCTTTTTTTGCGACATTTGTTTAGTTGTGTAACGTGAGTAAAAAAAAAAAAAAAAGAAGTGCTTCGGCTCAATAAAGTAAGAAAAAACCCTGCTCTCAAGAGCCATCCTGCTTCAGTGTTATAGTGGACACACTGTAGACTGCTGTATGTAACCGCATAGATTATTCATTTATCGTTTGCTTTCCTTTTCATGAGGGAAGGCCCAGCGATGCTGTCTCGCATTGTTTACTTTTGAGGCGTGCAACATCAGCTGCAAGGAGCTTCGCTTATCCCAGCTGTACTCCACAATGCGATTGAGCTTGAGCAGTACAAAGAATTGGTGTTTCCACATTTCTCTCCCTGATGGAGCTTCAAGCCGCTTCGCTTGTCCCAGCTGTACCTCACAACATGATTTAGCTAAGTTGAGCAGTATGAGTTTGTACAGTACTTCCACATTTACTGTATCTCATTCAGGGCTCATAATATGTGGTGTGAAAAGTAAATGCAATAATGGATCATCCCTACTAGTGCCATATAGGTGCAGTCTCATTATAAATGCTCTATAGAGGATTGCTGTGAATTAATTAAAGTGATAAGAATAATGAATGAGGTCCTCAGTTAATTGTCTATGGATGCAGCATCCAGTTCATATTTTAGCTGAGGATTATGATATTCATTATTCAATTAATTATTAATAAATTAACACATCTGACCATCTGGGGAAATATTCTGTCCTTTTATTTTTCCTTTTTTCAAACTGAAATAACAACCTCCACCGTTTCTCGACACTGTTGCTCTTCTGCGCTTCATACGTTCTTTTAATTGTCCATTTCCGCTCCACGCACCCGAACCACATCCGCCATCCATATTTCGGCTCTAATTTCCATCACATGGCTGCGTTTAATCTTTCCTACCGTCTCCTCCAGGACGGCTCCTGCAACGGGCTCCAGCACTACGCTGCACTCGGCCGAGACGTTATTGGCGCCACGTCAGTCAACCTCGTGCCCTGTGACGTGCCGCAGGACGTGTACAGTGGAGTGGCGCAGCAGGTCAGAGCACAACTCAACTTGAGTGATATTCACGAGATGCGGAAACAGACTGAGCTACATATATACAGTACACTCATGGGTCGCAACATAAATCATACATGTTGATGTATTTACAGTAAATTAATGCAGGTTGTGGATGTTGTTTACAGTGGTGCTTTTTTTTTTATGTCTTGTCCAACCCCCAAAAATTCAGCATGATATATGATGTATGAGGTAGGTCAGAAAGTTTCAGGATTGGGATTACAAAAGATACAGTAATTCCTCTCCATCGCAGGGTTTACGTTCCAGACCAGCCCCGCAATAAGTGAAATCTGCAATATAGAAATACTCTATTTAAATACACCCTAGGTGTGTTTTTTTTTTTTTTTTTTTTTCATTTATGGCACTTAATTTTCTCTACATATAACAATAACACATTTAAACACAAGTGAGCAAGAGTAATGGATAAGACAAATATATTCTACAAACTGTTACAATGTACTAATCCCTCCATGCGTTTCCAGTAAACAAATCTTGCTTTTCCACACTAACAAATTGAATTTACCATCTTGCGATATAATCATCAGTAATCATGCCCAAGGATGTATATCATAAAAATTAGCCTACAGGCGTTGCTTTCTGTTGGCGTAAAAAGCAGGATTAAAGAGGATGTAATCAATAATCGTCAGCAAAAACTAGGGTGAGCTCAAATACTGTACTTCCTGTTTTCACTCTTCTTGAGTCAAATTTACAGTATCAAATGACATAATTTCCCGCCATCTTGTGTTCAACAATGGAATTACACCCAAGCTGAATGGGAGAACCAAATACTGTATTTACTGTCCCCTCAAAAAATCTGTGAAATAGCAGGGCTCACAAACACCAAACTCTGGATTTTGGGGGATTTAATGGAAATTTTAATTTCAAATGTCACAGAATCTCTTAATCTCACAGAATCTCTCTGTTTCCTGAGTTTGGTCATGTGACGTTAGCAAACTGAGCTGTGATTGGTCATTAATTGAGCCCTGAGCAACTGTGATGTCGACCTCAAGTTGCAAAAGGTGGATGGATGAAAACAGGTAGATTTTGTTGCTTCATTTATATTCTACAAATTCAATAATCAGAATGCCGTGTTAAGACTAGTGGAGGTGCGCATGCAAGATATTCTTGTAAAGAACATTTTTGGGTTGACTTCCCTTTAACTCATTCACTCCCAGCCATTTTCACTGAAGCAACCCCCTTCGCTCCCAGCTGTTTTACTGGATTTTGACAGATTTTTTGTGTTCTATTGCTATAAAAACATGGATCATACCAAAAGAAAGATTAGAGTCTCTTTTTTCATCAGAAAAAAAAGTATATTTTTATCTGTTCCCGTTTTTGCAGCAATTAGCATTAGATTATAGCTAAATGTCATCATTACTCACAAATCTGTTTAAAACTGTGGGTAAATGAGCTTTGTTACAACATGGCCCTGGTTGATCTCTTATACTCTGCTGCCACTTGCTGGCCGTTTTTTGTAATAGCTACCATTGCTTCTAGCGTGCATGCATGCATGCTCTAGCATAAATAAATAAAAACTTAAAAATGTATAAATACGTTTTCGGGACACTGGTCATATTTAAAATAGAAAATTTTTGGGAGCAAATGAGTTTAAAAAATAAATAAATAAATATTTTTTTAAAAAGCCCAATCTTTCCCCCCCCCCGATTCCGATTAGCTAAAAATTACGTCACCGGGATCGGATTTGAACAAAATCTTGTGTGGCACCAGTTTGTAACTTTTCTGACATGTCATACAACAATACAGTACTGCAAATTACAGATAAAGGGTACATACATGCTTTTTTTTGGAGCAGTCTGAACAAAACATTTGTATTCTTTGTAAAACACACGCTTTGTTTGGGACATTGTAATTGGAAACAGAACAAGCTACTACACGTGATGATTATAATCAATGTATTTGTCATAAGACATAGTGAAGCAGCATGTGGCCCCATTGCTATTTTTGAAGGCTCCTTGCACTTTGTGCGCTTTCTCTCGGCAACTTCTGTGACTATAAATAGACTGAAAAAAGAGAAAATTCCATTGTTGGTTCGACTAAAGTAGTGTTTTACCGCAACAAATAGTGACAATTACTTTCAAGACAGCATGGTGTAAGAAGTGATTGTGCACTTCCTAACCTTGTTGCCTTGATTGCATCAAATTGCAATGAGAGTTGGCTGCCTCCTGTTTTCCCGCAACAAGTGGCAGTGATTGTGCTCCCGCCCCACCCGTTTTGTGTTTCAGGTAGAGGAGTTCCGAGCCCAAGACGCCGAGAAGGGCGTGAAGATCGCCCAGGCCCTGGAGGGCTTCATCAGCAGGAAAGTGGTCAAGCAGACTGTGATGACCTTGGTGTACGGGGTCACGCGCTACGGAGGAAGGCTTCAGATAGAGAAGCGCCTGAAGGAGATTGATGAGTTCCCAAAGGTACGGTAGCGAGCGAGGTGAGGGGAATTTCCCCTCACACTACAGTCTGGTTTATTTTTAGCACAGTCTCTGCACAGGATCTCCTCCACTGTATGTGGGGCACTTAGCACCTTCTCTGCTGAGGACTGTTCTGCTTCCGCACATTTATCGCGCAGATGCCAACAACTGAGTATATTTTCATCATGTCACTTTGACCTTGACACAGCATATTTACAAGAACAGCCACTTCCAGTATGCACACACGCAATCATAATGCAGTGAAATATTAGACTTGTATGGTTGTATCAGGGAGGCCCGGCTGGAGTGGACGGGAACAAACAACAGACACGTGATACCGCGCTGCTATTTTTAGTCCGGCATGGCCACAAATGGTTCCTCTGTGGTCATCGCTCATTCTTTAGAACCATCTCATCTTCTCAAATCAGTCGCATTATACCAAAAGTTGATCTCATTTCCAATGCGGATGGGATCTACATGGCCATGCTATCTATTATTATCTCACTCTCAGGAGTGTTGTTGCAGATGACTTTTGCATCAGGACCTCTAATTGCTTCATCAGGGAATTTTTTGAGAAGTGTTAAATGTGACTGATGGCAGCACGGGGCTCCATGGCTGATAAGGACATACTGTACTTGCATCGGAAATAGTCCTAAATAGTCTTAAATCTTCTCTTGGTTTTTGTAATATATGCACAGTGGAAGCTCCAAAGTCCAACTGCAAACAATTTGGAATAGCGTAAGGTTGGGCTGCAAATCTTAACTCCACTATTATGGTGCGACCAAAGGGTACAATTGATGATAGCAAAGGGAAAATAATGTAATGGTAAGCACAATAATTTAATTCAAGGATGAACAACATTATCAGCGTAGACAAATTAAATTTACAGGGCATAGCCTTATTTAAATAGCAAGCATAATGGATAATGACTACCTACAAAAGCACCAGGAAATCTACAGTATTTCCTTGTTCAAGGGTGAGTTTTACTTTTTTAGTCTTTTTTAAATTATTTTTCATAGTGCTTAACTTTTTCTGATATTTGTATGACAGTTAAGAATGTTAGAATGTTACTTAAAAAAATATTTAAGGATTTATGCAGGAATAAATTCACTTTTCCTGTGGAAGTGTTTTCTTTTTTTTTGTAGAATTTTTTTGGAGCCATAAAGGTTCAGACTTATAAAGGTTCACCTGTATTTCATTTTAGAAAATAATAATATATATTATATATACTATAGCATATCGTCTTTGTCTTTCAGGAATATGTTTGGGAAGCCTCTTACTATCTAGTGCGACAAGTGTTCAGTGGCCTAAAGGAGATGTTTACAGGGACAAGGGAGATTCAGGTGGGTGTGTTAGTCCTCATTCAAGCCCTCAGTGTCATTCATAAAACTTTTTGAAGTGCTAAAACCGCAATACAACCCAATGAGTCTGATTTATTTTGTAACTTGAAATTCATAATAAACAGGGCTTGTGTCCTTTGTCTCCACCGAGCTGGTCAAATTTGAAATGTTGGTACTAATGTCAAGATTATTATTTTTTCTGATAGATTCAGTGTCATTCAAAAGACTTTCATTTCAACTGTACTTGTTGAAAACGGTATGGTATCTAGAGTACGAGTAAATTTGTAGAGATAGGGCCAATGGCGATTAGTAGTAGTCAACGAGGCCGATATTTGAAACCGATATTCATTTTCAGTCAAATAAAAAAAAAATCACATTTTTTCAAACTCATTTGCTCCCAAAAATGTATAAAAACGTTCTATTTTAAATATTGCCATGGTAAAACTTATTTATATATCTTTATGTTTTTTCAATGCTAGAGCAAAGGAAGGCTTTGATGCAGCATCTGACCTGAAGAGCAATGGGAGTTATTACAAAAAACGGCCAGTAGGTGGCAGCAGAGTATAAGAGATCAACCAGGGCCATGTTGCAACAAGCTCTTTTCCCCAGGGTTATAAACAGGTTTATGAATAATGATTAAACTTAGCTATATATTATAATGCTAATTGCTGCAAAACGGAAACAGATAGAAATTTACTTTTTTTCTGATGAAAGAAGGGACTCAAATCTTTCTTTTGATAGGTTCCATGTTTTTATAGCAATAGAACACAATATTCTGAGGGCCTTGCAAAATCAGTCAAAATCCAGTAAAACAGCCGGGAGCGAAGGGGGTTGCTTTAGTGAAAATGGCTATGAGGGAATGAGTTAAAATACAAATGCCAATTTTGACTTTGTTGTAATGTCTTAAAGCATTAATGCTTATTGAACAATTTTTCAGATTTTTCAAATTGTATAATTTTTTTTTAAATCTTAGACAATGGACTTCATTAAAAAAAAAAAAGTTCAGGAAGCTCCCAAGGTTATCAGTACGTCTTAAAAAGTTAAATAGAAACTTAAACAAGTAAATACCGTAGCTCTCTATAGTTTTCTCCAGTAAATATTTTTTCCCAAAATTTAGAAATACCTGAAATCTTCAACTTTCACATTTCTTTGTTTTAATGTCGAACAAAAACAAAAGGTTCAGAAGGTTCCCAGGGTCAGCAGCATCTCTTATAAAGTTAACTGAAAATTTAAATAAATAGTTCCCTGAGATCACGATAGTTTTAGCTTTACCTTTTATTGGCCGTCAGATTTTCAAAAAAGACCAGTATTCATCAAAATGCCCAATATCAGCGCCAATAATCGGCCTGGCCGATTATCGGTCTATTTCTATAAATTTGCCAGAACAGGCAGTTATTTTATCAGATAATCAGATGTCCTTCGTTAAACTTAGTGAAGCAGCTTTGGCCAAATTATTTTCGGATTCTCTTGAATTTTGAAACGCAAACTGCGTTGCTAAACCGCTTATTTTGAGCTCTGGCTTTTTCGGAGCGGGAACATATGAATACTGTTTTAATTCATGCCAACGGGGGACATTATTTTGATGTACAATAAATTGAGTTACACCCTGAAGAAATGAATTAAACTCGTAAGTCACGGTACCACTGTACAAGTAATTGCCACAACTTTTATGACCATATATTTCAAGTTTTACTCAAGGGCACCTCGAAGAGAGCTAAACTGCCTTCCCTTTTGTCAGATGCAACAGATCAACAAATATTATTCCACAGTGGAAATCTACTGCAGGCAACTTGTGATGAGTGGCTTCCAGCGCCACAGAGAGAGTCATATTTTCCTCTTATTAATGACTTGTTCCTGGCATTATAAGGTGAAAAACTGCCAACGGCGTACATTCATCACATCGGCTCCATTTGTAGCATCACCGTGTGCATTATTTTCACAAGCAGAGCGCGGCCCGGTACGCTAATAGAACCAGTGCCCGGCGCCGTGGTGCTCCTCCTCTGGAGATTGAGCGGGGACAGCCCGGGTTTGAGATAAAGAATTTACGGCGGCCAATCAATCCCCCCGCTGACCTCCTTCCTTCCTTCCTACAACATGTCCCGTTTATTCTCGGCACGCTCTCCCCCTCGGCCCGCCACCTATCAATCCACTCATTGATCAGTCAGTCTCTAACTATCTAGTTAGTCCATCCGTCACTCCCCGGACGTCTCCTTGTCTTTGTTTCTGGCTTCCACAGAGAAACAAGATGAGAAGGCATTTGCCCAGGGAAAGACTATGATCATCCATCTTCTTCACAGATGTGTGTGTGTGTGTGTGTGTGTAAGAAGGAACTTACTGGCATTACTAGGGCTTAAAGACAAAATGTTTTCAAGCACCACTGTTGAACTTTGCTGTTTTTGCAACAATCCCTCACCTGTTCCTCAGTAGGCCAGCAACAACTGTTTGCCAAAAAGGTGGTGCAAATGATTTATTGTACATTAAAAAAAGAACGAGAACACTTTTCTAAACAGGCACAACAAATATAGGCTGCCTAACTGATTTGATTTATTTCCTCTAGGGTTCACACGTGGTTGCATTTTCAAGATTTTAAATGTACTTTGAAGCGGGATTAGGCGCTTTAAATTTCTTGACATAGTTCATAATTATGTCACAACAATTGTACTAGTACAAGGGAATATTAGTTGGCAACGTTTAAAAAGTGATCAATTTGGCATTGAAATGATAAATGTATTCCCTACGCCATACTACATTATTTGTCTTTTTTTCTCATAGCCTTGTGTTTTTCTCTTGTAAAAAATAAAATTACTTTTTCGTAATTAATTACAAGCTTGAGCTTTTTACAGAAGAGGATTAGGGCCAGTGAATAGAGAAAAGAAAAGTTTGGCAGGATTCTGACTTTGAAGTGAGAATTCTGAGATTAAAGTCAGAATTCTCACTTTAAAGTCAGAATCCTGTCAAACTTTTCTTCTTTCTCTCTTCACTGGCCCTAATCCTCTTCTGTAGCTTTTACTTCATGAAAATACAAATTAATTGGGTTTTTTTCTAATAATAAAAACAAATGTATTGTCATATTGCAAATGTATTTATTACCACATTTTCTTTACTAACGATATATCATCAGATGTAAAAAAATTAATAAAATAAAAAATAAAGATAAAATATGTAAAAATACATGTTTATTCAGTTGATCTGACATAGTTCATTTATTTGTGTATCATTACATTGCCTATGTCCAAATTCACAAGGCGGTCCTTCAAAAGCCGGCAGCCATCTGGCGCGACTCGACAACACGCACAGACTTACACATGAATGGAGTTTCGGTCAATGCTTTGACAATCCATTCATATATAATTCCGTGCGTGCTGTCGAGTCGCGCCGGGAGTGACGTCATGCAGCCGACAAATTAGGCCTTCGGAGGACCTAGCCTTGTGAATTTGGATACAAGCATTGATTTTTTTCTCTTACAGTATTACTACAATACAGCGTTCTCTCGCTATAACGCGGTTCAATTTTTGCGGCCTTGGTGTTCGCTAATTTTTTAGGGTGGAATTTTGCATGCATTTTTTTTTTTACAGTATTGTACCTATTTTATATAATTTATGAAGGTTTGAACATTGAGCATGTTTAAACAAGAGAGAAATGGGAGAAAATGTAAATGCCTCGATGAGAAAAGTGTATAAACTGTGTGGCGAGGGGTTTTAGAGCCTTAAAACATTTATAATAAATGTAAAACATAAAGCTAACTAGTTTGCGGATTTCATTTATTGCGGGTTTTTTGGAACCTAACCCCAGCGGAAAACAAAGGAACACTGTATTGCATGTTCGTTTAAGCTCAATATTACAATTGTAATCTCTTAACATCCCATCAATTTTTTTCTGTTATAAAAATGATTTTGATCTTTTCTACAAAGTATATCCAAATGTTTTTCTAATAAAAAAAAAAAAGTATTTTAAAACCTTTTTCCTCATAAAATAGCATTCTGTTTCTTTTCCCTCATGAAATATCATTCTGTTACTGTGTTGCTTTTCTTGTAAAATGTCAGTATGTGTGTGACCTATATTTGCTGCAGGACTGGTTGACGGGGAGCGCCCGGCTCATATCCAAGGCGGGACACACCGTGCAGTGGGTGACACCCCTGGGTTTGCCCATTATCCAGCCCTACCACCGCTCACGTAAGGAAAAGGTAAGCAAACGTACACAGGCACTATGCATATAAACTCGAACAATTTATCCAGAGTAAAAATCCCGTTGCGCTACAGACTATAACAATATTCAATAACATACCAACTGGCTCATCTCCTTTAGCTTTGTACTCTTTGTACGGTTGGCACTACTGTTATCTCTGGTTTTGTATTAATGTGATAGCGCTCAATTCTTGCATTTTTCCTCCAGCAAGCCAAGCAATGCAATCTCACTTCTTTCATCATGTGGAAAGCAAAGTATTTCCCAACCTTTATTGAAAAGCAATGAAACAAAAGGCACATATTTTACATTGCAAAAAGTCACGACACACTACAAAAATAAGTCACAAAGTGAAATAATGTTTAGTTGAACACAAAGCTGATATACTCGGTGTGAAGAATGGCACACCGAGAGATCCTAATTTTTTTTTTTACCAATTAGCTAATTTTCTCTCAAAAACATATAAAAACAATCTCGTTTAAACAGTGTCATGGTCCCAAAAACGTATTTATACGTATTTTATGTTTTTTTTAATGCAAGAGCATACAGAAGGCTTTGATGCAGCCTCTGAACTGACGATAACGGTTGAAGCAATGGTAGTTATTACAAAAACGGCCAGCAGGTGCAGCAGAGTATAAGAGATCAACCAGGGCCATGTTTCAAAAAGCTCTTTCCCCCAGTGTTATAAACAGGTTTATGAATAATGGTGAAACTTAGCTATATATTCTAATGCTAATTGCTGCGAAATGGAAGCAGATACAAATATACTTTTTTTCCTGATGAAAGAAGGAACACTAATCTTTCTTTTGGTAGGTTCCATGTTTTTATAGCAATAGAACACAATATGCTCTGGGCCTTGCAATATCAGTCAAAATCCAGTAAAACAGCCGGGAGCTAATGGGGTTGCTTCAGTGAAAATGGCTGGCAGTGAATGAGTTAAGTGAAATTGGATAATTTGCCTAAGACCACCTGATCAAGTCTAAAGACACACAAACCATTTGGGAATCACTGTGTTAGTTTAACTGTCCCTTTGTCAAAACAATTCGAAGCGTATTTAATGTTGTTGCTTGAGAGAAAAAAAATATGAGAGAATTGTTTGCATTTTTCGAGCAGAGAAAGCAAAAGAAGAGAGATTCTTGTTTAAGCCAGTAACAAAATGTTCCATAGTCAATTCATGGCCAACTTCTTGCTTCCCTCATTGTGCTCTGGCAAGGTTTGCAAAACATTCTTTTAAATGGTTGCTACTGCCAACGTGTTGAGTCCAAATCCATTTTACATGTGCTGTTTTTAAGCCTTTTGGGGGGTGTATTGAATATTTACTTTTCTGTCATGCTTGCCACAATATGCACTTTTTTTGTAATTTTTTTTAGATTTTTATGTTTTGGGGATAAAACTGAATGCAGACCAAAAAAATCAAAAAATGTAATTAAAAAAAAAATGCACATACGTGTTTTTCCACGTAGCAGTGACGATATGCAGAATATTGAATAATTATTTATTGACAATCACACCAAGTCTCTCAACCCTAAAGTATTTCAAACTGGACATGAATTTTGTCCCAAAATCTAAATTTTTTAGCTGATTGATTTTGTCAGGTTTCCAGTTTCAGTACATGACTGATACCAAGTAAAAGACAGGAAGGATTTACACAACAGTATTTTACATATCTTAGCTGGCCTAGATTTTTGTTTTGACCGCCCGCATGCCATTCTCCACGGGTACATTTCCAACACGCGGGAAGCTTTCCCAAGCCAGAGTGCTCCGGCTAGAATGTCCGGGTCCTGATAGGTTGGGTGTTGGAGAGTGCAGCATTGATGGTGGCGTGCGATTGGCATGAGTGGCCCCCACTGTAATGGAGCTCCACAACATCATTAGAGTTGTTTGTCACTGTGGAGAGGGTGACAGTGGCGCGTCTGAGAGATAAATGTCAGCGTGCCAGCTTCTCTGTAGATAGCACACCAGGGTGTGTGTGCGCATACGGGCATGTATGTTTATGTTTAGTTATTATTTGTGTTGCGACAGAATTTCGGTCCTCGTTTTGGATAGCACAAGTGTTCATTAAATGTTTGGCAAAAGTTTCCATGATTAGTGCCTCTGCTATGGTATGTCATCTCAATGTCAGCCACTTTTACTTGTCTGTGGTACATACCATTTTCATGACAGTCCATCTGGCTCCTTCTCTTTACTGAGTTTCTTTTCGTTTTTTTCTTCTTAAATGTTTTTTTTTTTTTTTTAACTCTTTACTGAGTTTCTGTTGCCTACGGCATTGTGATATGAATCAGGTAATCAATGTCACTCTCATTCTTGGCATGCGACTTGGCAAGTTGCATTTGTTGATCAAGTTAATTATTTACAGATTATATTTAGGGGTGCCAGGCGATTACGTTTTAATTGTAATTAATAGTTAACTCACAATTAATCATGTTTTATATCTGTTCTAAATGTACAGTAAAATATTTTTTCCCTGAATTTTCAGTCTTGTTAACATAAAAGTGGGGAAAATGTTTAACAGATAGAACAATAGAAATATGGCTGCATCTTTTAGTCATTGATACGATAATTTCATATTAATTCATAAAATCAAGTTAAAATTAAAAAGATGTACAGTGTTCCCACGTTTTCCGCTGGGGTTAGGTTCCAAACAATACCCGTAAAAAAGGAAATCCACAAAGGAGTTAGCTTTATGTTTTACATTTATTATAAATGTTTTGAGGCTGTAAAACCCCTCACGACACAGTTTATACACCTTTCTCATCAAGGCATTTACATGTTCTCACATTTCTCTCTTGTTAAAACATTCTCAATGTTCAAACCTTCATAAATATTATAAAATAGGTACATTACTGTAAAAAAGGAATGAAAAAAGGCACACAAAATTCTGCGAAAAGTGAACCGCATTATAGCAAGGGAACACTGTACTGTACTGAAAAAAAACGAGTGTGATATTTATTTGTGTTGAGGTCATTGTTCTGCCACTAGTTGGCATAATTGCATTTGAAAGACACTGGTGACAGCTCTGTGCATTTTTCTTTTCATATTAAGAGCTATCTAATCTTTAACATGAAGTAGCTTGTAAAATTCTGCAAATTTTTTAACCCCAGCCTCCAAAAATATATGCATTATTATTAAACTTATTACTGCAAAATTTTGACATGGACGTGTCAGCAGCGTTGCAATTGGAATTCCCCTAGTACAGGCTTTCCAAGTAAAAGGCGGTAATTAATTGCGTGTTAAAAAAAATGAGTGCCGTTTAACGGACTTTAAATAAACTCAAAATTAACACACTCATTTTGACAGACCTAATTTCAACACAAACATATTTTTTTATCCGCTTTAGGTGACCCAGGATTTAGCAAGGGATTAACATGCTGTCACTTTAGACCAGTTCGTATGCGAGTGATTATATCTCCAGGTTTATTAGCAAAATAAATGAAGTACGCCGACATACTGTATAGCAGATGCCAAACACATGCAGGCAGCGAGGCCTTAATCTTGCCCACTGTGCTGTCCTCTCTTAAGTATGACATCAAGCGGAGGGGTTGCTTCAGAAGGGGGAGTGACACCTCACAAGCAGGTGCAAGAGCGCTGCGCCGACAGATGGTGGCTCCCCCGAGGGTCCATCTCTCATCCCTCACTTTCTTCTGATTGGTTCTGCTTGGTTTAATGTCCAGCATGGACAAGGAGGCCGATTAGCCCTTTGAAGCTTTAATATTGGCGCGCGCACCGATGAAGTGACAATGAAGTAATGTCACACACATGACTTTCTTTATCCCCTGCTATAATAACACTCTGATCCAGTTGCATCACTGCACAACAAAAATGAAAGGAACTCGCAGGAAGGTCACCCCCCCACCCCCCCCCCCCTCCGCCCCACGCATAGATGGATTAAATTCAATCTCCCAGTCTCCGCTCTGCCTCTTCAATCCAAGGCCATTGTGTTGCCGGGGGGGTCATTTGTAATTAGACAAGGGATAGGATTGCAAGATGAGGAGACGGGCACTGTAAGAAAACCAATAAGCGTTGGGAAAGTGGCTGCACCATCATCGGACAAGTCGTGTTGGATTATTGCCCAAGTTATGTCCCTTAAAAAGTAGCGTCTTTTTCTTCGTAAATGCCACTTTATTAAGTTATTCTGTTGCAAAAATAAAATTTTACATCTGGTTCCCTTATGAGTAATGAGGTGTAAGATTGCATAGGAAGGTGTCAAACTGTTATGCTTCTTTCCCATCCATCAATCCATCTGTCCATTTTCCATGCCACTAATCCCCGCCAGGGTCGCGAGTGAAGCTGGCGCTTATCCCAGCGGACTTTACGTGAAACCCGTACAGGTTCTTCTCCAAATACCCAGATGTAATGAAGTACTTTTCATGGCCGATGAAGGTGGGGAAATGAGTGAAGAATAGAGCGTGAACGTACATCAGAGGCTGCCTAACCGGATTGCTAGACACTAATCGGATCTGAGGTCACTCCGGCTCACATTCCTTGTTTATTTTTTTTACTCCACAAATGCCTCACTCCTTGCTAATAGTGGCACAGGAGGGTACTTATCAGTTTTGGCGGGTTTTGACTGGATCTTTCAGTTAATAGTGTGACAACAGGCTTAGGATCTTGAGTCCTCTATGAGGCCAGACGCAGCAAGATTATGCTGAGAGTAACAATTTTCCCTAGACAATTAATTATAGCACATCATTTGTTAATAGACGCTCACAGGCTTGAAAGTCTTAATGGGGTTTGGTTGCTATACTGTAGAAGTGCATATTTATATACAGTAAAACAATTATAAATGTTTTGGAAAATCCTCACTGCAATTGATGGACTCCCACCGGGTCTTTCTCGGAAGCGCTCTCCCTTGAGGAGGCTTGAGGCGGTCATTCATTCAGAAACTTCTTTTTCCACTCCAGTCCACTAACAAACATTCAATCTGGGAGAAAACTAAACTTAAAAACATCTTTGTCTTCCTGATATTTATGGCTAGAATAAAGTAGAGATGGACCGATATGGGTTTTTCAGGGCCGGTGATGATTGTTAGTGGTGAAGGAAGTTGATATTCATTTTAGGTAAAAGGGTAAATATTTCTTCACTTGAAATGCCTTTAAGTAGGGCTGTGTAATTAATCATCCCACAATTACAAAATCAGCATAATCGTAAAAGAAAATTATTAATACAAATTTTTGAGTTGTTTGAATTTTTTAAATGTATACATTTGCACCTTTTGTAAATTTTAAAATAACTACTTTAATACATTTTGTTCCATCCAAAAGGAACTTGCATAATTATAGTTTTTCAAAGAATTAAATTTGTCTTAATATTTTTTACGTTTAAATATTTTCTTGTTTTGTACCCAAAAAATAAATGATCGTCCTGATCGTGATTAATATTGTCTTCATAATCGAGCAGCCTTGCAAAATGTCAGATTTTTTTATTTTTATTTTTTATCTTACACAATAGACATCTTTGTTTAAAAATTCTAACACAAGTTCAGGGAGCTGCCATAGTGATAGTATTCTACAGTAAATAAAGTCTTCCAATTTTTCATTTTAAACAAAAACAAAGGTACACAGTGTTCCTGGGGTCAATGGCATCTCTTACAAAGTTAACTGAAAATTTCAATATATAGTTCCCTAAAGTTAGCGCAGTTTTAAATTGATATACTATCGGCCGCCAGATTTCTAAAAAAAAATGCTCATGTCGATATTTGTCAAAATGCTGCGTATCGGCGCCGATAAGATATCCGGCCGATAGTCGGCTATAGGGTAAAGTTTCACCCAGTATTACAATTTCTTCTATATCCAAGGAACCAATAGTTGTGGCAATATTTCCTATATTTTTGTCATTTGTCTTTTTAGTTTATTTATTGCAAGAAAGATGAGAAATGGCATTGAGAAAGTGTTTGCTTGACATGCCGTGATGTCAACGTTTGACTTTGTGTTGGAAGCAGCACGGCGCGAGTTGAGCCTATCCGGTTTAGAAATTCAAATTCAGGGGGAAGCGTGTGACTCCAAATGTCGGCGCGATGCCCTCTGCGCCTCCTTTGGCGTCTGAACCGCAGCGAGCCGTTCCCCAGGGTGACGTGACGTTCCGTTGATCTTGCGGGATCTCGTGGCATTTTGAGGTGAAATAATAAATGCAGCTCCAGTTTCGAGGACGAGGGGGGAGAGTTTGGTCAAAAGAACAACGCAATGTGCGCGATGACGTTTGACTTCGCCGTTAGATGACTATTTGTGGAGTAAAGTTTGATGCTGTTAAATGGATGATGTGACGAATGGGGACAACTTACCTCGATGTGGTTAGTGATTGCTTTTGCACGCGTAGCCATCTGCTCGTCAGGTCTCAGGTGATTTACACCGCAGGGGCCCGTCCTCCCCGGCTGCTTTTCTCCTCCAGGTTAGCCAAGGTCTCATTCATCAAAGCGTGCAGTCGGGTCTCGTATAACGATCACGCACGCTTGCATTGTAATAAAAAGGGGCACGGTATACAATGTAAAATAATGACCTCATTTACTACCTGGTCTTCCATTTGTCACGCCAAAGGTAGCCTCCATTACTTGTACTTTCGCATCAAGCTTCTCCTTGCTCAGACATGCCAGGGAATAAAGATGAAGAGAAGCTTGATGGACAGAACCCCCCGCAACAATCCCGCTCAAGCGTTGATGTATGAGATAGCAGCCGTGGCAGAGACTAATGGGCTTTCTGCCAACACCGTGCCTCTTTTTTTTCAAACTATTTTCTTGATAAAAGTGCGATTATGTCATTCATCTCGCCGCGACCTTCAAGCAATCGACCGGCGCCATCAAAGTAGTGAGTTGCTCGCTGAATGGAGCTGTGATCGACTTTTATCCATGTAAAAGCCTTGTCACCTTAATTCTGTAATATCGTCGTCTTCCTTCACATCAGCCATCTCATTTTCATTTCTTTTAACAGTGAAATAAATACTTTATTAAATACAGTCTGCCTTGAAATCAATCTTTATATTGTATCAAATTGTTTAAAAACTATTTCTCCTGTAGGAAATAATAATACGAATGAAATGTATTTGCCAAGTATGTAAAAAGTACCGATACCACGTAACAGTGCTGATACTAGTCTTATATAAGGTATTGGTACTCGTGGAGGCTGACGATAACAGTATCAGCAACCCTCATGTGGCCTTTTTACAATCGGGAGCTAAAGACATACAAGTCTGACAGATGCCCATTAAGATGCCATTTCTGTTTGCATATGTATAGAAATGGAAAAAGAGCTTAGCAATTTTAAGATAAAATGCTATATTGGGATACATAGGTATTTTTAAAAATGTATTATTTATATATATATATATATATATATATACAGAAAGAACGGGAAGCCTGGCGGTTCACCTATTAGTGCCCCAAATTTCTTAGATGAAAAGAAAAAAAAGGAAAGAGGTATGTAAAGTGAATTAATTGTTTACCTATAAAGTCGCTCATTTAAATATTTTAATATTTATAACACTCATACTAATGTGAACCAAAGTTGAACCAAGCATGTATAATAACACTAAAATAAAGTAAAAGGTGTAAATTTCTAGTTTTGCATCTGTCACATTTTTTTCCCTCTGCTGTCGAAAGTACCTTTCGTAATAGCAATGCAAAAAAAAAAAAAACTAAAGAAAAAACAAAACACATGCTAGATGCTCACTGTGTATCAGGATTAATTGAAAAACAAATTTCAGCTAAATTCCCATAGAAAAAATTGATTCTTTTTTTCTTTCTTTTTTACAGCGTGAGAAACTGGAGACAGACAACTTCAGAAAATAAAACTAAATTAAGTATAACTACTCACACTGTGAAGATGCTTAATGTCAATTAGATCTTCACATTTATTATTCAAATTAGCTCTATTTCTGGTTCCATGCGTATTATCAGGCCTTAAGCTTCCCTAACAACAACATCAATCCCCATAACATGACATTTAGGGTGGATATTGTGGTGCATGTGATTTATCACACGCATGCGCGCGCACAATCAATGTGACCGAATCCATTTCAAAACATGCCATCCATCATTCTTATACCTTGATGTGTTTATTGTCCAATTTCCCGCTTTCTGCCAATGATGATGTGAAAAACCTTGATTAAGTTTATTAATGGACGTAGCACTGTTGATCCCTTTTACGCTAACTTGAAACCTGCACAACAATTAAGAGAACATCCTTGTTTGTTCTCGATCAGGTCAGGGCCCCACGGTTCGGATCACGCCCGATCCTCGGATTTGGTTGGTGAGGGGGGAAAAACACGCACACAAAAACCAAGTGCGCATTCACAGTCGACTCGATACCATTCTGACATGTCAAGGAAGCTGAAACATACTTAACGTAGCACGCTAAGCTTAACTTCAAAATAAAGTTGACCAAATACATTAAAGTAGTGCATTGACTGCACTGCAAATAGCCTCGTACACTTTTATTTTGAACTTGCCCCACGTCGCGGCGTGGTGGCCGGCTTGACTTCCCTTTTAGAGGTTTTATTATCGTAGTTAATTGACATTGTTTTTGCGACCAACATTAACACTGCACTATCCCGAATTTATGTTCAATTGCTAATTTAGGACGCTAAGAAACCGCTAATTAATTACGGCGTCATTGTATATGATACGGCAGAAGTCTACGACGTAAGTGGCTAGCGGCTAGCTGTTAGCATTGACCAATGTGCATGAGTGTCTGGTTGCCGGCTGGTACATGTTGTATACTTGAATTCTTTCAAAATGTTTCAATATTCCGGACCAATGCTACTTTGTAATTCACTCTCCGCGTTTAAAGGAAGGGAATGCACCTTGATGTCTTTTCATTATATATATATATATATAAAGATAAATATAACTTTGTCTTCATTTATTTTATGAAACACTTTTGCCCATTAAAAAAGGAAAAAAACTCAAAATGTCGAATTTAGCTGTGTAGATTATAGAAACACGATTTAAGCCATTAATACCTTGTTATTTTACACATGAACCATGTAAAAATTATTTCTGACTCAATTGTTTGTTATTTATTTATTTGT
Organism: Leptonotus elevatus; assembly: GCF_054856555.1. Lineage (NCBI taxonomy): Eukaryota > Metazoa > Chordata > Actinopteri > Syngnathiformes > Syngnathidae > Leptonotus > Leptonotus elevatus. Next base: position 14,420,673 of record NC_141249.1, on the reverse strand, counting down.
TTAATGGATAGAGGGCGTGTTACCAAATAAATGAAGACACAAAATCCTACACAGCTATATTAGACATTTTGAATTGATATTTTTTTTATGGAAAAAGCGCTCTACTAAATAAATGAAGACAAAGTACTATTCATCTTCTTCTTTTTCTGATCCAAAAGGGCGATCCGATCCGTGACTTTTGTGATCCGTTGCACCAAAACTCATAACCGTGGAACATATGGAGTCTCCGATCTCCACATGAAAGATTACCTGTGCACCTCATCGTCTCTTCCACGTGGAACTGTCTGAAATTGTTGTAATCGTTGGATTGAGGGCGATATAAACTGACAGTTATTACCAACACCAAGCTCGAGGACGGTTTATTGGTTGGTTGTTATGCAGCAACTACGACATGTTTTGGCGGTATTTTCCAGTGTACAATACCGTACACGCAGTCCTTTTACGTCTTCACACCAACAGTGGCCTCATCTTTGTTAAAAGGGTTTGTCACAAGCCTTGGCAGAAAATAATTGAAGTCGTAAATAACTCCAGTTAGTGTCATGATGAACAAAGTCTATTTTGGTGGCCAAAGTGTACGGTCAAGGATGTTGGCCCTGAACCTAGACTGCATTTATTAATTTCATATCATACTGTCAAAGACGCTCATGTAAAATCATTCGATGACTGTAGCATCTGATCCTGCCTTGATCACAATGATGAATGAATTGAACTCGTACAATTTCTTTGTTTCTGTAGCTCAAGACCACCATCCAAGTCGTCACCCTTCAGATCAGCCATGACACCAAAGAGTAAGTGTCTTTGTCGCACCTTGTGCTACGTTGACCTTCAATAATCTTAGCAGTTTCCCTCAAAGGTTCACCACAAATGTTCTGTGGCACTCGTCAACTTTTGATTAAATGTGTGAACATTTTTGTCATTTAACTTTAATAGTGCAGCAATGCTTGAAGTTAAATTTATTGATTTTCTGTAAAGTTAGAGGTGCAACAATTGATCAATTAACTGACAGCTAATCGGTTATCTTCTAATTAATAGAGCTGTTAAACGATAATTCACGATTAATCACTTAACTCTTTGACTGCCAGACGTTTTCAGAAAAGGGATGCCGTCAGTGCCAGCCGATTTAAGCATTTTGACTGATCTTTCAAGGTCCACAGAAAATGTTCTGTTTGGACTATGGAAACACACGTACTACCAAATGAAAGATTGGACTTTCATCTTTCATCAGAAAAAAAAAGTTTGTTTCTACCTTATTCCGTTCTTTAGTAATCAACAATAGAAAATGGTTAGTTTGACCCAATTTCGCCTGTTTTGGACCAAAATACGGAGAAATCAAGCTTTTAGTGAAACGATATTATTTCATGCATTCTAGTGAATTTGACACTTCTTTTTGTCCATGAATGATGCCACAAACACCTAAATAGTGCTTTACTTCTATAAAACACTACCACCAAGAATGAAAAAGTGTTTTTTGATAGCAAAATACGTTTATTTACATTCAACAGTGTAACAATTTGACAACAATTTGGCAAACTATTTATAAATGTGTGCAACTGTGGTGCTATTTACAAATATGTGGATGTTTCAACGACAGTTTTTCTTTTTGTAACACTCTCCTGCGTGCAAGGAGACGCAACAGCATTTGCACAACAGATTGCCTCTTCGCGTGCTCCACTTTCTTGCAGGCCGTTTTTTTCCGGGGAATAGCAAGTATATACTGCAGTGTGTGTTGCCATCAAGTCTAATATCAGGATCATGCTACGGTTACGTTACGTCTCGCTTCCTCGTGTCCTTCAGTTGCTATACCGGGTGGTAGGAGATGTTCTGATCCATTTTATCCACTCCATTCATGGTGGCATCGTAGTCCAGAAACAGTGTCTTCTCCGTGATCAGACTGTACCCGCTCCTCCGATGAATATGCATTGGACTCGGGGTACTCTTCATTGTCCGATCGAATGTCCGCTTGTGCAGCTCCGGCGTTAGCAGCGGTAGCCGCGCTTAGCCGGTGAGGCTTACTACGTAATCATAGCAGTCGCGTCAAGGCTTCCAACTTTGGCGTCAAGCTCGGAGTCATCATCATCATCATCATCAATCTGCATTGGTCGATGCCAACTCTCCATCGCCCGATCGAATGTCCGATTGTGTAGAAGTACCCGGCTGGCTATTGTGCGCGTTTTCCGGCCTTAGCAGCGCTAGCCGCGCTTAGCCGGTGAGGCTTACTACGTGATCATAAACAGTCGCGTCAAGGCTTCCAACTTTGGCGTCAAGCTCGGAGTCATCATCATCATCATCATCAATCTGCATTGGTCGATGCCAACTCTCCATCGCCCGATCGAATGTCCGATTGTGTAGAAGTACCCGGTCGGCTGTTGTGCGCGTTTTCCGGCCTTAGCAGCGCTAGCCGCGCTTAGCCGGTGAGGCTTACTACGTGTCATAGCAGTCGCGTCAAGGCTTCCAACTTTGGCGTCAAGCTCGGAGTCATCATCATCGTCGACATCAATGCGCTTTTTAGTATTGATTGATGCTTTCCGTCTTTGAAAAAAATGCTCAAGCGTGAGTTGCTTGCAACCGGTTGCTTGGTCAAGCCACAATGGCTTGAACCAGCCATTGTCTCCTCAACACTCTAGCTCCGCCTCACGTCTTCTACTGACGCCCACGGTGGGCGGCCCATCCAACCTTGTGCAAAGAGAGTCATCGCTGCCCTCTAGGGGCCAAAACGAGTCTTTTACTAATCAGATCTGCCTGATACTTTCAGCACAGCTGCCCAAGGCTTTCCTGCACCCGTTTTCGAAAAAAAAAAAAAAAACATAGGGGACGTCTTTTAACGTCCTCGGCGCCCTTCCCTAGGTTTATGCTAAACGTTTTATAACGTTTATGGCAGTCAAAGAGTTAATTAACTCATTCACTGCCATTGACAGCAATAGACGTCAAAAATTAATTTTAACTATTTCTATTAGTTCAACTTTTTTTTTCCGTTTTTGTTAACAAGAGTATGAAAGCCTAGATTTTTTTTGTACATTTAGAACAGATATAAAATGTGGTATTAATCGTGCGTTAACTAGTGAAGTCATGCGAACATTTACAATTACAAATTGTAATCGCCTGCTGCCCCAAATTTTTATTTATTTATATATATTTTTTATTTTTTTATTCTTATTTTTTTATTTATATTTTTTATTTTAAGAAAAGATTATTTAAAATTAGGGCCGTCAGGCGAGTACAACTTTTAATCGTAATTAATCGCATGACTTCACTAGTTCATGATTAATCACAAATTTTAAATCTGTTCTAATACAATTTTAAAAAATCTAGGCTTTCATATTCTTAACAAAAGTGGGGAAAAAAATGTTCAACTAATAGATAAAGTTAAAATACATTTTTGATGTCTATAGCCGTCAATGGCAGTGAATGAGTTAAAAAAGGCATTTTTTTTTAATCAACATTTTATGCCCGCCAAATTGAAAGAGCACCTGTTATATAATTCTGTCGACATTTAATGTTATGAAGACATCTTCAACAATTGATCCACTGCACACTCTCATCCTCCTCTTCTTCCTAATTATTGCATGCATAATTAAAAATGGAAAAAAATGACACCAGTAGTTTGACATGAACGAATATTCTAAATGTTATACGCAAACATTTATTAAATGCTTTACTTTGACGCATGTAGTTATGTAGATTACTCAAACACAACCTGTGCCACCTTCAACTTAATCATCGCTGTCAAGCTAAAGGATCATCTGCGCTCAATATTAAAAGTGCTCCAAACAATTACTCATTTATTAAAATAGTTGTCGATTAATTTGCTAATTCATTACTTGCCGATTAATCGATTAATTTTGACAGCTCGAGTGTGTATGCAATATGACATGGGCATTATGTTGCATTAAAAACTGCATTGAAAGGTATTTGATTAGATTTGCTGATCACTTCATAAATCCTGTGTTAAGTTACTTAATTTTCTTCTTAGTAATACAATTCTATCCTTCCAACTTAGTAGGAACACTTTGGGAAGGCTCTTTTATGTTCTGTTTTTTTACTACTATATATTATACGATGTGTACGTGGAATTGCTGACAGTCTCCCAGGAGGGTTCCTTTTAATGCCTAATAAGATGAGTGGAAATTGCAGATCGGGCTGCACGCATAATATGTGAGACATGATTAATTATCATGTGTGTCTTGGGTTGTTTCTTCTCAGGAGGCCAGACACGGTGAAGCAGAAGAACGCCTTCCCACCGAACTTCATCCACTCGTTGGACTCCACACACATGATGTTGACAGCGCTTCACTGTAACAGGTCGGTCTTTTTTTTCTTTTTTTTAAAATCAATAATTCATATTTTTATCAAATAAAAAAAAAATACGATTTATTTTTTCATTTGTGTCGACGTGTGAACGTTACTGTTCCACTTTAGTCCCGCAGCTCAATTTTAAGTTGCTACTGACTGTTAAACACATTTTATAGTCATAATTCAACCTTATTCATGTTATTGACAAAGTAGTGTTGCTTACAAGGCAGTCCTTCCTGTTTATTTCTACGTTTTCTCCTTTCATTCCGGCCTCCCCCAAGCTTTGGTCTGACGTTCGTCTCAGTTCACGACTGTTTTTGGACGCACGCCCTCACAGTGGACACCATGAACAAGGTACTCGCTTCCACTTTCAATTCTCCCGCCATTCTTTGACCACACTGGCCTTCTATCCTTCTGTCTGCTCTGATATCAGACAGGTGTAGAATTCCCGCGTGTCCGTCAATTTCTCAAACTCGAAGGATAATGCGTTTTTGAAAAGCTTCTTCTGCCCTATTCTCGTCGATGCCTAGCACTGAAACGAATGCTATCACATTTTCAAGCAGTTGTAACATCAGAGCAGCGAAGCCGTTAATGTCCTCGCACCATCTCGAGCAAATCAACCGAGCGGTCCTCCCCTCAGTACAATTATGCTCTCGCATAATCGGCTGTCTCTTGATGCGCCGAGGCCCGCCCACCTGATTACACAGGTAATTGAACTCAGTGCCGGCGGAAGAAGTATTTAACGTATTAGTCAACACTCGAGCATGTGAAGCAGAAAAAGGCAGTCATAAAAAAAAAATACAGATTACCGATGAATCTGCCGATTACTTCAAAAAATATATATATAAAGCATAAAATTAGCTCCCTCCCCAATTCCTTATCAATGGGTGTCACTTCCGCACAAACTTTCGCTATTAAGATTCTCTGCTTTGAATGACAATTCCGTAGTATGACCTTATCAACAAATTTCATGAAGTACACAAGGTTATTATATAGATTTATGTGTCAGTAATGAAACAATTTTTGCTTGTTTACAATTGCTGTAAAGCATGAATCTTTTATTTTAATATTTTTTTCTTGTGTTGTTTTCACAAGTCTTGGGATTTAACTGGCTAACCTGGGACTTCGGGATTGTATTTTGTACCATGTCATGTGGAAATGTGTGTTAAGACAAAAAAAAAAATCATTGGATGTTTGCAGCCTTGAATTTTGAGAAAAGCAAGTCTTTGAATCCTTAAAATATCAACTTTAGAACTTGAAAGGACCATGACAAAATAAAACTATAAGAAAGTGAAATAAGAATAGAATAAACTAAAATTAAAGTAACTGAAAAAAACACTAAAAACAAATACTGACTGTTCCTGTGCATTTTGGCCTCTTGGGGGCAGTGTGGTGCCATGCATCCATGGCATACACACTTCAAGTGAGTACAGGAGATAGTTGCAATTTAATTCTATTAAATTAAATCACTCCTTTTTCACACATTGGGAAGAATTTGTGCCTTTGCGTAGTGTCCTGAAACCTGTGTGGATATTCGTTATTTAAAGGAAAAACACTCCTGAAGTCGATGCTAACTTCCTGTTAGCATTTGAATGGGATCCTCCCTTCCCTTTTAGCATTAGCGCTAGGCTAGTGATGTTTTACAAACGAGGTATGTTTTGTATTTAAATATACAGTGTAATTCTTAGCTCCAACTGAGTTAAACAGCTTAAAGGACGCTTAGGGACAACAGAATAACCGTAATGACATACGCTACACACTTGCTAGTTGCTAATGCTACGCAAGCAAAATGGTGCATTCAGGGTACTTTCACAGCGTTGAAAACTTGTGTTTTCTTCGATAACGTTGGCCGATTATTTTGGCCGAATTTTGAAGGCCAATAATCGGCCGATTATAATGGGTCGGGCCCTACTATGAATTATTAAAAAAGTAAACGTGAGCCAGAAGATGACAGCAGAATTAGTGCTGTTCCTGAGAAATAAACATAACAGGGCGGTTAAATCTTAGTGAGTAATCCAGAAATGCTCTGGATGACAGTTGAGAGTGCTAAATTGTCATCCGCACCCCTTTTGGTAGGTGTGCCGGGAACAGTTTGTGGCGCTGCACAGTCAGCCCATCCTCCAAGAGCTGTCCGACTTCCTGCTCCACAAATACTGCTCCCAGCTTACGTAAGTACTACAAGCATAAGCATGTCAACTATTTGGAGGTGTTGTATAGTTCATGAGGTGGTGGTATCTTCTTTTGTGTACTTAAAGTGATACTTGACTCATTGAGCCATATTCAGCAGTGAAAAGTTCATATTTTGTGCAGAATTTATTTGATAACTTCAATTTTTTTCATGTACAATTTATCCCTTTAAAAACGATTTTTCTACTTGCTGTCAACTGATGATGACATCACCTGTGCTGAGGAAGTAGGTAACGACCAATCATGGCTCAGTTTACTGACCAAAGCCAGAAAACAGGTGAGCCATGACCTACTACTACTTCCTCAGCACAGGTGATGTCATCATCATTTGAAAAATTGTTTTTAAAGGGATTAATTGTACATGAAAAATACTGAAGTTATCACATTTACTTATTTGCTCCCAAAAACGTATAAATAAGTTCTATTTTAAATATTACCAGGCTTCCAAAGATGTATTTATACGTTTTTTTTCATGTTTTTTAAATTTTATGTTAGAGCATACAGAAGGCTTTGATGCAGCCTCTGAACTGACGAGGATGCTTGAAGCGATAGTAGTTATTACAAAAAACGGCCAGCAGGTGGCAGCAGAGTATAAGAGATCAACCAGGGCCATATTGCAAAAACACTGTTTTAAACAGATTTGTGAATAATGATGAAACTTAGCTATATTCTAATTCTAATTCCTGATGAAAGAAGAGACTCTAATCTTTCTTTTGTTTTTATAGCAATAGAACACAATATTCTGTGGGATTTGCAAAATCAGTCAAAATCCAGTAAAACAGCCGGGAGCAAAGGGGGTTAAATATTCATATACTCATTATTACATGATGATGATTATTATTGCTACCATTATTATATTTTTGTTTACAGTGTAATAAAATGTCTTAATTACAATTTAATATGGGCACATGTCTGTAAATCCCCAAGATTTAAAATTATCTTTTATCTAATGATACTTATTCATAATTATTGAAAATTAAAAGAGAAGAAGTGCAATAACTTTATTTTAACAATGTATATAATTGTGGTTGTAGTTTGCAATGGTGTCGAACTGCACTGCATCATACCTGAGAACAGTTTGCCCTTTTTATATAGACTAGTGAAATAAGCTATAGTATAAACGGAATTTGATGCTATTAGGTTGACAGATTTTTTTTTCTTGCCTTTTGTGCGATGCTTGATTATCTGTCCTTAGGCAGGCTTCTGTTCATCTCCCTGTTTTTTCTGTGAGATAATTGGACATCGTATCTTATACACTGCAGCCGGCACCCTCTCTCCACAAAGTTCACAAAGGTTATTCTTCAATGGATGAGGAGACTTTTTAAATGTGTGGGGTTTTTTTGTTTCACAATCTTCAGCAGCCTTTGTTTCCCTGCAAGTTGCTGGTTTCTTTTCTTTCTAGCTTTTGTTCCAGGACACCATCAGATGGTCGTGTTTGGGCTGAGGACAGAACAATTCCATTGAGATCCAACTCATTGCACTGATTTAAATGAGTTGCTGAGCTATGAAGCTTTGACTTTGTTTCTGCAGTTTTTAACACATTTTCTTGTGCCCCTTCACTGGCAGGTCTGACAGCAAAAACAAAAAGTATGTGGAGGACCGGAAGCTCATGCTGCTGCTGGCCAAAGTGCCGCAGACAGGTCAGTTAGCGTGTCGTTGATTTGAACCCTCTGGCCCGCCGCTTAGGGCGGCCCAGACATTGAACATGCTGTGTGCTGTTTGTCCTAATTGGTTGGAAGAGCATTGGCGTGGCCTGAAGCGCTTCACCGGAACTCACTCAACATCCATTTTCTGCTTCAGTCATGAGTGGCCGAAGCTCCTAATGGGTTTGGCTTGTTAAAATTCATCATTGATTGTTGGAGTTTTGGGGAGAAGAAAAAGAATACTGTTTAAAAAAAAAACGACTAACCCAGCAAATTTGATCTCAAACCTTAATTCAAATTTAATCTAATCCGAATATGTACTCTATGATCAATTTAACTAAAGCTAATATTCACCAAGGCAAAAAAAAAAAAAATCGGTTTCACATTGCAGTGAGCTTTATTATCAATAGTGAAGGAGGCCGGTAACTTGTAGTAGTAGTTGAAGTTGTAATAGTAGTTGTAGTAGTAGTAGTACGTGAAGTAGTAGTAATACTTGTCATAGTAGTAGTAGTAGTACTACTTGTCGTCGTCGTAGTACTTGTAGCAGTACTTGAAGTAGTAGTAGTTGTACTTGTTATAGTAGTAATACTTATCATTGTTGTAGTAGTAGTAGTAGTACTTGTCGTCGTCGTCATAGTAGTAGTAACACTTGTAGTAGTACCTAATTAATTGTCCAAGATGGCCGCCGCCATTTGGAGCCGATATTCCCATTCACTACAATAAAAATGCAAACTCCAATTCTTGTTGAAATGTCTTATTAAATAAATGTTCTCATTTGCAAAAAAATTAAAAATATCTTAGACAAAAGATATTTTTATTTTAAAATTCTTAATAAAAAAACATTTGCAGGGAGCTCCCAGGGTCATTAGCATACCTTAAAAAGTTAAATGAATACCAAAACAAGTAAATAGTTCCCTTTTGTTTTCTACAGTTAAATAGAGTTTAGGTGCTGAGAGTTTCTGCAGCATCTCTTAGAAAGTTAACTAAAATTTGATTAATATTTCCCTGAAGTTAACACAATTTTAAATGTATCTATAAACGCCCGTGAGATTATTTTTTTAAAAGAAAGAGGCTAATATTCATCACAATGCTGATTATTGGCCCGTTTGCCAAATTTTAATTTTGTGCCTCACCAAAACACATTGAACTGTAAAACTGATAATCACATACTTTACTATTAGTATTGATATTACTATTTATGGTCCAACTTTTTCTTTTCTTGTTAATTTCACTATTTCAATTAATTTCTCCGCTTTAATTTGTAGGCTCATCGATTAACCAAGTAGTTCCGTGTTCCTGTTAACATTGTTTTTCGCTAAAATTTGTGTGCAGCCCATCTCAGCAGCAAACTCCTCGTTCCCGGAATGAATTTCCAACCGTTATTGAAATCCATTTGTCCTTCTTACGGCTCGGAGACGAACGCCATTATACAAGACAAAACTCCTCGCCTGCCGCAAACATGAGATCGAAACAATTTCCACATGAGCGACAAACTTCTTTGAAAAATCCATGAATGGATTTATCAGGCCCATCCCCGGCGCGCGCACGTCTTTGACCCCCCCCCCCCCCCCCCCCAGTGATGGTTGCCTTGGCGACGGCACACAGACACGTCGCTGTCAGTCAGGAGGATGAAGATCCTCTTACACAACTGCCCGCTTTGCTTTCCATCTGATCTGCGCGCTAACTAGCGTCCGCTGAGCACCGACAGCTGGCGGCTGTAAAGTGATTGCTGTTAACTGTGCCCCTCCGCTAACATAATCAGCTTGCGTGGCCCCATCAGGTGTGTTTAATACCACAACTCATTGGATCCTTTTAATCTTCACTGGGATGGATACTGAATTTATTATTGTTACTGTTTGGCCGCGCTTAATCCGAGAGAGGGAGGTCGTCCGCATTCTCGATAGGACTAAATGTCAACCGGGACACAAATAGACATTTTGATAGATCTTTAAAACACCAATGTGTGGGGGAAGTTAGGATTTTATTTTTTTTATCTTTGTAAAAACTTGAATTTATATCACCACACATTTTGGTGGCGAGAAAGGTTCAACAGATTTAAAGTCATTTTAATGTCAATTTTTTTGGTAAACAAAAGTACAATTTGAGAAAAAAAAATCAACATAAGTCAGTATACAGAAAAAATTAGCTGATCTTTGTCCATTTTAAAAGAGCCAATATCAACGATTAAATCGGTTATAAATAGGACGGCCGATTAATCGGTTGGGCCCTAGTGATTATACTTGGCATGGATTGATGTTAGACTCTTGACGGTATGATAATTGGGGGCAAAAATATTGAGGTATTAATTTATTCATTAAATGAATGCTCTAAAGTGACCTTTTTGGAAATAGTTAAGTATTATTATTATTTTTAATTGAGAACAATTAATTTTATTTTTAAAGAAAATGGTGAATATTTAGTATGGAAAAACATGTATCATGTTAAGTTGAAATGAATGAATGAACATTTTTATTCGGTACATTGGCAAATTAATAAAAAATCAACATGGTCAAAAAACAAATAAAATAAATAAATGTTAATATTCTTCAAAATGTCCCATCACTGGTGAGCTATTTTTAGAACAGACCCTAGGGCTACTCATGTTGTCCTTGGGGCTAGCTAGTACCCACTGACACTTTTTTTGGGGGGGTGATTCACATTAATCAGAGCAAAAAGGTCATCTGTGTTTTCAGTATTTCATCTTGCGCTCGCCCTCCTCCATTACACGCAGAAAAGAAAAAAGTAATTGGAGGCAATTCACTTCAAAGAGACGGCTTGTAAGCAGCCAATCATATTGCGCCTTGTTTAGACATCCTCTCAAAAAGACAAGAGCTCTAAATCTCTCAATCGTCAAACCGGTAATTGGCCCATGTCTAGATCCTACATTTCTAAGATTTTCACAGTCATATGTTAAATTATTAATATATTTATTACCATAAATATGAAATGAATTTGCTGTGTTTGTGTCGACACCGAAACCCCAAGCAATCCGCGTCTTCCTTCTCCAGGGGACTTCGATCTGAGCCAGGTGAAAGAATCCACGTATTTCTTCAGCTGAGCGGCGCCAGTGAGCCCCCACGGACGGTCTCGGCATCGATTCGGACCCCGCCTGCTTTCGACTGCCTCTCGGTCCACGCATGTTTGGCACCCTGCTAACGAGCAGGCCTCTTGTGCGCGAGTGGGCGGGACGCCGACAAAGACTTGAATCAAGGAAAAGCGGCGTTTTGGTAACAAAATGAGGAGAGCGCCGCACTCAAGCTTCTCGAGTTGCCGTGATTGGCGGTGTGTATGCGGGCAGGCGGGTGAGGAACCCCCCGTCAAGTGTTGACCTGCCATCATCATCATCATCTTCATCATTTCATCACCATCCATCAATCAGGGACTGCAAGCAGGTGGGTCGTACACAGCACATGAGAGCATTTGATGCAACCCTCTCTGCCGTTCTAAAAATAAACAAAACCTCAGAGAAACTGCAATTTGTGGGGGGGACACACGGAGCATTTTTAAAAAAGATACGCTATAAAAGAATAAAGTAGCTTTTTTTTTAAGTAAAAGTACAAAAAGCAGGTAGTATCATTTCAAGAAAAAATAAATACTACTAACTGCGAGCTACTACTACTGTTACAAGAAAAGTATTTGGTGAATGGGAATGCTTAAACTGAAGTCAAATAATTTTTCCCTCTCATAAAACTTGTCGTGTTTTGATTGTTTTTTGTTTGTTTGTTTGTAAAAAAAAAAAATAATAATCTCATAATATTAAAAGAAAAAATATTCTCCAGATTTTATGAGAATAAAAAAAAAAAGGACAAATATATTATGAGAAAAACTAATTTTATGTATGGAAAAATGTCATATACCTTTTTTTACATTATTTTTTTTCCAGCTTGTAATATTATAATGTATCTCAAAAGATGTCTTGTGAAAATGTGATTTATAAATATACATTTTCAAGAAAAAAGCTTTCAGGAAAGAATACATTCAGATAAAATTTTGATTTATTTATTTTTTGTGGGTGGAAATTTTCCAACTTTCTGGATTGTTTTATACAAAATGACCCCATTTTTTGACCCAAGTAGAGGATCCGTCCATTTTTGACCCAAAGTTGGGTTATTTTTGACCTAACTGTTTTTAGAGTGTAACAAATGAACTTGAACTTCATGTAAATAAAAGACAATTTTCTCCGTGGAAACACCCCCAACTCTTCAAATTTGGACTTTATCCTCTTAAAATAGTAACGTTTGTCTCGTAACAATTCTTGTAGCATCATTTCTTGTTTGTTTGTTTTCTCCATCCTGCTTTATCATGTGAGCGTGTGACTGTCCCAAAACACAAAAGTGTTGTTTCAAGTCAAAAACACAAGCTTGTTCTATCCAGATGTCGTCCTTTGAAAGTCCTCTTTTGCAGCTCAACATTATTATTATTTTTTTTACCTTGAGCACTTAAGTGGCGTGTAGACGACACTTTTAAGAACAACCTGCCCAAATGTGGAGACGCCACTCATATTGTGGTTCCTAATAAACGACTTGAGTCATTGAGTTTATACGTCGAATCGATTTTATATAACTGTGACGATTGCTTGTTTATGACGGGAATTAACGGTTTTATAATCGCAAATGTCATAACGCTCAATTGAAAGACTTTGTTTGTGTGTGTTGTAGCTCATATTAAATGAAAAATATATTATTTTTGGAAATGTGCCTCTCGGAATGATTTCTTTAAGTAAGGTGTGGGGGGGAAAAAAACAGACTGCCGTATTCACCATCACATTCCTTTATTGCGTTAAAAAGTTTTGCAAAAATGAGTCACATGATATTTGTTGTGCTTTTCCAAAATGCTAAATCGAGTTCCCGGAACAGGAAGCATTGGAAATCACAATGACTTTACTCAACTAACACTTTGTTGTATTCTTATTCTATTGCATTGATATCTGGAGTATAAGGGACAATGCATTTATATTGTACAGCCACACACACAAAGAATATATGATGTGGAGACTACAGTATAATGCTAGGCACTATGTAGGTATGCACAGTTTGTGATGGGATTGCAGAGTGGAGAAATGCAAAAATATTTCATCATCATCATCAAAGGAGGTTGGAATAAATAACATTTACTTGCAAGAAATCTCCTTGCATGTAAAACACTTTGCATTACAATGCGTCGCTGCCGACAGTTAACAGCTGCTGTTGTTGTATTGCTGTGGTGGAAAAGTCAAGAGAAATGTGAGCTTGAAATTTGCGAGCGAATCTGCATCGCCCACAAAATGACAGCAAAATTGGCATTTTGTTCAATCAGGTCATCATTTCTGGTAAATATTTTTTAAAATTATATAAACTTAAACACATTAAAACATAAGACAAATATAATGACGTACAAATATTCCCCCGTGCACCCAAAAATGGCCAGATTTATGCCAATTTCTCACTTAAGTTCAACAAACGCTAAAGGGAAAAGTATTGTAAAACAGTTCTGCCTGTAATTCATCTCTGCTTTTAAGTGTTTAAAGGACCCCCAAAAATATCTTATTAATTATATTTATTTTATTAATTAATTATTATTTTAGTATTAATCGACTAATTACTCAGTTATCAACATTTTAATCTGCCAAATTAAAAATCAATATTGATCCGTTTGTTGAATTTACGTTAACTGATTTGCTCCCAGAAACGTATAAAAACGTTCTATTTAATCAGTGCCATGGTCCCAAAAACGTATTTATAAGTTTATGTTTTTCATACAGTAGGCTTTGATACAGCCTCTGAACTGAAGAGAGCGGTTAACGCAACGGTAGTTATTACAAAAACGGCCAGCAGGTGGCAGAAGAGTATAAGAGATCAACCAGGGCCATATTGCAAAAAAAGCTGTTTTCCCCACAGTTTTAAACAAATTTGTGAATAATGATGAAACTTAGCTATATTCTAATGCTAATTGCTGCAAAACAGAAAACAGATCGAAATGTACTTTTTTTCCTGATGAAAGAGACTCTAATCTTTCTTTTGGTAGGCTCCATGTTTTTATAGATTATTTGGGTTGCAGGTGAGATGGGGCAAATCCCAACTGACTGGCTTATACATGGCGTGTATAAGAACAAGCATTCAACACTCACATTCAAACCTATAAACAATTTGGAGTCTTTTTTTAAAACTTAAGATTTTGCATTCTGACAAAACGGTGGACACAGCCTTATAAGTTAGTTAGGTGAATACTTTCAAGCACCCAAAAATAGATTCCACTGGGGCATAATTTAGGCATAAACAAAAACACAACTGACCTGAAAAATGTTGCTTAAAATAAAACACTTTGAAAGTGTCCAGATACACAAAGTGAACAAAATGTTCATTTTGTCATCATCATCATCATTGGGGGAAGAAATCATTATTGGCCCAAAAGAATGAAATCTTGAGTGGAAGGAGAATAACAAGAGTCCCGAGCATTTTCCTCTGTCATTAGAATGGAACTGAACGGAAGGTCTCATCCAATGGAGAGACGGCGCTTGCACACAAATTGGTGGCATCCAGTGAACTCTGATTGGGGCGTTAATAGCACGATTGAGCTGCCACTTAAAGCCTGAAGCGTTTGGCTGTGGATCCAAACTGTGTTTACATTCCGATACCACTTATTATAGGGATAGACCCACTTTGGCTAGTGGCTGCATGGATTTACATTTAAATGATGTGCTTCAGAATTGTTTTACGGATTGACATCTATAGTGCAAGATTGGATGAAATGAATTGCTAGGAGTGCATTTTTATGATTGACTTTAATTATGACGGCCAAACTGAAAAGTGTCGTTTGAGTTGCATTATGTATGAAAAGTGCTATATGAAGGTTGTTTCGATTGTATTAAAATGATTTCAAAATATTAAGAGTAAAGGTTGAATTTTACATGTGGAAAAAGTCATGAGTTATGAGAATGAATTCAAAATGAAACAATTTTAAGAGGAAAAGTCATAATTTCACCAAAATAAACCCCCAAAAAATTTGAAATCAAGTTCTTTTTTTCAAGAGGGAAAAAGTCATTAAGTTCAAAATATTAAAATAAAACTTAATTTGTGGGGATGCGTTATCATTTACTAGAGTAAATTCAAAGTATTATAACGTCATAAATTTAAAGAGGATAAAAATGTAAATTTTGTGTTGTAATATTCGGAACATATAGTCAAATAATTATAGGTAGTTAAAAAACAAAAAACAATTGTAGCCATTATAAGAAACTATATTACCATTATTCACTCACACTTTGATTTTACAAGAATATGGACATAATTTTACGAGATTTTAAATAATCATAATCAAATACAACACAAAAAGTCAGTTTTATTATATTTAAGAAAATGTGAGAAATTCTCATTTTTATGAGTGAAGTCGTATTGTTACGAAAACATTTTTTTTTGAAACAGTTAAATTACTAAGAAGAAATGTAATATGTATTGGAATATAAAGTCAGAATATTGACTACTATATTTTGCACAAAAAAAATTATATTACAACAAAATAACGTTGAATTTTGTATGAATCAAGTTGTAATGTTACAGAAATAAAGGTAAATTGTGAAAAAAACCATCAAAGATGTTACATAAATATAAATCACCAATCATCATCAGTAGGAACAATTTAATCTGATTATGAAAATAACCAGAATACGCAATCTGAACCACCTGTTATTGGGTTTATTCTTCAATTTAGTATTTTATAAATAAATAAAAATCTTTAGTGTGGCCCTTCATACTCCTTTCTTGATTAAAATATGATCCTCCCTTAGAAACTTTCATTTTGTACCTTTGTAGTCAACTACTTCCAGTTCCAGCAAACATTATCTGGTCGCCCTGCTGATTGAATTCCAATATTGACTGACCTTTGAGCTACACTGCTAAAGCCCCGAAGGAGATCAGAAATCAGTTTTTCCGCCTGAATGTATTGTTAGGCGGATCACGCAAATATACTTTCTTCTAACATGCCAGGGCTTAACGTACATCAAAGTTCTTACCAATGCAGGACCCATACTAGTAGTAGTATCAGTTCCAGAAACTATGAATAATTTGTTCCATACGCAACCACTGTAAAATGTAAAAACAACAAAACAAAAAATTTTTATCGGGTCGCGCTAGAGTTTGAGTCTCAGTGGTGTGTTCAACTTTAGAGGTTCCACTGCATTTTAAAAACAAAACATTTCGGGCTCCATTTTCGTGCCCAGTCTGGCGTGAGGCGCAGTATGAATCTGCGCAGGGGTGGGTTAGACTAAGTTTGGTATTCCATTTTTTTTTTTTTTTTTTCGTAGGTACTAGGTACTATACCCTGCATCAAATTTTACATTTAATATATTGGAATCAATCATTCGACCATCATAGATTTGCGCCTAAAAGACGGACGTGTATAATGAATGCTAAGGGCTCATGTCCCTATGATAGCATGGCGCTTAAAGCTAGCATAGTAAAGCAAAAACTCAGAAACCGGTTCCCGTTTTTGTTCTAGTCCTCAGTCAAACAAAGTGGATACAAGGATAGTGAGGCATACATTGTGAACTACTGTATACAAAGAAGGCGAATTTGGAAGTGTGCTACTATGCTATGCTATCATTCTGTGCATTTACTTTTGTCTGTGGGTAGAAACAACTCAATACAGAAGATTCCAAAATTAAATACTGTACCAGACTCTACTTCTGCCAATCACTCATTTGCATACATTCACACTATCCCACGGGAGTACTTAGTTTCCTTGTGTTCCTCATATCAAGCCCCTCGTAAACTCCACAAGGCTTCCTTCACGATCACAAGTTCGAGGATAACCGGGATCGGACTTTAATCTGCTCCGTCTCCGGAAGGCTCACGATGGAGTCCTTCTTGGGTCGTACCAAGTCCCCGACAGGTGTTCCCAAGGCGAACCCTACACCCGTCCCGAAGGCTCCCACTGACAGCTGGTGGGGTAGCACGATCCTGTGCGGTATAGCACTGCAGACACCCGCATGGCCCGATGGGGTCTGAGCTGGTCCGATGGAAGTAGAGGAGACTCGGGTGGATGACGGTGGACTCGGGACTCCTGGGTGCATCCCCTCGTGCGGCAACGAGGGCTGGGAGGCCGACAGCGTCCTGGTGTCCTGGCTGAGGCTCCCCACTGGCAAGGAATGCGTGCTCTTATGCGTGCTGGGTCGGTGCGCAGGACTTGCCGTGTGTTGCTGGACTAAAGACAGTTGGGAGCCAGTGGCGGGACCAGCCAGGACGCCGGACCCATATGGGAAAGATCGGGGGCTCTGGACTGGGGGGCCGGACATGACTGGAGCGAAGGCACCAGAACCAAGGAGCTGCGACTGCAACGGCGAGCCGGGGCTGGATACATTCTGCAACACCTGGAATCTGCTCACCATGCTGGGGGACTGCAATGTCCCGCCGCCCACCGAGTTCCCTTGCATGGGCGGGCAAAGGCTCATGGCTACAGCCTGCTGCAAGGTGGCGATGGCGGAACTTTGGGAGGAACCCGTGTGCTGAGGCGGCGTTACGGACAACGGTTGCGGTCGCGGCACGTCCACCTGCTGAACCATCTCGCGGTCATATTTGACAATCTCTTGGATCATCTCGTTCTCGCGGTTGTTGAACACCCCCGAGTTGAGATCGTGCTGAACTTTGTGCATCAGGATGGAGTTCTTCTTGCCTAAAACGAGAAAGAAAACGCAGTAGACTTGACGCTTAGGGTAACGAACGCTTCTGTTCTGAACGGTTCAGAGTAGGAGTTCGCAAACTTTTTTGGGGTCCAGTCACGTAGAACCCTTTTGATACTGTAGATCCCATGAATTGTCTTTTTTTTGTACTGTAGCTGTGTTCCTCGCGAGCAGAGCAGAGGTTGTAAAGTGTAAACAGACCTGCAGTAAAACCAGCAAGGTCCTCTGGCCAACATGGCCGTATCTGACGCAGCCACATCATAAACACCAACACAATTTTTGAGAGTACCATAAATTGCCTTGGGCAGTGAGCCATGGGCTGTTTCATCACGTCTCGAAATGATATCGCCAAGGTATCCGATCTGGTAAATTTCCATTACAGATGAGGTACAAACTGAAGTCGTAACATTTACTTGTAAATCTGTGGCGGATGTGGACGAACGAACGTACCATATGTCTTCCCAGAGGTGCAAAAGTCCTTGGAGGACGTCGACCCTTGTCTGTCTATTTTATTTATTTATTTTTACATGACTTCCAGCAAAACAGATGGGTTTACCCAGGGGAGCAAATGTAGAAAATGCCAAAGAGGCTGTTGATGAAGAGGTTTCACCAATGTTAGTTTTTTTTTTCAAGCCAAGAGATCAGTCTTAGAGGTGTTTTTTTTTTTGTGTGTGGTTTTTTTTTCAATACAGTATGTCAGGGTTAGGTTTAGTATTTAGACGTAGTGTTTATAAAAAATACTGGCACAAGAGACCAAATTGTGTTCTGTATTTTTAAGCGATAATACTCTATTTAAACTATGTAAGAAAAGAAAAAAGATTAATTAATTATTGGATTATGAGTACACGTGATAATTGTATTGAAAACATACACGTGCGCGTACGAGAGGAAACATTCAGCAAAGCTTAAGTGAGTAAAAGATACAGAATGAATTCATCCAGACCTTTATCAGGGTCATTCGACCTGAAGGTTCTATTAAAATAAGCCTCTAATAATAATAATAATAATAATAATAATAATCGTCTTGAATAAAGAATTCAATTCCCACAATAAGATCATTTGTTTTCATTTTCCTTGCTGGAATCAGACCAGAGAACAAAGCTTGACAGAAACATAATAAGTGCTAAAGAAGTGCTAATTTGATTCTATTTACAATCACAACAACAAATAACATAATTACACGCACTCATTTAAAAACAAAACCGGGCGACAAAATGTTTCGGGGCAGGTTAGGGTTAGTTGGATGTTTGCTTTTGAGAAATCATCTGTGGCCAAGTGCTTAAGATCGTCTCCTGCCACTGTAAATGAATCCCGGATATCCCCCCCGACACAGTTGTGATGTCCTTGAGCAAGACGGGATACCGCAAACTGCTCCCGCGTGTGCCCACAACAGTGTGTCAGTGTGTGTTGACTGTCTCCATTACCGCCATGAGTCAAATATAAAAACAAATATTTTAGGAATAAAGATGATTGTGTTTCTTTCTTTCTTTTTCAAGGTTACCGGTACGATCGCTAGTAATCTGTTAGCACATTATAATTGGTAATCCATAATATCGAGATACATTTGAATTGCAGGAACTGATATTTGACATTTCACTCCCAAGCATTGTTGGTATGAATCTATGAATCCAAAGACCATGTGTGTGCAATGTTCTGGTTTTGACAGCTGTATGGATCCCCAATAAGCATTCATGCTCACAAATGCTTGATGGTGAAACCTTTGAAGCGTGTCGCACGCTTTGAAAACAGACGCTGATATTGGAATATTGTTAACTCGTGGCGATGCATTGATTGGGTCATTATTTTCCAGTCTATTCAGATTATGCATTCTTGGTGCAGCTGCCGCTTGATGTTACAGACACACACGGGGTCCGATAACGGAAGGCACCGAGGATGATTCTCATCCGCTGAGTGCGCATAGGGAGAGTGTTTTTGGTTGATTAGCGCTTTAAACACACCCTCCAAATACGCAAGCTGACCGGCAAACCCCTAATGTGTGGAACATGGTTGCTATGGCAACGGATGGGAGGTGAGAGGAGGCGGGACTTTTTTTTGCAAATATGTAAAGGGGGCTGCCGCATGAAAGGGAGCATTGGGGGCATTTCTGAACATGGCCATGACTGTCAATCTACTCCCAAAGTTTGTGCAACGGATTGGCAAAGCAAGGGCGGGGAAGATACTTGGCAGGCCTGCCATGAAATTCTTAAAACAGACGAGAGAATGTAATTTCTTTAGGATGCTTTACAGAGACGCGTCAATGCTAACCCTGAACTGATATTCTGTACACGTATTTGAAATGTAGACTGTAAGACAAAGAAAAAAATATATTGTAATGTACTACTAATACAACTTTCCTTTTATGAGGTGTTAAGTCGCATGAGAACTGCTCAAATGCTAACATGCTAACAGTCAATACGCTAACACCAGGGACGACAGTGTTCTATTGTGTCCACTTCTGAAAATCATCCTTGAATTCCATAGTTAACACTCTATTGTGATGTTTCAGACAACGAGTGTGCTCAAGGTGCTGATAAGAATGTTATATTGTGCCCTATCCTATATTAGGTATTAATTCTAATGACAATTTATCAAATGTCAACTGTAAGACAAAGAAAAAAATATTGTAATATACTACTAATACATCTTTCCCTTTTATGAGGTGTTAAGTCACATGAGAGCTGCTCAAATGCTAACATGCTAAAGTGTTTAGTCACATGAGAACAGCTCAAATGCTAACATGCTAAAAGTGAGTATGCTAACGCAGAGGACTACATCGTTCTAATACATGCCCTATATTAGGTATTAATTCTAATGACAATTTATCAAATGTTGGCTAACAGTTGACATGCTAACATACAGTAAGTAGAAATCTGAGTAAAAAATGTGCTGAATGACATTTTGACATTTTTATGGTTTAAAGTGTTTCACAAATGTGGAAGGACAAGGTACAAAATGTCTCTGTTAATCTGGGAATTCTTGTAAAATGTGGAATTTTGTCAAAAAAGTGGGGATTTTTGGCACTCCTGAGATGTGAAAGAGAGGAATAGTTTGAATCGGTTGAAAAATGTGGAACAATATGTTACATTTGTAAAATTTTGCCATTCGTTTCAAATTGACTTTTTTTTTTCAAGGAAAACGTGAAATTTGGAGTAAATTGGACATTTTTAGCATTTAAAAAACAGTTCTCAAGATGTCATGAATAAGATGAACAGTTTGAAGTAAAAGTCTGAAATGATTTGAATCGGTTCGGAAATTTATAGAATTTCTCTATTCATTCCACATGGAAAATAATTTGAGGAAAACGTGAGCTAGCTCTCATTTAATGAATGAGAGAAAAGGTGTGCAAAATGCTAAGAGGGTGTTTGAGTGCCGTGACAAGTCTAAAGTGATGAGAGGGGGGGGGGGGGGGCTGTGAATAAATGTTCACGCTCCCTTCTTCACACATCGTCGTTATTCATCACAGCTGTCAGTTAGCGCCGTGAATCCTCATGCTTCGTTTCCTCTTGTGAATAACTCCCAAGATTTTATCAAGACACTACTCTACCTGTGTCTTCATCATGTCAAGGAAGCGAAACCTTTTGGGGCGTAAATTTTCTTCCCAGACACTTTTCTCTAAAATTACGATTCTTTCAGCCATTGAGAGAGCAAGCTATTAAATACATGACAATGGCGGTCCCGAGATTTACACGTTAGTGGTCTCCACAGGCAAGCTCAATCGTCCAATCAAATGGACTCACCTATCCTGTCCAGCCTGTCGATGGCGACCGTCTCGAAGGCGCGCCTCATCATGGGATATTCTTCCAAGACCTCGTTGAAGTTGTCCACCGAGAGCGAGTACAGGCGGCAGTACGTGTCCGAGCGCACGCTGGCTGTCCGGCGGCCACGAGTCAGCAGGCAGATTTCTGGAGAAGAGAAGGACAAAAAATGAAAAGGCAGCATGGAGACGGATTCATTTTTGGTTTAAACTTTACTCGTCACACACGGCAGCTAGAGCGACAACACTTCATGATCTCCTATCAGCTGACTAAACGCTAACCAATCAGAAGCTAGTATATTTTAGGTAAATGCAATTTTTTCCGTTTTATAAAATAATTATTTTTCAGGTTTTTTTGAATATTTTTTTTCTGTTTAAAAAAAATCCGTTTTTCTGAATATTTTTCCAGCCTGTTTTTCGGAATATTGTTTTGACAGAAAAAAAATATTCAGAAAAACAGAAAATTAAAAAAAATACTCAAAAAAACAACAAAACAAAAAAATGAGTCAGAAAAACGAGTTTGTTTGTTTTTTCAAGTGAATACAATACGCTTCCGTACTACCCCATATAGTACAAAAACTTAAACCAAATAAAAACTAAACTAAAACAAAGCATTTTTTGAGAAAAAAAAATGAAACTAACACATTTGCCCAAAAAACTCTTTAAAACTACGTGAATTGAAAAAAACAAAAGGCAACCAAAAATGACTATTGTGAAAAATCCAGCCATGACTATTCTGACCGCGGTCGCCCGTGTGCGGTTACTTTGACCTGCTGCCTGTGAATGGCGTCTGGCTGACAGGCCGCCTTAATGGAGCACTCGCTATATTTGGACACGAGCCTGCTCAGCTCCATTACGTTGACTTTTTTTTCCCTCCTTTTTTCCCTGCGTCGTCTTCTTGTACGACCCGTCGTCTTGACAACCGCGTGTCAAGATCCCATGGAGAGTGTCCATGTGCGCACTCATGAAAAGCGGGCGAGACATGACAAATGACCACATCATCATCATCATCATCATCATCATCATCATCATCATCATCACTATTGTGTTGTTCTAATGGGCTGCACCTGCATCAAGCCACACGCTGACATGGCAGTTTTGCTTATTCATAGTATCTGTGCTTCTACTTGAGTACATTTTGAGTACTTTTGATCCAATGAGTGGAGTCCAGCTTTCAAAGCAAACACGGCGAAGCGGGATTAAGCTGCTACGCCGCAAGCCAATGGAATGAGTTGCCATGGGAAGGCGCCAACCTCCAAAGTAGGATCCGTCGACCAGTTTCATGCCAACGCTGCCTTTGGTGAGCACGGTGACAGCGCCGTGCTGGATGAAGTACATCTTCTTGCCGATGGTGCCCTCGCGCACCACGTAGTCGGCCGGCTGGAAGACCTCGAAGCGCAGCTTGGTCAGCATGGCCGTCACGAAGTTGGGGTCGGCGTTGGCGAACAGCGGCATGGACGCCACCAGCTTGCGGCAGTTGAAGTTGACGATTTCCTGACAAGAGACGAGCTCGCTTTGTTACCAGACGTGGGCGCAAACTTGTAAAAGTTTGTTTTCTCCAAATTGTGACTTTGAATATTTGTACCTAATTTTCGAAATTGATTACTTTATTATATGACTCAGTTCTTGTACAAGATTATCTTTTTAGTGTGATATTACAATTTAATTTTAATTTTATTTTGTTTTTGCCCCTTCTTTAAATTATGATTTTTTGGGTGATATATGATTACAACTTTTTGTAATACTTTTTTTCCCCTCATAGAATACTTTTTTTTTTACTTTTAAAATGTCATACTATTTCTCATAAAATGACCATGTTTTCCATGTTATTGAAACTTTTTGTGTAAAATATGTTTACTTAATTCTTCCTTTCAAATTACATTTTCAATAATATTAGAATTTTCTTATTAAGTGACTGTTCTGCAAAACTAGGTTTTTATTTTAATATTGCAACTATGTTCTTAAAGGTTGATAAGTGTAATATTGGACCTGTTTCTTGTCAAATTAAAAAAAATTGCCATAACTTTTATTTTAATCTTGTTTTGAAAAAAAAAAGAGAATATTGCGCAACTTTTTAAAATATTTTTTTTTATTTCTCAGAATTGTAAAATTGTGACTCTTTTACTTCCTAATTTTTCAATAATTTTATTTCCTTATGATTTTATTCTCAAAAATTACATTTCTCCACCACATAATATTAGGCCTTTATAAAAAAAAAATTATATTTTAGTATTTTTGCCTTTATATAGAATATTACACTTTTATTGTCCTGAAATGACAGATGATAAATGAGAAAATAAATACTGAACCTTAAATTATAACTACTTATAGGAGACTTAATTAACAAGTGACACGAGGTGACAGTAGGTGTAAATGTATTCAAGCAGCATGCCAGCAAAGGCTGACTGTACTTTATAATTAGATTCAGTGTGTGTGTGTGTGTGTGTGTGTGCGCGTGTGTGTGTATGTGTGAGAGCTACCTCTCTCAGAGGCTCATTAAGCTCCTCCAGGATGTTCTCCTCATCAAACATCTTGCCCTGGTACCTGTGCTCGTAGTAGTCGTGGATCTTCTGCCGGAATTCTGCCGGCAGCTTGTGGAATGACATGTACTGCTCCACTTGTTTATACTGAACGCCACCGAGAGGAAGATAAGAGGGGATGAGATAGGGGGGGGGGGGGGGGGGGGTTTGGGGGGTGACAGGAGCGCACCACTTTTGTTCACCGGGACGTTTATGTCACATTGACGAGCAGAGGAACATATAAAAAAAAAAAAGAAGTGATAATGATATTCAGGCTGGAAACTCGGATCCACATGAGAAGCCCGTGACCTGTTTATGCCTTCGAGCAATGAGCAGAAACATGACACCTGCTGTGAGAAGATGCTATATAACGCCATTATGCCCCCCCCCCCATCACTACCACATAATATATTTTTTTCATTGTTTCTTTGCTATAGTATACTATAGCAGTATTTTCTATACAGTGGGGAAACTCCGAGGGTGTTTATTTTTCACAAGAGGAGAAATTGTACACAGCAAACAGACAATTTGTTATACTGTTATATTTATAAACAATGTACATAATAGTTGTTATGCTTTACCATTACAGTATTAAGAGTTAACTATGTCAGGTCAAAAATGGCTGAATTTAATTTACTGTATACAGTATATAAAAGCAAATGTATTTATGTTAAGTCCATTTATGTTCAGTGAAATCCAGAAAGACTCTTTATAAAAACAATATTTATGTTAAGTAAAAAAAAAAAAAAAGGCTGCCTTTATTTATTTATTTATTTATTTGTTCATTTATTAATTTAAAGAAAACTTTATCCTTAAACATTGTTAAAAATGCACTTCTAATAAAGTATTGGCAAAACCACTTGTCATTTTTATGTCAAGCAGAATTGCCGGCGTCAGCGTTTCAATCAAATTTAGTTACTTTGAAAATGAAGTAATGGGTAAAGTAAGTTATATTTAAAATCAAGTAATCATTAAAGTAACTAAGTTACATTCAAAATCAAAATATCAAGTGATGAGTAAAGTAACTAAGTATCTTTGAAAATAGAGTGATCAGTAAAGTAACTGAGTTACATTTAAAACCAAGTATTAACATTTAAGTAATAAGTTACTTTTAAAATCAAAATATCTAGTAATGAGTAGTCAATTTCTTTGAAAATCAAGTAATCAGTAAAGTAACTAAGCTACATTTAAAATAAAGTAATCAGTAAAGTAATTAAGTTCCATTTAAAATCAAGTATTAAGATTAAAGTAACAGTTACTTTTAAAATCAAAATATCAAGTAATGAGTAAAGTAACTTAAGTTTCTTTGGAAATCAAGTAATCAGTAAAGTAACTAAGTTACATTTAAAATCAAGTATTAACATTAAAGTAACTAAGGTACTTTTAAAATGAAGTAATCAGTTAAGTAACTACTGTAAGTTACTTATTGTGGGTAACTGTTGCAACACTGCATGTAGCAGCCGACTCCGTGACACTGAACCAAACGTGTGTTTAACAAAATTCACTATTAATGTTCAAAGCAAATATGTATTTTTTTCTCTTTTTAAATAGAAACCAAACTCGCTTTAATGATGCAATACATCAGTTTGATAATAAAGGACTAAGTTGTTATATCGTTTCGCTCAAACTTCTCTTTACATATTTACATATTTTAATTGTCATGGTAACCGCCTCCGAATATGTATTTAGACGACTTATAATAACACAAATCTAGTTTTATATAATGCTTTATTCATAGGGAATAAATTGTGCCACTGAAATATTAAATATTGTTACCAGATTTTCCATGCGCGTGAAGTCGCTTTTGTTGCATTTTTCATGAATATAAGCATGCATTCCGAAATGATTCTATGTCCAAAATTTATAAATAATATACAAAAGGAAGCAAAGGGCATTCGCAAATAAAGAATGATGTCATGTTTGCAAAAAAATTAATTTTTCATGCAAAGTGGTCACTACAGTGGACAGATATTCCAAATCTGTAAAAGTCTACACACCCTGGAGTTTGAACAAGGGCTGTGCATATCTTGTGCTTGGTATATAAACAACTCATAACAAAGCCACTTTTCAAGTGAACAAAAGTATTGGAACACATGATTGATGGTGGTTCTCGTTGCTCATTTCACTCGTGAAAAAACTCAATTAAAAAAAATGAAGCGTTCGGGATGAACTCAACCAGCCGTCAAGAAGCTGCTGGTCAATAATACAAGCGCCTCGGCGGGATAAGCCAGGCGGGCCCCTATTAAGTATTTGCAACCCGGAGAGTCAGCGTGTGTGACACTCTCAATTAAAGCCAAATGACAGCTGGCTGGCTGGCTCGCTGCCGCCGCCTCCGCCCCGTTGAAGAAGTTGTTGTCGGTGGAAGTTTTATTGACTTTGTGATTTCCGCGGCATTAGTTTGAGATTAGCGGCCGCGTCACTCAAAAGTCAACCGGGCTCCCAAAGTTGATGTGGCGGAAAAGTCGTGTTGAAGAAATCTATGCGGCATTTTTGTGTGACTCCGGCGTTGTGTTTCATCGTGTTTTCACTCTGATTGACATTTTGTGTATGGGAGCCTTGGGGACAAAAAAGGCGTCAAAATCTGAGAAACCTTCCAGCCCAAAGCTAAATAAATAAAAGCAGAATTTCACAAGTGACTTCATGTTAAGGATTAGATCGCTCTTAATATGAAAAGAAAAATGCACTGAGCTGTCCCCAACATCTTACAATTGCAATTATGCCATCTAGTGGCAGAAAAATTACCAATATCACACTTTTGTTTTTACAGTACAGCACGTTTTTGATTTTAACTCAATTTGATGAATTATTATGAAATTACTGTAGCAATGACTAGAGATGCGACCATATTTCACTTTTAGGTAAGCAAGAGTATTAAAATTTAGCAAAAAAATATTTTATTGTCCATTTTATTGTACATTCAGGACAGATATAAAATTTGTGATTAATCGTGAGTTAATTATTAGTTATGCGATTAATTACGATTAAAAAATGTAATCGCATGACACACACACACATCTATCTATCTATCTCTCTCTCTCTCTCTATATATATATATATATATATATTGGTTAGGTAGGACTGGTTGGACATAAAATTCAGATTCAAAACAAAAAAAATCACTTTCAGAGTATGAAAATAAAGAGAAGGGAAGACCGTAAGTCTGTTGTGTGACGTCAGCTCGTTTGTGTTCTCATCGACGAGCCGCCAGGGTTGTCTCGCGCCATGTTGGTTAAGTCACAGACGGAAGACAGATACTACAGTAAAGCAGCCGGCAGACTATTTCACCAATTATCCTCTCCGTAGTATTGTTTTTAGAACTTTGCCTGCAGACCCACCACAAATGGATTCCTCCGACGCGGCGCCGCAATATATGTCAGATTCATTTGTGGATATTGAACAGAGATCCATGCTTGACCACATACTGGGAAATAACTGGTAACAACAACAATGCACTTTCGGAGATTTGTTTATATCTTCCTCCCCCGGTCCAATTATACCTGTTGACAGTTTGTTGTTATTGTTTTTAGATGTAAAGAAGCCAAGACCAAGCAGATGAACACCAGCATACATTTACCCCCCCCCCCCCCCCCCAAGGGTAATAGGGACACTGTGGGAGTCTGAGAATAGCAACAAGTTGGGAGAGGGTTCATTAGCAAACAACACCAAGGACACTGCAAACAAAACAAAAGCAGGACGCCAAGGCTGCAATTCTAAATACGGTAAATCCTGATTTGTTTGGACATACTGTTCCACTTTACAAAAAGTTTGAACTTAATTACCACGCACAGTAGGTGAAGGTTTTTTTTTTTTTTTTTACTTTAGCCCCCTCTGCTGGACGTGGTAAAAACAAAATAGCATTGAGTTGTTTCTGACGTTTTCTGGCGTCTTCCCAGCTAAATGAACCAAACACGGCAGGACACTTCCTTTCTTGAACGAGGCTTGCTCGGTTGCACCCCTCTCTCTCTCTCTCTGTCTCTCTGTCTCTCTCTCTCTCTCTCTCTCTCTCTCTCTCTCTCTCTCTCTCTCTCTCTCTCTCTCATGAACGTGCGCAGTAGTAAGACTCGCTCGGTTGCACCGCTCTCTCTCTTTCTTTCTCACTCTCTCTTTTCTCTCTCACTCTCTCTCTTTCTTTCTCTCTTTTTCTCTATCCCCCACTCGCGCCCTCTCTCTCTCTCTCTCTCTCTCTCTCGTGAACGTGCGCAGTAGTAAGGCTCGCTCGGTTGCACCGCTCTCTCTTTTTCTTTCTCACTCTCTCTCTTTTCTCTTTCACTCTCTCTCTTTCTTTCTCTCTCTCTATCCCCCACTCGCGCCCTCTCTCTCTCATGAACTTGCGCAGTACAAAAAAAAGACTTTTCAGCATGTAAAACTAAAATACAATACCAAAATGAATAACAAGGCTCGCTCGGTTGCCCCCTATCTCTCTCTCTCCCTCTCTCCCTCTCTCCCTCTCTCCCTCTCTCGCTCCCTCTCTGGATTCAAGCTTGTCTCTTTTTATTCAACCCTTCTTTTCTCGAATGAGGCTCGCTCGGTTGCACCTCTCGCTCTCTCTCTCTCTCTCTCTCTCTCTCTCATGAACGTGCGCAGTAGTAAGGCTCGCTCGGTTGCACCGCTCTCTCTCTTTCTCTCTCTCTCTCTCTTTCTTTCTCACTCTCTCTCTTTCTTTCTCTCTCTCGTTCCCTCTCTTTCTCTCTCTCTCTCTCTCTCTCTCTCTCTCTCTCATGAACTTGCGCAGTACAAAAAAAAGACTTTTCAGCATGTAAAACTAAAATACAATACCAAAATGAATAACAAGGCTCGCTCGGTTGCCCCCTATCTCTCTCTCTCCCTCTCTCCCTCTCTCCCTCTCTCGCTCCCTCTCCTCCCTCTCTCTGGATTTCAAGCTCGTCTCTTTTTATTCCAACCGTCTTTTCTCGAATGAGGCTCGCTCGGTTGCACCTCTCTCTCTCTCTCTTTGAACCTCCCTCTCGGAATGTGAGGTTAAATTAGTTGTGAATAATAGACAAAAATTGAAAATCAGAAGGCAAAATTGAGCCTATTCGGTAATAAACGAAAAAGGCGAGTCATGGTGTTTCCAAAATGTCGCCACAACACACGGAGAGGATCAATCTCAGCTCAACGATGACCCGAGCAGCCGGCCAGACAACAAAAGCGCCCCGGCGTGTACAGGAAGTGTGTGTCAGCACGACCGCGCGTGCAATTAGACGGCATCTCTTCAAGGATCTAAAGAAGTCTGCAAAACAAGGCAACCAGGGGCCAAAGAAAGCAACTTAACCAGCTTGAGCTCAGCTTTGATCAGCGCCACAGATGACGAGCGTAGAATTAATGGAACGTATCAAACAGTGCTGAAAGTATTGAACTCGTGTTAAACGGGGACGGCGGCGTTAGCCAAATCTTTGTGGGGATTAAATTCGCTTTTGGGCTTTTATGTCCAAAAAAATAGGAGCATCCTTACCTTCTCTTGGTACTGGCGCCGGGACGAGTCGAGGGACTGGATGAGCGCGGTGGCGTGGCCGATGAACATGGCGTAGCAGGTGGCCCCCACGATCATACTGAGCATGGTGAGCCAAATGTCCGACATGCTCTCGGGGGCTTGGCGGCCGTAGCCGATACACAGCATGTGACTCATGGCCTTGAAGAGGGCGAAGGAGTAGAGCTCGCTCCACGTGTCGTTCTGAAAAGGGAGCAGATTCTTTCATTTTCATGGCCAAAGAATATTCGACAATGAAACTAAATACGAGGTAAAAATTGCAATTTTTATTTATTTATATTTTTACACTTTTAATTAATTCACGCATTTAATTCATGAGCACAGATAAGGGCGTATATATCGTCTTCTGTGTGACTTTCATTATTTGAGTTTTCTTCGGTTGTGGAGTGGAATGAAATAAAAGGGCTTCATTGTGTCGGCCGTTTTCTTGGACGGAACGGTTCATTTGTCACCTAAATGCATTTGCGGAGAATACGTTAAGATGGCAGCACAACGGCAGCACGAGACGTCCAATGATATATGATAGGGCGATTATAAAAGTGTGTGCGTGACAGGATGCAGAGCCAACCCTGACAGTCTAAAACCAACAGCGGAGCTTATCTTGCTTGGCAGAGCTCCATTTAGACTTTTAATACGTTAAGCGACACACAAAAGCGCTTGGGAGCAACGTTGAGATTCATTATTTAAAAAGCGGAGTGTTTCGATTTTTTTATTCGCACATGTTGATAAATGGCGGGGAAAAGAACGGATACACACTTGGTGAAGTGCGCCGGACGCAAAACAAAAGTCACACTTTATACAAGTGTCGTCAATCGATGGATTCCGACACAATCAAGAGCTCAATGTGTGTTTTGTTAGGGGTGAAGAGGATATTCTATGAGACTGAACACTTCTTGGTGAAATTGAAATATTGAACTTTTAAAGTACCCGTAAAGTCCAAATAAATGTCTTGTGTTGGAACAATCCTGCCAAGTTTGAATGATCTCCAGATAGCTAGCTAACCAGCTAATTAGCCAGCTAGCTAGCAAGCATGCTAGCAAGCTAGCTAGCCAGCTACAGTTTGTTTGTTTGTTTGTTTGTTTCTTTCTTTCTTTCTTTCTTTCTTTCACTTTTTGTCTTTTTTTCTTTCTTTTATTCCATCGTGTTCTTTCTTTCATTTCCATCTTTCCGTTCCTTTCTTTCCATCTGTCGTTCTGTCTTTCTTCCTTGCTTTCATTCTCTCTGTCTTTCTCTTTCATTCTCTGTCTTTCATTTGTTCCTTTCTTACTCTTCCTTTCTTTCCCTCACTTTCATTCTCTCTCGTTCCTTCTTTCTATTTTTCCTTGTTTTTTTTTCTTTCTGTGACTTTCTGTCTCTTTCTTTCTCACTTTCATTCGCTCTTTCTCTCTTTCGTTCTTTCTTTCTCACGCTTCTATTCTCTTGCATTCATTCTCTTTCCTTCTTTTGTCTTTCCTTTTGTCTTTCTTTCCATCTTGTTCTTTTCTTCTTTCCTTCTTTTTCTCTTTCTGTCTCTTTCTTTCCTGCTTGCTTTCATTCTCTGTCTTTCTCTCTGTATTTCATTATTTGTATTTCCTTTCTTTCTCTCACTTTCATTCTCTCTTTCTTTCATACTCTTTCCTTCTTTCTGTATTTCCTTGTTTTTCTTTGTGTGTCTTTCTTTCTTTCTTTCTTTCTTTCTTTCTTTCTTTCTTTCTTTCTTTCTTTCTTTCTTTCTTTCTTTCTTGTAGTTGCATGACAAAGTGGCTTATGTTTCCCAAAAGTACTAAGAAGCACCTGCGTCCAGATTTGGAGTCTGAAGACGACACAGGTGCAAATGTGAGGCTGCTGTTCACACGCAGCCGAGCGCAACCGACTAAAGCGGCCAGAATGATGGCGCAAGCTGTGGCCTCGCATCGCATGCCCAAAACCTGTTCACGGCTACGATTGCATTGAAAACGTCCACATTGCGTCTTCTTAATTGGGTCTGGCTTCGCTGCTATGACACATGACCAAATTTCCGTCCGGATCGGCTCCAGCTCACCCTAACGAGCACAAGCGCTCCAAAAGACGGATTGACGGACGTATGAAGTGTCAAAGAACACATACGAGCATTTTGTTGACTCCTACTTTAAAATACAGTAGGCCCATCCGCTGATTGTCAGTAATTGCATGAATGGAGGATTTTTGCAAAGAAGAGGGCGGGTCCTGGAATGCAGCTATGACATTGAGAACAAGGCCAAAGCGCAGACCTCCACCAAGGCCAAACAATCCGAATTTGGAACACCAAATTGATCCCTTTCACATATACACTGATAAATTCATCAACAGGGGGGGGGACACAAATCTGTAGAGAGTTGAAATGTTATCAAAAGTACAGATCAAGTCATTTTTAAGCGGCTACTTGATACAAATAGTTGTCAATTGACTCCCGGGCTTGAAGATGAAAAGGATCCTAGGGGAGGGGAGGAGACGAATTTGGGGAGGTGATGAAGCTCAGCATGAAAATGCCTCCAAAGTGAGGCGAGTTTACTGGAACAGCCTCAAAACTGTCATTTATTTGGTTTAATAGGAATCACGACTAAGAAACAAAGCCAACATCTGAACGGCGGAAGCGACAAAAAGTTGGCACGCAAACGCTGAGAATTGAAGGCTTATTATCACGCTTAATAACTGCCAACCAGCAACGCTTTCCAACTCTATCAAGCAGAAAAATGTGTGTTTAGTTCGGGACAAATGTGCGATTACTTGACTAAGTCCAAACGCTTACTGTGATGCACAGGTAGCAAACTTAAAGCACGGGGGCTAGATCTGGCCCATGAAAGCAAATCGAGTATGTCAACTTTCATTATGCTCATTTCAATCAATTTTCAAATTGTCATATGTAATAAATAATAATGTTGAGATATCGCAAGTATTTTCACAGTTATTATTACAGTAACAAACTTTATTGTAATGTTTCAAAAATATTGCATATTTAGCAGCATTAATAGCTTTATTGTTATCATCATCATTATTATTATTATTATTATTATTATTAGGGATGTTCGATACCACATTTTTTAAAGCAAATCTTCAGAACTCGCCGATACCGATACCAAGTGCCGATACATTAGTACTTATGATACATAAAATTTCCACATAAAAAACAAGGGCAAATATTTACATATGTATCATGTAGCATGTATGTTTATCCTTAAAATTGCTTGAAATGAATGGCAATTATATTTTTTTCAATTTGATCATAAAAGTCATTTTGCATAGAGCACACAATAAAATGAATGTAAAAAAAAAGAAAGATAAATAAAATGAAACAAATAATCCAGTAACCAGGAAGAAGAAAAAAGACCCAATCAAAATATGTGTTTGTAAAACTTCCTTTTAAGGAATACAGTGAAGTGCAAAGAATTAATTTTAATACAATAGTGTTTCAAGTAATTTAGTCATATCTACCATGTTAAGAAGTGTGTGATATTTAATTATATCTTGTTTTGAAATCCATGCTTTTAATCTGGAAGGCTGCTCTGTATTTCCGTTTCCTGTTTCACGTTCTCCGCTCGTGGCGGTCAATAAATGCAAAATAACCATTTCAACCTTTAGTTCCTGACCGGAAAAACGGCCACAAGAGCGGGGGCCGATACCAGTATCGATAGCCGTCGCGAGTACCGATACCGCTAATACACACAAATGACATAGTGTGCATGCATGATACCAAATGTCCCAGTGAGTTTTGCTGAAAATGAAATGTAATTTTTTTGAAAAAAACAACAACTAATGAGCTGTGCTTTATACTGATGATCTAAGAGTGCTTGTTGACTGCCAGAATCTCTCCTCATTGGACGGGTTACAAAATCTATGCGGCAAGGCTCATTTCAACTCTGTGACAGTCATTATTTCTGCAGTTTTCCCAAAGACTTGAATCAAAACTACTCGCATGGTAAGCTTCAAATGTAAGCAATAATACTGGAATTTTAATGGTCTTTCTATGAAGGAATAGGAATGAAATCGGTTCTACTGTAGGTAAAGATGAAAAGGTATCAAAAAGAATATTTAAAATGACCAAAATGAGCATGATTATAGGCATTACCAGGATATTACTGAAACCCCAAAAAATATTAAAATAAATAAAAAATTAAAAAATAGTGCTTTTTGAACATCTTGTTAATTGACCTCATTTTGTAATACAATACAAAACATTTTTTTACCAATTTTTGTCAACAAATATAGACTGACATAATTGTAGATCATATGCACCGTTTGAAATATTGTCTATACCAGGGGTGTCAAACTCATATTTTAGCTCAGGAGCCACATAGAGGAAAATATATTACCAAGTGGGCCCGGAGTGGTAAAATCATGGTAGGCCTATATAACTTAAAATTTATTATACGCAGATTTTCGCTATCAGCCCCAAATTCCGATTCCGGCCCGCGGGCCGTATGTTGCATGCCCACAGCATACCTATTTGATGTGTACTTACCACCATCTTGTTGAGGGACACCCAGCAATCAGAGGGGAAGTCCTGCAGCATGGGCACCAGGAACTGCAGGCAGCCGTCCCAGTGACACAGCAGCAGCATCATGCCGATCAGGTTGAAGATTCGCATCACCGCACTGGCCAGGTCGTACGTCATGTGGAAGATCTGGCGGGAGCAAGGCCATTATTCCATGACCCGCCTCATGCTGTTGCCACAGATCATACTACCAGGACTGTTACAAATATTTTTATATATTTCATTAATTAGACTCATTCACTCGCAGCCATTTTCACTGAAGCAACCCCATTCGCTCCCGGATGTTTTACTAGATTCTGACTGATTTTGCAAGGCCCGCAGAATATTGTGTTCTATTGCTATTTCTATCTGTTTCCGTTTTGCAGCAATTAGCTTTAGAATATAGCGAAGTTTCGACATAATTCGCAAATCTGTTTAAAACTGTGGCTAAATGAGCTTTGTTGCAACGTGACCCTGGTTGATCTCGTGTACTCTGCTGCCACCCGCTGCCCGTGATTGCAATAAATACAATTTCCTCAACCATTCTCTTTAGTTCAGAGGCTGCATCAAAGCATTCTGTATGCTCTAGCATTAAAAAACAACAACATAAAAACGTATAAATACGTGTTTGGGAGCAAATGAGTTAAAAGTGAAATATTATCGAAAAATTATTTTCTACCAAAATTTTAATAATTCATTATTTATCATTTAAATGTGAAAAATTTTAATGTGCTTTTTTTTTTATAAAACTCAAAATGTGTAAACATTGTGCCAATTTTAATTTCAAATCAATAAGAATTATAATTCAATCTTAAAATAAATCACCACAACTAATTGATTGAAATTTAGGATTTGTCATTGAAAATGTGAATTTAATTGAAAATGATATTTTTGTGCCAAAATAAATGTAAAATCCATTAAACATACTGTGTTCTCTCGATACAACGCTGTTCACTTTTCATGGATTGTTTTAGTGCAATTTTGCATGCATTATTTTTATTTAGTACTGCAACCTACCTTTTTTTTTTATATCAAAGTTTGAACATTTAGACAAGCGAGAATTGTGAGAAAGTGCCTCGATGAGAAAATGTTATCAAGTGTGTGGTGAGGGGTTATACAGCAAACGTAATCCATCAATAAATGTGGGAAAACTTTATAACAAACCTCCCCTTTGTACACCACTGTTTCTCAAGAATTGTATTCACTGATACAGTATTTTTTCTAATTCATTTATAAAATTAAGTTACAATTTTTAAAAAGTACTGTATTGTAAAAAAAAAAAAAAATACAAGTGTTATATTGATTTGCGTTGATGTCAATTTTCTGCCACTAGATGGCATAATTACATTTGTGACAGCTCAGTGCATTTTTCTGTTCATATTAAGAGCTATCTAATCTTTAACATGAACTTGTGAAATTCTGCACATTTTTAAAATTTGTAAAATACAACTTGACCCCAGGCTCCACAAATATATGCATTATTATTACATTTATTACTGCTAAATTTTGACATGGACGTCTGCTGTGTATAAGTGTGGAATCCCCCAGTACCGGCTTTCCAAGTAAGCGTCTGTCATTAACTCATTCACTGCCATTGACGGCTACAGACGTCAAATATTCATTTGAACTATTTCGATTAGTTAAACTTTTTTTTTCTTCCACTTTTGTTAAGAAGAGTATGAAAACCAAGGGGGAAAAAATATTGTTCATTTAGACCAGATATAAAATTTGTGATTAATCATGAGTTAACTAGTGAAGTCATGCGATTAATTACAATTAAAGAAAAATGATTGCCTGTCGCCCCTAATTTTTAATAATCTTTTTTTTTCTTCTAATGAATTCATGGCAGTGAATTTAATTGGGCGTTTAAAAATATTTTTTTATGTTAAAGGAACTTTAAATTAGCTCAAAATTTCACCTGCAATTCAAATTTCCGACAATCAGTCCTTAATGAAAATGTAAATGCAATTCACAAATGCTCGGAATATTACCACCGGGGACATTTTTTTTGCAATTTCAAAAAAAAGAAAAAGTCTTTTAAATCTTACTTTGATTTTTTTTTATTGTTGTCATTTATATTTTATTCTAGCAAAAGTTTTTTCATAAAAACATTTTCTACTACATTTAATAATATTTATGTGAATATTATGACATCGTAAATTTAGGATTTTGAACTTGTCATTTCAATTAAAAATTAAAAATGTATTTTTTGTTTATTTCTTTAAAATACAATGTTTTTCTCTTTTTCTGCGACTTTTCTGGTAACATTTGTGTTCTCA
The DNA here is from genome assembly GCF_054856555.1 of Leptonotus elevatus. Classification (NCBI taxonomy): domain Eukaryota; kingdom Metazoa; phylum Chordata; class Actinopteri; order Syngnathiformes; family Syngnathidae; genus Leptonotus; species Leptonotus elevatus. Next base: position 14,384,393 of record NC_141249.1, on the reverse strand, counting down.
TTAAACTGTTATCTACATGTAAAACTATTTATTTCCTAATTTCTTCAAATTTGTTCTTGTAATATAACTCATTTTTCTTGAAATATTATGAACTTTTTGTAAAATGTAGATTTTTTTCTCATTTTTTTTAACTACCGCTATGTTTTCTAGTTACATTATGACATCATAAACGTACGAGTTTATTCTCATAATACAGAATTTACTCAAATGTAATTCATTCTTGTTAATTGTGTTGTTGTTTTTCTTGTAATCTTACAAACTTTTTCTTCATTCCATAACAATGACTCCCCCCCCCACAAAATATTAGGTGTTATTGTCATAATTTCATGTTTTACATAATTGTAGTCAAACCACTCAGAGCTTGAGCCGCATGTAGCGAGTGAGGTTCATATAGTGTAGTTGTATGTGTACGACGGAGACAGTAATTAGGCTTCTCCCCGAGCTCAAATTACCGCTCGATAATTAAAAAAGACTGTGTGCTTGTTTTTAGTGATTCACAGCAGTTTGGATAATTTGAAAAAAAAAGGATGCCATTTATGTTGAAGCACGCGCCAACACACCACAAACACGCTGCCTGGGGTTTATTGTGACTATGTAGCATAATAATGCACCGAGCTACTGTAGTGTGTAAGTGAATATGGCTTCAAGGCTAATTACAGTGGATATAAAAAATCTACACACCCCTATTCAAATGCTCGATTTTTGTGAGAGACCAAGATTCATTTGAAAACTTTTTTCATGTCCACACACTCGTGGATGTTAACTCATCTGCGAGACAAGCTGCTGATTTTGTTAGCAACAAAATGCTCAAATGGAATCAGGCATGTGATCGGATAAGAAACTTTTTGTCATTAGACGTGGTGCAGCAGCATGTGGCTCATTGCCCTCAAGGTTGTTTCAGGAGCGCTTCAAGTTGCTGTCAACCAATTGCGCGCTTGGGATCACGAAGCAGCTCCAGTTAAGTCCAGTATAAACGTGACAGCAGACGCCGTGTTAGTCAAGAGACCTCGCAGACGGCATTCCGGATTATGCTCATAATATTACAGCTTTATTTTAATCTCACACATTTTTTCCCTGCTATGCTAACTTTTTCCTCATATTTATTCATGAATTTTTGACCTCTGTTGTAGATTTTTTTTTTTTAACAAACAAACAAACAGTAATTAAATGAACTATTTAAAATAGTATCAGTGTCCCAAAGACATATTTATACGTTTTTATGGTTTTTATTTTTTATTTTTATGCTATAGCATACAGAAGGCTTAGATGCAGCCTCTATCCTGCAGAGAACTGTTGAAGCAATGGTAGTTAAATGGCCATAAGGTGGCAGCAGAGTATAAGAGATCCACTAGGGCCATGTTGCAAGCAAGCAAATGTACCCACAGTTTTAAACAGATTTGTGAATAATGATGAAATTTAGCTATATTCTAATGCTAATTGCTGCAAAATGGAAACAGATAGAAATATACTCTTTTTCCTGATGAAAGAAGAAACTCTAAATCTTTCTTTTGGTAGGATCCAATAGAACAATATTCTGTTGGCCTTACAAAATTAGCAGGGAGCAAAGGGGCTTGCTTCAGTGAAAATGGCTGCGAGGTAATGAGATATTTCGTTTTGTGACCATGCACATAACTTAAAACACTCTCAAATCATCATCCAGCCTCCCTCGTAAAAAACAAACTAAATAAATAAAGAATTTAAAATGAGTTGGTGTTCTTAATAAGGTAAACTAAAACTCCATAATAATATACCTAAAAAAATACAGAATAAAATAATTAAATAGCATTTAAGGTATTAAACAGTACGTGCCTCATGATTTAATGCTGCAATTCATTTCAACGTGCTGCTTTTTCCTGGTTCGGCCATTTTGGCCACTAGGAGGCAGTATAATAGCGCTTCTTCTACTGCTACTCGAAGTGACTCGGTAAGATGAGTCGTTTTCCGTACGACTTCTCTTTCGGCATGAAATGGAGCCATTTTAGGTTGATATAGTTGACACGGAAACCGGGAAAAAAATGTGTATTGCAACAATATGACTTTTGTGGTCGTCGCGATGCCGATTGGCGCGTTCCTACCTCCTCCCACTGGTGGATGTAACGGATGAGCCTGGAGAGGCGTAGCAGGCGAAGCAAGCTGAGGATTTTGGTGAAGCGCACGATGCGGAGCGCCCGCGCCGTCTTGTACACCTCCGAGTCGATGCCCTTCTCCACGATGAGGAAGATGTAATCCACCGGGATGGAGGAGACAAAGTCCACCACGAACCAGCTCTGCAGGTACTTCTTCTTGATCTTCTTGGGGTCCAGGATGATCTCGGTGTTGTCCTCGAACACGATGCCCGTGCGGAAGTTGAGCACCAGGTCCATGAGGAAGAAGGTGTCGGACACCACGTTGAAGATGATCCACGGCGCGGTGGTCTCGTCCTTGAAGAAGGTGATGCCCACCGGGATGATGATGAGGTTGCCCACCATGAAGAGGAGCATGGTGAAGTCCCAGTAGAACCTGCGGCCGGGACACGCGGGTCCACTGTCAAACTTGGGATGCAATCGCAACAGTTACACAAAAAGTGGTGCAGATTAATCGACGGCCAGTTTGATGACCAAATCGATCGATGATCATTTTTGATTGTTGATGAATCATTGAGATACCTTTTTTCAATTTAAATGTGTCCAATTTCAGCTTCTCAACAATAAATGTCCGATTTTTTGAGTCCTTGATGAAAACAGACTATCTTTGTGCTGAATCCAAATAAGACATTTGCTTTTACTTTGGAAAACAATGAACAATTTAGACAATTTTCTGGCATGTTACGGATCAAACCAGGAACTAAATTATAAATAAGATGGCCACGCTATCTTTTTGACCAATAATTGTGACAGCGGCAAATACTTGTGGCCAATTAGAAGAATCAATTAATGCCAAGCAATTTTTAGGCATTGGAACATATAGGTGTTTTTTTTTTAATGATCTGTTACTGTTTTTTATTGAAAAGTAGTGTTGTTCCGATACCAGAGGCCCCGATACTGTATTAAATCTGAGGTATCGGTGAATACTAACAAGTAACATGCCGATACCATTCATTTCTATGCTAATGCTAATCTTGCTCGTGCACGACATTCACTGATGTGTGACGTGTTCACTGCATGCCGAGCCAAGATGTCCTATTGGCCCTTGAATGCTCTGAACCAATGGCAAGACAGCTTTTTCATGGTGAGGAAGAAAAAAAAAGGTATCGGTATAGTATCGGCCGATACTGCAAAGCTGGGAATTAGAAATCGGTATCGGCGGCCCAAAAACGGTATCGGAACTACACTAATCAAAAGTATCAGTACTTGTTATCGGTATTAGTGACTACTCAAAGTGATCCCTGATAAATAATGTATGTTTGTTCTTTTCTACACTGTCAATTTGAAAGGTCCTGGCCTTGACTATAAAGGAATGTTCATTTAAATCAAATGAATTGATTAATTGACGAAATAATTGATAGATGAATAGATTTTTTTGTTTAAATAATCGTTAGTTGCATCCCTAATATGAACAATGCAATTACTAAAATGTCAAATACTCATGTAACTTCTGTTCATGTTAAAATGCCACTAAGTGGCAAGTAACTGTAGTTTTACTTTATTTTGGTTTTATTTTTTACAGAATGACACCTGTATGACGGATAAAAATTATCAAATCTGTTTGTAAAATGAAAGGTTTTACGGTTTTACGATACACTAATGGATGGTGTGAAATTAGCTGTCCTTGGTGCTGAAACTTCTCACTAAACCATTCCATTATAATCCGATCATGTAATTATGTTATCATTCATTTTGTTTACTGCGACGATCTCAACACGTTCAAAGTTTGGTTGGCCGTGCACTTGAACCCTTGCGACTCCCCGGGCCGTCTACCTGAAGTCGCTGTAGGGATGTATGATCCAGTTCCCCGCCGACTTGACCCTCTCCTGCTCCTTCTCGACCGCCTTCTGGCTGCCGAACATCCGCAGGGAGAACTTGTTGACCCCGGGCTGCAGCAAGGAGCTGAACTGCCGCTGCATGTACGTCTGACCCCGGCTGCTCTCGCCATCGTCGGCCGCGATTAGGGAGCCGTCCTCCTCCTCCGCCGCCTTCGTGGACGACTTCCTGGAAAGCGGAGTCGGGGTGTGCCCTCGACCGCCGGACGCGTTGGAGAAAGACACCCGGGAGTCCTTCTTGTCCGTCCCCGCGGCGGCGCTCGTCTTGACCTCGGCCCCGGGTCCCTCTGACACCGCCACGTCCATGCTCGCAGCCTTGCCGCCCTCGGCCGCTTCTACTCCCTCATCGGCGTGCTTCTCTTGTCGGGATATGAGTGACGAGAGACTCCCCGAGCTGGTGGGCTCCCTTCGACAGTCTCCGTTCTTATTGCATATCATGCCGCCGGCTTGGCGTCCTAGCGCGGCAGCGTCCGGTGCCGCCGAACCCCGCGCATCCCTCTGGAAGAGCCGCGTCGAGGCTGCGCCGACGGTGTCGTGAGGTTCCGATTCCGAGGGCTCGTCGTCGTCAAGGAGCAAGAGCTCGGTGGTGTTGTTGTTGTGGGACTTTTTGGCGGCCCCGCCTCCTCCCGGTGCAAGTCTCTTCATGGTACTGGTGCCTCCGCCAAGGCGAACATCCTTGGAAGCTTGCGGGGGGCGCGCCTGGCGGGGGAAATATGATGGACTCCACCTCGACCATCACTGGGACACGCGCGCGCGCACGCGCACGCACACACAAGCAAACACACTCACACACAAACTCAATCACACGAACATTTAACATATACACAACGTATACGTTGAAATGTATACAAGCTCACGCTAAACAAAACACACGCACACAAACTGTCACACACAAATCGCCAGTCTGGTTACACACGCGCATGAACTCACACGCACACAAAACACGAAAACCATAACGCGCTCACACACAAGCTCGCACTAAAAGAAAACTAGCCACGCTCCTACGCGCACTCACGCGCTCTACTGGTACACAATCTCGCACACAAAAACAACATTCACACTATTTCAGGTACACTCCATCCCTCACTTATTGTAACTTTACTCTCAGAATAAACCTACCCAAAAAGGACTAACGAATGATTTATTAACACCATGGTGCGTTTTCATAAAAACAAAAGCATATTGCAGTTTTGGCCAGCCTGTTGCTTCCAATGAACAAAAAAGTGCTCACAGAAAACGCCCATGGATAAATGTCGCCATCTCGTGGAAAACACCGGAAACTACATTAAGAGTATTCTTATTTTACATTCCTGGGGGGAATGTTCTGAAAATCAGAAAATGCATGTATATTCTCTTACAAGCATAGTATTGCATTTTGATCATTATGAAGCAATTAAAACAAAAAGTGCAATCATGCATTTTATTCAAAAATAAAAAAAAATATCAATTTGTTCATTTTAAATACTGAAGTGACAATACCAAAAAATACTTGAGTTTTACTGAATGATATCTTAGCAATTTCCCAGTTTTCTTGACAATATCCCAAAACAGAAATTAACAGTGATTTTAGGCGTCCCTTGTTCTGTCCAGTAGCAACATAAAAATCATTTAGTGGTAGTGGGAATTAAAATGGAACTCTAACCATTTATTCTATGATTATATTTTAAGTACTTTTCCTGTTCGCTATCAGTACTGCCTGCGTTTCTAACATTTATCAGTCTCATGTTTGCTAAACAAGGTAACTATACAATGACATTATGTCAGGCATGTGATTTGACCAAAGTGAAATTATCTGAAAATTTAGCCGGGGGTCTGGGGGCCGCAGGCACCCAGCTAGGTCCAGGGCAGCGCCCTGGTGGGGGGGCCTAGGGGGGCGAAGCCCCCCGTAGCTCATGGGTTTTCCGTGATTTTAAGTACTTTCAATGCACTCAGATGACAAAGAAATAGACAAAACAACAGCATAAATTTCCAATGTATATTGAACTATCCCATATAAAATTGCAGTTTTAGTCAACTCAAAATCAGTCACATTCAAAAATTATTTATGTCATAAATAATGTTTTTCTATTTTTTGCTCATTAAAACATTCAACATATTTACAGGAATATACAAGTGTTCATTCTTGAGCACAATCCATTCACATGACACAAACACTACTTCCTCCTAGACTTCATTGCTTTGGAATGGGTCTTTCTAGCCTGCTTCTGTGCAGCTTTGATGGTTCTTCTTGAGGCAGCCTTGCTCATTTGAGTGTCCTGTTAATAAAAAAGTAAGTAAATAAAGTAAAGGATTTAGTCTAAACTTGCATGCACATTCACATGTCAGAGTATTTATTATGGTAACAAAAAACGTTGCAAATTAGCTACAAAATAATAAATTATCTTTAACCATTGGAAATAATATTTACCATGCAATAAATCATTTAATCAATCATTCTTAATTTAATACATAATGCATAACAAAAACATAAAATACCTCATGCAGCAAGCTCTGGTAAAAACACAATCATTTCGATCATCTCTGTACTAACTGCATACTGTAGACAGTCAACATATTGAAAACTGAAAGTGCTAACATGCAGCATTCATTTGAGTTTGTGGATTAACCATGTTAAATAGTTAAGGCCATTTTTATTACGTTATAATATTTTCGAAAATTTGATTCCGATTAATTTGAAAAGTTTACCACCTACCTCAAAATTCACGACTCTATCAGCAACTGGTGCAGGTTGTTGGGGTGGATCACGTCTCTCCATTACCGCTTGTGATGTCAATAAGGGATGGAGGCCATAAAGTTTTGGAGTTTTCGTTTGGGCACCAAAACTTCCAGCGATGGAATAATTTGTTGTTCTTGACTGGAGTTCTTTTACGTGTTTTTTGCTCTTTGCGTGACTTTCAAGAGCTTTGAAACCTCTCCCGCCATAGTCAATGGTATCACGGCACCAAATGCAAAGCGCTTTCCCGGCACGATCGATCTTCCGAATGAAGTCACTGAACAAATTCGTCACAGTCTTCTTTCCAACATTTGTCGATATATCCTTCTCTAACCAGTCCCAGCGAAACTTGTTTTTTACGAGTTTGTCAATTTCCTTAACTCGCGGAGCATCTTTGCGTTCGATCACGGACATCTTTCTTTAAACACTCGGCAAAAACGTGTGCGAAATGAACAACGGCATACTCTTATACCTTTATAACAAGCGCGTTTATTGGTCAACAAACAATGGCATACTCCTATGCCTTTATAACAAGCGCTCTTATTGGTCAACACGGAGACTTCCGCCAATCGCAAGATCGGTTTCATTTCAGTTGCGGAAACACTAAAACGGAATGCTGTAGAGAGACGAAATCGGATTTTTTTTTTTGGGGGGGGAGATAAAAAAAAGCGGAATTCCGCGAATTAGCGGAAAAATCACATGCCTGTTATGTGCAATTGTTGATTGGTAAAACGTATTTTCCAAGGTTTGACTTATTTTTATTACTTGCATTGGTGGCTCATAATTCAATTGAAACGAGACAATGGTGTAAAATTAGATAACTTTTATTCAGTTTGTGCAAGTTGTACAACAGATGGTGACGATCTCACAAACTCACACAAATCTGGCTAAGATCTTTTTATGTAGTCGTTCAAAACAGCAACATCCAATCACAACACAACTCTGGCAGAATGCATTATGGGTTGTTTTTTTTTTAGTGACATGATTCGCCCCCACCTCACATGAAAAAAAAACTCTTAAGTGTTTAAATTTAGATCAATGTTGTTAAAAGGAAGTAAAACATATGTCATGAGTTGTACAAATGTGGCAACTGCAAGTTACATTTCTTGCAGTTGGTCCTTCATTTCATATATATATATATATTTTTTACTAAACAAGTGTAAAATGAAAAAAGTCAAACAATTTCCTATGGCGGCAAAAAACACAAGCAAGCAGAGTGCCTTAGCGTGAAAGTTCCATTTCAAAGTGAGAACAGCGAAAGTCGAACACTCTGCTGAGAGGAATTTGTGAAGCAAGCCACCAAAGTGTAAAGAATGGCAGCGATCCACACGATTTAAACAGGTTGTCTGGGAAACATGAGCACTAAACTACCATTCGTCATTTCGGACACTGCGATTATTCCTTTTTTGTTGTTGTTACAAAAAGACACTCGGCTACGACAGCATTGAAACTCATGCAACGGCGGCCTCAAGCAAAGACGCGTTTCACACATTAAGCTTTCTGGGGCAGCGCGGCCTGGTGAAGATTATTCGAGAAGAGAACAAGAGGAAATCGGCCTTTAGAACATTTACACTGGAGAACAGGCAGGAAAAAAAAGTTTGACATTGCAGGCTATGCGGGACAACTTTTGACACGAGTGCCGCCATCTGGAAAGAAAAAAAAAAACTATCATGGACATGTAGCATATTTATGAAAATTGGTGAAGCAGCATGTGGCTCATATTGTAATACATGCTCACTTACAATTTGATATTTAACAGACCGACCCGTGCGCACCTGTTTAGCTCCTAATTGGAATTCCTCTGCCTCACGTTCTTGTCTTGGTGGTTGGCGTTGGAGTTGCTCTTCCTGGAAACACGGACAACAGAATTTGCAACGTGAGCGCCGTCGCTGGGACAAAAGCGGTCGGCGGCGCGCTGGCGGGTACTTACAGAGGAGCCGCGCCTGAGTCGTCGTCTGGGCCGCAGGAGGAGGAGGAGAAGAAAAATCAGGAGGAGGGCAGACAGAAAGAGCAGTCAGTGAACAGCGGGCCATTTGTGCGCTTGTGTGTCAAGTGCATGCCACTCCAGCTTGCATCTTCTGCGAGGCGACTCCGTGAGTTAGGACAAAGATCGAAAAGTCTAGCATGCCTGCCTGCTGCATCTGACAAACCTTTGAATATTTGCTGTAGGTAAATGTACAGTCGGAAGCATAGCAACGCGCTGATGAAGCTCGAATGAAAAAAAAAAAGTTGGATACTGCACCACACACGCTCATGCATTTAAGCGAGAGGGAAGCAAAAAGGAAGACTGCGGGTGGAATCTTGATGTCAAAAACGGTAAAAATGTGGAAATTGACAGCGTGGCCTGATGACATCACAGCCATGTATGCAGACGGGCTCTCGATGGGGCCCAATTGAGGCAAATGTCGTCACGAGATCCTGACAGCGGTACCTCGAAAGACCTTCAAGTTCAGTTTGACCAACATTTTTTTACATGTTCAGTAGTGGTGCAACGGATCATATTTGATCCGTGGTCGGTTCGGATCACACCCGCTCCGCGAAATGGTTGGTGGGAGAAAGAAAAACAAAACAAAAAGTGCGCAGTCACAGTCAATACCTTTCTGACATGTCAAGGAAGCTGAAACATACTCGACGTAATACGCTAAACCTAACTTCAAAATAAAGTTGACCAAAAAAAAATAATGTGCATGAGTCTGGTTGCCGGCTGGTACCTTGTTTACTTGAATTATTTTTCAATATTCTGGACCAATTCTACTTTGTAATTTACTCTCCATGTTCAAAGGAAGGAAACGTTCCTTAAATTGCACATTGAGGTCTTTTCATTATTTACTTTGTCTTCAATTTTTTTTTTTTTTATAAAACACCTTTGGCCATTAAATAAGTAAAACATTCAACTCAAAATGTCAAACTTAGATTATCGGAACACAACTTTAAGCCATGAATCCCTTATTTTACATATGAACCATGTAAAAATGAGAACGTTTCTGCCTCATATTGCACTTAAAAGTTGTGTTCCTAAATCCTAAACAGCTATATTAGACATTTGGAATTGATTTAAAAAAAATAATAATAATTTAATGGAAAAAGCGCTTTACAAAATAAATGAAGACCAAGTACAATTTTCTTTCTTTTTTTTGCTGATACGAAAAACGATCCATGACTCAAACCCGTGATCCGAACCGTGACTTTTGTGATCATTTGCACCACTAATGTTCAGAAATGTCAAATTCTTTTACACTTTACACTCCGTCTTAAATGTCATAGAAATGTTTGGCATCGGCCGGTCAACATTGAGTGACACGTGCAAGGGTTTTCTTGGCCGTTTTACTGAAATTAGGAACGCTGTTAGTGGACAAATCTTAACTTTGTTTTTGTGTTCTACGCTAACAATTGAATACTATTCAAAATACTGAAGTTACCTTTTTTCAATTAACAATTTTGACTTTGAATCCATTGAACTTGTTGCGTTCGACCTTGGAGGTACCACTGGAACACGTCTTATCATGCACCGAGGACAAGATGCAGAATTCATGCAAGCAATGCCGCCACTTTTCTTCGTCTCGGGTTTGATGTCACTTGTTGGTCTCGTTTGACTCTTTCTCTGGCACAGGCATGCATTTACAAAAAAAATTCATGGGGGCCAATACGGAGTAACAAAAAGAAGCTCTACGTGTCTTTGTTGTAAAGGGCCAGTGAAAGAGTGAGCACATCTTTCAGCACATTCCTTTCAAGAGGTGGCGACCAAGAGAGAAGTTCATTCCAGTATATCACGCGGCCACCTCAGCTCAACCACTTCAGTCTGTCATGCAGTTTTATTCACTTACCAAATGCAAAATCAGCAGCGAACAGAGAAGTACAAATGTAAAGAATAAAAAATGAAAGAAAGGATCGTTGTACACAGAAGCGGAAACTGAACTGTGAAAATTCTACCACAAAATGCAAATAATGACAAAAAACCAAAGGACAAAAGGAGTTTGTACTAAATGCATGCAACTACACTGTGAATATGCAATTGCACCGTGACGGAAAATTGATGCTCTCAGTCTTGTTGGTCCAAATTACCAAGGAGAGAAAACAGCAACAAAAAAACAAGGTCAATAGGATATGCAAAATGCGTAAGATTTACGCTCTAGAGTCGACACGGCATAAAATGTATATTAAAAAAACAACAACAACCCTTGCCTTTATAAATACTGTAAATGTATTGCCTTTTTAAATGCACCTATTAAAGTCTCTGAAAAGTGAATGCAGCTCTTAGTACAATTTAATAGTATCACATACCGTCAGTGACCTCATCGGGCTTTCTCCTCTTCTCGTAGATGAGAATGATGGTCACCAGGATGATGACTTCGGCCACGATGCCGAGGAAGGGCCAGAGGGCGGCCAGGCGGCTGCGGACGCGCAGGTGGATCTGGTCCGTGCTGGTCCCGATGTCGCTGGTGCCCGAGCAGATGTAGTCGCCCACGTCGTCCTCGATGCTCAGGTCGTTGACGGTCAGCGTGGTCTTTTCGGGGGTGCTCTTGATCTCATACTTGTCGCTGGTGCCATTGATGATGGGCTGCGGTGTTTGATCAATTTGTAAGGTCACGGCGTACGTGCTGGCGAGTGTTGCTTACCGTTTGGGCGCCATCTTGAACCTTGAACCAGGTCCAGTCAGTCGGCAGCGGGTAGCCATGGCTCACGCACACCATCACGCCTTTGTCTCGCTCATTGCCGTGCTCGGAGTGCTTGTACGCCGCCACGTGTGGGATGGCTACAAGCGCGAGGGAACGCAGGAGCAGTTATTTGAAAATAACAACAACTAAGTTGACTTGACAAATCTTTGTCTTACTTTTGACTTCAATGGTTTGCTGCACTTGTGGCTCACTCAGGAAGACGCACTCGTACTTTCCGCCAGAGGTGTGGCCGATCTTGTCCAGTCTGGAGACGAGGGCAAAAAATTAAGAACAGGAGATACTAATCTATTTTAAATCAGGTCTATAATTGTAGACAGAAGTGTGAAGTGGATTTGTACATTTCACAGACGTTACATTTTTACTCAATATATTTAAAACATGTATTTCTTAGCCAAATTTTTAATCTCAGTGGATAACATGACGTTAAAAAAAAGAAGATTCAAACAGAGAAAGGTAAAGTCACTTGTGTCACCTGTTTTCTGAGTTTGGTCATGTGACATTTGCAAGCTAAACTATGATTGGTCATTACATGAGCCTGAGCAATTGTCATATCAATTTCAAATGAAAACAAGTGGCAAAATGGCCGCCCAAGATGGATAAAAAAAAAAAACACGACGGATTTTGCTGCTTCGTTTATATTCCACTAATGCAATTATCAATCAGAATAAAATGTTTACTTTCGTGGCGCCGCATATAACAAAGAAAATATTTTAGTAGACTTACACTTTAAGAGAATTTCATGTCATCTCTAAGAGTGACTTATGACCTTGTGTTATTGTGCCAGCCTAGAAACAGCAACTAGTAACTACCAGCATACTAAACTAAACAAAAATGGGGGAAATTGTTTTAAAGAGGAAAAGTGGACTGCAGCAGCACAAAAAAAAAGAAAAAAAAGAAACAACTAAAATTTAAATACATAATGGTTACTGTGATGTGTAGTAGACATGAGCGTGTGACAAAAGTTGCTCAGTTCATCACAATTGCGCTTTTGCGTGCCTGGCCTGCTTCTTGTCTAATGGCAAATTAAGGTCAGGGTGAGCGTGCAACATGGCTAGTGCTGCTTATCTGCGCGCTGCCAAGAGCGCAGACCAATCAGCACGTCTGCACGGTTAGTCTCTCTGCTAATCAGGGGTGGCGAGTGCCTGACAAATCGCCCCGAGCTCTGATGCTAATGGGGGCAGCGGTGCAGGAAGAGATGAGAAGAATCCTCACATTGTGGCATAAATGGGCCTTCGTGTCAATGGCGGGTGTTTGTAAACAACTGAACGAGGGACAAAAATGCGCGTATGCAACTCACTTCAGGACCGTGCTGTGGTCGGCAGCAGTGGATTTGGACGCCTCGATGACTTTGCCGTTGTGCATCCAGTGCGAGCCCTTGACGGCGAGGGTGGTGTCGGTCAAGTTGCATCTTAGCTCGGCGGAGGTCTGATTGTTAACCTCAGATGGGTCAGTGATGATGGTTGGTGCTTGAGACGGACGAGAGGAGGATAAAATACATTTATCATTCTCAACTCAACGCAACTTAAATTTCATGGCGTGAAAAAAAAATGGTTTATGTTTATGCTCTTGGAAGCAACTTTTGAGTAAGATCAAGTGTTGCGATAACATTTCAAGCTCCCACAAATTAAAATAAACAGTGGAAGAGGTTAGTTACACAAATAGTGCACAATATTCACTAGAATATGGAAAAGGGGGGGGGGGGGGTTGCAGAGGAATGCTAATGGGTACAGAGGTCAACTAAAAAGGAAGTGTTCTTTAAATAAAATCATGCAGAAGATGCAACAAGACGGCAGAGAAAAGACACCCAATCACATGGGACACAAGTATCTGTCACAGGATTCTTCAGTCAGACTAACAGAAGGATTTTCTTCTTTGCTGACTGAAGTAATACGAGTCCACAAGGAGGGGAAACAGCTGGGAGAAGCTGCGTCAGCCTCTTCTTCTTGTAGGTTGCTACGATATTAGCTTAAGTAATCGTCTACAAGCCTTTGATTTTATTTTTTAATACACAAATTGTCATTATATTCAAGTCCAGTACGGTACAAAAGTCTGAGATGACATTTGGACCTGTTTTAGCAATGCTAAATCGAGTCACTCAGTAGAAGGCATTGAACAAAGTCAAACTTTTAACAAATGTAATAGGTCCTCTTTATTTGGACCAAGTTTTGTGGAATTAGGGTTAGCATTTTTTCATTACTGTTAAATGGCGGTTGTATAATTATAATAAGGCCTTGAACATTTTCCAAACCCCAACCTTATGACCCATATTATATGCAAAATACCTAGGATACTACATTATCCATGACATGGGAAAAGATAAGGAATTAAGATAATTTCTATATCAGGAGTTTGGTGGTTGTGAGCAGGGTGTGCTTTACTACGGGGCTGAGAGAGGGAGGGTGGGTTTCAACGAGGAGTGGAGTGTCCAGGGCTCGACTACTGGGGAAATACTTTCACCCGCATCTCCTTGGGCTTCCTCGGACCACTCACTTTCAATCACAATAACGTTCGCTTGTGAGCGGATCCACTTGACTTTTGGCGTCTTCCACAGCTCATTGCGGTCGGGGTCATTGGAGGCGCGGCACTCGTACGTACCCGAGTCGTCGAGGGCGAGGCTCGTGAGGTGAACGGTGCTGGTGGCGTGTGTGATGTAGGTGGCGTTTATCAGCACGCGGTCGCCGCGAGCCCCGTCAAAGAGCTGCACGGCCGTCTCGTTGGGCTCTTGGCCCTCTATGAACCACCACTGCACCTCGGGGATGGGGCTGCCTATCACCTCGCAATGCAGCTCGGCGCTGTCGTCGAGCAGCTTGGTGACTGAGAGGGGCGACTTGATGAAGCCCGCTGAGTCGGCCAGGCATGTGTTAATAGATTTGTGGGGGGGTGTTGGTGGTGGTGGGGGTTCGAGCAAAGCCAGGTGATTTCATGGGTTGGTGATTGAAAAATGAGGCAGTGACAGAAGAAAAACAGGCAAGGACGAGAAAGAAAAAATGATTAATAAAACACAAATGAAATGGAAATATGCAAGTAAACAGAAAACGACATGTGATTTCCACCTTTTATAAGTACATTTGAACAGTTTCTAGTGTAAAGATTGAATGTCTCCCATCATTTTTTGATTAGGTGTAAGATCTTTAAAGCATGAGAAAATAATCCAGAAAATAAGTAACGCATGCCATGATTTACAACAAGGCATGAAATGCAAAGTAGATGAGGTTGATATGTACAAAGGAATGAAATGAGCATCTTTCATGCACTTGCTTGGAAATATTTATTAAGCCAACCTTCACCTTATCGGTCTTTGGGGGAGTGTGTGTGGAGGAAAATGTATAAATTGTGTACTTCATGATAACTCCATAATGCAAAAAATTATCTTCCTGACAAGAGAATGTTATCTTTTTCCTAGTGTTCCAGAGCTGAAAAGGGGCCAGAAGCGGGTTCAGGCCAAACATGTCCCACCCACTCCTCTCAGGGGGGGTCATTGAAGCAAGAAGGAAACACCATTCACCAACACATTTGATTGTTCCACAAAGCCCTGAATACAAAGTCAATATATCACGCGCCGGCAGTCCTTTCTGTCACTTCCACAGCCACATTTCCTATGTTTATCCAGAATACCTCCTACTGCTCAGTTCGCCACAGGCCTTAGCAGGCACAGAAGTTTTCTTTGGCTTGGTCAGGCTTGACGTACAGAACATTTGGGTGGGTCCTCGACAGAATTCTCCCAAGCGGCCAAGAGAAAAAGGTAGACGTCAAGGAAAATAAACTCAAGCTTCTTCAGGGGTATAAAGCTCGAAACAAATGAGGGATCCAACTAATTGGCTTATTTCAAGAAGGCAGATCCGATTAATGGTTAACAAGGGCTGTGCATCATGTAACCGTTTTAACTTAAGGTGTCTGCCACATTTACCAAAGGTCATCTTAAGAGTGCAATTTTTCAAACGTAATGGCCCGATGTCTGTTGAAAGTGTGTAACTAACCAACAAATGAACAACAATCTAAAACAATCATTATTTCAGACCAGAAAAACTTTAGAGAAAATTGTGCACAATAATGGCATGGTGTATTGCTGGTCTGGACCAAATTGTGTTACTAAATTCGCCGTTGAACTTGAAACTATGAATTATGCCGATTTCAATTGGATTGAATCAAGTATTTGATTGATTAATCGCATGTAATTCTCTTTTGCCTTACGTAGCGCAGTAACATACATTTTAAGTGCAGAATATTTGTGTCCACCATCTGTAACTTAAAGCGTATTATTTTAAGTGGTGCTTTGGCTGGCGAGTGACATGGCTGTCAGAAAATGAGATTGCATGAGTTGTCTGGCCATTAACTAGCCAGCCTGCATGTTGAGTGAATGGGCATGAGCAGTTGTGTAGGAATGTGTTTATTAAGTGTGTTCATACGATTTTTTCAATAAAGCGCCTTTGTCCATCTTTGAGCATATGTCAAGGGTCGGGGGCATTACAATTTTCTAACTGGTGATGGTCGGCTATATTAAATTAGCAAACATTGACTCGTTCTTTTGTGTTGGCGATCATACATGTGCTTTTGTGGTGCACATTCCACTTTATCTCTCTCATTCAGTGTGAAATGATCCCGACCTCTGGACATTTTCTGTCTTTTATGGACTGTTTCCAGCTGGCTCGCGGCCATCGCGCAAAACAGACGTGTGGCTGCAGTAACAGGCACATGTTGAAAAAGGATCTGTGCAAAATTTTGAGGCAGAGATTTTGCTTCAATACAAATTATTCAACTTACTCGATTGTTACAGCCCTAATTACAATGTGCAACATAAATCAACATCATCAGCTCGTGGAACTTTGTGAAAAGCTGAGAAGAACACAAAGACGATACCTGCGTGTCATACGCATCCGATGCTTGCTGATTTAGAGTCTGGTGCTAAACGTGTCTAATAACAGTCATTGGTCATGCGTTTTGATCAAACATGACTGTAAATCTGTTTTACTGGTTCGGAAATAACAAATGTTACTTATATGGTTGGTTGTTGTAGGACCGCAACATTTTAGGTCAAGCTAAAACTTTGGTTGTGAACCAAGTAACAGAGCTGGCCAACTAACCGCAAGCTGTAGGTATGCGTGCTTTATCTCCGTTTGGAGTCGTTCACATTTCATCCATCAGTAGTGGGAAAATGAATTGAGGATTGCTTCAGCTTTTGTAAAAAAAGACAAGGGCCATCCCTAAGGCAATTCTTGCAAATATTGACATTTTAAACTGAACTGGAAAGGTTAGTACAATGTCAAGGTTGCGTACAATACAGAACAGTCACATGCAGTTCCAGCATGAGGAAAAGAATGGAAAACATTGAGATACTGTACACTGAAGCTACAGTATTTAATCCCATCCCCATGCTTGGCAGGAGGGGTCCAAATACAGAACATCCAATGGATCTGATACAATAGTGAGCGTACATACAAAGCCCCCCCGCTTAGTCTAATAATAATCATTAATTTGATGGGGCAGGTGCATGCATGCATGCATGCTTACACATTTCAACACTGGCGCACAGGCCATCACTGTTTATTGTAATAAAACAATTAATTTAACTGAGCAGGTTTAGCTGCTGTGTTCTCAAATGATGTCCAATCCCCCCAAAAAACAACCCTATTGAACATAATTCCCAATGACTGGGGGGTGGGTCAGAAAGACTGCATCATGACCTAGTTTTCACACCAAAGTTAAGCAAGATGAAAAGAAAACGCTCTTGGGATTTCTAATAATATTCATTTGAAATGGCAAAGGCAGACGGACACCTTGCGGTACAGCAGCAACAGATTGTATTGGAAAACCATGGCCTTTGAGTGTACATGTCTGTTGAAACAATAATAAGGGATATTTTGACTGAATCAACCACCTACAGTTGATGTTTTAAGGCATTATTAGTCAGTTCAGGGAGACAAAGTAACTTGGGATATAATACTTTTACATATTGCTATTAACGATAAAATACTTTTGTCAAGGTAAACATTGCCAAACAACATTCAACACTGGAAAAGCAGTTCAGCAATTTACATACTTGTAAAAATGCTCCAAAACAGAAACACCTGATGCCAGCCTGTCACTTACCTGTAGTTTTTTTTAAGCTTGTAAAATGTATTTTCAGGGGGGAAAATGCACACCTTCAACGTTGTTGTCTTGAACAAGAACTGTCATTTTAAAAAATTATATAGAGATTCAATGTTCCGTAGAATTTATTCACCAACAATATTTCCGCTTAACTAGTTTCAAGAAGTAATATCAAAACACAAGTTGACACAATTTCAAAAGGTATGGAATAAACTATGATCATATGGAGGCGTTCCCAGCATGCTTTTTTTTCTGTTACAAAGTAACAATTGTGACAGTTAGTATTTTTCACAAACAAGGTGCAACATAGTACACAATGTACATCGTCATGCGGCACGAAAGGGCATGTTCAGTTATACATAACCTTTGCTTAGTGTTTATTTCTATTCACGGTCTTGAAGTATTTTTCATGCAAACATTCACAGAGCGATGACTTTATAGCTGCGTTTTAACTATACGCCATACCTGGGCACAAAATAGCGACACTAGTTAAAGGAGTCGTTCCGACTTACGTACACGCTTGTCGCGGCCTTAACAAACGCAAATCCGTCGTAAAATAGGGTCATAGCATTATTTTCAAAAATCTGCCGTTTCATCAAAAATAAAAAATTCGCGCAGTTAATGTTCAGCAACCATTGATGGCATCGACATGCCGAGCAAAGCAGAAAAACAAAAACGACAGGACATAGATTACCAATTTTTATAGCTGACAAGACCTATTGTGTAAGCGTGAACATTCCTCGCGGCTATTTAACGACACCCAAAGGGTTATTAAAAATTTAAACTCGGAAGGAAAACAAACGTCTTTAAATTGAAACACGACGGGGTCATGTGCCGCTAATATTGCTGATGATTTTCACCCTGGGCCAATTAGCATAACATGATGCTAGCCATGGACGCCTACTGGAGCTAGTATTTATCAGCTGTAAGGGAGGGGATTTATATCGTTTAAATCCAAGCATTGTGGCATTTATGTTCATTTACATCGACAAAAGCAAACAAACGCTATCGTAACGTCAATAACCCAAACAGTAAAGAGCCACATAAACGTCGTCCGCGCCGAGGGCAAAGTCTTACATCTTCCAACATGGCTGACGATAGATAGTCGTGGGGGAAATCGCTTACCTGTGGACGCGTTCGCCCGCCAACAGCTCAACACAAGGACGCCGACAGCCCAAAATATCTTCATGGTTGATAACAAGAGTACGTGCTCGACCACACGCCGACAGATGCAGTCCACGCCGGGTTGAGTTCGAGCGTGTATCACGTCCTGGGAGATCAACGAGCTGAATGTTCACCAGCGGAGACGTTCGCCGTCCTCTACTTGCGACGCAAGCAAACACGCCCCGAGCTGCACGTACGAGTGACGTCACCGAACGGGCGTGGCCAACTAGTCGCTTTTACGTTTTATTTGTTCCGTTGTGTTATTTTATGATGAAATATCACAAATATTTGCATTACTTCTTAGGTTATATTTCAGTACAGGAGCGTGCAACAAATAATACAAATTCTTCAACTATGCTAACGTTGTGGAGCTTTTATAGCAGTTTCTCTGACGTTTTATTTGATTTCATAATAGCATGGCAGACAGACATCTTGTTTATTATTTTCCTTTATTCTTTTAATACTACACAGTCTAAATGAACAGTAATTTTAACTAGTAAAACTATAAGCGCTTTCAAAAATCTAACAAATGAACATAAATTAAGCATGAACTTACAAAATAGCCTGTGATGTGAATGAATTATGAAGTCGCTTGACCCCAGCTGAAAGGTCAAATAATTCATTGCAGACCAACTTGTATTGTTGAAAAGTTTGTATAGTTTCAGATAGTAAAGCCAAGCTATTTCCTTTCTCTCCTCATAAACGTGAAGTCGCGTCCATAGGAACAATCTGTTGACTTAAGCCCTTTGAAGCGGAGGGGAACGATACAAAATGGAGGAAGTACACCTTTAGTGGCAATACAATAAAACGGAAGCAGAATTGATGACTTCATTCATGCATGCAAGAATCGAATAAGAGTATGAGCACTTGAAAAGTACAAAACAATCAACCATCTTATTCATTGAAGTTGGTTCATCGAGTTGTGGTGAGGAATCAAAATGTGTCTCATTTTGATAGTCTGTTACTAAATTATGAAATGTTTTATTGCTCATGAAAAAAGTCGCAAGTGTTAGCAAAAACATGATTTAAAACAAAAGAGCACTATTGTTTTCTCACAGTGTGGCAAAAAGTACGCACGAGAAGTATTTGTCTTGAGTGTCATTTCCCAGACCTATTTATTTTTATACATGATCATACTGCAAATCAACTGGCAAACTTAGAAAAGAGCTCATATTCCACTGAGGTTAAACCATGTATGAAATGTTTCGACTACATGGAGAATGCGAGAGATTTTTAGGCCTTTGCGGGCTAACTATAAAAATAAAATTAAAATTAAAAAAAATAAAAGTCGCTGTGTATGTCGAAAGCAAGTTTTTACATCAAAATACATTTGGGTCTTATGTTAAAACTGCAAGTGGAGCCTTGATAGTTAAGAAGTTGCACATTTGAAACCAAAAGGAACCATAGAGTAAAATTATGTGCGCGGTAAAGTTCTTAGATATGATGTCCACGGAAAAAATGTACAATTAATTTTGCTTTTCACACTGGCAATAACAGTTCAATTCTAAATGTTCTAGCATGAAGCGTCCTTTGAAGTCTTTTGCGCGCTTCCCCACATTGCCCCTGACAAAGGTTTCGGTCAAGGGGGCCTCCACCCATCTTTTGTTTCAGTCCCTGATGGAAAAAAAAAAAAAAAAAAAAAACACAAAAAAAAAACAGGAGCAGCCGGACCTGACGTCTTACTTACCGCTGAACCGGGTGTTCTTACTGAGATTGCACCCGTGTGTTCTCTCCTCTGTCAGGGAGACAGCAAACCCGCGACAGCAGGGGGAGCTCCAAACGGCTCAAAATAAAAATAAAAATCAAGATGGAGACGGATAAGAAACGCTTCTCTAAGAGTTGTCAGTGGAGTTCTCGTTACTGGTGGAGCTGGAGGAGTGAGGGGTGGAGGAAGACGATGAGGACGCTGAGGAGGTGGAGGAGGTAAAGTTCATCCCTGATAGTTCTGGAGGATTGGTCGCCGTGTTCTGGCCGCTCAAGCTTTTCCTGCACACCGGACACGTGTCGTGCTGGAGACAGCGACAGAGAAAGTCAAAGAATAAATGCGCCATCACACACACGGCCATTAAAAAAGCCAAAAATGAATTGACAGCAATGGAGATTGTCTCAGAACGGACTGTGCTGTATCCATTGCAGCATATGATTCAATCTGATTAGCGTGGCGGCCTCCTACCTGCTCGAGCCAGGGTACAATGCAATCGTTGTGGAACATGTGATTGCACGGCAATTGCCTCACGTTTTCTCCCACACTGTAATCTTCTTTGCACACTGGACATTCCAATCCTGAAGCTGGTAGACAAGCAAAATAACATGACAACAACTTAAAATGACAATTGTACAGTATAATACCGTAAGTGGTGCTGAGGGGCCCTTTTTTGCTGACCAAGCTGATTTAAACAACCTTTTACTTGAGCTAGTAACGTGCAATTTTCAAACTTTTCTTTTGCCAAGAGTAAAATAATAGGTTATTGTACAATTTAACAAACGTATTGCATATCAGTATCAAGATTTGTTTTCAACTTACCAACGTGTTCCTCTGTAACTTGGACTGAAGGCAGATTTTTTATTTTATCTCTATCAGCAGGCGGAGGCCCCGTGTTCTCAAATTGGTTTAATAACTGAAAATGAGGACAAAATGCATACTGAATTAACACACGCTGCACATGAAATTAGAGTTTGTAGTTTGATAGAAAAATGACAGGAAATACCTGTGTTATAATAGCATCTAACCCGTTAGCACCCCATGCATAATCCATAGGATTTGAATGAAGAACACCCCTGTCAATCAAAACAAACATAGCATTCAAAGCAATGAGAGGCGAGTTATGGACTATATGCCACGGAGGAGGCGGGACTTCCGACTTCCGGGTTTTCACCCATCAACTTTGTTTCCGTTTTCGGTTTGCGACGTGTGGGCCGCGTCCCAGTACTTGCGCTTCCGCCTTTGTGCCCCTCGGTTGCGCGTTCCCGTCAACGGGTGCGAGGCTGCGAGTGTGTAGTGTCTGTCTTGGGGTCCGAAGCATTTCAGATAGCCGAGACGCCCTCCCGCCGATGAGCGGGAACGCACGGTTCGAGGGCGCAGGGGTGGGGGTGCGAGTGTTGGAACGTGGCCAGCAGAGGCCGGAAACGACGCTGATGTGTACAACCCGGAAGTCCGTGGCATCTACCGCATTATTGTTGCTACTAGAGATAGACAAGGTAAATATGTATTTATTTAGGGGTGTCAGGCGATTAGAATTTTTAATCGTAACTAATCGCATGACTTCAATAGTTAACTCACGATTATCACAAATTTTATATCTGTTCTAAATGTACAGCAAGATATTTTAAGAGTTCTCATACTCTTGTCAACATAACACTGAACTTTTTTTAAATAGAAATATGGCTGCATCTTTTAGTCATTTATAAAGTAATAATAATAATTCATAAAATTGAGTTAAAATTAAAAAGATTTACTGTACTGTAAAAAAACACATGTGATATTGATATGTGTTGCGGTAATTTTTTCTGCCACTAGATGGCATAGTTGCATTCGTAAGAGTGCATTTTGTTTTTATATTTAGAGTTATCTAATCTTTAACATGAAGTAACTTGTGAATTTCTGCACATTTTTAAAATTGTAAAATAAACTTTACACCAGTCTCCACTAATATATGCATTATTATTCAATTCATTACTGCTAAATTTTGACATGGACGTGTCTGCTGCGTTGCGACTGGAATTCCCCCAGTACAGGCTTTCCAAGTACGGGGAAGGTCATTGATTGCACGTAAAAAATAAAATAAAAATGGTGCCGTTAAAGGAACTTTAAATCAACTCAAAATTAATGCACTAATTTTGACACCCCTAATATTCATTGACATGGGATTATTTATCATTTTGTCTCTCATTTTGAATCTGTATCAACTACACAGGACAAGCACAACTGAAACATTTATAATTTCTTATTCATCACTCAAGGAAATGCATTAAAAATATCCTAAATGGTGACTCACCAGGGTCCAACACCAATATTTGGCATTGCAGTCGGTGCAATGATTCCATTCACTAGCTGCTGAATGATTCTACAAACACAAGCAGAGGAGATGTAACATATAGGATATGCGAAAACAAACACGGTGATGTCTGTTAGTGCGACACTCACCCCTCCAAAGTGGGAACCCCCTCATGCCTGCCGGGCTGCCGTCTTGAGCCGTGACGACTCCTCGGCTGCCTGGCACTGTAGCGTTGCCGCGACGCGTTCTCCCTTTCTCGCCGGCTCTCGGTGTCGCGGTTGTCCTCCGCGCCGAGTCCGGCTCCGAAGTCGAAGGCATCGTCGAAGACGCTCAGCGAGAACTGGCCGTAGCCCGACGGGAATGTAAACAAGTGCTGGTCTGCGTTCTGGGAGGTAGAGATCGGGGCGCAGAGGAAGAAGAGTTTTACAATCTCCAACGGCGATAACACAAGCCTGTTCACACTTGGTTAGATGATGTTTGGGTACAAACTAACCAAGCTGCCTTTGATGTAGCGTGGTTCAGCTCAAATGTAAAATCTATACAGAACCTGGACCAGTGTCAAATGGCAGCAAAAAGCATACGGACATAAATATGGGGGGGGGGGGGGGACTGTTTATTGTCGTAACAAGTGGTTACAAGCAAAATGAACTCGTTTGTAAGAATGCCAATATGAAAGAATACATTGTCACGCGGCACACTTGGTTACCAACATACTTAGCCTTTTTCGTTTGATTGTTAGTATCACAATCAGGCTGTGACTTTGTGAAAAATGCCAGAGCAAGACCAAACGGCGCAAACCCGTGTGGACTGAACTGCGAGTCTGTGCACACTGGGAGTTTTGTTGACTGTTACATCGAAGAAAATGACAACACTTTTAGAAGTCTTTGCATGGCACTTGTCCACTTCCTTGAAAGGTTAGTCATGTTGACAGTTAAAGGAGACATACTATACTGGGCACCCCCCAACAATTTACCACGGTTCCTAGGTGACTTAAAATGCTTGATGCTTTTATCAAAAATACCTCAAGGGTCAAGAATTGTACATTTAAGTCCTTGCAAGGTTTATACGTCACAATGATCGCTATTCGGTAGCCCATCTCTGGCTTTTTGCATTATGCTTTAGCATTTAGCGAGCAGAAATGAAGCTATGGGAGGACCGAAATAGTACAGTATATATATGGCAGCCTAGTACTGGATGTCTTAGTATAAAGCCTCCTTGCAAATCCAAGTATGAGTGTGAATTATGCTAACTAGGAGCTTAGAGGCCCCTAACTTGAAATTTTAGAGGCCAAGTAGATGATTTAGGGGCACACACACTATATTGACTTGCAAAGTAAATATTCATCCCACTCAATTTCACTATATTACAAATGAATGGGCTGAAGTGTGGCGCAAAAGTTGGTCAGCAACAAAAAAATAATAATTTAAAAAAAAATCTTCAAATGAACTGTCTGCACTAGTGTCAAGTAGATGAAAATTGTAGTTGTACCATCTCAAGTTTTGGGGGCAAAGTGCCACCATTTAGGAGCAGTCTGGATGGACAGTATATTGTTTCCACCAATGTAGTCTGGTCATGACTCAAAAGTGCCAAACCTTCACCCAGCCTAGCTTCCTAGTCATGCTTGGAGAAGCTTGGTGCACGGGTGGTAAATTCAGAACGGCTTCTTTAGACACACTTTTGAAAAGAGGCAGTGGGAAAAAAAGACTTGGGTGTACAATTTCACACTTGAAGGCTGGGCTGCCACTGCAAACGTTTAAGTATTTGTATACACACATTTAAAAAGTCAATTTTCCAAAATATGTCTCCTTTAACACAGAATGTGATGTAAGTAAGGAATGAGTTAGGAACCTCAAATGGTTGCTGGTTTTGTGGCCCGCTGGAGATGGTAGACATGGAGCCATTGTCAGCACTAGACGGGAGACAGATAGTTGACGAGTTATGTGTCGTTATATTGTTGTTTTTTTAACCACACCAATCGGGCTTGTTTGCTTAGATTCCTATTAATGTCACAGCAAATCGATTAGCATCCGATTCCAATGTATCCTTACCACTTCCACGCTACGTAAATGTACAGTTAGGATTGTTATTTCATAACACACAACTGGAAGACTTCAAATGTACACAAATTGAAAGTATACCTGATTTATATGGTGCTAAACTTTAATGAGAAAAATAATGCATACCTTCTTTCTTCCAGTAGCTCCTCGATGAACCCCGACTCACATCTCGGACAGGTGTACTCCTTAAAAATAAACATTCACCTGTCACATTTATCACAGTCAGCATTTATCCGTTAACGCAGCCAAACTGTATACTTGTACCACTAATATCAACCATATTACATCAGCATCTGTTAAAGACATAAAAAAAAATATGTTGCACCGTGAAAATTGCTGTGTCAGCAAAACAGAGGGTGGCAGCAGTTGAAAAATAAATTTAAAAAAGGGTTCTCGTGAATGATCACCCCATGATCTTAATTAAGAGACTCGTGAATGTTTGCTACTAAGGTTCAGGGTTTGCTCTGTAACGACCATGAATACTGCGCTCAAGTAGATTTCTCCGTTATCTGTACTGTAAGGTATAAAATGGGAGAGGTCAAGTCAACTGCAATTGAGATCTTGAGTGACTGGGCACTTCCGTCTCCCGTCGCTTCCCGTGGTTAACGACACCCACCTTTCACAGAGCGCTTCTGCACATTCAGCAAATGCTTTATGACGCGAAGCCTCGCAAAAATACACAGAATGAGTGGGAACGTCTCACCCCGATCGACAGACATAAACGTGCTTCAGTCGGTGCTCAGTCCGTGTATTTATTCGACTTTTTGCGTCTCTTAATTAAGATCATGGGGTGATTAAAAATAAAACAGGACTGTGAACCAGCGCGGTTATGTTCTTCTCAACCAAGAACTGATGCTGAGGGCAGGTGAAGCAGCTTTAAGTTCTCCTGCCACAACTCTGACCTCTTCTCACGCACTGAACAAAGCCAACATGCTGATCGCCTGGACCACACAAAGTGGAAAACTCGTAGTTTGGGTTTGAAATGTGTCATTAGTGACACCAATCCTTGGATTTTTCTGACACTTCATATATAACGTGTAGCATCATTGGCGCAGCATGTGGATGAAAGAAGATCATTCTGGAACGTGACAACATATCCACCTTGTGTACCTTAATGAATAGCACGGTGAGAACAGAACGCAACTGATTAAGAATTTACGATACTGTATTGTTTTGGAAAATGAGTGACGTCACGTTACTCTTGACATCATCACAGTGATGTTATAGTTGTCACACACAATAAAAACATTCCATAATAAAGATTTAAACGTCAGTATAAAGATCCACGTTTAATTGACAGGGAACGTTTTAGAAAAAAAAAAGAGGAACGTTGCTAACTTTCTTTCAAGTGAGACAAACGTACATTTTTAAACCGCAACGCGTTTAACACGTAAAACGAGGCTTGAAGATAGCAAGCTGGCTAGCCTGCCATTACCATTACAGTTAAAACAGGACATCGTAGCCGTTAGCATGCTAACATTCAGCCCCGATGGCGAAATGGCTTTTTAAAAAACGTCTTAAAACTTCAAACGTGTGTTGAATACCCCCGGGCGTTTTGTATCACGACGTACCATCGGGAGTACTTACAGGAAGGCGAGGGCTGATCTCAGCGGAGCATCTGTGACAGAAGAACCGGCTAGGCCATGGATGTGCTTCGGCCATCTTTTAGCCTCTGAGACGGAGAGGTTGGAACAAGTATGGGGCACCACAGAGGACAATGTTTTCACCACACAGACTAGACAAAATATAGAAAATAACACTTTTGCACCTAAGTATAAACAAATAAATACACAGATAAAAGTAGTTTAATACCTATGTTGACTGAAGACCATAACTAACTAGATTTAATGTGAATTTACGAAGTGAGACTAATAAAAAAAAAACTTTTTTTAAAAGCAAATTATAAACAAATAGTCTCTCAATGTGTGATTTTATTTATTTATTGTTTATTTTATGTAACTGAAATGTCGGCGTTGGCAGTTAGGTGTGTAGCATTTAAACGATGTTGCCACAAGATGGCGGCCGTGCGAATCTAGTGGCGTGGTGTACTTCACTCCAATTTTAAACTCAATCTTTCATTTTTAGCATGTAATAAGGCGAGGGGCACGCTTTTTATAGATTCTCCTTCACCTGCCAAATGAATTTGCCTCAGAGGAAGCAATTAGTCTAATAACAGCGACCAATTTGTATCACCACCATGGTGAAAAATTGGATTTGATGTTTGTCTGGAACATGGTTGCTATTTTCCCATTGTATTCTTAGCTACATTTACCAATTAAAGTGTTGTTCTGTCTTGACCCCCCCAAAACAATGCCTTAAAAAGTGCTCTGTGAATAATCAGACCAAGATAACGACCGGAAAAGACATGATTTATGCCAAGCACATTTGGACGAAAATAGTAACAAATGGAGGGCAGTTGGATGGAAAAGTAATGACTGTTCCTTTTTATTTTTGGTCTGCATTCTTCGGGTACTAATGGGATAACGGTAAGTGCAGATTTACTGCTATAAACACGCGTTTAGTGTCTCTCCTGCCTGGCTCAAAGCAAGTAGGAGTTCTCGTATTAGCAAGCCACCAGCCAATCACATCTCCCCAAGCGACTGGCCTGATATTTGTGTACATTGACCTGGATAAGACTGTTAACAGAACCCCCCCCCCCCCCCCCCATAGGATTGGAATTCTTTGGGGAGAATCACAATCACTTAAAATCTAAAGAGGTTTGTTACCTAAGTGCCTGGGGGAAAATACTGTATATACAGTATGTATTTTTACAAATGTTTAATAATGAACAGCATCCATGTCCTCCTTGTATTTTGTGCATAAGGTCAAACAAAGCGCTGTTGATTTACTCAACTGCAGATGGAGAAGGCCTTATGTCTACAAACTCTTGTCTCCATACAACGTATGATCATCAATGCTGAACTCGTTTACAACACGGTGGTAAACATTCACACTTAATCTGAGTTATTGTTTTTGCGTCTCAGTAGGTGCTGTTTTGGTTAGCAATGTAGTTGAAATTTGGTTTAAAGTGTGAGGTCATTCAAGACTAAACAGAAAAAAAATAGGACTACAAAGATTCTTGAAAAGTTTTTTTTTTTTTAAACAAAACATTTAATTTCACGTCTCCTGTTTTACGGCCCATGTACAACCTAAACTGTTGTGAGATTGAAAACAAAACACGGTGGAGATGACTCGATTAAGAGTGGATGTTTCCTCTGTGGATGTCGTGTCTAGCGCGTTCTGCTGTTGTGTCTGCGGGCTCCATGTGGGAGCAGGAGAAACCTGTCTGTCCCATGGGTCCAGATTAGAGAAGCTCAGATAGCACGGAGGTTTGCTATGTCTGCCCGACTGAGGTCATCTATTGTCTCTTTGTGCCCCGGGTGCGTCACCGGCCTTCCAGTCCAACGCTCACCGCAGCCATCCAAATGTGGCCGGGGAGTGACTGCGGGTCAGCCGCCGGTCATGTGAACCACACAAAACAATTCCTAACAAACCGTGGGATCTTTTCACACCCTCACTGCTGGATTTGACTCTGTGAACTATACTTTGTGGGGAATTTATATTTGCATTTAGTAGAGGAGCTGTGTGTGTGTTTTTAGTCCTTGGTGGAGGTAACAAGGCTCTCTGATGTACTCTGGTTAAATTGGCAGTTTAGTCTTGAAAGACAATAAATGGCCGCTGTCCAGGGCAGACAGTGGTCCTTGAAGGCTCTCCTAAAGTTTACATCACGGTTTTAAACACCTGCACACAATGACAGACACAGTCAGACGCGCACGCACACACACACACACACACACACACACACACACACACACACACAGCAAAAACAGCCGCCTGCTGCCCGGAGCTTCCTGGGCCTCTTTTCTGGCATCACTTTGTTTTGAGTCCCACTTGATGAAGACGTTCTGTTCCGCCACATACACTGTTGTCTGACATTGTGTCACCAGAGCTGTGCTTCCCACGCATAAACACACACAGTAACATATTGCGTTCCCGGATGAGGTCCCTACAGTGACGCATTAAGCGTTTGGGACGACGTCATCAAAGCAGCTATCAAAATATCTCATTCGCTGCGCTTTGGTGAGACTCAAGATTTCCATGTTAATTAGAACAATGAATTTAAATGAGTAAGAAAAAAAAATAGGATTGACATTTTCTACACAGTTTAAATGTCAGATTGGTCTGTTCTGGTTAAAAGTGAGGTCAGGTCAATACAATCCTTTGTTTTATCCTGTCACAGATTTTTAGGATTTGAAATTACCCCAAACCTCATCACTTTTGAGTTTTTAAATAATTGACCGTCTGTCGGGTCTATCAAACCTCAATCTGGAAATATGTGCAAGTGTGAGGAATGTGTAAATGATTCCCTTCTGGCGTGTCTGGACTAATATCGTTGCCATCAATTGTGTATTTGTGTGCGCGTGAATGCGTGTATAAGTGTTTGGCTTTCTTATACAAGCGTGCGGCTTTAATCCCTCCGCGCACTCGCGCTACATGCAATCTATTCGAGCATGCCCACATATTTGATTACATTCTCTTTTGTTTTTATACCCGGGAGCCAATAGGTGGCTTAGCATCATGCACACGAGATAATAAAATAATGATAACAAGTGTGCCCTCCTGAATTCATTGCTGCTCCTGAGTCCTGACAGGTTTAAGAAAGCAAGAGCCGAAGTGCTGACCAAGTACGCTACTAACATGTAACATAACATGGAAGTAAGTTGTAGCTCTTGTTGCCGTGGTTTGCGCTTCATATCGCAGTCAAATTTAACTCCCATAGTGTTAAATTTAACACTTTCCCCGAGTTTATATAGTTCTCACCAGTTCCGAGTTAAGTTTACACTACAAAAAGTGTAACAATTTAACTCTTTGGTAGAGTGAAATGACAACACACAGTGTTATATGACACATATCTACTTTCACATATCGGTGTTATTTTTTTTTTACACTGTCAGTGTTATTTCATAACACTTAAAAGTGTTATCTCCTTTCATTTTTCGGTGTTCATTTCTCACAGTTTTAGTGTCATTTCTTGACAACTTTTTATTTTCCAACCCAACTACACCACGTGATAGTAACGTAGAGTGAAATTCTATATCCACTTCGTTTTTAGTTTTACAGAAAAAATAATAAACATAAAAAATTTGACTACTTGTTTTATGTCCCACACGCTTTTTCTACGTTAGCTGATAATTTTACCCTTATGTTATAAAACAGAATAATCCAGACCCAGAGTTGTCCTTAAAATCTAGAGGAAAACGAAGTCAATGAGTTTGACTTGCTGAAATAACACCACCCGTAGAGCTTTTTCTTCACTGTGAGTGTTCAAACTCAAAATTATTAATACGAGATTTTAAACTCAATTTAGCGCTACAGAATTTGCTGTGGTCTGGACTGCTAGCAGGCCAATCTAGCACTTATAGTCTTTTTCAACAAAGCCAATTTGCCGTAGCATGTACAAAATGCGGCTCGGCAATGTCTCTCTGAAATAGACGGTGGGCGTCCCCGAAAAAGACGTTACTTGGATGGCAGCATATTTTACTCCCAACAGCCGTCATCTGTACCTTTCAGGCTTAATGGTGCTTTTCACGAATGTGCAAGATGATCCTTTTCCTCTGTGGCCCGAAGAAAATCATGTCCAGCACACTTTTCCCTTTGCGTCAGTCCATGTCAGTTGAGTTTGGAACAACTGAGCCTTTCAGGGGTGCTCCTTTTATGCCCAGTCATGACATTCACCTGTGGAACATTTCAAACAGGTTTTTTTTATGTTTTAGTTTTTAGCATTCCCCAACTTTCCAAGTCTTTTTTTTGCCCCTGTCCCAGCATTGTGTTGCAGACAAAAAGGAAGATTGATCAGTTTGAACATGAAATATCTTGTCTTTGTAGTGTATTCAAGGCTTAAAAGGATTTGCAAATCATTGGGTTCAGTTTTTATCTATGACCCAACTTCATTGGAATGAGGATTTGTATTTGGGCCTTGAGCTGGAAACGTTTGGGAAACACAAGGCCTAATTGCAAAGTAAGCAAAAAAAAACAACGATTCCCAGTTTCCACGAAAAACAAGCAAGTATCTGGGCCAAAGCTTGTAAATAAAAGAAGGTGGTCTGTTTTTTAGGCAGACAAAAAAATAAAAAAGCAAAATGACTTGGCTTACGGTTACTTTCCAAACCGCAATTTGCGCAATGCATTTGCATGTGAGTGTAGCCTTGTTACAAGGTCATGTCATGACTTTCACCAGAAAGCGATAAATTAGTAGGATAGTGCCAAACTTCTGTTCCAGTGGAGTATAGCTCAGCATTTCTAACTGCCTTGGAAAGACCACCTTACTTTGGGGGGGTATACTAGAAAGCACTACTCATACAGAATTAGGATTGTTTCTAATCAACACAGAATTTATGAAGACGACCCGACCCTTTTCTTCCTTTTGTCGTCATGAATGGCAGCAAAACACAACAAAGCGGCCAAAGTTGTCCCAGTCATTTTCTGAAATAAACCTAGCAAGTCGGGTCAGCATTTTTCCACTTTTTTCAATTGTTGTTCTTTTGTATAATGGCACTGATTGACGTGTAGTGGGGGGGGGAATTTCTTATCTTATTTATTTTTTACCTGTGTAAATGGAACTGTATTGGGGGAACAAAGTTGCATATTCTTGCCTTTTTTTGTGTGTGTAAATATAGTAAGTAGCATCACAGGGAGTTGGGGAACTAAAGTCATCCTGCTGCTATTTTCTTTTCTTTTTTCCATTTCACTGTTCTGTGTAAACGTCGCTGACATTGACTGGGATGTAATAATTGTTAATGTTACAATGCATTAAAAACGTTTGTCGATGGCAACACTCTCCATTATTTCCTCGGGAAAAATATTCAATTGGTCAACTACTGTACTTTTCTTCGACCTTAGAGATTCCACTGTGTAAAAAAATTTTTTTTCAGAGAAATTACGATTATCCACCACAAGAAGGAAAACAATTCCATGAACCTACGAAAGCTGACGTGTGAGAATATGGATTAATATGTGGGAACATTTACGACCGTGGAAACTGTGTCTGCTTGCAGATAGATTGAGACGGCGGAGCCCGCTCTGATATGTATTAGTTTCATATGTGGGATGGAGCCATTCTTTCTGGTGACTGGGTGGTCCGCAGGGTCTACTTTCAACACAAGCTCATTTGCAACCTTGATGTTGTCTGTCTGGTTTACTGGAAGCAGAAGGGGGGAATTTGCAGAAGTGCAGAGGATCCCATGTGGATGTCGTTGACGTGTCACGGCATGAGGTGCGGCCTCCGGAACCGGCGTCATCGAAAGAGGTTGTGATGTAACTTTGGCAAATATGACTTTTATGCATGTTTAGAACAGGTGAGCAATAGTTGGGCAGCCAGAAGTCAAGTAAAAAAAAATATATTTTCAACAATATGGTTAATGCGTCTTACAGGTCTAAACAATTCTTGATGAATATTGCGTTTGTGGAATATGAATTAAGCAACAAAATCCAATCTTGGGGGCAGTCATTTTGCCACTTGCTGTCAACTGAAAATGACATCACAAAGGGCTCAGCTTGCAAACGTCACATGACCAAACCCGGAAAACAGGTGAGTCACGACGGATGTGACCTGAGCCCTGAGACACTGTGATGTCATTTTAAGTCAAAAGCAAGTAGCAAAATGTCCGCCCCATTAAGACGAATAAAAATAGGTAGATTTTGCTGATTAATTTATTTTCAGCAAACACAATATTAACCAGAATATCATGTTTAAAGACAATTTTAGCGTCTTCTTTAAAGGACCAAAAGTAATGGCACCATTGCTTAGTTTCATGGCCATGTGGCTTCCAATGGGACCGGTTACCTTGTATTTGATGTGACTGCTGACAAAAGCAACTTAATGAATTCGGAAGTGTAGCCTTACAGGAAATGATATCAGTTCATATTCAGCCAAATGCTCCAGAGCTCATGCGTGACAACAACATGTTATTCCAGCCATTACCCCATCCTAGTGGCTTAATGTTTTTGCCGTGCGGTTGGTATTCTACATAATGACGTGTTTGTGTTTACCATTTATAGAAGGTCAAGTGACGGACACATCTGGATGCCTTATAACAAGATGTGATTTAAAAAAAACAAATTAAAAAAAAACAAGGGTTCTTTGGATCTAGCTTGTTAAATTAGAACAGCCAAAACGGTAAAAATAAATCAATCAATAAAATACGGAGGAGAGCGTGTTCTTCCAGAGTATGTATGCTCACATGGCAACGTGGGATCAAGGCAGTGGCATTGCTTTGATGTGCAAAAAAAAAAAGAGTCATTTAAAAAGTGTCGCGCAGTGATAGAAACAGGCCATTCAGCAGAAAGTTTAACCAGATGTTGCCAGAGGTGGCAAATCCAGGTCCAGAAAGTAAAAACCCTGCCACAGTTTGGTTTTAGTCCCTGATGTTAGCTAGCTAGCTAGCTCCCTAGCAGGTAAATGAGCACCGTGGGAGCTAGCTAGCTAGCACCTGGGGCTAAAGCCAAACTGTGGCAGGGTTTTTACTTTCTGGACCTGGATTTGCCACCTCTCATGTATATATTTGCAAAACAACAGGGCTTCTTTAGGAATACGTGACAGCAGTTACTTGAAATGTTGTGCGAGTAGTTTTTAAGGTCCAAACATTTGATGTACAAGAGAAGTGCCTGCTTCGAAAACAGTCATCTTCATTCTATTTTGTGGCCTATCGTGGTGGGAAGTTTGGGAAATGTCGCTGGACCTTAGGGCCGGTCCGGTCCCTCTTTGGATCTCTTCCGTAAGTCGAGTGCTTGGATCTGCTGCGGCCATGGTCTTTGGACTTTCAATGTGTGCAGCAGAGGATCTTTTGGCCATTTTGTTGGCTTCATCGAGCCGCGATCTTTAACTTCTGGATCGAGAAGAGATGAAGTGGCTCAGGCATAGGGCGGCCAGACGTCCGGATTTACGCCGGACAGTCCTACTTTTTAGTGACGTTTTTATTTAAAAAAAAATTACCATTTAGTGCACAAACATGATCTATAAACCATGCAAAAGTTTATTGTTGATGAAAATACACTGCAAGTCAGATATACAGTGTTTCCCTCGTTTTCCGCTGGGGTTAGGTTCCAAAAAATACAAGCAATGAATGAAATTCGCAAAGTAGTTATAACTTTGTGTTACATTTATTATAAATGTTTTAAGGCTCTAAAACCCCTCACCACACAGTTTATACACATTTTTCTCACATTTCTCTCTTGCTTACACATTCTGCCTTCTGGCCGCTCTCCTGGTGAGGTGGTTTGGGGATTTCCCAACAGGAGAAGGCTCTAGGGACGCTTATCTTGCCTGGCTTGCCTGGGAATGCCTTGGGACCCCCTGAAAGAGGTGGACGAAGTGGCTGGGGGAGAAGGGAAGTCTGTTTTTCCCTACTTAATCTGCTGCCCTTGTGGCCTGATGCCATATAGGCAGAAGAAAATGGATAATGAGTTTTATTTTTGCATTTGGTCCTTCTCTTTTGTGAATTAAGCTTTTGAGCCTCCATGCTGGGTCCATTGGTGGGACCTCACTCTTCTCTGAGTAAAATCCTTACGCCTCAGATTCAGTGAGTCAGGAGGTTGGACACCATGGACATCATCTTCTGTAAGTTCAATCAATCAATCAATCAATCAACAAAAGAGAAAGAAGACGCAGGATGTCTGATAGTTATGACTTTATCATGTGGAAACGGCAGTACAAAAATACGATGCATTTATTACTAATTTTTTCACAGTAGGTTACACACACAAATAAGGAGTCCGCGTGCTCAGTTCCAATTCTCACCGCGGACTCGGGGAGTTCATCTGGGCCGTCAACACGACACAGACCTGACTCACCTCTGATGGCGCGACATCAAGTGTTGGCTACTGTGGTCCATTCCGAGACTAATTCGATATTCTCCGCTACATTCTTTTGGGGAATTCCGATCAAATTGATGCAGCCAAAGTGCGTCCTACAAAAGCTTGTATTTACAAAATAAAACAAAAACAAAAGCGAGCGTTCCACAGAGGAGGTATTGTTGAGAAAAAGAAAAAACAACAACAAGAGCAGTTCATGTTCGGAATGTTTGGATGTGGGTTGTTTATGGAAAGCCATTTGAGAATTTACTGGATCTCCTTGATATCCAGCTGAACTCATTCACTGCCATTGACGGTTATAAACGTCAAAAAATCATTTAAACTTTTTCTAGTAGTTTAACATTTTTTTCTACTTTTGTTAACAAGAGTATGAAAACCTCGATTTTTTTATTGTACATTTGGAACAGATATAACATTTGTGATTAATCAAGAGTTAACTATTGAAGTCATGCGATTACTTACCATAAAAAAAATTAATCGCCTGGCACCCCTAATTTTTAATAATCATCTCGTCAGGCGATAATTTTTTTTAATCGTAACTAATCGCATGACTTCAATAGTTAACTCACGATTAATCACACATTTTATATCTGTTCTAAATGTACAATAATTTTTTTCTAGGTTTTCATAGTCTTGTTAACGAAAGTGGAAAAAAATGTTAAACAAATAGAATAACTTCAAATTAATTTTTGACGCTTATAACCGTCAATGGCAGCGAATGAGTTAAGGTCCCTGTACTAATGTCCTTGCTAGTAAGACAATTCAGCGCACTAGTAGAACAACTATTAGTTGAAATAATGTTGCTTGTAAAACAGTCGTTGCACTACTGAATTATTCTGCTAGTGAAACAAAGCGCAACCTCCAGCTGGATATCACCGATATCGAATAAATACTCAAAACGGCTTTCCATAGTTGCTGGTGTAAACATGAAATGCTTTACAGGTACATGCTTTGCTA
Organism: Leptonotus elevatus; assembly: GCF_054856555.1. Classification (NCBI taxonomy): domain Eukaryota; kingdom Metazoa; phylum Chordata; class Actinopteri; order Syngnathiformes; family Syngnathidae; genus Leptonotus; species Leptonotus elevatus. The sequence goes on along the minus strand of NC_141249.1, from coordinate 14,348,916 downwards.
ACCTAAACAAAAAACACACTAACAACAACTTTATCACTCACAGCAGCTTTGAAAATTGTCAAAGCCATAAACTTGGTCTTAGCTTTCCGCCCAGCGGCCCAGATTTTATACAATCGACTTAATGAGGAAAAGACTGTGTTTGTCATAAAACCAGGCCGTAAAAATGCGGTCGCAAGTGGCAAAGAATAAAAACAAAGAACAATAAATATAGTTTAGCCTCAGCTTTCCCAAGGATAAATGGATTTGTTATGAGGATAGAATCATAAATAGTGATTAATACCTTCTCCAATAAATATTTGCGGTACTCTATTTACAATATGAACACGTCTCCAGTTGTGTCTGTCTTGATGTGTTCATCTGCTCCTAACTAACTAGCATGCAGTTTTCAATAGAGCTCTTCAACACACAGTGGCGTAGCGTGGGTTACATTTCCACCCGGAGCAATCAGTGAGTGCCTTAGGCCTGTTTTTAGCTTTTTATATCCTTTTGGGCCACCGTAGCTCAGGGCTAAGGGAACTCATACATGTACTGTAGGCGAGGGGGAAACAAGCTAGGCGACACTGTCAAAGTACTTGCGATTCAGAATTTTTGTGTGTGTGTGTAAATATAACAGCAACAACAACTTTTTTTTTTGGGGGGGGGGGGTATTTTGCTCACTACTACTGCTAGCAATGCTAATGCTATGAGGTTTCTCCAGATTTTGCGCACATCCTAAAATTTTTTAACCCCACCGCTTCTATACTGTAGCAATCTTTGGCGTGGGTTGCAGGGTTAGGGTAGTTTCCGACAGTCTGGGCGGGCCATGAAGGGACCACAGACAGTTTTTTTTTTGGGGGGGGGGAGCTATACACACTCTATTGGCTGCTGTGTTCTGGTAATTTAGCCTGCTGTTTTGTACTTGATTGAAAAGAGCTGTTATACTTAGTCTGATTATTTCAACAATGTTACTATGCTATGACTCCCACTTATTTTGATATGACACCTACCCCTGCCACATTTCTTTTTTTTTTAAATTACTAGCACAGTAGCACACTGACATGTGACGCCGACCAATGTAATTATTATTATTATTTTATTTTATTTTTTTAGGCCGATGCCAATTCACATATTTGGCCAAATTCCAATAACCAAATAAGCAGACAATTTAAATAAATGAAAAAAAAGAGGATAAAATAACGTCTTCTAAAGCTAATATCGACCGATTAATCGGTGAAGCCCAAAGATGGACAGGGACACCTAAATAACGACTAAATAATCACCGCTGCTACTGTAAATATTTTGGGAAACTTGACACACCCTCAAAATGTTCACCCAAGGTCGACCACTCGCGTGGCACCTCCCCCACGCCATGCCACTGCTTCCATATCAAATAAATTGTGTACGACAAGGAAAGATGATTGTCATAAACACAACAGAGGTCAGCTTGCGGAGCGTTTGTGGACGTCTAGACGGCGTTTTCTTCAATGCCGCCAAATACGTGCGCTTTCCTTTGAGGACCTGCAAAGGGAAAAGTGTGGTAATGAGATGAGGGAGTGATTTCCAGAAGTTGATATGTTTTGACGTGTCCGTACTGTTGCAATGGCCATAGTGGCGGACTCCTATGGAGCGGCCCAGGAAGCAGGTGGCGCGGCGCAAGTGGCAAGCACTGGGGTAGGTGATGTTGTCGTTGCCGCAGATGGGTTGCTCGGAGGGCAGCGGTTTAGGGCAGGGCGTGGCTCGGCACATGACGCAGTGGGCGCTGTTGGTCTGGTCTGTCACGCAGGTGTGCGTTCCCGGACACACTACATTGGAGCACGACTCTGCCAAAACATATCATAAATGCTTTAATGCCATCATTTTGATAAGGCTACTATCACATTCTGAAAACAGTTGGGTCAAACATAACCCAACTATTGGTCAAGAAATTGGTCTTTTAGTGTAAAACAACTCATAAATATTGGTCAGATCCTTTACTTGTGTTAAGAAAAAACAAGAGTCATTTTGTATAAAACAACCCAGACAGTTGGGTCAAATTGACCCATAAAATGGATCGGTCCATTTTTTATCTATAATTGGGTAACTTTTGACCCAACTGTTTTTAGAGTGTATAGGGCTGAGTGATTTAGAAAAATTATCTAATTTTGTATTTTTTTGTTTGTTTGTTTTATGCTCAATATTGTGATTGAAATTTATGTGATTTTTTCAAGGTCCAAGCAATTGTTTATCAGTGATTTTTTTAATAATGCATTTCAATGGATGTCAATTATATGCCGATTTTCACTATGCATGGGCCTACCTGGTCTGTATTTCACGTGAACAGTGGGGGGCCCGTATTATTTCAATGAGAAAAGAAGATTTTGAGATACGGTGTTATGAGTTACTAACATGGTCACAGAACAAATTCAACTTCCATGTCAAGACACCGCTGTAATTCCCACGTTATGTAGGGGTTCACTTCAGGGGTCACACATACTTACTTTTGCACTCTCCCTGGTACATGACCTCCAGGTCGGGGTGTCCCATGCAGCGGGCCATGAGCAGGACACACTCGTCCTTGTACGACCTCCCGTCGCTGCCGCACACGGCCTGCCTGCGTCCGATGTGGGAACAATCTGGAGCGCACACGCACTGCGGCCTTCCCATCTTCATTTTGCACACTTTCCCGACGCCGCACTTCACGCCCTCGCACGTCTCTGTGAGAAAATAAGTGATTTCCGAACTTCGTTACACTGTTACTTTTATGCACTGCTGGGGAGTAACGACGTACGGCAAGTAACAAAAATAAAATATACTTGTACTATAGTTAAGTATAGTTTTCACTCAGTTATCTGTACTTTTCTTGGATACAGAGTTTGAGTACTTTGGCCAGCAGCTTTTATGAGCCTGCACTTTACTCTCCTTCATAACTACGACTCAAGTTTGAACCTCTCCTGATTCTGTATTTACAATCAGCAGCACATTGCTTTTGTTGAGCGGTACGCACGGGGGCGTCGCGTCTGATGGAATGCGGGCCTGCCGTGTTTTCATAACACATCCAATGTGAAGCGGCCGCACGCAGACACGGCCTCAGCTCCCGCAGAGGCGGGAGGGAGAGGGTGGAACGGCAGTCGGCGTTCAAATGACTTTGGCGGAAAGTTTTACGTCCCGAGAGACAGAGACGATGAGATACGTTGCCGGCGCTCGGCTGGAAGCGTAATTTTACGCGGAGCAGAGTCCATAGCAAAAATACAGGCCTATCGGTTCCCAGGACCTTTGACGAGAACCTTCATATCAGGTTTTAGAAACTTATCCATAGGTCATACTAAATTTATGAGAAATATGATGCCATGTTTAAACATTGCTTTAAACTGTATGTTACTAGTGTGAATGGCTTTTTTTTCTTTTTCTTTTTTTACAACGGTTCAGTCAAACGTTTTATTACTATCAATGTACGCACCAAAGCGGTCTTGAAATTACTTTTTTTTCCTCATTTGGTGCTATTATTTTGAGGCTAAATAAATCCCAAATTTTGCATTTCAGCTTTTTTTAATTAGATTTTTTTGTTTTTAACTCATTCGCTGCCATTGACGGCTACAGACGTCAAAATTTTATTTGAATTAATTCTATTTAACATTTTTCTCCCTTTTGTTAACAAAAGTATGAAAACCTAGATTTTTTTTATTGTACATTTAGAACATATATACAATTTGCAATTAATCGCGAGTTAACTATTGAAGTCATGCGATTAATTACAACTAAAAACATCGTCGTTTGGAAAAACCGACAGCACGGTGAAATAGCGGTTAGAACATCTCACAGTTCTGATGTCTGGGTTTGAATTTTGGCCATTGAGCGTGGAGTTCACATGTTCGCCCCGTGCTTGCGTGTCTTTTCTCTGACTGCCAAATTTCACAAACATGCATTTTAGATGAATTGAAGACTCTAAATTGTCCATAGTTGTGACTGGGAATTTTGGTTTGTCTCTAAGTGCGTTGGGATTTACTGGTGACTAGTCCACCTCTTGCCTCAAGTCCTTTGGGATAGACTCCAGCTTTACCCTCAACCCCAATGACAAGCACAAAAGAAAATGAATGGACGGATGGTAAAACCAACCAAATTGGGGGACCTCAAAAATATATTATGCATGCAGTACATGCACTATTTTGAACTTTCCGGATCATGCCTTGCCACAAAAATCCAATAATGGTCGCTGCCCACGAGTGTTCTTACTCCCTTTCCAATTTGAAGGATGGATGACCTCAAATCAAACGTGATGCCCTGGAAACACACGTGGGACGTGCACTTTTATCTTTACTTTGTTGCGCTCACTCCCCCCCCCCCCCCCCCACATTACTTTCTTTGAGTTTTGGTGTCAAGTCCAGATGAATCGCATGACCACATAACTCAAGTGAACCTGGATGAACCTCGCGGAGATTCGTGGGTGGGCGGAGTATTGTGGAGCGCCTCACGCTCTCTCATCCACGTCTGCATTTTGCTAGCATGTTACATCGCAAACTTGATTGATTCTACAATTTTCAATTCCAGTCAAAAATATACCTATAAATATCAAAATTAGAGCAGCTGATCATTTTGTCATCTTTCATTTTTAAGTTTCAACCCGAATTCACCCGACCCTAATAAAGATAAGCACTATAGAAAACAGAACGGATTGCTGTTGCCTGGAGATAAAAAGTGAAACCCTAAAAAGTGACACAATTGCTTTTTTTTCTTTTGTGCGTTTACCTTTGCAGGGTTTACAGGAGACGATGCCCAGGAAGCCCAACAGGCTGACCTCATTCATGGGGAGGCTGGCGTTGGACCATGCCGTGTCCAGCCGGCCCCCCGCGCAGCACTCTTCTCTGGTGACCCCTCTCATCAGCACCATGTCACACCGCTGGCCTTGCTGTAGCCAGCACATCCCCGCTGCAAAAAAAACAACAAACACAAAGTACGAGTCAGATAGATAGGTAAGAAGAGATATACAGTGAGCAGATAATTAAGAAGGCAGCTTGATAGATATTATGTATGGACTTTTATTTTGAAATATATTTAAAGTCAGGAGTTTGTATCATTCACTAGACAGTCAAGAACTATCAAGTTTGTACTGTCTTACAATGTCAAAAAGTTACCCTTTTAGCAACTGGTATGTTGTAGTTATATTAGGATAATGTGGGAGAAGTCAGTGGTCTAGTTATCATAAAATGGTTAGCCTTGAGCTGACTTTTGGATCCAGGTTTCACTGAACTTTTTTAAGCTCCCATTTTCTCCCCCTCCACCCAAACATATTAAAACATATTGGACAGTAATTGCAAATACATTGATATTTAGTCTTTTTGCAAGATTATTATAAATAACATTAATTCAGTCATTAAATTAATCATTAATGACCTGTAAAAAGAAAAATACTAACCAAAAATTCATTTGTGACACATTTTAAGTCCCCAAGCCTAAATTTGTGAAACCTTGTTCTTAATAGTCAATGCATATTAACTCATTCACTGCCACTGACAGCTATACAGCTAGATGTCAAAAAAACATTTAAACTATTTTTATTAGTTGAACTTTTTTTTTCCATTTTTGTTAACAAGAGTATGAAAACCTAGATTTTTTTGGTACATTTAGAACAGATATAAAATTTGTGATTAATCGTGAGTTAACTAGTGAAGTCATGCGATTACCAATTTTAATCGCCTGATGCCCCTAATTTTTAGTAACCTTTTCTTAAATTGTAAATTTTATTTTTAATAATGTTTTTTATTTTTTATATATATTTTTTTATTAGGGCCGTCGGGCGATTACAATTTTTAAACGCAATTAATCACATGACTTCACTAGTTAACTCACGATTAATCACACATTTAATATCTGTTCTAATACAAAAAAATATTCTAGGTTTTTATACTTTTGTTAAAAAAAAGTGGGAAAAAATGTTAAACTAGAAATACTTAAAAAATAATTTTTGACGTCTATAGCTGTCAATGGCAATGAATAAGTCAATTAGCTTCTTCCATCAGTTTTTTTTTTTTAACAAGTGATGCTATTTTCCATTAACACTTTGGAAGCTGTTTTGCACAATAATAGAAAAAAAAATACACCTATTCATTCAATTACAATCCAAAATCTACTTACCACTGACATGGTTCCTTCCAATCTGGCACAAAGTGATAATAACAGCAAAAAGCACAAAGCTCTTCATCTTGTGCTGCGCTTCCAAAAAGAAAAAAAAAAGTTACGAGAAGAGATAGAAATTATGTTCCTTCAGCTCTAATCTTCTCACACTAACTTGGTGTAGAAGCCTCTCTTTCCTTATGTGAATGAATGTGTTGTGGCTAAGTGATGTTGCCCCCCTCCACCCACTTCTCTCCACCCTCCTCCTCTGTATAAATATTTAGCCCAGATGGAATTATGCTGCTGGGATGGGCGCTGCTCTCAGCCAGTACTAAGACGGGGCAGGCACGAACGACACTTTGACGCTGACTCAATTTCCAGAGTCGGGAAATGATCCTTCCAAGCGCCAGACGCCGGCCACTTACGTGACCTCATAAATTAGATTAATTACAGGCTCATTAAAAGTGCACTACAATAGTTTGGATTTTTGTCGTTAATCAAGTTGTGTGCACAGACAACTTCAAGTTTTTGGGGAAACACTTGCTATTGTTTAATAATCACTGAATGTGGATAAAGCCTGAAGTCATTACAGGGGATTTTTTTCCCCCCTCTGTGTCTTTCAATCATGTTAGTTATAAAATTATTTGAGCAGTGATTATTTTCTTTATACAGGACCGCAATTGATTTAGAAAAAACCCAAGATGCAATTACAAAACAGCATCCATTTTATGTAGAAGACCGCAATTTCTGAGGCTTAAAGCGGAAGTCAACAAAAAAAAAATCTTGACAATGATATGTTCTATGCAGCAAAACTAGTCTAAATATGTTATTCTGCTTAATATTGCGTTAGTGGAATATGAGTTAAGCAGCAAAATCCAGCATTTTTTATCAATATCAGAAGGCGTCCATTTTGTCATTTTTCTGTTGCGTGAAAATGACATCACAGTTGCTCAGGTCTAAGGTAACAACCAATCACAGTTTAGCTTCAGAAAACAGGTGAGCTGTGATTGGTGGTTACCGAGACCTGAGCAACTATGATGTCATTTTCACTCGACAGCAAGTGGCAAAATGGCCGCCCCCTGAGATGGATTAAACGGCTGGATTTTGCTGCATAACTCATGTTCCACCAATGTAATGAATGAATGTCATGTTTAGACTAGTGAGGTCACATATGACATATTATTGTAAAGAAATCTTTAAGATTGACGTCCCCTTTAAATAATGACGTGACATCATTGTCAAATAAAGCCATGGGTGAAGAAGATCGTGCATTGTTGTGAATGTGTGCTGGTTCACATCCATGTCTGTGTTTTTTGTACCTTTTAAATCCCCAAGATCTCAATCACTCAAGAAAACAACCACTGTTGGCTCTACCTCTCTCTATTTCCCAGTCAGTGTGTCTTTTTTTTTAACATCGTGTCATTATCTACGGTGGCAATTGCCACCACACAAGTCATCATTATTAAACACCCGTGTTTGACACACGATGTGGTATACTTTGTATCATGAGCTGTTCTTTTTCTTCTCTGCCAATTCTGATACAAGCTGACAATGTTTTTTTTTCTGTCCAAAGATTTATATTCCAAAACATTGGAGCTTATGCTTGTTTTTATTCACAAGTCCAAGTTTGATCAGGCCTTCTTGTTCTTGAATGCTACCAGTTTTCTTTTTAACAAGTGGTTAACAGTTTGTTGTGAACCCATGTATTTACATTCATGAAGGAATTTCTTGGCTTTAGCTTTTGACAGTAATACGCCAACCCATAATGTTCTGGGGATCATGGGGAAAAAGATTCTGTCATCATGGCCCTCTTTTCGTGCACAGCGCAAAGCTGTTTTTTGTTGTGAGAGTGAACGCAGCTAACTCGATTCTGGCCAGTCGAAGCGGCTCCTCTCATTCCCTTCCAATTCAGGAGATGCTCACGGTCTACATGGCGGAAGAATAACGGACTCACTGGAGTCCATGCAGGAGATCAGCGCATACAAACTACATTCATATGGAATTGTAAGAAGATTTCCACTTGCGGATGATGTTAAGTTGGCCGTTGTGAAGTGGGCATTTGGAGATCACCTTCCACCACTGATCGTGTGTCTGTCTGTCTGTTTAAATCATTAACTGCCATTGACGGCTATAGACGTCAAAAATTCATTTGAACTATCTCTATTAGTTTAATATTTTTTTCCACTTTTGTTAACAAGAGTATGAAAAAAGATATTGTACATTTAGACCAGAAATTAAATTTGTGATTAATCATGAGTTAACTATTGAAGTAATGCGATTAATTACAATTACACATTTTAATCGCCTGACGCCCTCATTTTAATAATCTTTTCTTTTTTTGAAAAAATATTATTTTAAAAACGAAAAGAAAAGATTATTAAAAATTTGGTTTTTGAAAAAAGATTACTTAAAAAAAGAAAAGAAAAGATTATTAGAATTTTGGTCGTCAGGCGATAAAATTTTTTCATTTTAATTAATCACATTACTTAACTTAATAGTTAACTCACGATTAATCACACATTTTATATGTGTTCTGAATGTACAATAACTTTTTTTAGGTTTTCATACTCTTGTTAAACTAAGAAATAGTTCAAATGAATTTTTGACGTCTAAAGCCGTCAATGGCAAAGAATGACTTAAAAAAAATTCAAATTTTGAGCTCCAGACTTCAGGCAGTCATTCACTCCAAAGGATATGTATATATTTACAAAGTCCACTCATCCATCCAGTTTCTATGGGAGTTTTTCTCATTAGAGTCATGGCTGAGCTAAAGTCTATACCAGCTGACTGGTAAAGGCGAAGTACACCCTGAAATAGTTGCCAGCCAATACAATGATATCATATCACTTGGTCCAAATACTTTTGAAGGTCATACCTAAATGTTAGATATCATATTTTTGTCAAAACTCTTAGATTGAAGCCAACACTTCAATCACACCTTGATGACTATCTTTCAAATCCGCAGTCATGGTGTACATAACGGCAAAGCAAAATTCTGTTATTGTCCAAATACTTATGGACCTGACTTCTTCTTAATGTGGTTTCTGTGATAGAAACCAGAGACCGTGATCTCACGCTCTATAACCGGGGGACTTCTTCTAACCAGCATGTGCCAAATCTAATTCATATCAAGTGCCTACGATGATCAGGCCATTCCAGCGTTGCCGCAGTTTATTGACAGTCTGCTTTCACTGTTATCTGATCCAACGGCTGCGGTTGCAATGATTCCCCAACTCTTGTGGTAAATGAAAGCGTGGGAAGGAAGGAGGGAGTGAGGGAAGGTCCTCGGTTCTTCATAGCTAAATGCTAACACAGTTAACGCCCGCATTCGGCATCCGCAGATTCGCATATTACGGATTTTATTTCAGTATTTTTAATGTGGGGTTTTTTTGTTATTTACTTCAAAGAAAAAATTTGGAGAGATGTGAAGGTTTTCTCGCCCATTTTGATATCAATATTAAATGTTTATCAGCATTTTTTTTAAATAATTCTTTGTGTTAAATAATATGTACAGTATATTATCTCCCCCACCCCCAAATGCACTTCACCAGGCATTAATTACAGATAAATTTTCGCTACTTGGGGTCGACTGTACAAAGAAAGTTTACGATGCATTAACCTTCAAAACTACAAAAATGTGAATCTTGTTTTTAAACTCACATTTGTATCTTTGTCACGAGCATGCATAATGTATTTTCGGTAGACAAGCACTTTATAACCTCGCCTATATGCTGTCACATGGCACAAGAAGACGCACTCGTTTTTCTTTTGATTGCTTTATATTTATGGCCTGTAGGTGTTTTTCATTCAAATTAATATTTTTTTCAAGGTCATGGTTAGCAAGTAAGAAATAAAGACACCTCTTACACCTGAATGTATTTTCGTGACTAAAAACGAGGCTCGTGTTGTCACATTACATCCGAAGGCCTCTGCACTCGTTCACCTCCTTACTAGTAAGTCAGTCTGACACCATATTTAATGTTTTCTTTTGATCGTCCCCCCTCCTTTTTTTTTTTTTTTTTAAAGGTAGCACATGTTGTAATATCCCAGTCCTCGCGAAGGATGTCGGTTGCCTTCATTAGTCAACATCCCTAGGGCCTGAGAAGGAATGCCGCCTGACCTGGAAGGGAGCCCGCGAGCCGTGGGTGGGCTGCTTCTTCCACTGGGTGTCTGCCCGTTCACTCATATGGTTTGCATCACAGCTGCCGAGCCATACAAATGAATACAGCATGGCGGAGGGAACGGGGAGCGCCCTCAAATGTATGATCTTTCGCACGTATCGGGGCCCCCCTTTCATGTGGTAGGGCTCCATGACACGGCATGAAAGTGAAGAATTGCACACTAAACTGTGTCCAATCTGAACTGGACATTCAAGTTGAATCATGTGAATGTTTGACTGACCAGGCAGGTGGGGAGAACTCTGGTTGGTAGGCCAAACGTGTTTGTCCTAATGTGATGGAATACATCACTGCCATCTAGTGGAGAAGGTTGGCATCCTAAACAATAGTGTGGGTCATACATTTTCAACACTTGAGATTGGCCAAATTTCCCAAATTGTGACATAGGAGGTTTCAGCTCTACTCTAGCAATATACAGTTTTATTGTCCATGTACAGTCTTCCCAAGTCTGCATGTAGTATTTACGTAATACTGCTGCCGATTTTGCTCAGTTTCATTGCTTAATGCACTAATAAGCGCAGGGCTATTAGGCCTCATTGTGAATTCTTGCATCACATGCACAGATAATCCAGATGACAGCAGGCACTTTGTATTGAATTGGAAACTTTGAAAGTGGACAATAAAAATATTTGGGTGTTTTGCCATATATACAGGCTACAGCTCATTGATTACTGCTAGTGTAGAATGTACACATGGCACTGGCAGTGTGGTATTGATTCATGCTAAATGGCCCACCTGGCAATTGAATCAACCATGGATGGACCGGCGAATCGGCGCCCTGTACTTGGTGCAGTCAATATGGGATCCACTTTCATTTCAACCACCCTAAACAGGATTAAAATAAATAAATAAAACAAAAATAGATAAATGGTACATCAGTTGTTATTGTGCAGCAGTGGCGCACACGCAGTTGCCATGGAGTTTACCAACTGCCAATCCAGGGCGTAGTCTGCTTTTCTTCAAAAGTATGGAGGACCAAAACGGCCAAAATTCAAAATTAATAAATGACTAAATACATAAATAAATAAATGACTAAAAGTCAAAAATAAAAACGGATATAAGAAAAAAAATATATCCAAAAATATAAATATAAATGGAAATATATATAATTATATATATTTTTTATATATCCGTTTTTATTTTTTATTTGAGTCATTTATTTAGCAATTTATTTATTTTGAATTTTGGCAATTTTGGTCCTCCATACAAAATAGCTTATTTGAGGTAAAAAAAATAATTAAAAAAATTACTTGGGAACAGTCCGTGCCAACTTTCTTGTCCTAATTTGACAAAGTCAGTAAAATAGCAGCAGGTACATTGTCAAAGTTCACGTTGAGTTGGTTGGTGCTAGCAGGCTAATATTAGCTTTAGTTAGACTGACTTAAGAAATGTGAATAATATCCTGATGTATTTAGTTGTAGATGTAGTTAACGAAGCTGAAGCCTAAAATAATGTCAACGTGTAATGTCTACTTTCCATCTACCACTTGGAGGATGTGAAGTTTGAAGACTAACGACCAAAATGTTTTTGCGTTAGCTAGTCTAAACCAGATGAGGTCGCCATTTACCTTGCCAATAATCTACACACTTTGAGGCAGTGGGCTATTTGTTGCAGTTGACTGATGGGAATACTACACCCAAAGTGATCATACGTCCTCATGTTGATCAAAACAGCCATTAAATTAAGATTTTGGACTTTCAAATAACTGCTCACCTGCAGTCAACTACAGAGCACACAGAGACAAATACCATTCATACTTACACTGTATTGGCAATTTAGAGTGTTTAAACATGGATGTTTTTAGGATGAAGCTGGTGTTCTCGTACAAAACCCACAACAAGTATGAGGAAAACATGCAAACTCCAGACAGGAGGGCTTGAGACATTTTCATACAGAGGAAGACAACCATTGACACTGTCACTGAGTGGGAACGAGTAAAGCCACGCCACCTGTTTGGAAGTCAGGTAAGCGAACCACTGCGTCATCCATCAATCACGTCATTGTACTGCAGTCAGTTTTGATGGACATAATAACAGTATGTTGCTGTAAATTACAGTGTAAACTTGCACTGCATCATACTGAGAGCTGTTTCTAATATTTCGTCCCACTTGCGAACACCTCTTACCACACAGCGTTTGTATATCGACCTAATGCTAACCGATCCTTGAAATGCATCCCAAGTGTTGTACGGGTGAGTCAACATGATGGGGGATAAATGAAGTTTTCAGTGTGTACGTCACAATGTCAACAAAGTTAAGAGAGCAGTGAGGTTAAAAAGCAGCCGCCTCAGGCGTCCACTCAATTTGAGCCTCATTTTGATTGACGGCCCTCTTCCTCTGCCACTTTGACGCCGCCCTCAACCTCTCCGCTTCCTTCCTGCGCATGCAAAGTCTCCCTGGTGCTTCATTAATGGAGAAGGTTAATGTCAGCACACGCTCTGCTCATACAGCTGCCCCCCCTCCATCTTCTTCCTTCCTCTTCACCTTCATCTCGGAACACCCACGCCCCTCGGCTCCCCCGCCCACTTGCCGATGAGAGCAGCATGCCGAGGCAGTCGTGACTGAGGGGAGCCCTCCCTTCCCCTCCCCTCCCCTCCCCTCCCCACCACGCCACCACTGCTGCCGCCACATGGCCTCCGGTCGGGCTCCATCTGCATGCTGCTCTATAAACAGATGTTCCAGAGAACATTTGGAACATCAGCCGGAGCTCAAGTCACGTCAGGTTGAGTTAAAAGACGTAAGCAAACGAATGGCCAAGTGTGGACGACAGTTATACAATAACCTGACAGGAGGATTAAAGCACTTAGGTAGGCCCACCTGCAATCCATTGTTTTAACTTTTGGAATGAAACAATCTTATTTGGGAATGAAACACATTCTATGTAGAATGCCATAAACCCCTATCCCCTTTAACGTGTTTGGGAATTTGGCAGACCATGTTGTGCTATGCTAGGTGTTCCAGCGCGTAGACTTAAACTTTACATCAGACGAAAGCTGGTCTAAATTGTGGCGCAGGTGCTGTATTTGATCAAAGTGCAGGCTGGCAGATTCTGAGCTGTGCGGCGGATGTCGTATTTCAGTCCTAAATATGACAAAAGCATGCACCGAACCCTCTGAATCATTGTAGAAATAATTTCATTGAACACATTTATTATGCCTGCTAATTATGCAAGGCTTCTGAAATAAAAACCTCAGCCAACAACAGCCTGATTGCTCAGTGTTGTTGGCGGGAGTATTGTAAAAGAACATACTTCCTTTTTCTCAGTTACAACCATCACACTATCCATATTTACTCTTCAAATTGATATGAGAAATTGAAACTTGGCTTGACTTCTCACCTGACTGTGACTCACACGTACTGTGTGGGCAGAGAGTCATTAGTTTCTGCCAATGTTCCAAGAGTGGTTGAATGCATTAGTTACAGACAAAACAGCAAATTTGCATCATGTGCTAAGATGAAAAAGCCTGACATTAAAATTTTTTGAATATCTTTTGAGACACCAGTCCTGGAACTTTTCTGACACACTTTGTACAGTAAAAATACATTTTCACAACACATCTACAGTACCTGGCAGCATGACAAATCTTAGCCGAAAGCATTCTCACACTGAGTCAATGGAAGTCGACTGCTGTGCAGTATGAAGACGTTTTAAATTTTGCACCAGATGACGTCAAAAATGAAACAGCGTGAATCCATAAAAAAACGCATATGAGGGCAGCCAGACAAGCTAATCAATATCACCGATTTAATAATACACTATTCTGTAGTGTGTTACTCTGGCTCTCGTGTGCAACCTCGGAAGTGTAAACAGCCTGGAGAGGACGTGAGAAATAAACATCCTCATTATTAGTATTTTTACTTGCCAAATTAAGAAGGTCAGCAAGCCTTGAGCACTTATTCCGCATTCAGGATGAATTGAATACTAAAAATGCCAACAATATAACTTTAATAACTTTGCTAGTACGCTTAATAAAGAACACATTTCACAAAATTCTCCATTGAAAGGAATTGAAATGCCGTTTTTTGTCCCCCAAAATATATTTTTGTTTTGTATTTTCAATAAGAAAAATACACAGCATTGTATAAAGGCTTAATAAAAAATAATTTTATAATTTTTTTATTTTTAATTTTTAAATTGTTTTTATTTTTTAAAAAAGAGAAAAAATAAAAAATAAAAAATAAAAATAAAAATTACAAAACAGAATACAAATAAATAAACTACTTTTATGAATTGTAATTACTGTAAGTATTGTAGAATTAACATGTACCTTTAAGGGGTGTGGCTTAGTGAGTGAGTGCATCGGGATGTGAGTTGTGGCCCACAACAGCTCCTTGCGAGTGTTCTCATTTAAATGTTTGTCCCGTTCAAGAGCTGTGACTCTCCTTGCCCACCTGGGAGGGCATTACAGTTACTATAGTTGCTCCATTTTTCACTTCACTCCATTTGTATTTGAATTGCAAAACAAAACACCCAAAAACACAGCAAAAACAGGAAAGACAATTTGTCTATATAATGTTATTCTTTCAGGAAGAGGTTTCATTGAGTCTTTTGAGCTGCTCAGTGAGCCACATGCTGCTTCACCCACACTGAAATCCTTTTACTCCCACGTAGCAGCCACCAGCCAGCCCGGGTTGTTAAAAAAAAATAAAAAATAAAATAAAATGTGTCCACCACGAAGCCCCTTTTGATGACACAAGTGCTGATGCTCCAGCTGGCAGCAGTTACCATGGCAACAAAGGACTGAGGCGTAGCTGAGTCTTTTGTTACATGAACACCACCACTGGATAGATCAATCAATTGAATTCACACACCGTCTGAATAAACTATTTATATATAACTTAACCACCATTTCAGTGACAAAATACAATGCTTTTGCAGACATTTTGTACACATTTGTACACATTCACCATCTCTCTTTGCATTCAACTTTTCATTGAATGTCCTCCAAATTGCTTAAACACCATGTGATCCCACCTGAGGTTGACACGGATATGAATGGAAACTACTTGCAGCTGATTCCCACGTTTAGTTTCCCCTTTTTCGATCATTCGTTGACAGGGTGATTAATGAGTCTCCTTTTCACCTCCCCTTTCAATCAATCTCAGTGCCGGGACATGGTTTGATTCACACGGTGCCAGGCGCCACGGGTACCGGTAGACGGGCAGTCGGGCACCGCGATAAGCCTGCCGCTTTATTAATATTTCAATGTATGGATCTTTTGAATTCATTAGGCGTCGTCGTGTCAGTTATTATGAACACGAGGGGAGGGCCCTCGCCAATATCCATGCAGTATTAATTAGTTGAGTCAAGTCGTCTTTATTTATATAGATGATTGAACACACCTGCTCCTAACAAGGCTAATGGCAGCTCATGCTACATAAAATAAAATTGGAACTTGCTACATGAAAAGTTGTGTCTCGATACAGAATTATATTATGTCCTCTTTCCTTTCAATTTATTTAGATTAAAAAAAAAAATAATAAGGCTGGCAAAGAAGATGAGATTCTGTTGTCAACACAAGCATCCGAGAAGAAACATGCAAACGAAAACTATCTTTAGAAGGCTCACATTCAACCAAGAACTACCTTTTGTGTGTGTGAATAAAGTCATAATACAAGTCCTAAACTAATCATCAAGTAATATTACATGAAAATTGTCACTACTAATAGTCATAATTTAAACAAATTTACAAGAATAAAGTTGCACTAATATGAGAAAAAAAAGTGTGATTTTGTCTGACTTAAGTTGTAATACTACAAGACAAGTCAAATACACATCTTTTTTACAAGAGTGAAGTTATCATGTTAGACGAAAAGTAAATCAAGAGAACAAATTAACAATATCACGGGATTTTAGTATTACATGAATAAAGCCACCATTTTCCAAGAACAGATGTAATTCTATGAGAAAAGTTGGTTAAAAGTTATTATGTGGCTAAAGTAATAGAATTCAAATACATTAAAAGTCACAATGTTACAGAAAATCCCATAATTATATAATAGTTTACAAGAAATGAAGTCGTAACATGAAAACATTTTTAATATTTCAACAAAAAACATTACGGAAATATATAATATTTTTGTTTATTTCCTACTTTTACAAGAAGAAAGTCATCATTTGACAAGGAAAAAAAGTTTTACGCAAATAATTATTTTTCTCTCTCAAAAAGAAAAAAAATTTTAAGCCATAATTTTGCAGGAAACAGTGTAGTCTTGAGATACAAGTTTGATTTGTTCCGTGAATACGGTCGTAAAATATCATTTTTATGAGGCCTGCAAGTGCAGGTAGCCCATGAGTCACTCGCCAAAGAAGTGTGTCAAACTCACAGGTGTAATTGCCTTTTAAAGCTCTTTTACGTAAGTGCACGGTGGAGGTGGCGAAGTACAGTAAGTGGAGAGTGAACGTGTGGGTTGCTGCTTGCGAGAAAAAAAAGAAAGCAATATCAAATAAATAGAATGGAAAACAAAAGGCAGCCTGCGCACAAGGACGGCGATGATGACAAAACGCCACCTGGATGCGCGACCAGGGCACAAAAAGAATCGTTATATCCCAGAATACGCCGTTCTACCTAAGCACTCGTGTCACTGTCATTTTGAAAAGCACTTCACACACACACACACACGCATACACAAAGTGTCACCATGTTGTGTTAGCTGTTACAAAACGAATGGACTTCACGCTGCTTTCATATGCTGTGTTCAATGTGTCTGGCAAAAGGTAGGACAGTCGATACATAACTGCTCTTTTGTTCCTATTGTTGGAACACAATTTAGAGAATGATGATTTTGTTTTTCAAAACTATCGTGGGGTGAGGAGGCAGGCCGAATTTATGTCACCGACTGGTTGCCCTTGTAGGCTACTTACTGCCCACTTGAAATGTTATGAATGACAAACCGGATGTGAATGGGAAGGAGGGCCAGCTGTTTCTGCCTAATTAGGGACAAAGAAGCTCCTTTTGTGGTTTTGTCTTTGCTACATTGTGGGGGCCATACACACGTGTTTTTTTTTTAAGGTTTAACCACTATTGTGGGGACCAACTTGAAATTGTGGGGACATTTTGGTGGTCCCCACAAGTTCAGACCTCTTTTTGAGGGTCAAGACTTTGTTTTCAGGGTTTAGGTTTGAATTGGGTTATGGTTGAGGTTAGGGTAAGGAATGGGGGCAGGCAATCAATTTTGATGGTTGGGGTTAGGGGAAGGGGCTAGGAAATGCATTATGGTAATGAGATATCCCCGCGATGATACAAAGACAAGTGCGTGTGTGCGTGTGTGCGTGTGTGTGTGTGTGTACTGAAATGAGAAAGAGTGCGCACACACTTCATAATGAGACAACAGCAGTCATGATTGAAATATGAAAATATGATCTATAATATATCATATTTGAACTCTACCATTGTATCCCACAAATAAATCACATCCAACAAACTAAAGGCAATGTTTAAAGTATGATTTTAACTGTCATGCAAGTGAACTAATATATATAAAGGGAATGGGGAAAAAAACACTTAGTCAAAATGTATTATGTGTTGTAATTTTGAGAATGAAGTAATAATATTGCACGGATTAAATTGTAACATCACAAGAATAACGCTGTATGAAACGCTAGGAAAATTTGGTCAGAATATTAAAAGAATCAAGTCATAACATTATGAGTCAAAAGTCATAATATCACAAGAAACAATGTCAAAGGACTAAACTAAGAATTTTACAAGACAACAATCAAACTATTGTCATCATTTCTTTGTTAATATTAGAGAGGCAAGAGCAATAATTTTTTTTTAAAACTTTACTTGGACAAACAATACAAAGTATGTTTCTGTATGGCCTTGATAATGCCAGACTTAACATCATTTGTGCTGCAATCTTTCCTTTCTGTCATTTCAATGAGGAAATGTTATCCTCTCACGCGTACAATAATGACTCGTCACGAGTCGGACATAGTGACAAAAGGTTGCGCCGGCACGGTTTCATCGCACCCATTTGCAACCTGCTCCATCGAGCTGCTCTGTCACGTCGCGTTCCTGTTCCTCTGACAGGTCCAGAATAATGTTTTTATTAACAGTGATAAGTGGTGCCGAAACTTCATCTTGGTCTCCTCTCTGGGGCAAGGTTGTTTTGTTTTGTTTTGACTTGAGATGCGAGCAAGCTGAGTTAAAAATGCTAAACATGGCCAACGAACTTAACAAGCAAGCAGATAGTGAACAATTCTTCAGAAAAGAGGCCAAGTGTGTTTGTTTTGTGTTTAGATGAATTGCATTTCTATTCATTTCAATAAGGAACAATGATTTAAGTTACAAGTATTTTGTGGTACGAGCGTGGCCATGAAAGGAATTAAACTCACAAGTCAAGACAGCGCCGTATTTATTTACCAGCCCGTCTTGTTTTATTGCGTTAGCCTCTCTATTGGAACATTTATTTTTTTCCAGCGTCGAGTGTAACGAACGAGCAGCCAGGAAGAGAGCGCGTGTCCACACAGGAGCCAATTAAATTAAACACCAGGGGCCGGGCCTTTCTTTGTCTCTTCGCTTGTGTGCTTTTCTCCCGCCTGCGCTGCACGGGAAGACGGAAACATTCCCTTTCATTTTGTGTCACGGAATAGCTCTACTGTCATACTATACAGTTCAATGTGAGAGTACTCCACCTCATTTCCCATTTCCCAAACACACACTCACACACACATATATATATATATATATATATATATATATATATATATATATATATATATATATATATATATATATATATATATATATATATATATATATATATATATATATATATATATATATATATATATATATATATAATGTAAAAATAAATACAGTGGAACCTCGGAGTTTGAACTCGTACAATCCGGACTTCAACCAAAAAATCTGAGTAAAAAATGCGGCACGCAAGGACCGCTTAGTATTCTAACAATATGCCCAATGTAAAATACACAAACTGAGCACTGAACTAAAGCTAGCATTAACATAGTATTTATCATCCACTGATGCCATCACACCACAACAGGCAAGGTAAAGTATTTTTATTGTTTGAATACTGTACTGTACTGTAAATGTAAAAAACATAAATAGAAATTAAAATAAGAATTTTCTGTTTTTGGAGCTTGGGAACGGATTAATTGCATTTACATTATTTCCTATGGGAAAAAAATGTTTTGGAGGTTGAACAATTCGGATTTTGAACACTTGACAGGAACGAATTATGTTCAAACTCCGAGGTACCACTGTAATAATAACAATCAAGGAGCCACTCAGAGTGTGCGCAAGGGATCCCCGCTCTTAACCTGGCAGTAGTCAGATTGATATTGTGATTCACTCAAGGGACTTCTCCACAATATCAGTCTGGGACTGCTCCGCGTTGATTTGCTTGGGAAAGGCGAGACATTGTGTACAATACTTCCAGCTGATTGGACAATGCGGCATCTTGTAAGCGTTTTTTTTTTTTTACCAATCAAAGGCCATCGATCAAAATGACGTCTTCGTTCTCGTCGAACCAGTGGTTCGGATCGGTGGAAATCAATGGGCTCGGGACAAGATGTATTCTCGGGAGCTTGTGAACTCACAAATACCATCCACGCATATCTATTCACCTAAACATTCTCATTCATGATACAATGGCGTGTTATTTCCAAAAGAACAATGTGCGATGTTTAGACACGCTGTGGGGAAAAGGCTGGCAGAGCTGCAGCTCGGAAACACATTTGACACGCTGACTGACACCTCTGACATTTCATTTCAATGACGGCGAGCAAAAAACAACAACACAGTCGCCGATTACATAGCCTTTAAGCACATGAGTCATCGTGCCTCCAAATGCACACTTTCGTGGTAATGGAAATGAATGTTGTGAGATGGGAACATAAGAATTCCTGAAGCAATAAAAACTTATAATGAAGAAGGTGGGAGGCCAGACTTTGTCCTGCGTGGCTTTTACTTATCGAGGCCATCCGAGCTTAACACCCACGCGCAGCATTTCAATACACAATGCCTTTCATTGGTCTACCACTTTATCTCCGCTGATATTTACATTTCATTATTTATTTTGGGCAGCGCGACACCTACGCACGCGCGCCCACCCTGCCCTCAATGACCCTTCTCCACAACGTTTTATGGAAATGGTACATCACAACAACCCCCGTCGGTTGCCTGCCTGCCAAAACCGGCCGCTTGAAAATTGCACATTAGAAGGAGCGCATGCCTTTAGGTTGCCATAGCAACAGGGTGAGTCATTCTGCTGCAGTCAGCTTATAGGCACACTCACGGTAACTGTGTGTTTCACCTCCGTTTCACCCACCGACGCTTTGCGATTCGATGCCGATGTCTTCCAAAAGGGTGTCAATTTGTTGGCGATGGCTCCGGTTTTAACGGGCAGGGTGATAATGAGGCTCTCGCTTTGATTGCATATTTATGGGTCTCGCTAATCAGTAAACCCGCAGCTGAGACCCCCGCTGTGACGGAGGGGCTATGATGAGGAGGGCGAAGGGAGAATGACACACCCGATGCTGATTTGTTGCCAAAGAACACTTGTTAGCGCTGATTAAAAGCTTTATTTGCTAGTTCACGCTGCTTGATTGGCATCATACGTTGTTGGTTCTCGGACTTGAACAAATGACGCCTTCGTTGGAAAGTAGGAATTTTTATTTGGAGCTTTCAAGGACCCAACCTAAAAATAAATCTAATCAGATAAACTAATACAGATATGATGGAGTGAAATATTGTTCAACAGGAGGATGGAAAGCTAGCACAACATTCAGGGGAGCTAGTGGGTCTGTTGGAGCCAATTTGGACCCTGTTGCTAACCAAAACAACATCACGGAATCAGCATTTCAGATGAACGAGCTTAAGTTACGTGCGTTACGGTTGGCTTGGAAGGTGGTCACGAGTCACGACTTGCAGTCCTCTTTCTGGTCCTTCATAGCAAGTGAAAACAAACTACAGAGGGGGGGGGGGGGGGGCTTTATTTACAATTACGTTGGCGATTCAACCAAAATTGCACATAAGTAGTATATCACTAATCTGCCATAACGGCATCAAATACAGTAAATAGGCCAATCTAGGCCATAAATATAAACCAATACAATAAAACCATGTATGGCAGTAACTGAGTATGCCATTTTGTGCTGTCTGACGACATATTCGTACGCTGCAGCGCAAGCTAGTTCTTTGCGCACTATTAATAAGCTCAAAATATATATCATAAGACAGGTACTCCTGAATAGAAATCCATTTAAAAAAAGGGTGCTAGTTTAAATGTAACTTATTCACTCCCAGCCATTTTCGCTGAAGCAACCCCCTTTGCTCCCGGCTGTTTTACTGGATTTTGGCAGATTTTGCAATACCCACAGAATATTGTGTTCTATTGCTATAAAAACATGGAACCTACCAAAAGAAAGATTAGAGTCTCTTCTTTCATCAGGAAAAAAAAAAGTATACTTGTATCTGTTTCCGTTTTGCAGCAATTAGCATTAGAATATAGTTAAGTTTCATCATTATTCACAAACCTGTTGAAAACACTGGGGAAAATAGCTTTTTGAAACATGGTTGATCTCTTATACTCTGCTGCCAACTGCTGGCCGTTTTTTGTAATAACTGCCATTGCTTTAAGTGACCTCTTCAGGTCAGAGGCGGCATCAAAGCCTTCTGTATGCTCTAGTATGAAAAAAAACACATAAAAAACGTATAAATAAGTTTTTGGAATTATGTCAATATTTAAAATAGAACATTTATATGCGATTTTGGGAGCAAGCACCAAAAACCTCCAAAAATAGTGATTATAGTAGCAGTTGTTTCTACATTACAAACACTGGGAAATCCCAAGAGTGGTCTTGTTTTTAATCCTTGTAACAAAGAATCTGGATAGCCGCTGTTGCTTTCACACTAAACAAGATCAGCTTCCAAATCATAAAAAAAAAAAGTAAGATGTTACCCGGAACAGAGCGTACAAGAATAACATTCGGCAAAGAACCACATGCACAGCTAAAGACATTGTAATCTGATCACGTTTAGCAACCTGCTCTATTAGATTTCCGTTACAAAATACAAAACTCTTTGACCACTGTTTCTAGTCGTACTTGCAACGTTTGAGCCATAACTTTCCAGCAGACGGAAAGAAAAGAACTACTGACAAGATTAACAAAGCATATGGACCAAAGCCTCTAAGAAGAGAATAAATGAGGCTTTAGGGTTATGGCAACACAAGGTAGCACAGGCTAACAAGCTCTGTACAAGCTGACAGTGTGTGCCATCAAGCCATCGTATCTCGCCGGGGTTTAATTAACTGGTGGCTGCGTGGGGGCGTGCGGCTGTCAAGCCGTCACAGTTGACATGCAATAAATTGGACCGGAACTTTTAAGTTCCCTGGAGAGACGGAGAAGGATGGTGAGAAAAGACGGGAAAGGAAGATGGTAGAAAGATTTTTTTTGAACAAAGGAGGAGGTGGGAAAAGTGCGTGGGTTGGACGTGAGGGAAAGAAACAGCATAATTGTCTTTTGAGGGTGATGATAGGATTGCGTGGGCGTGAAGAGGGAGAAGATAAAGGGAGGGGGGGGGGTGGTCGGTTTTCCTCACAGCGTCCCTTTGGGGAGGCGAGGTGTCGCAAGGAGGAGGGCGAAGAAGAAGACGTGTTCATTCATGTGTGTGTATTTTTCTACCGTGTCTTGAAATGTGCCACGCGTGGGCGGACCGGCGAAAAACACGACGCGAAAAAGCGGGCAACGCCGCAATTATTCGTGCATTCCAGATGGATGTGTAACACTCGTGAATGGAGTTGCCAGAATAATGATCACATGATATGACGCAATACTCATATTAGCACTGGGAACACCCTGCGGAGACACAAAATACTCGAGATGGTAATTTACCCATCTTGACATAAAAGGGTCTTCAAATAAAGGCTAATTTTCATCCATCCATCCATCCATCCATGAATAAATTTTTGTAAAAAAAAAAAAAACACATTAAAAGTCGGGATGTAGGTTATCATAATTTGTGCATGAATGGAAGAAATCAACCAGTAGCACCACAGGACTGTGTTTAGTCACTTTGGAGCGTTCACTCTCTAGTTTTTAGACTAAATATAATATTTTCAGTGAAGTGTTTCCCTTCGTAATCGTAGCATTCGTAACTTTTCTGGATTAATGGCCAGTGCCTTTTGCCCTCTATATCCGATGAGTAGTTTTTGTGGTCATAGATGACTCAAAATCACTTCAAAGCAATATTCCATTTCCATCTTCCAATTGCTCGAGAAACATGTTAGAGAGCATGTGTTGTGTGGCATCGAAAACGCTGTCCGGGGGAACCGATGAAATAAATAAATAAATATAGTAGAGGCCGCTGCGGCAGCTACTTATTTGAAATCACTTCCTTCCATCAGAGCCATTGTTCCCCTAATGAGCCTCAGAGTCCACTCAGCCTCAAGAGGCGAGAGATCTAATCTGGGCCGTCTGGAAAAGGAGCATCATCCTCACCATAGAGCCCAATAATAAAAAAAAAGAGACGAAGTGCATTTAGTTCCTCTCCTCAGGAGGTCAAGTGATTGGTTTGGCTTGTTTGTACGTTCTCTCAGCAAGATTGTGTTACGCATTATGTAGAAGAGTCATCAACATTCTAAGAAAGCAATCACAATTTTATTTTTACTTTGGGTTTATGGATAGATTTCATGTAAAGATTCAACACAGGAATGACTGAAAAACACTGTAATGTGCATGCCAGGCCAGTAGTTGGCGATAATAGATAAATGTGCATTAACTGCAAATCCCACCGAGTCTTTTCCAAAGCAGTTTTGAGAATAATGATGAAAACTCATTCAATGTGCTTGCTTGATAAGCATTCAAAGCAAATATGTTGGTCCACCTGTTTGTCCCTTTAAGGCCATTATAGGCGAGCTGTGAGGTAAGAAAAAATAAATGTTTATCCTCATTTGGGATTTTAAGATGGTGACACCAGCACAATCCCAATCCAGTGTGTTTCGTCCAGTTTTTTCACAACCACTTACAGTAAATAAGCTATTACCGCTCCAGTGTGCACACTTTCTGTTAGAACTATACAACTGTAATCAATTCCAGGACCAAAAGGTAGAAACCCTGCCACAGTTTGGCTTTAGCCACAGGTGCTTCTACTCAACCGAGCTTAACTGCGGGTTGAGGAGAAGCGCCAACTGTGGCAGGCTTTTTCCTTTACAATTTTTTTTTACATTAGTATGTTTACCTCACAGTCAACTACTCTGAGACCAATTCTAGACTAGGGTCCTCCTGTGTAGAGTTTACGAGTTTCTCCCAAAAAAAAAGAAAAAAAAAGAAAAAGAAAAGAGAAGCAAGTTAGATTAATTAATTAATGAAGACTCTAAATTGTTCATCAGTGTGAATGATTGCTTGTCTAAAAGTGGCTTGCAGTTGGCTGGTGATCAGTCCAGGGTGTACATAACTCTCACCCAATGTCAGCTGTAATAGACTCCAGTTCACCTGCAACCCTACTGAGGACTCGAGGCATAAAAGATGGATGCTTCTTATCAATTTGCCCCACCCCCCTTTATATGTGTAGGATAAATGGACCCAAAAATATCCATCCATCTATCTCATAGAAAACACTTCAGTTACAACTAATCTGTTCATATGAATGTTCGGTTCAGTTGGACACAAACTAATATATCTGCATGATCAACTCAAAATGGTGATTTAAGTTTTAGTGCCAGCGTGCTGAATCTTGATTTTCCGGGAACTTCATCCTTCAAACCTGAACTGCAGATGCACCGCATTGCAACAGGCTCAGAAAGGAAAGAAGGAGACACGAAACGAGGGCTTCCCCTCCGCTGTTGTCCTTTATATTCAACACCACGCTCTGCAGCGGATCCCCTCGCTGCGCATGAGGCAGGAAGCCCGAGGGAATTGTGTTCTATCATCAAAACAGGGTTTATAATCAAGCAAAGAGATCTAGGAGCAAAACATGATTGGCTATGGGGTACATTGTAAGTTGGCAGGCATCACCTCCGCTGTCATCTTTCTCAGAGGCAGACGAGGATACACGGACGGGAAACACAAGGATGTCGGATGCAAGGCAAATAAAGCCCTCTCTGTTGAGCCTCATGCACAAAAAATCATGCCTTTCATAGAATTCCAACAAAAACCGCAAACATTCGTGAGAGCGAGCCTTTTATCTCACTGCTATCGCAAAACTGCAAACCTCCACAAGACCAGGACCGGACCTACAGTGCATGAAGGGTTGGCCACAGTCCCGTGCTGCTTAAAACATGGATTGACATGTCTAGCGCTTTCACACTCAAAAGCACATACAAAAATATATTTAGCTACTCGTGAATAACAACATTGAAGCAGATTGTGCGAGAAAATCTATGACGTTTTGCAAACTACACTATTATTCTATCTGACCACCATGTATAGAAAATGATGCAGTTTTCATGTCAGCACTAATAGGAGCAATGCTAGCAGCTAGCAAGCTAATTACCCATGGAATGGAAAGTGTCAGTGTTTTATAATGCAACTTTTGTGACTCGTTTCTGCTTACATAGAGTAAAGTAAGTACAAAACCAGGCAATAAATGTGAGAGTCCCAACTGATGATTAGGCAAACTAGTGATCAGAGCAACTAGCTTAACCTGAAACACCTGGCGGGATTCGACGCATGTCAGAAGATATTATATATGTGTGTCTATGAAATTCAGAACATTTTTAAAACGGTAGGCTTGAAACAACTCCTACTGTGGCATTAAAAAAATCCTATAAATAGTAATAAAATAACTTAATTTATAGTAGTATTTTGTTATAGATTAGTCAACACCTCTACCACTTTACTTGCAACACAGTGGAACAGCGACACCATTCCATAACTTAACATTACTTACTAGAAGACAAAACAAAAATCAATGTTCAACTGCGTCATAACATTCGACTCTCGAAATTATTCACCAATGATCTAGAAAATTGAATTACCACCAAGCGATACAGTTTGATTCATTTTGGTATGGTATGACGCTCCTTTTTTTTTGTTTTTTTACATTCCTTACCCTCAAAAGTTGTAAAGGGAATATAAAAAAACAAAAACAGGTCTGTTTTAGTGAGAGTACGGAATTGTTTGACAGTGGTAGAGTGGAGTTACACATACCACTGCCATTTGATTGGTTCACAGATACTTCTGTGACAACGGAAGACAAAAATAGGTGCCATTTAAAAATGACCATGGATGCAAATTTTCTTATTTGCATATGCATGCATCACCAGACTTTTTCATTGTAGCTAACACTCTTAGATTTGAATGATTTGTGTCCAGATAAGGGTTTAAAACATTACCAAAGCAAAGCAAACTGAAACGTACCGCCTGGTTGGTTGGGTTATCTAATTTCAAATTCATTGTGAATCATCAAAACTGAGCCATGAGTGTTTATCAGTGGCTATGGGGTTGACCGTGAAGACGAGTGGAGCTACACCGGACTGTGATCTGGAGAAGCATGTGTAGCCGTCACAGTCAAACACTCAGTCGCTGTGTCCTTGGTCTTTCGAAGGCCCGTATATAGCCTCTCGTCTAAGTTAGCAGTCAGTTTGTCCGTGAGCTCTGCTGTGATGGTTTGTGGGCCGTAGCCTGATGAGTCAGGTGGCTGAATGGGTGACCGCTCGTCCGAAGGTTCTAAAGAGTGTCCGGGCAGTTTGCTGTCCTCCTGAGTCTCTGGATGCTCACTCTGCCCTTCGTCTTTCTCAGGGACTGTTGGTTGAAGATGTGGTGATGATGTGTGGTCTTCGGTGGAACCTTGCTCTTTCTCCTTCCCTACAACCTCGCTAGTTGTAGTCTCTATTTTGGGAGTTTCGGGGGTGCTGCCGTCGCTGGTCTCCTCATCGGGTGCACTGACAATGCGGGGGAGTATGCTATGGTAGCTTGTATCCATTGGGCAGTTAACACTGTCACCCCTCCGAAGTGGAGTTCGTTGTCTCTCGAAAGAGGAATGGAAGTGTCTGACACCAGGATCGCTCCACTGTTTGTGTCTCTGCCACTGCTTTCGAAGATGGATTCGGGACCGGTGCTTCCTTAGCGGTGATTCCTGCTGGTCAAATTGAGGGTCGTGTCGGAGAAACTCGTGGAAGAGCGCATCCGTTTTCTCATCAATGCTGTAGTCTCTCCGATGAAAGGTTGTAGGTTGAGTGGGAGGTTGTGAAGCCTCCCGAGGGGTGATCATCTGACCGTATGGAAACCAGGTCTGTGGACCGACACCAGTTTCTATGGAAACACCTCCACTGGCGCCCAGCAATTGCTCATCGCCAGGATCTTCCTCAAAGAGGTGAGACTCAAAGCTCTCACCGATCGTGCCAGATCGCCCTGCCTTGGTGAAGTGGTGCCTCTTCTCATGGGCTGTTCTCTCCTTCGGGCTGCTGCTTCCAAACATCCGCAATTCTTCAGCGCCACGAGAAGGGGCCTCTATTGATGCGTAGCCACTATCCATTTGCAGCAATTTACGAGTACTCGTCTCACCGTCGCTCCCCCCTCGCTCAGATTCAGTACTTTGTTGTTTCCTACTTCTTCCACCCTTTGCCCCCATTGTCTCATCCATGTACACCAAAAACTCCTTGTCATCCTCCGCACCTTCTGTTTCATCCCCTAAATCCTGGGATGAGCAGCTGGGGAGCTCTTCTCGTTCTTTTTCTGTACACACGCTGTCAGCATCGCTGCAGACAGAGTTCCTATCATTATTGCTGCTTTGGTCAGAGGCAGCATATTGTTCCAGTGATGCACGTAAGGTCCAAATGTCTCTGTAAAGTGTCTGGGGGTCCTGCGGTGCTAGAGGCTCAGAGCTTTCCCTTGTCCCCAGGGAAAGCCCTTCATCTTGGGGATCAGGGGACAGGCCAATCACCCCTGGTCCAGTATGGCTGCAGGTGGGCTCCACCATCACCTCTACCTCTACCCTGTGGTTGCGCACAGGGAAAGAGGAAAAGGAAACATGCAAAATGACAGTGTCAGAGCATGAATGAATATTACATTCAACGGCTGTTTTCACAGAGCACGGAATGATTGTTATGACTTGCAATGGCTGCCGTGGCATGTCCTTACACTTAGCTGAGTACTACAGTATTTAGTGACTTGTTCAAATATATGGAACCCCGAGGAAGCCCTGCAACGCTGACCCTGTTGCATATCATCGCTGAACATTTTTGCAAAATGATTGCAAAGCGAAGCAGTGGACAGGATGAATGGCAAGGGAATTAAAGATACCTGCCGAGGGAAGGGGGTGGTGCAGATGGAGGAGAGAGCACAGGCCGACCGGGACAATAGGCGATGTCTTGGGTGCGGGCGATGTACTGGATGAGGTCAATGTGGTGTGTGTCGTTGTCGTCCTGGTCCATGCTCTCACTGGCGGCCCGTTGACGCTGGAACTGCCTTCTCTTCGGTGAGCCTGACTCACGGCAAGCGCAGAAAGCAGATGAAGTTAAGAAAGTTTAGTGACAGTAGGCTGGGAACTGATACCTAATTCTGAATAAATCTACCATCAGCTGTTCAGGCATCTGTAGGAGATTTTGAGATCATCTTTGGAAAAACTCATTTTGCAGTCGATAGTGTGTGCGTGTTGTGTGGTGGCAGGAAGGATTCACTCAGGGGCTTAAATTGACTTGGAACACCCAAACTTTGAGTCACCAAGCCATCTGTCCTCTGTGTTGTTTGTGCATATCCAACCAGTCAGAGCAGCCAGAAGGACTCTCACAGTTCATTACCGCGGCACTCTGGTTCATATTTGTCTTACACCGAAGCAGCTAAGCCAAACAATGGAATATATTATTATTATTGTGCCACAATACATGACGGGCATGAAACTAGAAGTATGGTTACGTAAATAAGCTCTTTCAATGAAGAACTTTCTCAGTTTTTTACATTCAGTTGTCACTTAATCAGCACTGTAACGCTGGAGTTATGCGAAGAGTATTTTGTTACTTTTGAGTTTACGGCAAAATGACTGGAGCGTTGGACATAACGGATTTACATGGCATCTCTAAGCAAGCCTAATGTTTTGTACTTGGACTGCACATGCCTTTCTGAAAGGGTATTCACTTATATAATTACAAAGAGCTCGGAGGATTGGGCCACGTTTCTTGTTATCCAATAGATATTAAAATGATTCTACAGGAATCCACTTCACTCAATGGAGTGTTTGTTACCTCTCATGTCCAGACTTGAAGCTCTCTGGCTGCTGTCCAGCTTCCATTTCTTAATCTTGAAATAGGGACTGGCCCCCTCCAGGCTTGCGTGGCGCCGAAGTTTAGTGAAAAACTGCTGTACTGGACCTTGGCCTCCTGGGCTGCTGCTCGGAGGGGGGACAGTGCTGGCGGGGGCCGTCCCTCCTCC
Organism: Leptonotus elevatus; assembly: GCF_054856555.1. Classification (NCBI taxonomy): domain Eukaryota; kingdom Metazoa; phylum Chordata; class Actinopteri; order Syngnathiformes; family Syngnathidae; genus Leptonotus; species Leptonotus elevatus. Next base: position 14,319,331 of record NC_141249.1, on the reverse strand, counting down.
CGTACTGATGCTGCAGCCTCGACCCCGGGACCCTGCTGCGATCATCTCCATCTGAACAGACGGAATGCAGCATTGATGTTCTACCTCAGGCTCTTATAGATATGCCTCCAGATATGTGCGGAGTAATATAATGGGAGGTGACTTACAGACCCTCCGTTTGTCTTAGCAGTAGCATTTGCACTAAAACTGGCCCCCACCACAGTTGAGTTGAGAGTGTCTCCGGGGAGAGCAGAGCTGGAATTGGGGCTCAAGCTGGTCAGTGCAGTTTGCGGCAGGGGACACAGCATGGGCTGAAGGGGTTCAAACACAAGGTGAGTCGAACTATTGCATCACAAAATGAATAATCAGACTGGACTGGCAAAAAAAAGGTACCATTACTATATTTTTCCCAACTCCACCTATGAGTAAGGGTCAAATCCAGACTCACTCCACTCCCAGGCTGCAAGATCAGGTGATGGAACCAGTTTTGTTTTGTGCTCTCGTCCTGACTGAGGTGACTGATATTCACCACTGGAGTACGTCATGAGCAATGACGCAACAGGGCAAAAGTAACCGGTTGGGCGTGTCACCTGGAAGATGGAGAGCGCCGACTTGGCGACAGGGCGCGTTGTCATGGCGATGGTGTTCTCCGCCGAGTCGCACTCGTGGATGGTGACTATCTTGAGCGCCGGGGGCGAAATGTGGAGGTGCGTTAGCCGTGCGTTCTTGAGGTGGTGAAAATCTCCCTCAGTCAGAGTGTATCTGAAATTGAAAGTTGCCGAAAAAAATTACCAGATAGGTAGAGCAGTACCTCATTTCCACCAGCCAGTATACAGTTCAGTTCATGCTGATGCACAGTTATTTGTGATTTTGTCACTCCTTCCAGCCTGCAGCTGTCAGAGAATAAAAATGGAACATTGGATCGATGGATAGATTGGATTGACTGAATAGTTATGTATGGACGATCGTTAAGGTTTCAATATGTGCAATGCTCTTGTCTTCTTAAATCTTAAAACTCATTTGCTCCCAAAAACATATAAATATGTTGGATTTTTAATATTACCATGGTCCCAAAAACATATTCATACGTTTTTTATTTTTTTATGCTAGAGCGTACAGAAGGCTTTGATGAAGCCTCTGAACTGAAGAGAACGCTTGAAGCAATGGTAGTTATTACAAAAATGGCCAGCAGGTGGCAGCAGAGTATAAGAGATCAACCCAGGGCCATGTTGCAAAAAGCTTTTTCCCCACTGTTTTAAACAGATTTGTGAATAATGATGAAACTTAGCTATATTCTAACGCTAATTGCTGCAGAACGGAAACAGATAGAAATATACTTTTTTTTCCTGATGAAAGAAGAGACTCTAATCTTTCTTTTGGTAGTTTCAATGTTTTTTTTTTATAGCAATAGAACACAATATTCTGTGGGCCTTGAAAAATCAGTCAAAATCCAGTAAAACAGCCGGCAGCGAAGGAGGTTGTTTCTGTGAAAATGGCTGGGAGTGAAGGAGATCATTTCAATCAAAACCAAAAGCTAAACAGATGTTCGATCAATTGACGGCTCGAAATTTTCCAACGGTGTGACTGAGCATGTGAACATTTACTTGTCTAGATGTGCCCTGTAATTGGTTGGTGACCAGTCCAGGGTGTACCTTGCCTCTCGCCCAAATTCAGCCGGGATAGGCTCCAGCTCAGCTATGACACCAAATGAGGACAGACGCAATATACAAAATGGATGGATAGGTGAATGTGACCACCTTTGCTTGCATTTCTCTCTAACCTGCGACCCTTCTCTTGGGCCTTCTTGCCGTGATCGAAGAGCGCCGCCTCGTTGAAGGAGACGCGGCGTCCCATGATTCCCGTCGAGAGGAAGCGCTCGGTCTCCTGGTCATGAGAGCTGGCCATTGACAGGCAGTCGGACTCATCCACCCTGATAGTGATTTCTACCCGGAGACAAAAATTAACAAAAGTGATTGCGGTTGTTAGATCATTTAACAGAGGGGAACCATCTGATATATTGGCTGCTGACTGCTGAATCTCATTCATCAAAAATGCCTGAGAAAAGCAGTTTCATGCTGCCGTTTATTCAATCATTTTCTGCAGAGACAGAGTGCATTCAATGGTCCGCAGAGTATCAAAATGTGCGAGCGCTTTAAGCAATTCGCTCGAAAAATTGCAGTTTTTTTTAATGCAGTAGATTAGACATTGTGCTGACATGATAAAAGCATCACTGTGCCCTGCATCTTTCTTCTATTACTCCTCCCTCTATCAATCATTGTACCCCCCTACACACACACACACACACACACACACACACACACACACACACACACACACCCCACACACACACACACACACACACACACACACACACACACACACACACACACACACACACACACACACACACACACACACACCACCCACGCTTACCATGGGTGGGCTGAGACTCCTCCGTGTATGTAGCGTTGGTTTTCTCGGCATCATCGCTGCCACTGCGGCACAAAAAACAACAACATTTAAATGCATTACGCTGCTCTGTCTCGTTTTCACATCAAGCCAGAGGAACAAATACAGCAGCTGATGCTTCAGTTGCCTGTTTGAAAAATAGCTCCAAGACAAGAGGGGCTAAATCATGTCAGTCAGATAGTGCTTTGTTAGCTTGCACTTTTCCCCCACACATCTATCCACAACTCATGTTGCATTCAAATGTAGTTTGGCTTTGTTTAGTTAGCCGTGTGGCACTATAACCTGTAACCGTAAGGACAATTTGGCCAATCAGAAATCTGTAGGAAGTCAGTTCTGGAAAAAATTACTCGTCAGCAATGCCAATGACTGTATCATAACAGAAAACAATCATGTGATGGCATGATAATCGACATATGGAAGCAAACCATTTTCAATACATCACAAGAATTTGTATATCAGAACTTTGACGCCCACGTCACTCACCAGGCCAGGCCTGATGTCATAAAAGGGTGCCCAAAAAGTAATAATGCAATGTAAAAATGTGAACGCTAATGTGCCTGAATAAAAACAACAAGCTTTAGTCACATACTCTGTGTTTGGTTAAACATCTTTGCTTGCCTTTCTCCATCCAAGTGAAATCCCAGGCCTGTCATTTACTTTATGAGGAAGAGAAAAGAGAATGAAATCCCCTTCCAGTCATTTCCATCCGTCTGATTTCTATGAGCTATGAGCTTCATGCATGTGGGTGTGTTTGTGTGTCATCCCAGCTCTCAGCTTTCTCTTGTCTTTCATTTCCTGTGTGGCTCCCACAGTTTTCATGTCGGTGTGTATGTGTGTGTAGAGAGAGGTGGGGTGCGGCGGGGGGTGAGATTAATCACCGCCGATGGCTGCGATGAAATCTCATTACACTCGTCATTTGTACCAGTCCGTCTGATTGCGCTCTGCTCTCACCCGCCAAAGCCCTTCGTCGCCTTTTGGCGGCTTGGTGCTCTGTTTATTTGCTGCTCTCATTTTTTTCGCGTGCGCGAGATGATGGGTGCTGCTGTAAAATATTAAGAAATGAATAAACCAAAAACAACAACATCCCAGTTCAATTGTAAACATGCAATAACGACTGAGTGTCTGCTCGTGAGGTAATCGCGCTAAAGACGCTTTTGGGACTTTTGCACACTGGATTGTTGTGCAGGAAGCTTCATATGCAATTCCAACGGGCCTCATCTATTATGTAAGTAGACATATTTAACTCATTCACTGCCATAAATTCATTTAAAAAAAAAAGATTATTAAAAATTTGGGGCAAGAGGCGATTAAATGTTTTTAATTGTAATTAATCACATGACTTCACTAGTTAACTCACGATTAATCACAAATTCTATATGTTCTAAATGTACAATAAAAAAAATTCTAGGTTTTCATACTATTGTTAACAAAAGTGGAAACAAATGTTAAACTAATAGAAATAGTTCAAATGATTTTTCGACGTTTATAGCCGTCAACGGCAGGGAATGAATAATAAAAAAAGAAAAAGAAAGAAAATATGATTAAAAATTCGGGGCGTCAGGCGATTAAAGTTTTTAATAGTAATTAATCGCATGACTTCACTAGTTAACTCGCGATTAATCGCAAATTGTATGTACAAAACTAAATGTACAATAAAAAAATCTAGATTTTCAACAAAAGTGGATTTTTTTTTAAACTAATACAAATAGTTAAAATGAATTTTTGACGTTTATAGCCGTCAATGGCAGTTAATGAGTTAATAAATGCGATGTGTTGAAGAAAGCACGTGCATGTAAACCAGTCAAACATGTTGAAAGCGTGGCAGTTTCTCAACCAATCCAGCAATTTAATGTAGACTACAACAGCTCAGTGAAACATTGATGGCGTGTAAATCCAGCAGTTTATGGTATATTTAAGATTTCAACTATTAATATAGGCAGTTGTAATCACATTTACGGTAGCATCAATTATTTGCGAGAATTCACTGTTCCCGTTCGGCCTCGGATCAAATAAAGTTATGAGTAATGCACAATTTCAGTGTGAATGGATGTTATGTTGAGTGTAATAGTCATAAATAGTAAACAGTGCTTTATGTTTCCCTCAGAGTGGATTCATTGAGAAGATTCATTTTATATTGTAACATCTCCCATTGTGAGCCACAGGTTGTGCCTAGCAACAAGTTGAATAATGAATCAGTAAGACTGGCGTTTCTATGTGGGTGTGAGCTGCACCTCCCGAGGGGCTTCCTTCACACCTTGCACTACTACGTTTCCTCGCTCATGCCTTTGCTCAGGCCTTAAAGGGGCCACACTAGCAAGGGATTGTTTCACAGTTGTGACCATTTTAGATGGTAGAAATTAGGGCTGGGGATCGTTTCTAATTTCCTCAACCGATTGAATTAAAATAAAAACATTTCTGATTCGATTCACTTCAATTCAGTCCGATATCGATTAATTACGGCACATCAATTTTTAAGACGGCCAATTGTCATTGCACTTTGGCATTGCAAATGTGAAGGATAATTGACTGCTTTCAATTTATGTGGACAGAATGTTTACTGATAAAGGCTACTTTTGTCACTCTCCCATGGAGGTCTAAGAGAAAGTGGGCGTGCGTTTAGTCCGCAGAGGCGGTGCAGGGGTGGGGCCGCACCTAATAATGTCATACAGTGAGCACGCTTGTTTTCTCAGGTTGGGAGGGGCTGGTTCTTGGAGAGTAGAATGACCTAGAATTTCTCATAGAGGGGCAAATGGAGGAAAACACCACTTTGGTGATGCTTTTGGTGAGCAATTAGCATTTTCATGTTACTGTCCCTTTAATACTAAATTTCAAGAAAACAGTAAGATACAAAAAAAATATTTGTCCTATAAAATTTTATTTTTTTAAGCATTTATGGGAAAAATATATACAAAATAATTCATGGTTTTATGAATCGATATCGGGCTTGAAAATGAAAATCGATTCAATATCAATTATTAGATTTTTTAAAACCCAGCTCTATTAGAAATTCCACTTCATGTTAAACTGATGAATCATTCAAAAAAGTAAAACCAAATTGTCTGAAAACTGAAGCATTATTTCCCATAGGAAATAATATGAATCCAAATAATCGGCTCCAGGCACCCAAAAATATTAACAAAAATACATTTTACGCAATGTAGAGGTGCAAGGATTGAGTGATTAATCGACATCTAAACTATTATCATATCAATTGATAATTATTTTGATAATCAAGAAGATGTGTGAGGGATTAGGTGGATCATATCATTTTTAAGGCAAGTCATTATTTTTGTTGATAAAACTAATTACACTAAGTACTGTGTGGTTCTCGTTAAAAAAGCATCTTCTGATCGCTCAAATCTTGTGGGCGCTTGCATTTGGAAATGGGCCAGACGCACCTGTCCTTCTAATGACAAGCACCTTCCGATCCCCAAAACAAAATTTTTTGCATCTTCGTACCTATCGCAGCATTGGCCTCCTCCTCTGCAGCAACGGCGGCAGGTGATGAGGATGATGGAGACAAAAATCAACGTCCCCGCCAGGAAGATGGACAGGATCACCAGGAGAAGCACGTAGCCATCTTGCTGCTCCTCCGTCTCAAGCGGTACCTCCTAAAATGTGATTAGATACAGTAGTTAGATAGACAGACAGACAGAGCACATCATCATATTGTCTCTTTGTGACGAGGAAATTAAACTTGGGATTGGATCTTTGATTCACTCATTCCGGATCCAGGTCAGGAAGTTGTTCATTAACGAGGGCAGTGGATGCACCGAACGTACAAACACAGGAAGTTTGACATGGCACCAGACTTACAGTGGAGTTTTCTGGTAGGATGTTCCAGACGGTAGACTCATAGCTCATGGTCCAGGCCAACTATGGAGTCCCCCTGAGAGACAACACACAAACAGGAAACGGCCGCTACGGGAGCTGCTCATCAAGTCGCAAAAGTCAACGCAGAACAGACAGGCGGCTGCCTTTTATCTCCACTTCCACAATGCCTTGCTTGCATTAAATCAAGTAAGCGAGCTGGAGCCTAACGACAGACGACAGCTACTCATAGTGATTGCACGTGAACGCCGAGCGCCACCGATGACGATCCGAGTGGAAGTAAGAAATGAACTGAGGACTGTAACACTGCTCAGAACATCACAGCAATCTGAGCGGACGGGTTCAGTAAGCGCTTCAAGGCATCGCCATTTTCCTTCCGTGACCTTCTTGACTTTCTGTACAGAAATGAACCACATTACTAGGGATGTGAGTAATTCATCACATCATAAAGAAATTGAGTTGTTGTTGAATTTGTTATTGTGTACGTGTGTGCCTGCATCTCTTTTGTTGGGGAGCTTTTTAGCATTAGCATGCCGAGTCTAGCAATGACAGACACTTGTCTTGATTTGTTGACAATATGCTCTTCTTAAACTACAGGACACCAACAAACATATACAGCGAGTAGTCAAAAATGTTCTTCACAATAATTACCACATTATTCTGATGAACTCGTTCACTGCCATTGACGGGTATAGACGTCAAAAAGTCATTTGAACTATTTCTATTAGTTTAACGTTTTTTCCCACTTTTGTTAACAAAAGTATGAAAACATAGATTTTTCTTTGTATTAGAACAAATATAACATCTGTGATTAATCATGGGTTAACTAGTGAAGACATGCGATTAATTACGTTTAAAAAAAATTATCGCCCGACGCCCCACATTTTTTATAATCTTTAAAAAAAAAAATACTTTTTATTAAAAATGAAAAAATAAAGACTTTTTTTTAAAAGAAAAAATAGAAAAGCTTATTAAAAATTAGGGGCATCAGGCGATTAAAATTTGTAGTCCTAATTAATCGCATGACTTCACTAGTTAACTTACGATTAATCAAAAATGTTATATCTGTTCTAAATGTACCAAAAAAAATAATTCTAAAAATTCTAGGTTTTCATACTCTTGTTAACAAAAATGGAAAAAAAAATTAACTCATAAAAATAGTTCAAATGAATTTTTGACGTCTATAGCTGTCAATGGCAGTGAATGAGTTAATATTATGTTTGTGGAATATGAATTAAGCAGCAAAATCCATTTGTTTTGATACTTTTCAGGGGGCGGGCAATTTGCCACTTGCTTTCGACTAAAAATGACATCACAGTGCTTCAGGGCTCAGCTTTGTGAATGTCACATGACCAAGCCCAGACAACAGGTGAGTCGTGATAGTCGTTACCTGAGCTCTTAGGCGCTGTGATGACATTTTCAGGATAGCAAGTGGATGTACAAGACAAAATGGCTGCCCCGTGTTTAGACTATGAAACACATTTTTGTAAAGAAAATGTTTGACAAGACTTAAGGCACACCACCAAAGGAAAATATCACAGAAAAGTATATCAACTGAAATAATGATGATCTCGTCTCAATTTGAGCCTGTTTAGTTGAACACGCCGTTAATCTTGACAAGAAATGTTAATGTAATTTTAGTTATAGTCTTTTGACTAAAATTAATTAAAGTTTTAGTCATCTGATTGTATTTTAGTTTTAATCCAATTTTAGTCGATGAAAAAAGAGCAATTTTAGTCGATATTTTCCTTCAGCATACATTTAAACTTTTATACAGAAAATTAGAACACACCTATTTGTAAATGTAGTTTAACACGCATACAATACAACTGTGTCTTTATTAATTGTTTCAATGAAACATGTTGAACAGACAATAATATAACTTAGTTTTTGCCTAAAAAAGTGCATAATTGCTTGAGATAAATTTTACAGTTGCGCAATGAATGAGTGGTTCTTTTCTCCCACCCGCGTTTCATTCCTTCTGATTGGATCGTGTACATTTACGTCACTGACGAAATTGTCGGTCAATTTTAGTTACCGTCTCGTATCGTTCTATTTAAGTTTTTGTTTGGTTTTCGTCTGAATTTTTTTTCTCGTGATGAAAATATCACTGGTTGAACACAAAGCTATTATTCTATTGCATGAATGACAACAGGTGTGTACGCAGGTTAAATTGTACCTTCTGCCACATAGTTTAAGAGCATGTCATTGTTCTTCCTGTCACTATATGTGGCTGACATAGATAGATGAACAAAGATATATATTATTTGTTGCAAATAAATGATTTTTCAGACCAATGAGATGAAATTGGAGGATCTCTCATGGCACACTATTGTGGCAAAGCACTGTGATTAGGAATCACTGTTTTGAGCACTTCCATTGTTCCTAAACAACACTATTTGTACAGTTTATGCCCAAATTTTCCACAGTGAGAATTATTTTCCTGTTGCTTTGTAGTGCTACTATAAAGCACTTAATAAACACAAGTAGAACGAATGTGAACGGCGGGTCTGTGACTGAGCAAACCGTTGCAAAATCCCAACTGTGAGCACATACCCCCTCACGTGCTGCTCATGCATGCGTTTAATCATCCTCCAAACAGAAAAAGCAAAGCATCTGTGTTGTGTAAATCATCAGCCAGCACTCCAGCACATCAACTCGCTCCAATGTCTAACTACCTCCCCATCACGGAAACAAGCTTGCTACTAATCAGAAGCGGAGGTCTACTGCCGCTTGCTGCCGCTATGCCTTGGCTCCTTCAGATCATGGCCATTAATCCTGCTACTGCAGCACCAAACGCCCCCCCCCCCCCCACACACACACACACATTGACACACAACCTGGATACTCACCACAACATGGGAGAAGAAACATGCCCGCCACTCACTGCAGTAACTTGAGCACCGGATTCTGCAAATACAACCCTATGCTCGCAGCTTGTCGAACCCTCCTGCTTGCTTCCAGTGTCTTACCCCTGATGGAGGAGGGCAGTGCGCAGAAGCAGCAAAAAGCAGCAGTAGCATCAGAAGCAGAAGCTCTGGATGTGTCTGTGTGTATGTGTGTGTGTGTGGCTTGAGAGAATCCGCCTCCGTCCAAGCAAGATGAACGCCCTCCCCCCACCCCCCCTATCCTCCTTCAGCAGCGGCCCAGTGGCCTCAAAGCAACAGGACAGCGTGGCGGCGCGGCTGGGAGCAAAACAAAGCGGCAGAACGGTAGCTTAAATGTCAAGTTGGACATTACGTAAGGAAAGGCACCTGGGAGATAGCAGGCAGGCTCAAATGAATGCCACGTGAACGTATTATTCGTTTTATAATATTAGTAGCATGGCGATACATGTGGTTAGCATGGCTGCACCGTTGCTAACGAAAACAGCAGCACCTACACATCACATTCTCTCAGGTTGCGAGACACGTCTTGTGAACATTTTCGGCCCGGGTCACCCAGCCAGTCGATAAATGTTATTCAGCGCATGTCACCGGCTGCCGAGCGCACTCCCTTCCCCCGGCAAGGAATGACGAACTTTAATTGCTGGAGGCCTCCCCATAGCGTTGTTAAAATGTATGTGATGATTAGTAATCAGTAGAGGAGTAATGATTAATCGATCAAGTTGTTATTATGCAAATAAATAAATAACTGCACTTGTGTTGTGCATTTTGCATATTTCCTAACATTAATTTATTGTTACATGACAAGAACGTTCAAATGTAACTTAAACCATCGACTGTGCAGTTGAAAAAGGTTTTTGAAGGCGACTGTATGACCTGGTTCCTGACTATTTGCATTAACGTGAGTTACAGTGAGGAAAAATACTACTCAATAAACAAGATGTTAAATATTGCTGCCTTTGCGCTGTCAGATTATTATTATTTTTAAATAATGTTTAATAATGTTTATAGGCCCTGCATAATGCATGCATTATACCAACACGTGTGTGACATTGTGTGCACTGTTTATAACTAACACTAAAATATGTATGGTGCAGCCATATTTCAACAACAGTGATCGATTTCCTGCCAATTCACACATTTAAAGCGCATTTGAGATCCAAGAAGACAGAATCACGGCGAAATGGACTTAATCGATGACACCGCGGGTCTTTATGCATGAATGCAGCGATGAAGACGGTCGGCTTCGAAGGCATTCATCCACATCAGGCTTCACAAAGAAGCACACATACATCATAGCACTCACCTGCTCTACCTGCGTGGTCCGGCCAGCGGTGAAGGGGGCAAACCACAGGAAAGTCTGCCGAGAACACTTTTGAATGTGACTTTTCAAACGGCTGAAAGGTATTTATGAATGGGAGCCCCTGCGTTTAAGACACGCCCACCGGCCAGTCAGAGACGCGGCGGGTGACGTCACCAGTTCGGTAAAGACGACTGGCTCGAGGGTTGACCATAGTATACATTATGTTTCTCGCCCACAGTTGTGTACATTTATAACGGCCAAATAATTTTCCCACTGGAATGCAGTATTTTTTGCAAATATAACTACTAATAAATACTAAAGTTATTTACCAAATATCCTGAAAAAAGTAATAATTCTGTGCTCACTGTGCCGTGTATACTGCTTCGAACAGTATTATGGCGCCATCTAGTAAATCTGTCTGTTTGAACGCCGCAATTATTCGTGCATTCCAGATGGATGTGTAACACTCGTGAATGGAGTTACCAGAATAATGATCACATTATATGATGCAATACTCATATTAGCACTGGGAACACTATCTACAGATCTACCTATCTATCTATCTAGTTATCCATTCATCCAAAGACAACATTAGCCATCAGCACTGTATTTCAAACAGTATTAGGGCGCCATCTCCTGGCAAATTCATTCATTCAGCCAGCCAGCCACCTATCTATCTATCTATCTATCTATCTATCTATCTATCTATCTATCTATCTATCTATCTATCTATCTATCTATCTATCTATCTATCTATCTATCTATCCATCCATCCATCCATCCATCCATCCATCCATCCATCCATCCATCCATCCATCTATCTATCTATCTATCTATCTATCTATCTATCTATCTATCTATCTATCTATCTATCTATCTATCTATCTATCTATCTATCTATCTATCTAAACTTCCGGTATGGCTCCTTCCTTTTTCCCGTCATAAAGACTACATTACCCAACAGCGTTGCGCCGTCGCAAAGCCTTGTGGGTGGGTTACCAACGTCCTTGTCCACCAAGCGCACACACACACACGCAAGGGATTTTGGGGGTCTCTGTCATTCACTAGTACTTGAACCCAGTGAGAATTTTCCAACATGATGGCAGCAAGATTTCTCCGCCGTTCTCTTCCCGTGCTGAGGCAAGCGCGCTGCTACGCCGAGGCCGCCACCGGTACCCCGCAGATGTCCTTCACTTTCGCCTCTCCGAATCAGGTAGCCGCGGCGTTGGGAATGCTAGCTGGGCCTAGCTAGCATTAGCTGAACAACTTGCTCAATATCCGCTTAAAATGCAATGTCAGAGTTTTTAAAATATCATTCGACAACGAATGCCAGTGTATTGTGCTTTCAGGCACTCCAGTGCATTGTCCGAGGTTTTTTTGTATTAATTATTACGCAATTTCTAGTGCTATAAGTGTGTTAGCCTTTCCTTTCTAGTAAAGCTTGCTGTCATTCATTTATGCTTGACCTGCAATGTAAATTTTGACAACCACGTTAACTCAAAATTATTTTTGTGTGTATGACATACCTACTATTTCACTTGCTTTTTTAAACTATCAGGAAATTCTGTCTGGTTTTTGTCATGATAGCTCACTAACCTTGAGTTGTACTTAGTGGGCAGTGGACAAACTGGACAAACATCTGCACCATCTGCCATAAGTAATATAGATGCCATCACTGAACTGGAATAAAAAGGAATAATGCACTCCCCATATTTAGTTTTATTGCAAATCATCTTTAAATGTACTCTAAAGCTACTATCTCAAACCACTGTATTATCTTTTGAAACTCATCCTACAACAATGCCATAAAAATAAATGGCTTACAGAAGATTACATTTTTGAAAAATGCCCTAGAAATGCAAGGATGTCTATGTTGCTGCTCCTATGATTAAATTAATTGTTTTATTAGCTCAATAATGCAAAGATACTCACATTAAAAAACAACAATATGTTGCTAATAACTTTCTTTTTTAATTAGGCCTTCATTATACATTACGTTAGCTGTTAATAGCAGATCAGGTGTTTTCATTATCTGCATCATTTTCAGATGTTTACTACCCTGCTTTTACTGACGTGAAGCCCACGCACGCCTGTTTGTAGGACCGGACAAGGGTTTCCAATATGGACAACTCCGTAATATTTATATCATATTTGCAGGTGTTCTTCAATGAGGTCAGTGTGAAGCAGGTGGACGTACCCACACTCACCGGCGCGTTTGGTATCCTGCCCGCCCACGTGCCCACCTTGCAGGTGCTCCGGCCTGGCGTCGTCACGGTCTTCAACGACGATGGCTCAGCTGCTAAATACTTTGGTAAGGCGGACACGGCGTAATAGCAGCAAACTACACCTGAATATGGTATAATGTTGTTATTGTTTTTTTCACCTCTTGAATACATCCCCCCGATTTGTCTTATAGTGAGCAGTGGGTCCATAACTGTCAATGCCGATTCTTCAGTGCAGCTGTTAGCTGAGGAGGCCGTACCGCTGGATCAGCTGGACGCGGCTGTGAGTAAAAAAAATAAAATAAAAAAATTATCTAAAAAGACACATTGAAACCATGTTCATGTTCTACAACTATTTATAGTTTTTATCATTTAATACCCAAATGTGCAAATCTTACTGATCAGTGTTGTATGGGGTTGTTACTGTTGTGTTAAAGCTATGCCGTAGAGGCTGCGGTGCACAAAGTGAATATAAAAATATCCAATTCGGGTGCAGCTTGTGACGACATTTTGGTGTATGTTTTCTGGATGTAATAGTGGAGTGATTTCAGGGGAAACGGCAAGAGATTTTCGCCAAGTTCTAATGTGAAATCAGCTTGGAGAGGATGGAGGAATGTATCACTTATTCCTGCTGTGCCCCCACCTATGGGGGCATATATATAGTGTTTTACAATATTTTACCATAATTATAATTTAACACATACCTAATAGCAAAGCTTGTGGTAAAATTGTACAAGCTGTCAGTACCTTGCCGGCCCATACGTGTCACACGGTTGCTGCGCAGGTAACATGGTGCTTTCAGGGTACTTTAACAACGTCAGAGATTTGCACACTCACCGCACTGTTTGGTACATTAATTGTTTTTTTTAATTAGATGATCGTGTTTTTAAGATCAAGAGAAGCCACAATTGAAATCCCATTACATTTCAAATTTCACATTTTTCAAGCTTTAAGGCGTTTGGGAGTTCAGCCTCCAATGTATGACAATTGTTAATCTGCGAGCGCTAACTAAAAACTGTTGTCTGAAATGTGTTGACACGGTCTCCAGAAATTGTGCAGTTGAAGCTGTAGTCTTATGTGGATAACTCTGCTTGTTTCCAGGAAAAATAGAGCCCAGTGCAAGCAAGTCGATTCTTTTATGGATTTGGTTTGTTTAAATGAGATTTGAAAGATGGTATTTTCTTCATCCTGAAATGTTGAGGGTTTGATAATTACATGCTTTTACTCCGGCGAATCTCCCTGCAGGGACATGCTCTTTGACGGCAGAACGCATTCTTTGAACCCGTGCAAGATTTCTAATTACCTCCCATCTCGATCCGCCGAGCCTTCGGTGACGACCCGTCAGGTCATCCTCGCAGTTGAACTTGACCGTTTAAATGTCAGGCTTGTTAATGCGCCACCGCACTCTCAATGTCGGCTCGTTTTTGACCTTGGGCAACACCACTGTCAACTTGACTTTGAAAGACTAAATGAGTTTAAAAAAATAATAATATATATATATATATTAAAACCCCCATCCATCCCCTTCTTCGAGTGTGCGGCAACAATGCGCATGAGGCCACGCTGCTAATAAGGAGGGAAAGGTCACTCACTGTTGAGTTATAGCAGATGTGTCAAATCCCCACTGGGAGACCTTTAACTTCCAGCCATGTTTGGCATTTCTACTTTCTAATCGCCACTGTGACAAATGGAGCTTTCAGAGCAAACGCGGCAGTTCAGATTTTTCTCCGGCCGACTTCCGTCATGAGTCGCCTTCCATCCGGTTCTGCTCTGTCTACTTTGGAAGGTGATTCGTTGTATGGATTTGACCGGTGTGAATGCCACCAAGGTTTGATATATATATTTTTTTAATTTAAGGGTAGGTATTCTTTCATAGATGTTCCTGTTACATACCGATGCGAATTAATGCATATTTGTGTGAAGACACTATATGCTAGTAAGCGTCCTTGATCCAAGTATCAATACGTAAGTGTAGAGTATACCCAGCTTAAGCCTTGATGGTCTCTGGTACCTGTGTGTTTGTTTGATTTCGTTGAACAATCATGGAATTGAAATCTCGTGTCCAAATTTGGAAATGAACAATGGTTTGTTCATCTTTTCTCTATATCACAATGCCAGTACCTGTCAATTGTCTCTCATTCCCTTTACAACTCACCATCCTTACTCCTCCACAGGCTGCCAGGGCCAACCTGGAGAAGGCCCAGGCTAGCTTGGCCACGACATCTGACGAGATGGCAAAGGCCGAGGTTCAAATCAGCATAGACGCCAACGAGGCCATCATCAAGGCGTTGGAGTAGCCCTCCCCCGTGGTACGGCCCAACACCGATTCAGTTTGATTTAAAACAAATGTACTGCGCAAGCTGATTCACAATCACCAGCCACTTCATTTGGTATATCTTGCCAGTAGGGTTTAAGACGTATGCAGTGGTACCTTGAGTTTAATCTGTTCTGTAACTGAGCTCGTAACTCGGTTTACTCGTATCTTAAATTGTGAGTGAGACGCTGGATGCTGGCTGGATGTTGTGTGGTCCGTTGCTGCCATCTAGCGGTGGTGTATCTAAATTTCCCCAAATTTTGCCTTGCAACACAAAGTAAAAAAGTTGGTGCATGTTCATACGTAGAGCTAAATGATAAAAAATAATAATCTATTAAGCAATATTTTTTCCCTCAATATTGTGATTTAATAAGTGATAATTTTTTAAAGTCCTCTTCCCATGGTATTTTTTTTTTTTTTCAAACAGCAAATAATTTAATCTCTATTACCATAAACAATATCCAATTTAGCACAAATAGATTATTTGGTTTTACAGGTTAGGCCTATGCTAAAATAAAAGTAAATGATTTCTTATGAAAATCTTTTAAGCCTTCACTATGGCAATTTCACAAAATTCATGTCAGTAAGTCATAAATCACCCTAACCAGGGGCAACACTAGGTTTCATGGAAATATATATATTAAAAAAAAATATATATATATATATATATATATATATATATATATACACACACATACATACACACCACACAACCAATTCATTTAGGGAGGGCTTAAGAACATTTTAGGTATGCTTGAGCCCCGTAAAATAGGTTTAACGACGTCATTGATCCTAACAATAATGCAAACAAATCTGTGGCTTTATCAGGTTAACTTTTCATGAAACAGTGACATGTAAACATGTGGACTAATCTTCATCAGCACTGAACATATCTAGTCACTATGACCAACCAAAATGAGGCATGCCTTCTCACTGATGTCATGCTTTTCAGATTCTGACTGGGTAAATATAGCATAGCGAAAATATACTTCACTCTCATTAAGCCAATCGGCAGCATCAAAACTCGTGCCAGTCATACGTGCTTTTTCATCCTTCCATTGATCACTTTTGATGAGGGCTCAGCTCAGCATCAAAGTGTGAAGATTAGCGGTTCACCATGATGATGACCATTCCAAAAGCCTAATTGCAGTTAGTTACTGCCGTTTGCTCGGCTGATCTGCCCAGCATGGTTACCCAATGACGTGCCTAGTGAGACATTTGACAGCTAATTAACACTTGACTTTGGTGTTTGTCACTACTCAGTGTTTTCTTTCTTCCCTTGTATTTCCAGGTCATGCAATTTTTTTGGGTGGAACACACTTTCAACATCCCCAGCTGTCCCGTGGGTTCCATGCTTGCTTTGTACAGTGGACGAAAAAACAAAATACATTTATTTGGAATTATCTGGTGACTTTTGCCTGTTTGATTTATTCAACTTCATCCTCCAATGCTTCTGAACTATTTCCTGTGTGGCCTCTTGGTGGCAGCAGATATCAGCTAAGTGGGAAGAAAGCCAGTACTGTAGTGTCAGATCATCTGATTATTATTTAACTGACCTTTTAAGTTATCCCTTCAAGCTAATAAAGCACCATTATAACCATTTTGAGATGAGATAACATGTTTGTTATGAGCGATGACCCCCCGAGCTTTGCTCATCAAGCTGGAAAAAGACGTCCATTAATGTGGTACGCCGGAACCTTCTCCTGTTTCATAACCAACTTGAAGCGCCAGTACATTCATTCACGTGCTGGATTCAAAGCAGTTTTTTTTTTCGAATGTCAAAACTCTCGAGGCCTTTAAACATGTTAGAGCGTGCAAAAGAAAGCACTTTAAAAAAAAAAAACTTTTTTTTATTAACACCCAAACACTCTCGGAGGCCTAATGCGAGGGTTAGGCTTCCCGCTTCCTTGTGAATCCATAAACACGATATTATTTTAAATCACAGCTGGACCTGCGGGCCGATGTCTCAGATCAGAAATAAAAATAACTAGCTCTTGGATCGACCGTTAGGAGGCTTTCATCAAAATCTTCAATCTGCTGGTGGGCATGAGGTAAACTTCACACAGCCTGGATGAAACACATGCATCACAAGCAGCTATTTCATGCAGTTTATAACGGGGGATATTGATTAGTGTATGTAGCAGTTTGCCTATTAAAGCAGGATTTTTAAAGAGGACATTATGGAAAATTTACTTTAAAGGGGAAGCTAACTTACCCCAAAATTATTGACAATAATAACCCTTTCATCAATATCAAAAGGCGGCCATTTTGCCAGTTGCTGTCGACATCGCAGTTGCTCAGGTCTCAGGTAACAACCAATCACAGCTCCGCTTCAGAGAACAGGTGGGCTGTGATTGGTCATTGCTTGAGCCCTGAGCAACTGTCATGTCATCTTCAGTCGACAAGTGGCAAAATGGCTGCCCCCTGAGATCGATAAAAACGGTGGGATTTTGCTTCATGACTCATATTCCCCAAATGTAGTATTAGTCAGAATGCAATGTTTAGACTCGCGAGGTCACATATAACATTATTGTCAAGACATGTTTAAGGTTGACTTCACCTTTAAGATACTGTAAAGTACATTTTGAGATTTGTTTCTAAATACACACGTGTGAAGATAATTACTGAGAATGTGATGTATGTAGATGGCTAGCATGTCAGTTTTTCATATTATTGGGGGGCGTGGCTAAAACGAGTTGCCCCTCCCCCATGCAGTATGCCTTTGCTTCAGCAGTTATCTGTAATTGCGACATGCAGTTAGCTATAGCTATGCCTACTTCTTTGAAAATGCATCTTTCCTTTTGGATAATCCACTGGCATGGCTGCTTTAGAGTGCCTCGTTGTCAACTGTGAGTCACAAAAACAAGGGGGGAAACAAAAGCCCGCTGTGGACATATAAAACAAATGTCTCCTTTCAAAGTATAATTTAAATTTTAATACAGTGACAACTTCCAATACATGTGTACGTTATTTTGAAGAGAACACCTTTTCCTCCCCCAAGCCGCTGAAAATGAATTTCAGAGGCTCGAGGGGATGACATCAGCTGTTGTCAAGGCCACAAATGTCACCCTTCACACACATTTCCCCCTCAGCGTCCTCCCCCCTCCTCAAAAAGCAACATTGTATAATGTCTGACGATTCCCAGCTAGGAAGCGGTAACAGTTAAATAGCATGACCAGAACCCATTCTTGAACCCGGCTCGTCTGTCATGCTCTCGTGTTAAAACTTCATCAGACTGTGTGACTCCAATCACTTAATTATATGCGTAAGTCTTTTACAGTATAAGAACCTCTTGTTTGTTCAGATAACTCATGGGACACACTTAACATGCCCCGCCAATCGCTAGTGACATTTCACTCCTCGTGTTAGGGATCATTCATGCAGCCGACAGCACAGAAGAACTGTTTGTTTGCCCGCCACCAAGAACGAGACCCTCTAATTGGCCGGCGGTTATGAAAGTTAAAAAAAAACAAAAACAGGAAGGGAAGTTTCATCCACAGATAACGTCTTTTCAGCCAGTAGCCGAGGGCTTTTATTTAGGCCTATACTGGAAATAGGGCAGACGGTTCGGCATCTTATTTTTAGAATCGTATTAAACAACATTAGATATAGATAGCATCAATGAAATTGTTTCGTTTCTTTGTTGAAACATGAAAAACATGAAATTTGGTCCGCATGTCTATCATGAGTGCACCCACACACAAAAAAGTCTTTATAAGATGCAGTGCTCGAAAAGACACAGGAAATCTACCATTTTAGTGAGGAGGAGCCATTTGAAAAAATACGTTTTTAAGCCTTTTACATTTATTTTTTTTTATCTTCTTTACTAGATACACATAGGTGACACTCAATTAGTCGTATTGACAACTGGCTTTACACTGGTTGGCTATCAATTTGTTAGAGGAAAAAATTGCAATGTGAATGCGAGTATACAGATGGTTTGAATACTGTACATAGAAAAACAGGAAGATGAGGATAAGCGGTTAAGAAAATGGATGGATGCCATTTTGATTTGAAGCATCCATTTTAGAGTCCTGGCCACTTCCGGGTCTACTACATACAAAATGAACACTAGTGATAACACACCTGTGTTGCGACAGTTTTACCCTAGAATGCTTAACTTCTATTTACATGATCTCCTATTGGAAATATTGATTTAATGACTGCAATATATTGCCATGGTCCCAAAAACGTATTTATACGTTTTTTATGCTAGTGCATACAGAAGGGTTTGATGCAGCCTCTGAACTGAAGGGATCGCTTAAAGCAATGGTAGTTATTACAAAAACGGACAGCAGGTAGCAGCAGAGTATAAGAGATCAACCAAGGCCATGTTGTAAAAAAAGCTCTTTTACCTAGTGTTTAAACAGATTTGTGAAGAATGATGAAACTTAGCTATATTCTGATGCTAATTGCTGCAAAACGGAAACAGATCGTTATTGTGGTCAGACCAAACAATAATAATTTTGTTTTGGTGCCATCTAGTGGCACCTTGGTGCCAAAGAACTATTGAAATGAGTTGAGGAGCTTTATTTAGACAAAGATATTCCTTTGCCACCATCCTGTGGCATCTAATGGTATTACCGAAGATGAACTTCTTTCAACACATTTTTATTTGTTTTCAAGCAACCTGTTTACCCTTGAACGGATCACTTCTAACTACTGTACATTATTTCCTGGGAAATATTGCTTTGAAAATTCAAACGTATTTGTCATTATGTGTTACTATTAGCAGTGTTTAACTTCTCACACCTTTAAGACTGCTAAGAATGTTGCAGTGCTACTTTAAAATGGCCTGCATGTACAGTTAATAAACATTTTTATGTAAAAATTTTATGATGACAACTGTTGGAATGGATCATTTCTATTTCCATTACTTCCTGAGAAATGTCAGAGCCACACAGACACCTACACACTTAGCCCCCCTAAAAATACTTTCTTTACTCAATAAACATGGTCAAGCACAGCTAAGTGCGTATAAAGGTGCAAAATGAGGCCTCGGCGGCAGGTACAAGAGGATGAGAGGCGTCCGGAGAGCAATCTGATTGGAGTTGCGACCTTTTGTTGGAGACTTTGTTGCAGACTCTCTCCGTCAGCTGTCAGCTCCTTGCGTGCAGCCTGGCAGTGGGAGGGGGGCCGTGACACCAGCCTCCCACCACTTTGCCCTCTCATGTGCCATCCATCCCTCCGTTCGCACCCCCCTCCCCCCCGCATAACACAAACAACCCACCCACCCGTCCAAACGCGCATCCAGACACTTGCCTCCACACAGCGTGTTCCAGCCAGGTAGCAGTGCTGCAAATAGCAAAAGTGTGGGCATTTGGGGGAGAAAATGGCAAAGCCTGCTGTGAAAAGGTAGAGATAATCCGTTTTTTTTTCCTTCTTCCAGGCGCGCAGGTACCATTACCAGGGCGTCAAAATCACAGATGCCGTGGTCACAATCACGTCGCCCGCCTCCACTGTGCCGCTTTCATACATTTTACACACGTTGCCGTTTGCGGCGTATTGTCTGGTTCACAACCTCGTTCACACCCGCTTAGCGCCACAACAATGTAGCGTGTTCTGCCACCTCTCTGCAAGCAGCCTTGGCACTCAGGTGTATAGTTTATACAAGTGCTAAAAAAACAAACATACAAACACATTTGGTTTCTATGGAGAATACAAATTTGTGGTCACTATATAGGTATAATGCTAATTTCTGGCACCGAATGCTAATTTATGGCCACAAAATATTTACAATGTTGCACAAAATACTCAAAATTGCTATAACGTACACACAAAATAAGTGCAATAAGATAAACAAGCCAATTGTGACTAGAAATAGGTGTAACATGCACAAAATACAAATCTATGACAAAATTAGGGGTCAGGCGATAATTTTTTTTTAACCGTAATTAATTGCATGACTTCAAAAGTTAACTCGCAATTAATCGCAAACTTTATAGCTGTTCTAAATGTACAATACTTTTTTTTAGTTAGTTTTCATAATATTAACATAAAAGTAGAATTTGTTTTAACTAATAGAAATATGGCTGCATCTTTTAGTAATTGATACAGTGATTTCATAATAATTTATAACATTGAGTGAAAATTAAAAACGTACTGTACTGTAAAAAATGAGTGTGATATTGATTTGCAATGAGGTCATTTTTCTGCCACTAGATAGCATAATTGTATCTGTAAGACGTTGCTGACAGCTCAGTGCATTTTTTGTTTCATATTAAGAACTTAAATCTAATCTAATCCTTAAAAGTAACTTGTGAAATTCGGCACATTTTTAAAATTCTCCACAAATATATGCATTATTATAAAATGTATTACTGCTAAATTTTGACGTGGACGTGTCTGCTGTGTTGCAACTGGAATTCCCCCAGTACAGGCTTTCCAATTAATCGTGCGTAAAAAAAATAAAAAAATTTGCGTTAAAGGAACTTTAAAATAACTCAAAATTAACGCACTTTTTGACACCACTAGAAAATAAATTAAAACGTGTACAAAATACTCATTTGTGCCTATAAAATAAGTATAACATACACACAAAATAAAAACAAATCTGGCCACTAATGCTAATTTATGGTGACAAAATAATTATAGAGTGTGTTCCAAATACTAAATTGTGAACACAAAATAGATAGAACGTGCACAGAATAGTAATTATTTGTCAAGGGGTTTTTGTTTGATGGAGGACCCAGTCGCAGGGAAGCAGGGCAAGGAGGCCCAGGTGAAGTGCAAAAAGGGATTTTAATTTCTACAAAACAAAAAGCGAGATCCAAATTGCAAGGACAAACAAAACATGGGGGGAACAACAAGGCAAAAACGGGCAGCATGACATGAGGGAAAAGACAATGAACCAACACAGACAGAGGGGAGACAGGAGACTAAATACACAGACGCTAATGACACAACAAGACACACCTGGGGCAAGACACAAGTGGCTGAGGGCACTGATTGGTTCACACGAGGAAGGGCGGGATTACACACTCAACAAGACCAAGGGAGAATGCACAAGGAAAACAGAACCCAAACATGACATTATTGGCCACAAAATATCTGTCATGTGAACATGAAATAGGTACAGCATAAGGTATAACGTGCACAAAATACTAATTTATGACAACAAAATAATTGTGTGCACAAAATATTTATTTATGGCTATGAAACAAACAAAAAAACATCGACAAAATAATTATAACGAGTGCACAAAATTATGTTGTGTGTCTGAGAAAAATGTATAACATGCGCAAAATACTCATTTATCATTTTAACGTGAACACAAAATAGTAATTTACTGCGACAATAATTATAATAGGTGCACAAAATAGTAATTTAATTATAAGGTATGCGCGAAATAATAGTTTGATGCACATTGACTTTACATATGCCCTCTAATATGCCTTGATCATCTCATGTCAACATCAGTAATGATTTTGATTCGATTTAAACTAAGACTAGTTATGTAAGGACGGGGTCCTTACATTGCATCACGCCAGTTATGTGTCCCCTTGACACAAGTTTGCGTGTATGCGAACAATGTTGAATATCTGTCTTTCCCTGTAGCTGCTGACAAAGGAGATTGTACTTGTTTGGCATTCCAAGTGGGGGTGTCACATGCTTTAGGCCTCTAAGAAGTTCATCAGCAGGGCGGGACCCGACTTGTACATGATTGTGTGTGTGTGTGAGTAAAGTCGAATATCGTGCCAGCAAGATGAGGTTTTAGATAGGAGTGCCGTGGTTTACAGTAATAGAAAGCCAAACCACACACACACAAGCATACTGATGCTTGTCTTTGATCGGTCCTACGGATCTCCGATTATATTTAGCTCGAGGCTGGCGAACAGGTTCGCTCCAAGCTTCGGCTTTACACGCCCGATGCTCACCAAATGTCCCACCTGTGCGTCACCGCCGGTGTTGACGTCACCGTGCGCCCCGCCAGAGCTTGCGTTAGGCCACCTGAGCCCACAGCTGGCAGCCCAATGCAGAATGGCGCTAATCCTGGCACGGGACGCTCGAGTCTTCCCAAACAAGGCAGCACACGTCTGATGGCTTCCCGTCGTTAAGTCATGGCTTGGACGACTGCCATTTTCCTGTTGCAGTCATTGCACCGTTTTTGTGCCCCGGCCCGAAGTTGTTGTGTTACATTTTCTCTCTTTTCTTGTCAGTCATAATCTAAACTGTGTTATAATTAGTTGTATTTATACAGCGGTTCAGATATAGAAACATTTCTTCATATAATAATGGAAATAGAAATATAGTTGACCCTTGGTTTTGACGGGGAAAAAGGGACCGGGCAAAAATCCGCATATAACTGACGTTCATTATATATATACATATTTATTTATTTATTTATTTATTTTTTGTTTTGGAGAGTTCAGTATTGTTCATTCGGATTCTTGCAGATTCACCCGCCCACACTCATCTGCAGAATTACCAACAACGGGTCTAACCTGCCTCTGCGCAAAATTGCCGTGCCATGCAGGATTTACGCCAATCACAGAAATGGAGAACTTAAACACAGAAAGCATAGTGTGTTTTTGAAAGTCTTAATTGTGTGTCTAAAAGTGACACAAAAGAAATACTTGGCACACGACATGCAAACAGAACCAATTCTCTGAAGCTGATTTTGAAAATAATTTCCTGTTGGGAAAATGGTAACAAAAGCATCATCCTGGTTGCAAATGTGCTTGGTAATTCTTTCATTTATTTATTTATATGTAATTTTCATCATTTCCATCCTCCAGCCCCCCCCCCCCCCCACACACACACACCCTCTCTCAAGTATTATGCCAAAAATTCACTGCCTAAGTACAGTTCAGTTAAGTTCATTACATTCATTTTTAAGAACTTTTGCTAACAAAATATATATACATTTTTTTCTTGACCGTTTATGTTCATTTTAGTTGAATCATTTAGTTAGTAAAAAAAAAAAAATTCATAAAAAATGTTTTCTCAAGAAATACACTCAAACAAATTTGTGTTATTATTGGTTATGATTAGTTTTATGCTTTTCCCGGAATTTTTCATTTTGTTTCCGTCGGTTTCCTGCTGCCAAGTTCAATAATGATGTTGCCAGTTGCCAAAACACGCGCGCACACAAAAGTTCTCTCAATTGTTTTTTGCTCTCTTAATTGCACTGTAAGTATGTGATACCACAGCTGCAAGCTTGTTTTGTTGTTTTGTGCTTTCACACACTTTAACCACAACATACCGAAAGCAGAAGTGTCGTGGCATAAATAGTTGGTCTTACCGTCAGAGTACCTCTTAATTTGCTTTAGCAGTATTAAACTCACATTTTTATTGGCCACAAACTTCTCAAAATCTCTGTGGTGGTGTAACTTCCTGAAAAGGTCCTAAAAAGGATTTTCCTTTAATTCAAATAAAGGTAATAGAAACATTTTCAAATTATATACAAGTTATATACAACTGAACTGTACTGAGAAAAAAAGTTTAAAAAGTTACTGTAACATTATACATCATTTAAACTTTTAATTAAGTAATTCTTTTGGTTTCCACTAGATGGTGTCCACGTACCACTAGCGGGCCACAAACCACACTTTGACATTGACTGATTTCAGGCGTAAAAGCCATTCGCACACTCCTAAAGTGGAATAGCCAGCATTTGCTGCTAGCCACTCTATTATACCGGTTATTCCTTCAAACTTTCAAGCCTCAATGAGTGCACATTATTTATGCATACTTCCCTTTAGGTGGCAGGTGCTAATGTGCTCCCCTTTGACCTTCAACAGTCCAGCTTATCCCTCAGCGCCGGGTGAAGCTATCTGTGAAAGGTCACCCTCGATCCAAGCTGGCATTTTTCCGCCATGCTGCTAGCTTACTGTTGTTGTACAGTGGAATTTGGGAAAATGAAGCACAAAAGAAAGAAAAGAAACCTTGTAAGTACAAACACTCGCGTGTGAGTCTCTAATGGATGAACTTTAAAGCGACATGATAACCACGAACAGAAAATGGAACTTTTGTGTCAGAGGGAAGGGTCCTATGCCAATTATTAGATTTCAATTGCATGCTCAAATTAATTCTAACGACATAAATACACTATCAAAATTCCTACTAGCTTAAGTGGCAGCTGGCGGCCATGTTATTTGTTTACGTTTGTCTGGAATGCATTGATCTTAGACCTTGTACTTGCTCATGTTAATAAATTAGAATATCATTGAGAACTTAATATATTCCAGCAGTTAAATACAAAAAGTGAAACATTACGTTGGTTTACTAACACAATGTAAAATATTTAATTAATATGCTTTTTTTTTATGTAGCCTTGGTAATTATAGCTTACATCTAACAAAAATCTTTCGAAATGATTTTCAACATAAACATTTTTAGCAAGCGTATGCTAACATATACACGCTAACATTCCGGACTACTATTAATTACAGCAAATAAATATGGTTGCCCCCAGGTGACAGGATCTGTGTCTTTCCTGGGCTGAGTAATTTTAGTAGGCAGTCAGGAATGTTAAAATATTGATTAAAACTGTTACTGTGTTAATTGTACTTTGTTTGGCTAACGACCAGCCCAGGGTGTGCCTCGCATCTGGCCCGAAAAATTTAAATCTTGAAATGAGAACAACTTGTAAGTCAACCAGCATCACGGAACAGATTGTGGTTAACTTTGGGGATTTTCTCTTCAATTTAAGATAACTATTTGTGTGTCTCTCGGAATGAGAACTTAAACATGGGCATTTCCTTCCACTGGGGGATTCCTGCTTCTGACACACCCTCTTTAAAGAGCAAAATCCTAAAAATGGGTTATACGTACAAGTCCAAGAGCAAAATTTCAAGGATGGGTTATTTAAGCGAGTGGAGTGTGGTACTAGTGGTTAGCCTTTTAACAGTAGGCTACTTGAAGGAATCACTGTATTTAACTTTTATAAATTGCGAGATTTGAACGTAGCTTCACTTCACTAATTCAAGTTTCTGACCAAAGCAAGTGCATTCTCAAATTCACAGAGAATGCTTATTTAGCTTCAACAAAAGAACAGCGCTAGCAAAACTAAGCTAGCATTAGCACTGTAAAAAAACACAAAAACTGCTATGTTGTTAGCATGACTTCTTTGTAGTGGGGTGTTACTAAAGCACAAAATTATTACCGGTTTTATTTTTGGGAGTGTATAACCAATTAAAATGTCTATGGTGATAAAGATACCTGTCTAGCAGAAATTATTTTCTAATTCAAATTCTAATCTGTCTCTACTGCGCTACTACAGCTCAGTCGGTTTTGGTTTAGAAAAGTTGGGGAACCACTGATTTAAGATGCGGACACCCCAAATTCAACTTTGCCCCTTTTACACTGCAATAGTTTTGTAACATCAAACAATAGCCTCTGTGTTATAGATGACATTTCGTGCCTGTTGCTCGGGTTCAGAGAGGGCCAGACATCTTCTGAATGCCGCCACTGACAGATTACGCGCTGCGAGCCCTGAGAGGTGGGATTGTTCCATTACTCCAAATAGAAAGCCAATGTGCGACACTGAAAAGGTCAGAGAGTCTGATAGAGAGGCACGCATTACATGTGGTAACTATGTAAGGTCATAATATTGAATGATAAAAAAAAAAAGGCAGCGTGCGTGTATCACGCTCAGAGTTTCTGCATGCTAACATTTGCTAACTAGCGTAATAGTCGGGGTCGTAGTGAATGTCATGGCGGTGCTGAAGGAAAGGTTAGTGGGCCAGAGATATCATGGTCAATACATCATAGCATGCTTGGCAAGCAACTGAAGCTTTGGTACACGCATACTGATATTTGTGCATAATTTGAGCTTTTTCTACCCGTTTCAATTCAACCACAATGCTTCTGATAGGTCGTAAGGGTTGGGAAAATGTGCAATTTGGGTAGATTTTTTGAAAGGAATACACTAAATTAGCAGGTAGCATTAATCTAATGCACTTCATTTGTTTTGGTGGGCAACATAAAGTGATGCTGTATTTTCTGAAGGAAACAAGGAAACTTTATGCCTCCTATTAGGAGAAGTGCAACTTGTTTTGAAATTTTGCTTATGGCAGTCATCAAAGTTTTTTTTGTTTTTTTTTACATGACCGGAATGCTTTGAAGTTGAACTTTTCACATTTTCTACTTCCAAGATGTCTTGGTTGCATCATAAGCCAATTATCTTCCGATTGCTTCTGGAAATCCCTGTTTTGTAATGGAAATTTACCAGAGCTTGCTGGTACGTATGATCAAAGACAAACGTCTTTGGATGTTGTGAAGCAGCATGTGGCTCAGTGCCTGAGATGATTTTTTAAGGCATTGTTCTGAGTAAACAATTGTTTGTTGTTTGTTGTCACTTAGTGGCTCTGTGTTTCATATAATCAGTAAAGAACTTCCAGTGTTAGTCACAGGATATAATTTATTTATTTTTTTACATTAGATTAAAGGTTGTTATTACATATGCCAAAGTGTACAATTGTTAGTTTTTTTCCTTGGAGAGGTACTGATAATGGATTACGTCGTGAATACATTAAATAAATGCTTATTGAAAATAAATCCAGTATCCAGTTTACCCATGGCCCTCGTGAGGACAATAACGTGGACGAATGGATGAAAATTCAACCTTGAACATGAATGACGTGGAAGCAGAACTTTAGTTGCAACTCACTTTTGTTGCGCGCTATTCCGCCCATACGTAGTAAATATTTAACTACGCCTCATCGCTGGCATTCTGTTTACGCTCTGAGCCTTTTTCGGAAGTGGCGGCGTATTTTCTCCAAGTGTGCTTTGGCTGTTATTGCTGTTATATTTCCACTAGTTGAGAGTACACTGACCTCTCGTTCAAGCACAACAACAGCGTGGGGGGGGAATGGATGACGTCACCAATTGAGGCTATTTTGGGAATAGGGACAAGGGCGTCCCCCTTAAACTCCTCCCAAGCGAGGGTGAAAGGGGCTGATGTGCAAACTCTCCATGTTGACCTTCTGGAGAGGGGCTGCGGGGGTCTGTTTTGGAAAAGTAGGGGGGGGGGGGTGAGAGAGAGAGCGAGAGAGAGAGAGAAAAAAACCCTCATTAGGCAAAAAGTGACGAGAGAGTTATAAAAGAGACGAGGAGGGCCGGCCAAGATAGAATTAGCCTGCAGCTTCGGCTACCCCGATGGAGGAGGATTAGTGGGCAGGGATTGTGTGTGTGCGTGTGTGTGTTTTCAACAGCGTGGGAGGAAAAGGAGGAGGAGGAAGGCGATTTGGCAATTCCTAAATTTGCTTCTTGCACCAACAAAGGAAATGCCTGCATCTGGTGTTCATCACTGTTTACTGTACACACACACACACACACAAAATTTCCTCTATGTGCATTGTAAAGAAAAGTACAAAGTCTGAAATATACTGAAGTAATCATTAAATTTTTACTGTCAGCTATATGCAATAACTGTTTTCATAACTGCTCCAAAAAGTTTGCAAAATTCTGACGATATTCATGACTGAACACGTATGTCGGCTACTATAGTTTATAGTACTTTAAAAAACATAATTAACATAATTACATAAATATTAAAAGGAACCCTGACTGTCACGACAAGTTTGCTCTATTTATTTGGTTGTTACTAACATGAGATTCATTTTCCAAAAATCATTTACAGTTTAATACATTTTGTAGAGACTTTATTTGGACGTACGGCACCATTGTTATTTACGCATTCAGTGCGTAGTGACGTAGAATGGCGGCAGTTAGGCCTTTGTAGCGTTCCTAAAGAAACAACATGCGATCGGTAGAGTCACCCTCCCCCACGCCGTGCTCTCGTCATTCACCAGACGCATTCAAGAGTTTTGATCGTCCCTTTAGGAACGCTACGGAGGCTTACCTTGTTTTTTTTATGGACGTTTCACATTGCTCGGCAGAGAGCCGCCGCCATTCTACGTCACTACGCACTGAATGTGTTGCGACGTAAATTAGGGGTGTGCCAAAAAATCGATTCTCATAAGAAGCGCGATTCTCCTTTAGTATGATTCAGAATCGATTTTAAAATGTCCCAAAATCAATTTTATTTAAATTATTTTATACTGTCTTCCTTTTGTTTGTGTGTGCCTTTATTGGGAGCGCTGTTCATGTTGTACCCGATTTGGCTACTTAGGGGCAGTGTGGTTCCACGCGTCTGATACACTGTTAAGTTGTAGCCACATGAGAGAGTAGAAGGAAAACAGTCCCGATCAAGTTATTTCAATAAAAGTAGTTTTTTTTGCAGCGTGGAGCCGTTCCTTTGAGTGATAAAAATTCCGCGAGTAGAGCACTAATTAGCATTAGCGAGTCAAACTGGAGTACATCATTACGATTCCTTGAACATCTATAAATTAAAGCAGAAATCATTGTCAATCAAATCATTTCGAATCAAAAATCTTTCTCAATCGAAAATTTATTCTGAATCGAATCATACACCCAAAAATCGGAATCGAATCGAATCAAGAGACATTCAAAGATTCCCACCCCTAACGTAAATAACAATGGCGGCGTACATCTAAATAAAGTTTCCACAAAACGTATTGAACTGGAAATGATCTTTGAAAAATGAATCTCATACTTACAACAACCAGATAAATA
Source organism: Leptonotus elevatus (assembly GCF_054856555.1). Taxonomy (NCBI): domain Eukaryota; kingdom Metazoa; phylum Chordata; class Actinopteri; order Syngnathiformes; family Syngnathidae; genus Leptonotus; species Leptonotus elevatus. Next base: position 14,289,787 of record NC_141249.1, on the reverse strand, counting down.
ATACAGAGCAAAAATGTCTTTACAGTCGGGTTTCCTTTTAATAAGTAAAATATTTATACTTTCCACTACTGCTGTGATTTGTCCCGTTTTCTATTAGTTGCGCGTATGTCTCCCCTCCTCCCTCTCACACACTTCTACACAGGCTGACCCCAAAGAGCACCATCACCACTCGACTGAATGTCGGCGCTCTTTGTTTTGCCACAACTAATGTGCAAGACGTCCATTGCGCTTTGCCAAAATCCACCTACCCAAACTCCCACTCTTCGCTCACTTTCTCCCCTTCACTTTCGTATCGGCTTTGTTCTCTTTCACTCACTCCACGCCGACACCTAACCTCTGCCTGACCACAACGTCCTCGGGCGCTGCGCCACTGGCTGTCAAAATAAACAAGCCGGCCTCTATAAAGGTTTTCGTCGCGTCCCGGTGGGTGGATTTCATTAGCTCATTTAGCACAAGTTCCAGCAGCAATCGGCGATTAGCGAGTTTGTGGGGGTGTTTGGTCGACGCCGTTTGGATTTTTGCTTGACGGCGAAGTACGGGCACAATTTGGCAAATGTAATATTTTTTTCACAAATCTATACTTTTGGTCAGTTCACACTGTGTTATTTATTCATTATTATTATTTTTTTTTTTTACAGGTATCTGTACTTGTACTCAAGTACAGATTGTGAGTAATTCCACAATGATTCATGCAAGCACGGTGACACACAAGTGACAAGGTTTGCATAATATGGAGTAGCAGTGTCAAATTTTCTTGTTACAAACGTGATAGGCTGAGCCATAACAGAACATTGTATTCTCACAGTGATGACGCCTCACTGTGTTACTACACGCAAGCCGTGCTGACAATTCTTTGATTTGCTTTCAATTTTCAAGTTACCAAACAAATCATGGTCGGTTTTCACCATATTTCAGTGTAAGACTTTTCTGATGAAACGTACATTTTCAAGTACTCGGTCAAGGTCTATTTTTGCAATATTAGACGGTAAGACTTTTCGGATGAAAGTAAGAAAATATTCTACAAATCTAGGACAATTTTTGTCATCTTTCGGTGTGAGATTTTTGGTAGGAAATCGTACAAAAAAAATTACGTTGACATACAAATTAAGGTACATTTTTGCTCCATTAGAGTACAAGAATTTGGTTCAGGGTGTACCCCGCCGACTGCCCAAAGCTGGCTGGGATAGGCTCCAGCACCCTTGCGACCCTTGTGAGGATTAAGCGATTAGCAAAATGGATGGATGGATAGAGTGCAAGAATTTTCGTAGCCAAAGTGTTAATAGACTGTGCGACTAATCTTACCAAATTTATAAAAGTAACCAAAGAAATCCGAGTAAATTTTCACATGATTAGAAAACAAGACTTTTTGGACAAAATCTTACCAAATTTATAAAAGTAACCAAAGAAATCCGAGTAAATTTTCACATAATTAGAAAACAAGACTTTTTGGACAAAATCTTACCAAATTTATAAAAGTAACCAAAGAAATCAAGGTAAATTTTCACATGATTAGAAAACAAGACTTTTTGGACAAAATCTTACCAAATTTAAAAAGTAACCAAAGAAATCAAGGTACATTTTCACATAATTAGAAAACAAGACTTTTTGGACAAAATCTTACCAAATTTAAAAAGTAACCAAAGAAATCAAGGTAAATTTTCACATGATTAGACTGCAAGACTTTTTGGACAAAATCTTACACACTTTCAAGTAATCAAAAACAAACAAGCATGATTAACTTTTGAAAAGAGTGACAACAAACTCCTTGAAAGTCATCACTTTTAGTCAGTGAATGACTAATCGCATTGCATCACTTTTTGTATGACATCATAGTAAAGTATTTCTCCTAGGACAGACTAGCAATTAATTACTGAAATGTAATTATTAGAGGCAGGCTACATATAGGACTGCTGTTTTTGTTTTGTTTTTTGGGGGGCAGCTTTTGGAGTCTGTCACCATTTTTATTGTACTCAGTTCAGTTGGGTACACAAGTTTCCTTTTAAAAATATCCCAAAATGACAGTACCACACGTGTTTTGTTTGGGTGTGCCCATTCAAAGACATATGGTGAAAGAATCACTCTTCCTGTGCTCATTTGCAAAAAAAATGCTGCGTGGTATTTCCTTTCCTTTGCTGAAACGCTTGAATGAATGACTAATCAAAATGTCACCGGCAGATGTGTGAAAGAGAAGAGAGAGTCACCACCCATCTTCACCTGTGGCTGAACCTTAATTGAGTCACTGTGATTAGAGCCGTGTCCGTATCACATGTCAAGACACGATGCATTGAAAACGTCATGCGCGCACATTGTTGACTCGACGATCGCCGCCACGTTGGAATGTCGTGACTAAAAGGCATGAATGGATTGACACACAGAAACAAAATAGACATCGTGTTCCTCATCAGTTCCCCCCAAAAAACGGTCACATGCGGAGGAGTTGAGCCATATTACAGTGAGCTTTATTGTGAAATATTTTTGGCCCATGTCCAGCGTTTTTTCTACATTGGCGCCGTTCAGACTGAGATATTTCTTCCTGAAATCAGCTGAATCATAAATTTCATAATATATCATTTTCATGTCCGTCAAGAATGAAAAGTCGTCACATTGGAGTAATAGAGTAAATGCCAGTTATATGAGTTGAACGAACCCTCGCCTATATTCACAACTATTCACTTAAAAGTTTGTATGATTTTTTTTCCCCTACTTCAGTCGACAACGATGTCAAAGTTAAAGCATTAACACATTGATTTATGACAAAAGATGATCACGTTAATCATGCATTAACTCAGATTAATCGCACTATTAATGTGGACCGCAGATGATCCTTTAGCTTGAGAGCGGATGGTTATGTTAAAGGTAGCACAGGCTGTGTTTGAACAATGAGCACAACGACATGCTTTAAAGTAAAGCATTTAATAAATGTTTGCGTATGACATTCGGAATATTTATTTATGTCAAACTACTGGGGTAATTTTTTGTTTTCATTTTAAATTATGCAAGTAATTAACTTATTAGAAAAAAAAGTAGGATGCGAACTTTCAGTGGATCACAAAAGGTTGAAAACATCCTCATAACATTAAATGTTGAAAGAATGAACACATAATAGGTGATTTTCAAATTTGGTGGGCTTTTTAAAGCCTTTTTAAATGGTTAATCTAAGTGATTGATCGTGATTAATCAAAATTCTAAAATATGAGTGACACAATAAATTGAATACCAATTCAAATCGATCAAATTTATTGTACCAGGCAGATTTTTATTTTATAATAAAAAAAAATATATATATATATATATAATAATAATAATAATAATAATATCTTAAATTTATATAATATCTTTTAAGGGACCTAATAATAATCTACCAATCATTAGCATGTAGCTTAAAGCGTAGGCTAGCTATTTCCTGCTACCTCGTCAATGAAACACTGACTCAAAAATGACGAGTAGTTTTACATTATTTTTATGTTATTATACAATGATTCACTTCAATGTATACTTGTATGGCAGTTAACGCATTCACTGCCATTGACGGCTATAAACGTCAAAAATTCATTTGAACTATTTTTATTAGTTTAACATTTTTTTCCACTTTTGCTAACAAGAATATGCGAACCTAGATTTTTTTTTATTGTACATTCCGAACAGATATAATATTTGTGATTAACCGTTAGTTAACTAGTGAAGTCATGTGGTTACAATTTAAAAAATAATCGCGTGATGCCCCTAATTTTAACAAAATTATTAAAAATAAGGGGCGTCAGACGATTAAAAATTGTATTCGTAATTAATTGCATGACTTCAATAGTTGACTCATCTGTTATAAATGTACAGTAAAAATGTTTTCTACGTTTTCATAAAAAAAATTATGAAAAAAAAGTTAAACTAAAAGAAAAAGTTTACATGAATTTTGACGTCTATAGTCGTCAATGGCAGTGACTGCGTTAATAAAGGTTTTATGATGCTAACAGTTGAAGGTTGGAACAAATAAAACCACTTTTTGTAATTCCAAAGGGAGCGTTTTGGAATGGGAACAAATTGGTAGTCATTGTGTTCCACTGTTCTTGTTAGCTCGCGACAAACTTTTTGTCCCGCTTCGTGTCGTTGTCGTGACTCACTTTGAAGTAAATAGTGTCCGACCTCACAGTTACTGTAAACTGTGACTACGTCGTCGCAGTCTGAAGTGACACGTTCTTTTTTTGTCCCCCATGCCGCGGCACGTTCGCTTTGGCACATTCTGCGCACTCCTCAGACGAGTTGCCGCCGGGTTGGAGATGTGTCATCGCTCATCTGTGCTGTGAGTCGAGAGGCGGGACGAGTGGCACTTCACATGAGATGGACTCCCGTTTTTTTTTTGTTTTTTTTCCACAGGGTCTTGCGAGGGTCCAAGTCAGCACAAGAACATGATTGGTTTTTCTTTTTATTTAACGTCCCTGATGTTGAGGGTACTGAAGTGGAAAGCTTCCTATTGGTGCCTCTTCTCAGAAGTAAAAACTGAACGTGTTCAAACTTTCAAAGATTATGCCTTAATAGCAATGTAGCAAGATTCCTTTCTAATTATATTAAATCCATGTTGTTTAGCTTTGGTAGCTAGTGACAAAGACCCAATTGGGTGCATGTTCTTCTTGGTACTTCACTGCCAAGATAAATGTCGTCAAGCTTTCAAGTATTATGCTTCTGTCACAGTAGGAATCCCATTGATTTGTAATTACATCCTCTCCTTGATTAAAGCAGATGGGGCAGAACATCGTAATTCCTGCCAGTAACCATTTTCAAATGACCTTCTTTAAACTTTCTTGGATGATTGTGATGACAAGGGCAATGTGAGAAAGACCTCTATTGATTTGAACACGTTCTTAACAATGTCGAACCAGGGGGTCGTATCAGTACAAATCTTTGTCGTCAGCACTACTGACGAGCATAAGAATTGATTAAAAGTCTTGCCAATTATGTGGAATTGACTGCTGATTGATCAGTAACGCAGGCAAAATGCAGATGTTGATTCAGTCATAACAAGGTGTCAGCAATGGAATGGGAAGTGGAGCTACAGTGCATCCATGCAGGAGATGAAAATTGATGAGCCGACAAACTTTTGGTTCATGTCTATGCATTTATACAAGAGCAAATGGGAAAAGAGATGGCTTTTGCCAGATTGAAAAAGCCTACACAGATAACTGTCCAGCCTCCATTGCAGCTGCGATATTACCACGGAAGGCAGAAAATTGCAAGTCTGACTTCGCACCACTTCCATGTCATTGTTGCTTTTTACAACAGCAATCGGGACAATAATTGCAGAGGGTTACACACATGCTAGCCCACCTCGGTTACAGATGTGACACTAACACTGAAGGCAGAAAATTGTCATGTCTGCTTCATAGGTTTGGACATTTATGGCAAAGATAATAATCACAAATATTTGGATAGATATTGAAATCATGATTAATAAATCATGATTAATAAAAACGGTGTTTATTGAACTCCCAAAACAACCACAAAGAAACTAGTAACAAGTAAACAGGTAAACTACTACAAATAAAAACATTGCAAAAAACACAACCAAAAATTCCCCCTTTCTCTCTCTCTCTCCTCCTCTCTCTTGCTCCCTTCCTCTCTCACTCTCTCTTTTCTCTCTCTCTCTCCCTCCCTCTCTCTCTTTCTCTCTCTCCCTCCCTCCCTCTCTCTTTCTTACTCTCTCCCTCTCCCCTCTCTCTTTCCCTCCCTCTGTTCCTCTCTCTCTCTATCTCTTCCTCTCTCCATCTCTCTCTCTCTCACTCCCTCTCTCACTCTTTCTCTCTCACCTTCCCTCCCTCTCTCTCCCCTGTCTCTCCCTGCCTCTCTCTTTCCCTTTCTCCATCTCTCTCTCCCTTACTCTCTCTCTCTCCCTCCATCTCCCTCTCTCTCTCTTTCTCTCTCTCTTGTTATTGAAATTCCCAAGTTTGAAGGTTTTGAGTTTGCTATTCTGGCTACTGTTGAAACGTAAAGCATTGTGATTATATAACTAGAAGGAAACGTGCTCTAATGTCTTTCATAGTGTGAGCCACAAGCTGAATAACTTAAGTTAATGAAAGGTTAACTCTACTCGAGGTGTCTCTTTTATTGCGGACCCGCACATGGACACAACATCAAGTGAGGTGATGTCATATTGGACAAACCTGCTGTCGGGCCCATGGCGTCCAGAAGCCTGTTAGCCTGCAAGCTAGCTGATGGCTAGCACCTCTCGTCGGAGCGTGGAAAAGCCCGTACGACTCGATGGGATGTAGTCCAGCCTCCAGTGGCTTTAAGCAGATATATTTTTGCAGCTCAAACTTAGAATTTGAATGGCATTAACATCTTAAAGTTGAGCGGTGTTTTTAGCATATTTGTGGATAAGCCCATAGCTCGTGATTGTTCACGGTTTTGAAGCCGCTTTTATTTATTTTTATTAATTCAAATTTGGCAGTCTTTTTTAGCAACACTCTTCTCTCTGGTGTGTCAAATTTACATTTCTTTTTTTCACTTAACAGGTACTTTAAATAAATGTGTCGTGTTGCCTTGGGGTGCCGACGTGACTGCGTGACAACCCTGGCAAACAATTAAAGCTAAAACGCTATGTCTTACATTTCTTCTCAACCAAAGTACACCTTTCTGTTTCTGCCATGCTTTTGCTCCCTCCGCAAATTATTGTGCTGCATGCAACACAGCTGCATTTTTGTCGCCATGCAGGAACTTGCATACACGCCGTGATCATTTTACTTCACTTACAATGATTTTATGATTGAAATCGCAGCGCAAAAGGTGACAACGTGTCTCACGTGTGACACGTTAGATCAGTTCCTAAGTAAGAAAGGTATGGCAAGGTATGCTAGCATCGACAATGCAGCGAGGTGCGGCGGTCGCACCCGCACTCACTCAGTCAGTCCTTCACTTCTTCAATCAGTCAGAGTGAATCAGAAGGAAACGACGACAGGAAGAGCGACGGTGGGCTGACCGTGTGGGACATGCTTCATTTTTCTCCCGAAACAAAGGGTGCCCTCGTTGGTGATTTTGATGGATAGGAATGTTGCTCTCACACACACGCCCACACATGTCCCACACATGTTGTTCACACATACACAGGACCGTGGCAGGCACAAACGCAGGCTGCACAGTCCCACCAGATCTCATGTCCACTGTGAAATGTTTACAACCCGCCCACGCCGCCGCTGCCTTCCTCCCCTGTCAATAAAGCCTTCCCAGAAGTATGTGAGATGCATTATGGCGTCCACGTACGGGGGTTGTACTCATGTCCTCCATCACGGAACAACTGATGTGCAGCTCATTTGCTTTCTAGGCCACTTGATGACAAATGCATGCATTAACACACTTTACTTTAGAATAAAAGATAAAACTGGGACGTTTTGTTCTTTCTGAAGTGAATTACAACGAATGAGCTGACTAGGCTGGACTAGAATTGAATCGGTATGTCATTAGGTTGACGAGAACGACAAACTATGCCTCTAAAGTAGCACAAAACTTGTGTGTTAATTTTCTGTTTAAGACCCACACTTTGACCCCCAATAAAAGCATACTTTGGAAGTTGTTGCTTCCCCATTCTTATCTAAGAAATTGGGGCACCGCTTGGCAACCCGTCAGTCTTCTCGTTCCTTTCTGTCTCTTATTAAGTATTGTTGTCTCTCATGTTTCTTGGATGGCTTGAAAATGAATTTCCTTTCTCTGTATTTGTGTCATATGGAATAAATGGAAAAATATTGATTTAAAAAAACCTCCATACAGTTAGAAAAAGTTTTATGATGGCCCCGAAACAGTTTAATTATGTGATTCTGTGTCGCTGTAAAGAAGTGCATACAGTTCACTTGGCAGTGTTCTGTGTCAAAAGTTCAAGTGACGTAACGCTGAAATTTTGCTTTAAGAAATGTGTCATGACAGAAAAAGAGCGCCTGGAGTCCCATATCTTTAGATGGGAATCCAGCCTCTTCCAAATGCGGATGAAATACCGATACGTATTGCCTCTGCTAATGCGAGTGCAGCGGAAACGGTCAGATCGGATATAACCTGTAATGGCTTCATCAAAATACACCGATTGGTTATGTCTAATCAACCAGCATCTGCCTGAAAAACTAAATGAACGCAATAAAAAAACGCTAAATGAAAACATTGGCAATTAAATATGGTCTACACTACATTAAAAGTTTCTCAACATTAAATAAACAAAATAATTGTAGTAATGTGGAGATTACCCTCATTCAAATCAATGACTCACTAAACTGCAGTAATACTTTTTTTGTTTGTTTGCTTTTTGCCGAGGTTAACAAATATATGCCTATGAGTATTGTCATATTGTTTGTCTAAATGTGTTGGTGTTAAAACACCATAAATACCGATAGTGTTAGCCCATCTGCCGTTTTGGATTGTGTGTTAGCAAAGTGTAATTGTCTTTGTTTTATGACAGTAAACCTCAACTGGCATGAAACGACCGATAGAACTATTCGTTAGCCCATCTGGCGTTTTGGATTGTGTGTTAGCATTAAGCTAGCAGAAGGCTAAGTTGTGGTTTTGAAATACACAAAGTGTAATTGTCTTTGTTTTATGACGGGAAACCTCTACTGGCATTAAATAAACATCTTGAAGCCTCTTTCTTTTTGAAGAAGAAGAATTGAGTTCCCTGCCACCATCTAGCGTTTGTATCAAGTAAAAGTAAAACATTTTTAAAGTGATTTATTAAAAATATGTATATTTTTAAATATCATTAAAACTTCAGCTTGTATCTAAATAAAACTCCTAAATTGAGTCACACGACTCACACGTAACTAAGGCACCACTATGTAGGCATTAATTCGGAAATGGGAACTAACTTAGACCTGCAGTGTAAATCCTGAGACTGTTTGGCTCAAATGCAGCCATTTTGCAGGACCTCTGTGTGAAAGCAGCTAACGCGAAGATCGTGTCACACACTCATCGTGCGAGCGGGAATGAGAGATGACGACAGATTAAGAGACCGAGCGAGCCGTGTGGGCTAAGCAAAGGCTTATCTCGTCTTTGTTTGTACGTGGAGTCTTTGGAAGATAACACCTGTTTTTTTTTTTATATATATATATACACACTACACTGTCTCTCTCACTCACACCACTAACACATACATAGCAGGATGATTCAGTTCTCAGACAGCGTGATCATTCACTAAGGGTAGGGGTGTGCGACGTCTCCTCCCCGCTGTGCTTGTGATCAGACATTCTGTGCTGCTTCTGGACACATTGTACAGCTCGCTTCTTGGGCATGTTTGAGGTGAATCGCATTGTGATCATTATCATCTTATCTTACAAGCATTTCAATCCTTACCAGTGTTATGTACACATGCAACGCTTGGAAGGCAATACATACAACACTCTATCTTTGTCAGATTACATTCATCTTTGGACGCAAGCAACCTTGAACATTCATGAAGTATTCATTTAGTGAGCTAGTGTTGATCTGCCTCACTGTTCTGATGTTGTGGGTTAGAATATTGTCTCCGATCTACCTGTGTGGATTTGGCATGTTCGTCCCATGCTTGCATTGAGGTTTCTCCGGGTACTCATGTAGTACATTCCCAAAACATGCAAAGTAATTATAGTTAATGGAAACTAATGTTAACGTTTTTGTGATGTGGGAGGAAGCAACAGGAAGAACATACAAACTTGACATAGGAGATGTGATTCAAACCCACAACCTCTCAACTGTAAGACAGAAACGCTAACCACTAGTACACCATTCCACTCTTATTTCAATTTCATTTAGCTTTATTTACACAGTGGTTAATTTTTATGCTCTTAAAAAAAGTATTTGAAAAAAATCTAAAGTAGATAATATTGTAGATATCCCAGAGTTCCTTAAAACAAACATAATTTGTTTCTTGGTTTTGCTTAATCGTAAAGTCAATAAACATAGTGTTGTGTAAATGGCATAACTTATCACAAATGAATACAATAATATTGTTGCAACTACAAACTTCTTATCAGTTGAATTGTACTTTTTTTGTGGCAGCTGTGTAATATAACAGAGCCCAAATACTTTTTTTGTGCTTATGTAAAGTTTTTCTGTTATAATTCTGTCAACGTTCACTTTGACTCCACTATTTTTCCTAATTAAAATACACACTTTCACTCCGTTACGTTTCCCCCTACCACCTTCTTCACACACTACTGCAAAATAAAAGCTTGAACAAAATGTTTGTTCCAAGATAAAATTAGTGATATTGTCATAAAGTAATAAAGTTGTTTTCTATTAAGATACTTACTCTTGCAAATGTACAAAACTGATTGTTCCTGGATATGACGAGTTTGTTTACAAGTGTACCTTGTATCCAGGAGGCGTGGTAAGTTACCTGCCCTTCTGACGTCACAGCTCACTGTCAAAACCGGCACGGTTAATTTTTTATTTTTTTTTATGCTCTTAAGGTCGTACGGAAACAAGTATGTAGTTCTCAAGTGTCCCTTTCCCCATTTGTGCGCGTCAGACATTTAGCAACACTGCAAAGTATTTATTTTAACGTTTCATCATCGCGTCGGAACATTCTTTCCCACCGGTTTACGGAAATAGAACGTAGCGACGGTAACCTTTGGAGGACGAGTCCACCTTAAAAAAAAACATTGCTGACATCACATCCGAGAAGTGTCCTTAAGAGGCGTCTCACTGACTCGCCGCTGTTCTCGAGACCGAGAGGGAGGCACGGCAGTCTGGATAGTTAAGAAGCAACGGGTGGAAGCGTTACGACCACCTTGTGGATATTTCATTTCACTCACCTTCCTTTTGGGAATTCGCTGCTGTTCTTTTCGGTTCGTACTTTACATGCCAAAGCTGGGGGAACAAATTGGACCTTTTACTTCCACGCGAAGCTTCGCGGTTCTCGCCACGGTCATCGGTAAGCATTGAACATCATTTTTTTTTTTTTTTAATAAACAGTCAATCATATTATGTTCCGTTCCGTCCAAAACATTACGGAGGTTAGTCGCTTGTTATATCGACAGGTAATGAAGGATCAATAATAAAGCATGTTGTCAAGGGAGTGCCGTGTAAATTGTGTTGGACGTTATTAACTTCACCGCACGGCTCGTATCGACCGAATGGTGTAAACCAGGCAGTTACAGTAAATTAAAATATATAATTAGCAGCTGGCTAGTGCTAATTAAAATTATAACTTGCACAAAATGTCCATGCTGTAGTGACCAACACCAACCAACCACCGGCACAACAAAGTACATTGCACCTTTGTTTTTATTTTGTAATTTAAAAAATAATAAATAAAATTGAGTCTATATTAATAATTGGCCATTTTGTAACAATCAAATACCATTGTGAAAGACAACTGAGTCATCAACTGGTGTTGATAGTGAAAGTCTCCGCGGTGGCCACTGGGGGGCGAACGAGATCTTTTAACGTGGAAGGGTGGCTAACTTCTTAAGAAGAACAGAGCAATAACACACAAAATTAATAATGTTATCATGCAAAATACTACAGTTATGTGTATGATAGAAATTTGGAGAACAAATAGTGCAAATATCTAGTCTTGTTCTGTTTGTTTGTATTCAAATAAATGATAATTATATAAATAATGGCGATATTTAAGTCATACATGCAGTAAGCAAGGAGAGATGTCAGAGTGAAATGATTGTGCACACAGTGCTGCGTCTTTTATGCAATCACTTGAAAGCACATTTAATTGTTTTGTCTTTTGTATGGATAGATGGATAGTATTGCAAGGTTTTGCATCAAGAAAGGAGAGAACAGTATCCAGCCTCATTAGTTGACATGCTTGAACAAGATGCTGTTTAATATATATATATTTTTTAAAAACATATATTAGTGTAAATAGTGAAATGGAAGCTTTGTGCTCCACATTCGCTTATTCAAGGCTGTCATTTATTATGAATGGCTTTTAACTCGCTCTCCCTCCACGTGGGTGTACTCCTCGCCCCCCCATTGGCTCGTCCTGGGTGAGCTCTCTCCCCATTGGTCCGCCGTGCAGGGGGTTTGGCTTCCGAGCCGACGCTGGATCTTTGGGATACTTTTTGTGTGCGACGACGTTCATTGTCACTCATGTTGCACGGGGAGACTGTGTGGGTACGAGTGAAGCCAAACGTCTCGTCGCGGTGCGTCGAAGTTGAAAGCGTACTTTAAACCCGAGTGGAATATACGTGCTTTTGTTTGGCGTGGACGAACCTCACCCTTTTTGTGGTGTTTATTCAGCCATCCATGTAGCGTTTAGCTGCGGGGACACTAAAAGCCACGGATCGGCTTCCTCCGCGTCGTCCTCCTTTTTTCTTCTTCTTCTTCTTAATTCTCCCTCGTCGATACCAGCCACCTCATCTTCCACCTTCCGCGCGACCCACAGGTTATCGGATGGACCAGCATCCCAGCGCCCGGAGCTGCACCAGCCGCGGGGCTTCTTCGTCCTGCGAGGCCGCCCCCGCCGAGCCCTCCATGAACCTGCACATCCACTCCACCACCGGCACCCGCTTCGAGCTCTCGCTGCCCCAGGAGGAGACCGTGGACGGGCTGAAGAGGAGACTCTCGCAGCGGCTCAAAGTACCTAAAGAGAGGCTCGCGTTGCTGCACAAAGAAACGTGAGTCAAATGTTTCATTAAGATTTAGCAGGGGGAAAAGCTATTAGTTTAGTCTGAGGAAGTACTGGCTGCAGGGGTGGGGAAACCTTCTGCTCGGGGGGGGGGGGGGGGGGGCCTGACTTACAATTCTAAAATCAAATAAAACCTTGGAAGATGCATATTTAAAGCCCTAATAGCAAGTCATTTTAAATACTTTAGATTGGTTGATAATTTGTAGAAATAAAACCCATACGTGTGGACTGACCTATAGTATTGATTTGTAAAAAAATAAAATAAAATCTGACTTGGGAGTTTCCGGCTCGACACCAGCAACATCCATAACATTGACTTGACACCTGTCTGGCTCTGTGTCAGTCAATTTCCCCCTTGAAATGAGTTTTCAAGAATATGTTGGCAGTAACACAAAAATGTATTACAATTAAAAAGCAACCTCTTCTTGTCCCTTATTTTTACGGGAGGTATTCAGGTAAGAATTTGTTTATTGTTCTGCTTGCAGGGCTACTTTGAGCTAAATAGACCTTCTCAAACCTGAGCATAGGCGCGGATTGCGCAGGTGTAGCCAATGCTGCGGCAATAGTATTGCAATTACACACAGGGGACGCGTCGGTCACTGGGATGGTATTGACGGGACGGTGCATTGATCAATCCCTCCCACCTTCTAAACAGGGAGGCCAGAATGAATTGATCATGCTCGTGCATTTGTGACTCATAAACGTCAATGCGAATCCGATCTTACATTTCCATCTGTGGTGCATATTTTTTTTTCCACCCAAGTGTAACTCTGTTACATGTCAAGGGTGAGTCATGCTCTCGCGTGTGTCCGTCGCAGTAGCACGGTAGGATGGGCGCCGCCTAGATGGCCTCTCTCGTTCGAAGTGAAGCGAAACCATTAGCAAGCTTTCCAAAAGCACAGGTGGTGTTATGCAAAAAGTAAGTAAGGGGGGGGGGGGGCGCTTTAGAAGATGCAAACAGTACGTATTGTTTTTTAGCCTATACCCACCCTTGCCCATTGTAATCACATCATCCTTTAGAGTCTGCCTGCCTCCCACCTTTTTTTTTTTTTTTAACCCCCCTCCTGCCCTTGTAACTGTAGACCAGCCAGCAAGTCTGTGCCGGGGGTCTTTGTTGAGCTGTGCAGGGTGAGATTTGGGTCACGCCTGCTTTTCACTCAGCTGCCCCATCGCAAGTGTCGTCGTAGCAGTCGTGTGGATTGCGTCACTTTACATGCAAAGGAAAGCTCCCTTTAAATGCAACTTGATTATCAAGCAGGATTTTTGATCCAAATTTGTGTCTTCTGTTTTTTTTTTATGTTATATACAATCTGGTTGTGGTTCATAAATTGCGCTTTTCAGTGTAACCTCAAACACCGCCAAATAGCCACAGCGAGCAATTGTCAGAGTTTCGCTATACTTGAAATTGAAATATGACAGCCAGATCAATACTTCCCCTTCACCCTCAGCTCTTTTTCCAAACTGGTTTTGAAGTCGGCGCGCCCCCACGGCTGTTTGTGTGTGTGCGTGTGTGAAGAGAGCTATTGTCAGCACAGTCTAATTATCTTGTTCCTTCCCGAACCCCGCAGCAGACTAAGTTCGGGCAAACTCCAGGATCTTGGCGTCTCCGATGGGAGCAAGTTAACACTCGTACCGACCGTCGAAGCAGGATTAATGGTGAGGCCAGCCTGCCTAGTCGTCCGCCGTTTCAACATGTGTCATTCATTTCATCTATTTATTTATTTTTTTACATGAAATATTTGCTTTGTTTTTCCTCGCAGTCTCAAGCATCAAGACCCGAGCAGTCCGTAATGCAAGCTTTGGAGAGCTTAACTGAAACTCAGGTGAGAAGTCAGCGTGGTTATTAGTTGATGGATTTGTAAACTTGATCCTGGTTGGTTTTCTTTTCATAGTAAACAGCATGAGATGGCTGTCTTAGTGATCTTGAGTTTTCCAGACTGTTGGAAGTTGTTAGTGAGCCCCAAACATATGACATATGCCCATGCATTGCCATAATACAAACATATGCAGGGTTTTCAGTGGTGACATGAACTCGTACATAAATTGGAATGCACCATAGTTCATCTCTAACTTACATTAATGCAGTAGCAATGTTATTATAGTTTTGGAAACTTGATTATAGTTGTTTTTTATTTCGCTTTGAGTTTAGTTTTTTTTAAATGTACTTAGTTTTAATTAGTTTTCAGGGTGGCTCTGGTGCCTCTCTCTATTGGCTGCTACTAGATGATGTCACCTCCGCGTGACACACTTTCAAACTTCCTTATTCCGGTTATCATCTAAATAAATATTAAATCTCATTTAATATCAACCCCAAAGGTTCATGTACTAAATTAATTACCAAAGATAAAAATGACATTTTTACTGTAATTATAGTTAGTTTTAATTAGTTTGGAAATGTAAAATGTAGTTTTAGTTTAAAACAACAAAAACATTTTTGTTTTCATTTTGTTAAAACATTATTATTATTTTTTTAGTTTGAGTTATTTCGTTTGTTTTATTTAACTAAAATAACCTTGTGTGTGTGTAAATATTTGTTTGGGAACATGCTTCTAGGCCATAAATGTCAAGGCAATTAAATTGCACTCCAATTATACCAGATAGGGGGCTCGTGCAAAAGCATGATTTGAGCTACTGTATTGTGTTTGTGAGAAGGGTCAACTTTGTCACTCCAGCAATGCAGTAGCGAGCGGATGAGCCTCTAAAGCGCAAGCCTCTTTCGCTTGTCTTAATCTCCACTTCTTAAACAAGACCAGCGAGCGTCATGTGTTAAGATATAACAGGGAGCATCTAAATTAGTATCCTAGTAACATCTGCGGTTTCTATGTGGAAGCGCCAGCCCTTCTACCTCTGCGGTGATGCTTTCATGTAACGCTCACATGCGCAAGCAAGTTTCCAGGAAGTGCGCTGGGGCCTCACACGCTCATAAACCATAGTGCTGGATTGTCAGATGAACGCCAGCTTCCTGAAAGCCAATTTGTGCGGCAGTGGGCCGTGAACAACTGCATCTGATGCAAAACCGCTCCTCCGGATTCCGCCGAAAAGCTCGTACGCCTTTTAGGCCGCGTCGGGGTATGACTCAACCTCGGCGATCGATGGCGAGGGTAAACGCGCACATAGAGGACGGCGTGACATGCGAAGTGCGCTTAGCGGTTTCCTTTTGCAGCGTTGAGTAACTGCCAGATATGTGCAAACGCGTCAGTGTTGATTTCAAAAACGGAATAGATGGTGATGCTAATTTAGCAATTCATTTGTGAAATTACAAAAACGGTTTGGTTTCAAAACTGTTTGGTTTTGAGGCCTCAAACCTTTGGCTCTTAAAGATTGGATTTACGTTGCAAGGTGCAATTGATTAGAGCTGATGTTTATAATTTATTTTTTAAATGCAAACTCCCTCTTTCAAGGCTCTGGTTGCTCTGCGCTTATTGCAAAAATCTGCCTTGTGACATCAGAGCACATTTTGGCCTGACTTTGCTCCCTGATGTGAACTTTGTTGGCCGCGGAGAGCGTGTGAACTCGTAGCAGCGAAGAAGCCAAGGACTCCATGTGTGTAGGTGTGTGTCAGCGGATGAGTGCTTGCACTTTAGAATAGTGAGCTGCCTATCGAGCGCTTTATCTTTGCATCTTTACTGTCAGGTGATGCATCAACTTAGAATATTCGTCACCCTTGTCTTCATTGGCCTCTCAGACGCATTACTAGTCATGTGTGTGTTGTGTGTGTGTGTGGAATTTCTTATGCTACGTTATTGCTGTGCTCATCCTGATTGCAAAACTAATCACAATTGCACAGTCTGGGTCAATGCGGTCAGACTGATAGCAGGGTAAAAGGTTACAATAAAGGCATTCGGCTGCTTTAGTGTGTTTTTATCCAAAGAAATTGATTCCGCTTTATAATTCATGAAGCTGAACGGCACGATATAGATCGCAGCGAGATTTGATTGGAAAATAGAAACACCAAAGCTTTCCTTTCGTTTGACCCCCATTCGCTCGTCCCCTTTAATGCTGGGGATATCAAAAATCAATCAATGCACTTAGCTCTTAAAAGTGTCTGACACGATAACTGATACAACCATACACCCAAAAATAGCCTTGGGGAAATGTGTGCATGTTTGGCAGAGTTGGGGCGATGGGGTGGGGTTAGCTTTGGTAGCCTGAGACACTAACCTATGAACCCTCCCAGACCTCTCATATCCTCCTAACACCCACATGTGTTTTGGGCATGTGAGTTGGATGCACAATATGTTGCATTTCCTGAAATAGTGGCGTTCTCGCTAATAGATGCCGCGCCCATATTAGACGTAAGATGCGTCATCCACTTAAGAAAATAAAGTCTCAATTGTTCCATCAGGGAAAAAATCAGCAGTAAGTGTAATTATCTCAGTTTATAGGCTATTGTTAACACACGGGCGGGTAAACTTGTGAGCCAATTTGGGCTATTGCAACCACAATGGAAGAATTTCTCAATGCATGTAAACAATCTCTCAGATTGGGTAGTCTTACTGCATGTCGTTAATGAGATCCTGTAACACATTCAAGATAATGAAGTTAGGTGGAACGGGTATCTTTAACGATGTTTAGGTTAGTCAATAACCCTTTCAAATCCTAAATATTGGCAATATTCGGTTTTTGAAAGGCGACGCAAACAGGCGCAAACCCCCCAAAAATACACTCTTACTGGGGGTTTTAAAAATCCCAATAAGACCCCCAGGCTACTCCTTTTCTCACCTGATTATTTGGATTTATAAATGTGATCGGAAATGAACACCTTCTGTGTATGTGTGAAAATACTTAAAGTATAAAGCCCAGCCTTTATTGAAATGAGTTGGGGCTCTCCCAAGCAGCTATCAATTAAACAAACTCCCCGCCTCAGTTTGACCGTGATGACAAGGACAATCCTGGCTGCTTTTAATTCCTGTTCTGCCACCTCGCTAGAGACTCTGTGCATGACATCTAAGTGGCGTTAAGCCCCTTTCTACTGACAGCCCATCAAAGCACAGCACTAGGCCGGGCTACTCTCATCAACCTTCTATGTTTTTTTGTGTACATCTTACATATGCACATCCCGGAAGAACAGCGGCGTGGAAAGGATATTTTTAAGAGGATTTGTGCTCCTGTTCAGAGACTGAGGAGATGCCTCTTAGGAAAATGAAAGACGAGAGCTGAAAGCGGAATATTCACAAATTTGGGGCATTTGTTGGCAACCACGTCCTTTCTCCAACTATTGATCTTGGCATTTGACAGAAAGAGAAGGATTATATGTCCCTTCTCATCACACAGGACTATTTACTCATTGATGCACATTGATGTTGGAATAAAACCCAACCAGGCAAGCAGGCATCACCCTTACCATCCCCCCGTTGCCCTTCCCCCGCATGCAGCCACCTCTTTGTTCATGTCTTAAAGCACCAAACCTGACCAACTGACAAGCCCTTCAAGGCATCACGATGATTGAGGCTTTGAGGTGGGCTCTTGAACCCACAGCACATATGGTTGGCTTTCATTTGCTTGCATCCATAGGTAGACCTCAGCATCTTCCCGAATCGATGCCTTGGCCCCGGCTTGGGCTGCGAATTGACAAATTTCCCCTTGAATGCTAACAGATTGCTTTGGGAGGAGGCCGTGTTTTGCCATTGTCGGCATCCCCGCGGAGGACGCTTACATAGCTGACCCACTTTCCCCCCCACATACACACTTGCTGTCCTTGCGCACGCTTCCTTCATCCTTGCACACTTCCTCCTCCACAGGGAGGGACAGATCACGCTCATGATTGGGTCTCAGAGCAGAGTGATGCGAACGAGTGTGATGTGAAAGTCTGAAGAGGAACCTTTGGGGTCACATTCACCTCATTTCCTTTGCTTTGCCTCTTATGAATGGGCGGATTGGAGAGTTATTGCATTACACTCCAGAACAGGAATGAACTCATAGTGACAATCTGGCAGAACATTATATACAGGGTGTCCGTAAAGTTTGGACACATGGTAAATGGGCTTTAACACTGACTACGTTTACATGCAGTTAACTCATTCACTGTCATCGACAGCTATGGACATCATTTTTATGGGCTGGCAGTGAATGAGTTAATAACCCTTTGAAAACCCAAATATTGGCAATAGTCAATTAAATGCAAAATATCCACTTACCCTGTGTCCAGACCTCACAGACACCCTGTATACCGTTGTGTGTCATGTTTCCCTTTCCGATCATGCACATTACCTGGATGATAGTTAATCAGCTGCATTGACACTACTACTCACACTGGTGTATGTAAGGTGTGAATGTTTGGTGGTGGTCGTAGGGGCCGTAGGCTCACACTGGCAGCCACGCTTCCGTCAGTCTGCCCCAGGGCAGCTGTGGCTACTTAAGTAGCTTACCGCCACCACAGTGTGAATGTTTGAGTGCATGAATAATGTATCCATTCCATTGTAAAGAGTCTTTAAGTGTCTAGAAAAGCGCTATATAAATCCGATGCATTATTATATTATTATTATTATTATTACTTGAAATCATTATGATTGAATTTAGGACATAGGCGCGCCAAGAAACTAAAACATGACTCAATGTATTGGTCAATAGCATGCCCTCCCAGCCACCATCTGAATTAAAGGCTTTTTTAATGCGCATACCTAAAAGTTCTTCTCTCCTTTAGAATGGTAATTTGCCTTTTTGTTACCTAAACATGTGAATTAAAATTGAGATAAAAGACTATGGTCCAATAATGGTTAGACCCCATCGAGCTGCCGCTCATGTAAATGGAGGCCTTGGTAATGCCGTTAATAAGATGATCACACAGCCTTTTTGCACCTGTGTAATCCCCTTTTGTGATGTATTAATGCACAGCAGGAGAAAGGGGGGATGGGCGGTGTGGGTAGTCAAGGTGTTTTTGAGGGGGTTTTGTTCATTGTGCATCGGCCGGCATCCATTTTTAATGTCCGCCTCTTTCGTTGGCAAGAACAATTTCTCCATCTCTACGAGTCGTGACCGCCATTGTTTTTGTATTCTCCCGGCAATGTGGAGCTTTTGTGATTCAAGTAGCAGACGTCGTGACCGGTAGGCTTGCCGAGTGGGTGGGCGGAGATGGAAAAATGGCACGCATGATGGCCACTACTAAGTCTAATGAGGTCAATTACATTGCAATGTCAAAGGACTGGGGCAAATCACAAGTTATTCAGAGAAAACAAAGAGGGTCTTCTCTGGGTTCACAGATAATTCAGTAACCGGAGCATTTGAAAATGGATGTAAAATTGGACTAGGAAATGTGTTCAGTCTGGGAATGTGCGAGTATGTCAGCCAAAACAGAAGAAGCAGTTGTTCTTATAACACTGCTGTCTTTCAGATTGTTTTTACTTATCACAATTTTACATAATTAATTATATCTATGCCAATTAAGTGTATTCAAAGACTGTTTTGAGTAGTCATATTTTTCTAAGTCCATTTTGCCAAATGTCATATCTCCATGAAACTTTCCAGTGCATGTATCCGTTCTTACTGGGTTGTTGTGATGTAAACATACATATTGTGCCAACCAATGAGATCAGGACTTTTCACATTGAGGCTACTCTAGTTTCTGCTTGGCTTGAGCCGTGACCACAAGGAGTGGCTTTAGTGGGAATTTAATTTCACCGTTATGAATGCTATTTCCTGCCCGTCTCTGTTTCATATCAGGCAGTATTACTCATGCCAGTCTTCCTAATGTCTTTGAAGAGCCCCTTGGCTACTTTCAGGATTTAGGGCATGATGCAAGTCATTGATTTTTTTTTCTTCTTCTCTTCGTTTGAGTGCCCGTTATTGCATCTTTAGCTGGTACGTGTCCGCACAAAGACTGTCGATAGTGTCCTGGTGCGATCAAACCTTCCCAGTCGATAGGCAGGTTAACAAAATGGCTTCGACAGGTGAGCGGCTTCATCGAGACCAGAATATGGCTGCAGGAGACAGCTGGCCCCCTCCTCTTCTCTCCACCCTCCTATCCCGCCCTCCAAGCCTCTATCCTCTTTTCTCCAACACAAAGCTGCTCAGTTGTTCATGAATGTCAGCTCGGCGCTGCCAGCTCCCTCCATCTTCTTTTCCTCCCCCTCCTCCCTCCTTATCTCCACTGCCGTACTTCGCTTAGTGTGCAAAGGAAGAACGACTGCAAATGAGTTCCTTGAACCACAGGGACCCCAATAAATAAAACTGTCAGCCAGAGATGTCGAAAGAAAAAAAGAGGGAAGGAGCCAGAGGCACATCCTCACTGAATATTTCATCACCCACCACCACTACTACCACCACCAATACTCCCTGACACCCTGCCCCCACCGCCCGCATCCGCCATCCCCCCTTCTCTCACCATCTTCACCCAACCCCTCCTTCTCTCACTGCCCCTTATCACGCTCTTCCCCCATCTCTGCATGGCAACCACAGCCTCCCACTAAACAAAATATCAGCACCTGAATCAGACAGCACTGTGGTATTTAACGAGAGAACGTCTTCTTCATTAGCACCACCCAGCCTGAGCTAATCACGCGTGTGTGTCGGGTTCGGCAAATCCACACCTTGCTTCTTCCCTTTGCATACCACGCAGGCGCCGCATGTGAAAGGAAACAATGCGAGGTTGGCTTCAAGTGAGGCCCCTCCGCTCTGCTCTTCTTGAGTCTCTCATAACAAACCACTACACAAGTTGCTTTTGTAAAGCTTTGGAATTCAAGTGTGCTGCGAGGAGCACCGGTGGGGGGAAATAAAGGTTGCAGAGAGGAGCAGGAAGAGGAGGAGGAGGAGGAGGGTTTCAGACATGCCTAGAAGCCTCTCTTTTGTTTGCCTGTGATGTTCCAGAAAGCTCTATCTGGTGTTTGTCCTGACGTCAATGCTAGCCAGCCACATTGGCTCTCTTTTGGCCGGGCTCCTGAGAGCAGACAGGCATGTTTGGACTGGAGCTGAGCTGCTATAGCTGAGACCTCTGGGAATCATTCACTAGCCAGCTCGACAGCACTCGAACGCCCCCCCCCCCCCCCACAATCCCCCCTCCTCATCCCCTTACCGCACGTACACACTTAACAGACACCCTCCCCTTGTTTCCCTCTCACAGTCTCTGTCCGTCTGAAAGAGGCTTGTTGCTACACGATTGCTCTCGCCAATGTGGCCGCTGGCAAGCAGACTGTGCTGTATCATCCTCCGCCCCCCTTCTCCACTCCCTCAGGAAACGGGGCCCCATTTCAGGTGTTCCACTCGGCAGCCCCTCCGGATCCTCAAGCTGCTTCTCGTGCGCGTCTGCATTCCGCACCTGCATTTGTCGAAATGAAAGTCGTCAATATGCGCTCTGTTATTTTTGCGTTTGCCGATCTTGCCCTTTTTGATTTGTTTTGTCTGAAGAAAAGGTTGCGGCAGTGCAAGCATGTACAACTGGAGACCCTTTTGTGAGTCCGACTTGTCGGTTTGCAAACATGTTTAGCTCTGAAATGCAAGTGTGAGGGACCAAATTGACTTTATGAGTCAACGGTGACAAAAAATTCACTGTATGAGGTAAAAAATACTCTGAGGCTTTTTTTATTTTTTTTATACACTTTGACTTGAGTTGGGAGCTCGGTCTATTGAACATGTACTTAAATATAATTTTAGGAGGAACGAGAGCACCCATAGAACTCAGACTATGGCCAAGTTTTAGGAGAAAGGCCATCTAAAAACTGCTTTGTGGCTAGTGGAAAATTGCGTTTGGGTGACTAATGAGGATGTTTGCTTAAACATTTTCCAACTTTTTAAAATGTGCATATTTAATAGACACAGACAAAGTGTATTCAGAAAACAGTTCTGTATGCTTAGAGTTAGGCATGTTTGATGCCACTTTTTTTTCCAGACCAATAACAATAAGAGTTCTTAACTGATACTTATCATCTTCTGATTTCTAGTTCCTGGAAAAACTTGAATAAGAACCCTCGATTACCCCTTGTCTAACCTGAATAGTTGGTCATATAAAAGCGATCGAAATACTTTGTTTGAAAGCACCATTGGTTTGTGTTCTGCGCATGCTCTATCCAAAAGCAATCCTAAATCTACTTGTATGCGTGGCCTATCGTGCGCCATCTACCAGAAATTCAAGTACAACAACATTAGAAGAACAACACGAACAAAATCCAAGCCTGAAATTTCTTCTGGATCAAAGGGAATGCATTGTAACCAGGTTTTCCACCAAATGAAAATCTGATCTGATCTGTGGCTTAGATCTGGATGAAACCTGATTTATATTGCTAATAGAGCAATATAGTGTGGTTTGTCACTCAGTAAATTTTTAAGTGGACAGTAGTAGTAGTTTTTTTTAATCCAGGTTGAACCAAGATGCACTAAAAAAATGGTTATACTGTATGCGGAGTCAATCAGTTTTCTTATCGGACACCTATGTGTCATAGATGAATATTTTTTATATAAATGTATATGCAAGTCCCGTGCAAACAAGCAAGGCCACACCAGGGTGGAGCCAGCAGTTTCACCCCATCTTCCAACCTCCCTCAAACTAAACACAACCATTGATGCCCCCCATGGCTTGTGTAATTAACTGTGTGCTATAGGCCAGCAATACTCACTCTCTTGACAGCTGCCAGTCAGGTGATCAACCCCCCCCCCCCCCCGCCGATTTTGCGCCTTGCCTATTACGCCCTTCCCAAGTAGCTTCTCATGCGGCGCCCAACCATGCTATCACACCCAGCCTCAGGCCTGCTGGGTTTGTCGTCTTACCACAACAGTGTAATCATGGTGGGTGTGGACTGTATCAACAAGACCCTGATAGGCCGCGTTTACACTCCTAAAGTGCTGAGTTTGTGTTTATCCCAAAGCCTGCTTTGTATGCTGATTGTAATCGCTTTCCTTTTACTCAATGTTGAAATGGCAGCTGTGAGCCCATCCTTGTCCTTTCACCTGCCTCTCCTTTTTGTGTTGTTGTCGTCACACACCTATGTCAATACAATGTGCAAAGGTCACCCTGGCAATATAGGGAGACGAGGGTCGATAGAGAAATAAATAAGCAGCTCTGAAGAGTGATTGAGGGCAGAGCCTGCTGATTCACAGGGTTAACCACCGGCCAACATCTCAGGAGCAATCCCAAAAGTCTTGACAGTAACACCTCTGCCCCCCCCAATCCTCTTTCACACTCATCAGTCATAAGAGAAGTGCCGGCATTTATCTGCTTTTCATGCACAAACGAAGAAAAATGTCACAATTGTGGGTGCTTTCTCACAGCAACTTGTCATTCCCACAATCAGTTAATTAGATGATATCAATGTCAGGTGTTAAACTTCACACCCTCATTCCACCTTTCTAAAAGTTGAATGGTTGACTTCATCTCTTGCAATCAGATCGCCTACATAACAGAGACCTGGTAGGAAAGAAAGCCTTGGCTTGGTTCTCATTTTGCCACTTCCTACTCTCCTCCTCATTTCGGTCTTCCTGTTTTCCCCCCTAACATCCTCCCTCCATTATGTCCTACCAACCCTACCTCTGTACAGACAGTTTGTGTGCAAAGTTTGTTGAAAACGTATTGGACAGATACTATACATTTGCATCTGCTACTGCTTGCAGACCCTAAGAAAGCTTTGAGTGACTTTCACAATAAAACACGCAGTCACATGCACACGTGGTTTCAGCAACGAGTGGCAAAAAGATGCAGCAAAGTCACATGCACGCAAAGGCCAGGACAACAAAACTCTTGTTGTTTAATGCGAATCCTCTAGCCAAGTTGTGACAGGTCGGCTGTGTCTGTGTGGAGTTCTTGTGTGTCCATCCGGGCCACTGGCGGGTCAGTGAATCCCCTCTACACACACATGCCATTTAGACTCTGTTGCTGTTGTGAGTGCTCCAAAAATGGGCAACCCTTCCAGATCCGCTGCAGACAATTGTCCATTCTGTGTGTGTGAGGCGGGCGGGGTGTATTTCCTGGACGTAGGACTGATTTTTCAGGCCCTAAGCCAGAGAGAAGGGTGGCTTTTGTCCCCGTGCTGAATGACACTGCTGACTAAGAACGGGCCCAAGGGCAGTGGGAGGCGAGTGAGAGTGGGCTCTGTTTGTGTGTTTTCGAACAGTCAGCCTCATCCAGCAGATGTAAATAGCCCAGTGTTAGAGAATAGTGATTGATTGCAGGATTGGCCTAATGTGGTGCGTCTGTGTCTCCATAAGAGTGGGAGCTCAAAGCTCTGTTGTTTGTGTTTCAACGGATGTCCACTGTTCATTGACAGAAGAGGAAGTCGGCGCGCAGGGGAGCTTCTCGGTTTTTGACTGCAACAGTTCTGTTGCCTCTGCTAATAAGGCTGTATTCATCACAGTCAGTTTGTTGGTAATAGGCATTATAGTGATATTAACTTTGGGAAAGGGCCCGGGACGAGGATGAACCCATTACAATTTGGCAGACTCACTTTGGATCTCGTTAGTCATCCAGCGTAGCGGGGAAATGAGGAAACATTGGTAGCTCCTGACCCTAGAGTGGATGGACAAAGTATCATGTTATGAATGCTGTTGTTGCAGATGTGAAAAATCCAGGTCCAGAAATTAAAGTTTGTCACAGTTTTGTCAGAGTGGCTTTAGCCACAGGTGCTTCTACTCATCTGGCAGGTGAACGGGTTGCCTTTCAAATGAGGTATACCAATCGCGTTTATATGACTAAATATTTTAAACGCCGGCAGCTCTCTTATCTGCCCGTTTAGTAGAAGCTCCTGTGGCAAAAGCCAAACCGTAGAATGGTTTTACTTTCTGTCCCTGGATTTGCCACCCCTGTGTTGTTGTGGGCCTGTATGTCTTTTTCCTTTAGGCACAGATCAATCAACAAATGACAATTGAAGCACTAACTAGTGTTGTGCAGACCTTAGCGCTCATCTTTGAAAATCAAATATTTTTTCCATCCACAGGTCAGCGACTTCTTGTCTGGCCGCTCTCCCCTCACGCTGGCACTCCGCGTGGGTGATCACATGATGTTTGTCCAGCTCCAGCTGGCAGCACAGCAGTCGGGCGGCCCTCAGCTCCAGCACAGGCACCTTATCACCCGGGGCAACTCAGACGCTGCAACGGGCCAGCCCACAGGACAGCCTTGTATCCCTCAACCGCACTCTCACCTCCCTCATCATCCACACAACCCCCACTTGCCTCAGCCAGGCCCCTCCACATCCTCTTCCACGAGCACCTCAAGCTTCCCTCTTCCCGCCGCACACCACCAGTCCCTGCCCCCCATGTACCATCAATCCCCATCGCCCATTCCTCACTGCAGCCCGGCTACCCCTCAGCCTCCTGCCCGCTCCCCTCGCACGTCGCATGTCCCCGGGAGTCTGTTCCGGTCTCCTCCTCATCACCTGCGGGACCATCACCACTACCACCAGCCTTCCTCAGGCCAGGCCAGCCACAACATGGGGCAGGCCAGCCCTGTAGCCCCCGTTTTGTGCCCTGAGGTAAGTTTGAAGCATCATCTTACTATGCACGATACTGGATCATGCCTAGAAATTGTTGCTTGTCAGTAACATAGCCACCGTCTTTGGCAGTTTATATTGTTCCTATGCCTTTTCATAAAAGTTACCCGACCAAAAAGTCTAACCAAAACGTCCGATCAAAACGCCCCGAAAGTGCAACAGAACTTTACTTTTAAGTGTGAAGTACAGGTCAGTTTTGGTGTGACTTAACTACCTCTCCCAGAGGATATCGCAGAGGTTTCACTTTCACTGTCGAATGTCTAATTAGTTGCCTAAGGTGCCAAGTTTGGCCCGGCCTTTATACCATGTCATTTTAGTCCGTAGTGTAACCCGCAGAGGTGGGTGCATCAATGAATTTTGACAGTCGGGTCACCCTTCCGTCCACGTCAATCCGTCAATATTTCAAGCTGAACTGTCAGTCTGTCATCGTCTATTGCTCAACAAAATTAGCATTTTTCAATATTTCCGTCGTTCGAAGTGGGCAACCGTCAATGTTCCGTCAGTTGTCATTCGTCAGTTTGTCACCAAAATACGACATTGGCAGATTGCCTAATTTATTGACGGATTGACGACTACATTCACGGACAAAATCCCCTTCCATCAATGCTAAGCTCGTAAATTTTTTAAAGTTTCCCGTCAATCGTCAACAAATTGGGCGTCCGTCATTGACGGATTGACAGACCCTCCGTCAATATTAACGGAATGCCCACCTCTGAGTGACCCGTTAATCATATTGATTCTTGTGTGCATTTCTCTTAGTGGTTGCATCATGACGTAAATGTCACTTGGTTGCTCAAAATCTTTGCTCCTCAAACTAACTGTTTTACACATGATGATACTCACTTTACTGCCATTTTTTTGTTCCAGGCCAGCTGCAGCACAAACAGCCCGAGTAGTGGCACTAGTTCATCAGCACGCTCCCGTAAACCTGGCGCCATCATTGAAAGCTTTGTGAACCATGCTCCTGGAGTCTTTTCTGGGACCTTTTCAGGTGAGATTTATTGGTACTCTTGGCAATAAACATGCACACGCTCCTCTGGAGTGTGCGAGTGGTGCTATATTTAGAGACGTGCTGTAATACTCTGCTTCCTCTCTTCTCAGGCACTTTGCACCCGAACTGCCAGGACAGCAACGGGCGCCCCAGACGAGATATAGGTACCATCCTTCAGATTCTCAACGACCTCCTGAGCGCCACACGTCACTACCAGGGCATGCCGCCGTCCCTCACCCAACTGCGCTACCAAACCCAGTGCGGCACGCCCAGCTCGCCGTCCCCGTCGCCGCCTCCCTCGCCCCCGGTGGTCGGCCCGACGGGACTCTCAGCCAAAGCTACCTCGGTGCCCACCGGCAATCCCAGCAGCCCTCCACCGGCCCTTCATCCACTGGTGCAGTGCCAGAGCCAGATCCGCATGTGCAAGCCCCCTGGTGAGTGACTCCGCACATGAAAGCGTGACACAAAAACACAGACACACAAACAGGCACATTAATTCACTGCGCATCCCTTTGAAGCACTCGCGACACAGATGTTCCTGCTGTTGCCTTGAAAGACTGTGTGTTCATTTCCAGTTCATCATTTTCTTGATCAGCAGCTGATTTTTTTGTGTGTCGATAATGTGCTAAAGAAGAAGTAGATTTAAACAACCTAAGAAGCTGGTATAGCCCAAGGGTATGCAACCTGCGGCTCTGGAGCCACATTTGGCTCTTAAGTCCCTCTCCTTTGGCTCCCTGTGGATCTCTAATAGAATTAGTAGAAATTAATGTTTTTTACACAATTGTTTTTATTAATTTTGATAAAATATTCTTAAAATTAATTAATGATTTAGATAAAAGAATATTAATTAAATATTTCAAAAAATGCCAGTGTCCAAATTATTGTCAGAAAAAGAAAATTGAAATTGCCAAAAATGTCAGAGAATTGAATAAAAAGGCACAAAAGAAAACATTTAAAAAGTAACCATAAAATGTCCAAAAAAGGAAAATGATCATAATTACCCCAAAATCCCAAAACTTAAGACAAAAGGTAGAAGAAAAATGAATCTGTACGTATTGGATGCTGCATATATTTGCGTTATGGTGCAGCTCTAATTAGCATTTAGGCCCTCAGTACATTAGACTAACACTAACACCGTTTCCTGCATCACAATGTTCCAATGTTTTGCGGCTCCAGATATTTGTCCGAAAAGGGCTCATTTGGCAGGAAAAGTTTTTGTCCCCCAAAATAGCCTTTTGTGGAAGACGGAGGAGAAGAGGGGAAGGGGTTGCTCTGCTAAGAAATGCGATACAACCCTCTCTTGACTTTTTCAATCAGGCATCACTTGTCATGCAGCAAGTTGGCTTTGTTTATGCGCACCAAGGAGATAGGTTTACCCCTTCCACCCCGGGCAAAGCTATGTTTAGAGTAGATTAGGCTTCGGCTGCTTTAAGACGACAGGGGTGTGTACAGGTCAGGACGAGTAGGGACTGAACATCAGACATGCCCATTGCCCATGCCCAAGGGCGGTGCTGGTGCAGGTGCTGGAGTTCGGATGACACTCTTTTAAAGCACTTTTCCGGCCGGAGACACCAGATTTGGAGTGTCGGACAGATGTCCTGCACAGATAACATTGAGCCAGTGTTGTAAGGTTACACTAAGAGAAAACAGCATTGTCTTGTGCCGCCTCCTTATCTCCTGTCGGGGAAATGGAGTTTGCTGAAGTAGTCCGCTGGGTTCAGTCCTGAGATGCAGGGAATCTTGTTTAATGTTTGCTTTTGTGAGAGCAGAATGGAGGTTCAGTTTAAGCAGCTGACTGACCGGGAATGTGCAGTCGGTCCTGTATCACCCCCAGTGCCCTCACAAGTGTCCAGTGAACAGTTGGAATAACACAGGCTTATTTTCCTAACTTAGGGAAGACCTTTCCCTCGCTGCCTCCACCCCTGTTACTCTCATCCTCCCCTTGTCCTGTCGCTACATCTGCACTCAACAGCCCACGCCATTGCACCCCCCCACTCCCCCCATTTGCCGTCCAAAAACAGCCTCGCCTGAAAAATCCATCTGTCCATCTTCCGCCTATTCAGCCTCCCCTGCTTCGTTTTCCATGCCTGTGTTGTGCATCAATACTGTACATTCTCTGTGTTCATTTGACCTTTAAATAGATTTATTCTGAACTCCAACACTGGGGGGGGGGGGGGGTGTTAAAACCACAACACTAAGCCGTCATTCATCATAAGGGTGTTAAATCCTGTCCATCAGCGAGCCAACTGCCCACGGATCGTCCATGGCTTCCAAAAAGAATTGGTGAAAGAAAAGCTTGTCTTGTGCCCTGTTTTGACTTTACAGTCCTTGCCTCAACTTCCTGCTATCTTGCTGATCTGAACGGGGTACCAGCTGAACCAAACCTGGTGTGGTTGACTGATGCAATGAACCCTGGTCTCTTTGTGTGGCTACTTGCATCCTGTTCTGCACGGCGTCCAATGGAAGCCATTAACTTAGCATGCTCAGGAAGCCTTATCTGCAGACACCTGACGGATGACTTACTGGACTTAACACTGCGGCTTAACTCTACTTCACAGAGGCCTGCCTCCATTCAGCCGCAGGACTAACCAGTCTGTTCCGTCCTCCTCAGTATGTGTACACACTTATACTTGAGACAGCCTCTTGAAAATGTCACATAGCTGGGTTCTCTCCAGAGAGCCTTTACCCTTTTCCACTGCAAGTTCATGTGCGGGGAGGATAAGACAAGCGTAAATAAAAAAGCTTGACACGCTCGGCCTCAAAACGGCTGGTTAAAAGCTTGGTTTCGTGGCTCTGGTGAAAGGACTTGCTGAGTTTGAGGATTTTTCAGCTCAGGACTCACGGCCTGGCAGGCTGATTGTTAGATAAATTCCATTACTGGGGAGGGTGGACCTCCCTTCAGCTCCCCTGCCCAGTCAAAGCCATTGTGTAGGGGCCAGGGACAGGGGCTGCATACAGGGCACCAGGCTGAGCCATTGTGGAGTAGAGGAAGGGAGGGCTTTGGGATTATAGGGCTGCCTTTTAGTCCGTCTCCCACTGCAGCTGCCTTAGTTCAACACAGGCCCACAGAATAGCGCTCTGAAGGCTCCTGCGAACCCCCCCCCCCCCCCCCCCCTTCCGGATCTCTTCACCCCCACTTGTCCCCTTTAGATTTGTCAGGTCACATTAGCGTCCCGGGCAAGCCAGACGAGAAGGGTGGGTGAGGAAGAATCTGAGCTCTTTGACTCTCTGCATTTAAGCTTCGACCGGCTTGAACCGATTCCGTTGCACCCGTTATCCGTTGCTAAGACCCGCTCACACGTGCGGGGCAGCTCAGCGACTGGTGATGCAGTACAGCTTGATGAAAAGCCAGTCAAGCACATCAGGTGCCCTTTCATTTTCGACAAGGAGAGAAGAAGGGAGAATGCAAATGAAGTCTAAAAAGTCATTGAAGAGCGTGTGTCCCTGCAGGGCTGTCAGCGGCCTTTCACTTGCTGTCACAACGCTCATTTTAGCCCCCCGTTTTTGATCGGCGGCGCGTCTGATTGGCCGCTTTGCTGTTTTGTACTGCAGAGCTACATTGTTTTTCCCAGGTGGCTTCCGTCACCAGCGGCTTGGAATGTCAAGTTAAAGTCATTTCATTGGACTAAAGAAACCTTCAGTCCTTGGTTCGATTGTTTTTGACTGCGTTAGTCGATGAAGGCGCTAAATGCTTAGCACTTCTATGCAAACTTTTAATGATTTAAATCATTATGCAGCATCAGTTCTTGTTCTCAAAAAGTTGAATCAAAGGCTTGTTAACCAAAAAGAACATCAGTTGACTTTGATTGAACTTTTGCGGACAAGTACTAGGATGACTGAGAATTTACTTACATGGGTACCCCTTAGTGTTTAAGTTCAAATAAATGCCGCTTATTGTCAACCAAACCAAATCAAAACAGTACATGAACGCCTTTATTCTACCAAGCAGAACAGTTTAGTCTTGTACAGTTAGTTAGCCTGATCTGGCTTGAATTTCCTGCATACATGGCAACGTCATACTGATGCGATGTAGCCTGCCAACAAATTCCACAAAAACAAGTGGACAGCGTAAACAAAGAACAACAGCAATAGAGGCCATCCAGCATTTCTGTGGTCTGACTTCATTCTGTCGACCAGTCGACAGACTGCAAGCTAGCTCCACCCTGTAGATGGTGGGTACTAAATAGTGTCATCGTGTCTGACAACTTCTGACAGGGCGAAGTCCTTAATGGGCGTGCTGTTGGCAAGCAGCGTGTTCGTTGTCCCTTTTCTTTGACTTTGCAAAATTAGGAGTCATGGCTTGAATCTTGTCTCCCCCAATCGCGTCTTCCCCTCTTATTTAAGATCTCGGGGTGCTTTTTAGTGAGTACCGTACCGACCGGTCTTTCCTTCCTGTTGGACATCAGTTTTCATGTTTCTTGTTCAGGTTGAGTCCGTTAAGAGAAATTTCGTTGCTCTGTACTTCACCAATCTTTGCGATTTTAGTGAAGCATTCATGTTTGCCTTGTGTCCTGTCTACTACACCCCTACTTTTCTTTTACCCTGCGTCTCCCCCTCCCACCCTCGCCCTTCTCCCTATCTCAGCCCATGGTCTTGTTGCTGGGCTGGGCTGACACATCGATTATTCATAGATCACATCGTCTTCGTCTTCTTCTTCTAAGTCTTTGCGGGCTTCTTTCAAAGCACAAGTGGAAGAAATTGAATTGTTTGTCCCTCCCATTCACTTCCTACTTCTCACTGGGTCCTCCAAGGTTATTGTGCTCACGTCAAAGCTCTTACAGTCAGGCTCTGGGCCAGCCAGCCAGCATGAATGCATGTGTGTGTGTGCGCGCGTGTGTGTGTATGGTTTGTCCCTCTTAGCCAGCCCTAATAATAGCCCTACTGTCATAAACATAGACTGGAGATCCCTGCGGCCAGCTGTGTCCGGCCCAGCCGCCCAGGGCTCCGGGAGTGACGCTGATGAATGGTCGCACACACACATGCCTGCACGCAAAGACACACTCGCACTCGTTTTGGCGGCGCTCCAAGCACATTCCCAAAACACTTGCCAAGCCAAAGGCCTTAGACCTCCTACTGCACCATCAAACTGCCTTTTATACTCGCTGTTTGTTGTATTAGCGACTACTTTTTGGAAAGTAGAATTGAAAATGCTTTGGCGTAAGGGGAAGCAGGACGACCAGAGAGAGAGGGGGGGGGGGGGGTGTAAACCTTGCTGTGATGTGTTAGGGTAGGGATAGGCAACTTCAATGATGGAGGTCCCCAATTTTTTTGTGGGGGAAATTAAATAACGGATCAAAACCAGGAGAGCCCCCCCCCCTCAACCACAGCCTGTTCCTCAGAGATGCCATTTCAACATTCTTGCTGATCTCTAGCAGTCAATGACAGCAAATTTCCTGTTCACTGTGGCCAGTATTTACAGAGGCGGAGGACAAAAGCTCGGGGGGGATGAAGCCCACGCGGGGTCCACAAGTCATTCCGATGGGGGTAGAGCAAAGGAGGGCATAATCGATTGGGAAAACTGCCACAGACTGCTGATCCTTTACCCTCCGCCCTCCATCCTTGCTCTCCCCTTGGGGGAGGAATTCCTTAACCCTCCCCTCCAGTGCCCTTCCTCACACTGCCCCACCTAGCAACATCCCTGGGGAGGCAAAGGAGGGTGGGAGGTAGTGGGAAAGGGAGATGGGGAGGAGAAGAGGGCTCTGGGTCAATGAGCTGAAAGTAGGAAGCCATAAAGGAAGAAAAAATAGAAGAAAAACCCAATCTCCCGTCTCTCTCGCTCTCTCTCACCGCGTACAATTTCCATTCGCTTGCATTTTCTATTGAAAGCCAATACCGTTGTCCCGCGCCCGAGATGGATGGCTGCACTAGAGCTAAGGTTTAATCAATAGGTCTTTTTAATTTGCCATCGATCCACGTTAAAAGCTACTGCGGCTGTTGCTGTGTGTGCGCGCCGTGTGTGTGCATGCACCGTTTTGCCCCGCACGTGTGTGTTTATGCGCGCAAGTATGCGATGCCGGATCGGAGCCACAACGCGGGGATGGGCCGACCCGCTTTGCTTTCTCGACATGGGAGCCTGTTATTTCATTATTTAATTCCCAAACTGAAACTAATGGAGCTGGCTAATCGATTGTGGTTGCGTGCACCTTCCTTCAGAACCCTGTATACAGTATAGATAGATATATGTGTACGTAAGGTGACCAGACTTTCACAATTAAAAACCGGGACACTACAATTTCACTGAAAATCAAATCTACAATAAATTCTCACCAGGAACTATTTAGAACAAATTTAATCGTTAGTCTAGTGGTTGTGTTATTACTTTAGCTAATGCTAAATGCTATCTTGGTTGACAGTTCAACAACAGGGGGGGCGGGATGCTCGCTATTTGTCAAACTATTGTTTAATTTTTTGGTATTGTTTCATTTATGAAAGCAAAGCATTATGTTACATTTGTAGTACCAGGATACTGTGTAACCCCAAGGGAGGAATAATCATATTCAATTTTCTCCAAAAGAAAGAACAAAGGACAAAAAGCCAGACTACGAACACAAAGCAAACTCCTCTCTAGCTGTAGATGCATTTCTTGTTTATTGAAAGCATAGTGTGCAAGTTTTCCAAGCTAACTTTTGCCCTCTCCTCTCCCAACCCAGGCGACCGAGTCCGGCAGACGGAGAACCGCGCCACCCGCTGCAAGGTGGAACGTCTGCAGCTGCTGATGCAGCAGAAGCGGCTGCGCCGGAAGGCCCGGCGGGACCAGCGCGGCCCCTACCACTGGTTGCCCAACCGCAAGGCGGGCCGCAGCAACAGCAACAGCAGCATGTCCAGCGAGGGCTCCCTGGACCTGGACTTTGACGACTCTGTGTGGAAGCCCGACGTCAAGGCCGACCTGAAGTCCGAGTTCGTCATGGCCTGAGAGGAGGAAGGACGCATGGAGCAAAGTCGGGGGAAAGCCCCCTCCTTGCAGACTTCAATCGCGTCATCCTTCACAGCAAGCGGGACTTTGTCTGACGGATTTGGACTCGTCTCATGACGAAGATGAAACCTTGAATTTGAGCATAGCAGAATTTGGTGGTGGTGGTATTTTTTGACTTTTTCCTGCGTGTGTGTGAGATACGGCGCACTCTGGACAGTGACTAAGAGCTCCAAGTGGACTTCCCAACAGGACACAAGCACCAAATGCCTCAGTGTTCTCTCCCATGCCACTCCCAGAATGGCAGAGCTGCCGAACTCTTTGGAATATCGCGACGGGCATTCTTTACTGATCTCCAAACTCACTCGAGCAGTCCGCTTCTGACCTGTTACAGGCTGGTTCAATGTCTCTTTTTGTCGTTTGTTGTTGTTGTTTTTTTTTTGTTTTTTTAAACATACTATTTTATAAAGCAGAAAAGAAGATGTAGCATTGTTCACAAAGCATTCAGGTTTTCATAGAAACGCTCAAAACGTTGATTTGCACAGGATGTTGATTTCTAACTCGTGTGCAGAAATAATATGGAAGTATTGATAACAACCTCAGCGATCGGAGTGGTAACAGAATGAACAGAAAGTACTTTAGATGGGGGATTTTAAAATCTTTACAAAAGAAAATTATGACATTTAATAAGAAAGCAAAATCTATTTTTTGTTTCTATTCTTATCTTGCTGTTTTCCAAAAGCAGCAGCCCTTCGCGGTTTTGTGGTTGACTACCAATTAACATCCATTCATTCGTTCATTCATGATGTGCTTCGTGGCGCTCGAATGAATCGCAAGCCAAGTAGATGGTGTACATACACGTGGAAATTGGCAAAGAATTGTTAAGGTGTATGTTGCTCGTCCCCCCATATTTGTCGTCTTCTCTTCATATTTGACCTAACACCCCCCCCCTTACTACCTTTTTAAAGTCCTTGCAATTCCTATTTTTATTGGCAAAGTGTGATCAGTGTGTTACCTAGTGCCTCCACCGGGACATCCATGAACATATCACAGTTTTGCTGCTACACACTTGACAAAAAAAAAAATACAAAAAAAGGGTCAGGACGAGTTTTCTTTGCATGCTGATGACGTGGGAATGAAATGGAAAAAGAAGAGCAGAGGTGAAGGTTCACATGCATGAATTTCTGATGAAAATTAAAAAAAACAGACAGTGCTGCTTTTGTTAAGGTTTTTGTAATTTTGACTTGTGCGTGTTCGGGGGAGACGGGAAAAAAAGGACGTCCTATGAAAGTATTAACAACAAACCAGAACAGATGAAGTTAAGTGTGCCCCCCACCCCAACTGAACATTCCTGTTATGTGACAATGAAGTTGGAGCCAATCCCCCCCCTCCATAAAAACTTTGAAGCCCCGCCCCCCATCCTTTCACGCCAGGAGACCGAGGATCACGTATGGACGCACTCGAGGAACCAGCGGAGCTTTTTCCACGGAACTTTGTCCGAACTATTGAGCGCCCCGCCACGGTTGCACTCCCAAGAGATTGCAATGAGAGATTACCATTTTTTGGGGTCAACCTCATCTTTTTGTTAAGTGGCCTTACCTTTCACTAAGAAATTGGGGACAATGGGGACGGGAATGTTTGTTTGAACTTTCTGTATTGATTTATCACCAAGACACCACTTTTCATAGCCCCTTTTGCACTGCCTGTAAAAGCCCACGTTTGTCCGCCTTCTTTCTGTGTTGTTGCTGTTCTTTTTAAATGATGCGGAATTGGGGTAGAAAGTCGGACCTAGCAATTCTCCGCTTTTGGATGTAGTGCCCGAAGCCCCAGAAGAAGAAACGGCAGTAGGACAGTGCCTGTGTAGCCTATTTACACTGCATTAAAAAAAAAACGGCATTTTTCTGCATTTTGGATAAAAAGGCAAATGCGGAATAGGGGGTCAAAGCTGACTTTGAGTTTTCCACTTAGGAGTTTTGGAGGTAGTATCTGTTGGCATTTTCCTGCCCTCTTTCCCGTGCCGGTGTTGTGTTAAATATCAACAGCACGGAATAAACAATTTTCAGCCTATTGCCTTCAGTGGTTGGCTGTAGCTATTTTTTCCATTGTGTGTAAATGCCGTAATTTTCCTCTATATGAAGTGCCACCTTTTTGGAGGTAGTATCATTGCCCCCCCCCCCCCCCACCCCGTATTTCCATGTCGCCGTTGTGTATAAACTTCACGACACAGAATTGGGGGATGACATTACCGATCAATGTTCCACCTATGGAGGTATAATCTAAGCCTGTGTAGCCCATTTTTGTACTTGCATGTAAAAAAAAAAAAAAATAACTGCATTTTTCAATTTACCAACCTCTGCTAGTACTGTACCAGATCAGTGTATTAGGATATTTTGTAATGGCGTTATTGTCCTGCCTTTGCTGGGCTCTGTGAAAAAGGCAATGGCGGATAAATGCGGGTTATTTTGCAGGATGTGTGCGAAAAGAGGCTCAGGTCTCCCAAGGACACGGGGCATGTGTTGTTTTGTGTTTTCTAGCTGGTGGAGTCTCTATTATGTCAAGGCTTCTGTGCCTTAAAATGTTGCCCTTGCAGTGTCGATGAAAAGTTTGTTTTCATGTCGTCATCCCAACCTCACGTCCCTGAAAAGAAAAAAAAAAGAGGCTAAATTTGAACTGTTCACGCTATTAACTTGGCACAAAAGAGCCAGAAAGGTCCTGTAAGGACCACATGCACTTCCTTTTTCCTCGGATCCAACATTACCAAAAGGAGTTTATCCGCCTGTCCCTTCACTCCCCTGTCAAATTCTATTTATTTTCCTTTTGTATATGTATGAACTATACTCTGTGTGTGCCTCACTTCTGTGTGAAATTGAAAAAGATGACAAAAGATGATAGAGCATTACAGAGGGATACAAAAAAAAAAAAAAACATGACGTCAATGAAATTCCTGATCACAACCGTTTCAGTTGCCTGTTCTTACTTGTAGCCAACTATTGGAATTGAACCAGACTCAAGAATACAATTTACAATGTTCTAGCTCTAGACCGGTGTAGCACATGTGTGACTGTATTAATTTATGAAACCAAAATGGTAACTGTGAATTACGTATTTCTTTGTGCATTTTTTTAAGTGGGGGGGAAAAACAAAGCAGCAGCTCTTGCTCGTGTCTGGATTTTTTTTTCTTCCTGTTGGTGGAAATATAATGGAAACAAACCACGTTTCTTTAAAAAAAAAAAAAACTGAAAAATTGAAAATATATATGAATATATTTTTTTTCTTAAGCAATACATTTCAGTGTGACTTGTGATAGAACATTTTCTTTTTTTAGGTAATAAATAAATAAAAAAGCCAAAATGAGAATACAAGCTTGTATCCACGCGTGTTCATTACATCTGCATTCACTGTTAGCCGGTCTAAGATTTCATGATAGAATCTATTTGTTCAAGTAATGTGATAGAGAAGTATTGGATTGATTGCATATGATCTTACCCTTAATGACGTTTAATGACTGAAGCATACCATGTTTGCCTCTGCTGGCGGGCAATTTTACGATAAAACTATTCCTATGGCAACATCCATGAATTATGACACGGACTTGATTGATACGTAGGCGTTTCTAGCACATTTTAGAGGGGCTCAAGAACCCCTAAACTGAATCCCAGCACTAAAATTCAAGACAATTATTTTATGTTCATATCATGTATGCTTTTTAAAGAAGCTAACAAAATGCATAAAGTACTTTGTTGATTCTTAAATTTTTCATCAAAATTACAGCAATTGGGTTAAAAATTTACAAAACTGTGAAATTGATCTTGCATGACTGGCAGCTCAGCATCCCAAAACCCCTGACTC
Organism: Leptonotus elevatus; assembly: GCF_054856555.1. Lineage (NCBI taxonomy): Eukaryota > Metazoa > Chordata > Actinopteri > Syngnathiformes > Syngnathidae > Leptonotus > Leptonotus elevatus. The sequence continues at coordinate 14,252,045 of NC_141249.1, read as the reverse complement.
TAGAACCTTGCATTTTTAAATAATCTAAATTAAGTACTGTTTGCCCTAACATGGACATATATAAGATGTATTTTTTACAACAAAGGTGAATCAAAACAAGTGAAGCCTGACACGTGCAAGCGGTTAATAGTGCTTCCGAGTCGGCGCCGCCAGCGGACTTTTCCAAGTGCGAACGTCGAGAAGGGTGAGCTCAACTCGACGGGATTTGAAGGTGGATTGAACATGAAAGGACGAGGCCTCAAAAGCCAAGGAAACCTTCACATTAGAGCTGTTTTTGTAGTGCCGACATCAACTGCAGCAGTTTTGGAACCTTTCAGTCTTTGTTCTTGGCGGTGTGTTATTAATGAAACTTCTTTGTCCAAAAATGATTATTCACTTTAATTTGTATAAAGAATTGGTGAATATAGGGCTGAGGAGAAAATCTTTTAAGATTGTGGTGAAAAGAGCACACCAAAAAAGCGTGGCACAATATGTTATCTTTTCACAATTTTAGGTGAAGGGTGATTTGTGGATCCGTTTTTTTCGTGTGTGTTTTTTTTTAAATCATTGCTAACTGCCATACAGGTGTCAATAAAAGTAAAATAAATAAATACATAAATGAATACAGGTGTGTCACATGAACATCGCACAAATTATTTATTCTCATATCACACATGCTTTAAGAAATAAGTTAACCATTGCAAACATTCTTGTGTTTATCTTTCCGGAAACGATTCTGACCAATGAAAACGGACATTTCGGTGCCTCATTTCATTGCTCGACTTTTATTGTTGTAACGGCCCCTTTTTCTTTGGAGAGACTGATTTGAAAAAGCTACAAGATACTCAATTGGTCCAAAATGCTGCTGCCTGAGTACTGACTAGAACTATGAGTAGAGATCTTGAGGATTTTAAAATGGTCCAAAATGCCTCTGCTTGGATGTCGACTTGAACTACGACAGCAGATCACAGGACTCTCCAACTGGTCCAAAATGCAACTGCCCGAGTACTGACTAGAACTACGAGACCAGATAACGTCTTCGCTGTGTTTCTCTTCCTTATAAGGAAATTTTCCTTGCCTCCGTCACCAGAGTGCTCGTGAGTTGCAGCTGGTATTCTTTAAAGGTGTGAGGAGACACCTTTCGTTGAGAATTGGCGCTCTATAAATAAAAACCACTTGATCATAAATACATGTGTCATGTGGCACTTTTTTTTTTTTTTTTTTTTTTTTTTTACGGCATAGCAAACCTTCTCATGACTTCCAGTCAAACTGCAACAGTCAGGAGGCCTCTTCTGAGAAGTAGCTGCCTCTTTCTCGCTGTCACTCTCGGTCTCCGCTCTCAACCGTCTTCGTTGATAGGGGCGGGGGAGAGAGAGGGGGGGAGGGAGGGAGGGAGAGAGAGAGAGAGGGAGAGGTGGGAGAGGGGGGAGGAGAGAGAGAGAGAAGGGGGGAGAGGGAGAGAGAGAGTGGGAGAGAGAGAGGGGGGAGGAGAGAGAGGGAGGGGGAGAGAGAGAGAGAGAGGGAGGGGGAGAAAGAGAGAGAGAGGGAGAGAGAGAGGGGGGAGGAGAGAGAGAGAGGGGGGAGGGAGAGAGAGAGGGAGGGGGAGAGAGAGAGGGAGAGAGAGGGAGGGGGAGAGAGAGAGAGAAAGGGAGGGAGGGAGGGGGAGAGAGAGAGAGAGGGAGAGAGGGAGGGGGAGGAGAGAGAGAGAGGGGTGGGAGAGAGAGAAAGAGAGAGAGAGATTCCTTGCAAGATGAAGAGAATCTCCAAAGAGTTGGGGGTTTTCTCGGTGTGATCAAAATTCAAAATACACACACACACATTGATGCAAACGCGCCACATCAGCTCTCGCCGGGTGTTGTTGTTGTTGTTGTTGTTGCGCTTGCTTGTCATAATGAGGGCTGGCTGCGCACGGCAAGGCAAAGCAAAGCGAGCCTACCTGTCACGCTGGTGTTAACACGTGTTGTTTTCCATGGCTATTTTATTTTTGACGTCAACAGCAGTCACGCACGCCGACGAGCGCGCTGCAATTTGCGATGACAGTTTGTGCATCTGTTCACCCCGTTGCGCTCGCTGACAGCCGAACGCTACGCCTACCTATCAGCAATTTTTAATTGGCTGAAAATAGCAACGTTGTTAGAAGGAAATACAGATGTACGAAATCGGCTTCCGTGAGATGTTGTGTTTCAAAACGCTATCCTGTTCCATCCCATCCCTAAGCATAAGATTACTGTCACCCGTTTCCTCTTATCGTGGCAATCCAGTTCCTCCTTGACATTCGCACCATGTTTTTGTGGTTCAATAAACAAATAATACAGTCCAGTATAATGCATGTAGAACCTCACGACTTCAGTCATGCTCGGGCATGTATTATTATCTTTATTCTCAGCTGTAAATGATTTCAGGATATCAATAAGGTAATAATTAATCACAATTTATAAAATACAGGTGTCAAGGATAATCAAGCCCCTAATTACAGATCTGAAGACGTGCGCACAGACATCCTGTGAGATCTGCTATCAAACAGGACTCTTTTTTTTTGTTAGTTCAAACGGTCTTCGCCGCTTCTTAGAAGCTGGTGCCTGACAAGATGTTAAACCCACACAATTAAAACTGCTGTTTCCTGCTGGGGGGGGGGGGGGTTGACTGAGATATCCCTGTTAAGTGATGAACACAAGATAGCTTTTACTTGAATGGTTAATGGGGAACTGAGATTGTTTCCCTTTGAAAAATGTCCTGTATACATTTGTGATTATTAGCACGTTTTTCGGAGGAGCCTGACTTTTGACTGTACCAAACACTGAGAAACACAAACAAAAAAAAAAGAGGAGAAAGTGGAGTGCAGTATGCAAGGTCTTCTGAATTACATGGTAGCTGCTGTCACAATTAACTCATTCACTCCCAGCCATTTTCACTGAAGCAATTGCCTTCACTCCTGGCTGTTTTACTGGATTTTGACTGATTGAAGGCTCACAGAATATTGTGTTCTTCTTTCATCAGGAAAAAAAAGTATATTTCTATCTGTTTCCGTTTTGCAGCAATTAGCATTAGTTTCATCATTATTCACAAATATATCTAATAACTTTTTTTTTCAACATGGTCCTGGTTGATCTCTTATACTCTGCTGCCATCTGCTGGCCGTTTGTGTAATAACTACCATTTCTTCAACCGTTCTTTGAAGTTGAGAGGCTGCATCAAAGCCTTCTGTATGCTCTAGCATAAAAACACACACCCATAAAAACGTATTAATGCGTCTTTGGGACACTAAAACATTTAAGATAGAACGCATTTATTCGTTTTTGGGAGCAAATAAGTTGATACTGATTGTAAGCTTCTTTTTTTTCTATTTTATAGACATATGGTCATTTTCTACCTCTCTTACTCCTTTTTGGGACATTTTATGGCTGTACATTTTTTTTACATTTGTTTCAGTTTTTTGCTATCAATTTTTTAAATTACATTTTTGGCAGTTTTGTGGACATTTTATGGTAATTTTTGGGATCTTTTTGTCTTTTTGACATTTTATGGTAATTTTCTGCCTTTCTTCTTTTGTTCTTGGATATTTTATGATTACTTTTTGAATATTTTCTTCTATGTCCATTTTATGATTACTTTTTGAATATTTTCTTCTATGTCCATTTTATGATTACTTTTTGAATATTTTCTTCTATGTCCATTTTTAACTAAACTTTCTGACTTTTATTTGACAATTTTGTGTACATTCTGGTCATTTTCTGCTTTTCCTCTTCCTTTTTGGACATTTTATGGTCACTTTTTGAATATGTTTAGTTTTTTTTTCTTCACTTCTCTGACAAATTTGGACTCCGACATTTTTAAAAAAAATATGTAATTATTCATGTTTTTTAAATCTAAATCATTTATTCATTTACAGAATATTTTATAAAAAAAAATCAAACATGTAGAATTTTTTTTAATTTCTACAATTTTTTGTTTTTGTTTTTTTGTTTGTAGGAGCCACAAGAGTCACATGTGTCTCCAAAGCCGCAGGTTGCATGTCCAGAAAGTGGCAGGCTTTTTGCTTCTGGACTTAGATTTGCCAATTCTGGACTGGACACAAGGCTCTTTGTAAAGGCAGATATTTGAATACAACTTTAGCTCCTATTAGACTGCCATATAACCTCAGCAGATTTCCATGTCTTCACCCCGGCTCAGATTCGTGCCGTTTGATTAGGGAGCGCCATATGTCTGGGCGGGTGTACACATCCTGTTTACACAGTTTGCAAGGTTTATTTTAACCATGACCTCTGGGCCGTGTCGCCGGGTCAAGCTGCGAGGTCGGACACAGGCTCGCAGACGGGCACGCACTGATGGCGTTGGACAGCTGAACACCTTCAATTGCAACATATATGTGTATGTACATGTTTGTGTGTGCGTGCCTGTGTGTGTGCTGTCTCTGGACTAGCGTGCGCGTTTAGGGATATCAAAGGTTCTCCTCACAGCTGCATAAATATCCACCAGGTAATGTCTCAAAACAGACGGCCACTCTGTTCCTCGCACAAACAAAAACTAGACAAAAGACAACAAGGACCCTGCTGACCGTGCAAACATCACCGCACCAAAAAAGTCTCTGCAAAAAAAAATATGTTCCCACTGCAGATGGAGCTTTTATCACAGCCAAATGCTCATTTGTTGCCTTTGTCCACTGAGACCATTTAAACACATGTTCACAGATGAGAGCCCTAGAAAAGTGGCAGTGCAGTGGTTCACATAGTGACTTTCTGCAGCTGGTGTGGAATCATATCCAAGATGGACATCTTGGACTCACTGTGGATATGGTTTAATATTAATAAGGTAGCTACAATTTGATGACTGCAGCAGCTGACTGGTCTCAGTCCATGTACCATTAATGTGGATGTTTGACCCTTCATGGCTGATGAGCTCAGTTGGTTAGAGCATGATGCTAATAATTCCAAAGTTGTGGGTTTGACCTTCGTACGAGCCAGTGGCTTTTAGTGACAGTATCTCAGACTGCACTCAAGTACAGTATTTAGCACTCTTTTACATAACTGCATATACTGCACTATGCTTGAGCATGGTTTGAAATGGTTGTCCAGTAAAGCAGATGTTGCAAAAAAAACAAAAAACAAAAAAAACCAATGGAAATTACCATACTTCACATGGCAGTTCAGTTCATTTGGTTAGAGCGTGGTGCTAATAACAACAAAGTTGTGGGGCGGGTTATCTGTTTGAGCAACAGTAGCTAAGATCGCACTCAAGTCGTTTAAGTCGATATCGAACAGACAACGCCACCATTTTCGTCATTTTCCAGTTAAAAAAAAATTAGGGTGACCACATTTTTAAAATAAAAAAATTAGGGAGACTATAATTACACTGAAAATGAAATATACAATAACCAGAAACTATTTATGAAAATTGTAACCGCTTGTCAATCTGGTTGTGTTGTTACTTTAGCTAATGCTAAATGCTATATATATATATTTTTTTTTTCTTCTTCTTATTCTTCTCGAGAGCTCAGTTCATTTGGAAATTTTACCTCTCTCTGTCTCTCTTTTATTTTTATTTTTATTTTCTATGTGCATGTGTGCGTGCGTGTGAGTGCGTACTCATTAGTTCATCTAAAACCTATTAAAAATCCCATACCGTTCACCTAAACCGAATACTTCAGAATCCAGCTAGAGTCGTGAGGTTGTCAGGAGACCCGAGGAAGGATCAAAGAAAAGAAAGGAAAGTGAAATCCAATTTCATTGTCCAGTCTTTTGTTGTTGTTGCCGGTAACAAATTGTAACTTTGAAAACATGCCGGCAGAAAAGCTCCGCTTGCATTGGGTCCAGCAATCGTAGCATTAGGGGGTAGTAGGACTACATTTCCCATGATTCTTAGACACGGAAGTAGTTCTAGTTCCGGTATGACGAAAACATGCCTGCTGATTTAACAGTTTAATTCCTTTTTAATTGGTTTATGATTGACATACACACGGCCCAGACAATTGGCTTGCAAACTGGATACAACATTTAAAAAAAAACGCCAGGATGGACGTTTTGGTCACTCTACAGCGCAATTTTACACGATCAACTTATGCTGCTTTTGTGTGCATTCCATTCAACTGTATGAGACGATAATTGTGTGCAAATGGCTGCACTTTTCATTGCTTCATTTGGGAGCGTGGCACATGGCTGTTGTGCGCAGGCAGATAAGGGGAACCCTACATGCGCGCAGCACCATATAAGGTAAACAAACAGTAAAGAGTCGTCTGGAGTAAGCATGCTACAAAAAAATACAAATAAAAATGAATGAGCACAGGAAGACCCAGTCGGGCAGGAAGTGGCAGCTGCTGCCATGGTAACAAAGTGAAACCCGAAGCAGTGAGAAATACGCCTCGCTGGGCGCTCTTGACGTCACTTCTAGTAGCACTGAATCAAAGGCAGCAGCTGCGCTGCACACAAAGCTCGGTGGATGCGCGCACACACACGCACACAAAAATGACGAGAGACGCAACAAAAAAATTCTGTCTGCATTGTCCTTTCAACAAAATCATTGTGGTGGAAAATCCCCATATGTTCAGCAAGCACTATGGAGGACAAAGCGCAAGTGACAGCATTAAGAAAATCACCGAGTATTTCTAAGAAGTGTGACTGATGAATATGCAAATGCGCCTTGCTTTAATGCCAAATTAGCAATATGGTTGCTGCACATTTCTGGATCTCGTACAGCTTAGAGCATGTGTGTGTGTGCGTGTGTGTGCGTGTTGTATTGCTTGTATATTCAGTGATTTAGAATCTGCAGTGGAACCATCAAAGGGTCATGAAGGCTAAAACAAAAATCGGGATTTGCCACTTTTTAAACTCGAATAGTGTAGTCTGGCTATTGCTTGAAAGGGTCTCTGGATCTTCATCTAGCTATGGTGACTGTCTTGGGCGAAGAAGCCTGGCCAGAGCCGAGATTTGAACCTAAACCTCAGAACTGTACAGCAGGCCATATTGTATACATATTTACATCCCCATTACGAGTGAAATTTGCGGTTTCTCATTGGCGAGTTCGTGAAACTACTTTCCAGTTTTCAGGCTGGTTAGCTCAGTCGGTTAACGAGTGATGCTAATAACAACAAAATCACGGGTTCGACCACTGTACAGGCCTTCTATCACGCTTGTTAATTTTTTATCATAGTTAGTCAACCTCATGATGTTTTAATTTAGTCGACTATAAATCTAGCATTTTAGTCTTTATTTTAGTCCAAGAAAACTATTTTATTCGTCTAGTTTTAGTCAACAAAAAGCCGTTTTAGTTTTAGTCAGGACGCTATGCTATGCGCTAGTAAGTTAGCCAGCATTAGTAAGCGGTCGGATTAACATTATTGTTACAACTATAATTTACTTTTTTCAATTGATTTTTTTTAGCATTTCATCGTGAATCCCCCTCCCGCCTGTCCCATGTGGTTGTGCATGTTGCACTTGCTAGCTGCAGATTTGGAAAAAAAAAAGGGGTCTCAGTGACAGATTAGCAGAGACAAGACTTTACAAAATCAAATAATTTGCGTCTCATTTTGTTCATGAACTAAAATGTCTATAGATTTTGGTCCAGTTTTATTAAGTGAAGTACAATTTAGTCGACATGCATACTGATTTAGTCCCAATTATTGTTTATTAATGAGGTTAACTCTAGTCTAGTCTAGTTATAGTCAGGTGAAAAATGTGTGTTGACGAAATTATTTTTGTTTAGTTTTCGTTGACGAAATTAACACTAGTTAGCAACAAGGTCATGGTCATCTCTCTTGGAAATAGAGTTAGAGGTTTAAGCCTATAACTCACTGAGCGGCGAACGTTTGTGTTTGCAAGGATAGCAGATATAAATATTCCATCAGGCTTTGTTCAAGGTGGTCAAGATGTTCACCAACTGTTTTTTTTTTGCGACAAGAAAAAACATTAAAACTGTTGGTGAATGTTTGCAACCTTGAACCTGACGAAATGTTTACCTATTGTTTGCCATTGGGAAATAAAGCTATAAAATGCGAATAAATTTAATCCCTGTGACAAATTGTGGCTGCGTTCTAAGGTTCCATTGTGTTATTATTATTACACTCATTTGACAATAGTGGAGACCAAACCAATTAAAACCCCCACCCGGATGAGTTGTCCACACTGGGATCTGGGGGCCGACTATGATGGCCCAACAAAGGAGGGTCGCCACTAGACACAAATATCACGCTGTCACATATTTAGGTCATGGCTCAAATGCAAGACGTCGGCTCCTCCGGCGCCCGCAGGGGCCGAAGCGTTTAACGCGTCCCTGCAATTATCTCGACTGAGTGCCGGCAATTGGATGCAGCTGATCCATTTGCATCCACCAATGACGCTTGTACTTTATGCCAGACTACTAGAGAGCCTTTCTTCCTTCATTTTTTTTTCTTTAACACCAATTACCAGCGCCTGTCAAAAAAAGAGTAAAACGTGTCCGAGTCGAGGAGTCCCTCATGGTTTAACTCATCACTCTGCCTCATTAAAAACACTACAAAGAGGATGTGATCTTTGTCATTTGGTGTTGCTAGAATTAGGAATCCTCATGCAATTTGAAAGCTTATACAAACTCATTATGATTTCAACATTAACATTTTCCCCATCATATTTGCCATTTTTGTGGAACCTGTAGGTGAACAAATGGTTGCCCACCCCTGCTTTGTAGGAAGCTGATGGAGGAGGGGTCGCGTTAAGTCTCAACCCATAGACGACAATCCTATTTATATTGCAAGGTGAGGGGTAGGGTGACCCGAGTGTGTGTCAAGTGTGCACGCGGGGGATTATCGTAAATAAGGCACGTGCAAGAGGGAGGGATCTTCCGGGAGGCGTGTGCCTCTATGCAAATGTATGCAAATGATTGCAATGGTGGGGGTCCGCCAAAGACAAACATCTGCCCTTGTGCAGTCTCAGCTCTGTAATCATATTGGACCTATTTGCCTCCCCATCGTCATCCCACAGGTACTTTGTGATCTCTATAGCAAAGGGACAGGTGCCACTGCCTCCCGGCAAGTAACGTCATTATAATAACCTTTTAAGGGCCAAACTAAATAAGTGAACATTTTGGTTCAAATGTTTCATTTTAGGTTCACTTGAGCCATTGTTGACATTTTGAAATTGTATTCAATTGTAAATAAATTTTGACTCCCGCATTTAGGATCGTTCTAAATTGTAATTACGTTTGTTTGTTTACAATATGTGTCAGAAAAGTGTCACCAAAGAAATCGACGTAAATCTTGAGTCCAAAGGTTGCGCCAACGTGGCCAAGCTCTGTTCTGTTTGGCCAGGAACTGTCAGATGCTCAGGGCATTGGGAATAAAAAAATCATAGTTTTTAGTTTTCTGTCTTTCGTGACACCAGTCCTATAACATACTTCCCACTGTAGTACATACAGTAGTATAGTATATATATTATCAGCTGGGCCGATTATTGGCATAGTTATTCAGCATTTTGACGAATATCCGCACCACCCTTTTTGAAGAATCATACAGTACCGCTGATGACAGATCAATTTGCTACTGTGTTCAAAGTTATCAGCAAAGTTTTTATATTAAAACATTTTGAGGTCAATGTTTTCCTTTCGTTAAAATGAATATCTGCCTCCTTGGCTACTAATAATCAAGATTGGTGTCAGCCCTGAAAAAAACCATATCGGTCTATATCTTCCAGAATGTACTCCTTCGGTGACCCTAATTCAGATGGGACTATGTGGAAAGGCACAAAGGAAAATTATTGGATGGTTTTTTTTAAGTCAGTAAATTGGCAATCAAAAAATGGAAACATGAAAAAGTAGGTGATAATTTTCTGATTTGTTTTAATGTAAATTTAATGTTGTCACAACAAATGAAAAACTGCAACAAAAAAAAGTTATATTATTTAAAAAAAAAAAAGAAGGAAAATTGGTCCATGGGAATGAATCTTATTCTAGCTAGCTAGCTTCTTAGCCACCACATTAAATCCAGACCATGAAGACGATCAGAAAATGATCCATCAGCTTTATCATATATTATTTGAGACATTATAATCGTCTTCATGCATTACATCTGAAACACATTTCAAGCACGACAGAACTAATTTTTGAGGCGTCTACCAAAATATGACAAGTTTTTTCACAGGGGAAATTTCAGAACGCAACCGTAGTATAATATTGATAAAGCTGCGTTCCCCGCTATGCAGCCTGCCTTGCCCCCTCCCCACTAAACAGCGAGGGGTGATGATCAATAAGGAATTTTGCGCGTTCGATTGCCTGCCGCTGTGGAGGTCGTTCTGGTGTCCGTTTCCCAGAATGTGTGTATCTGTCTCCATCTGTGTGAGGGGGGGTTAAAGGGATGGGTGGGGGCCAAGTGTTTTTCAGCTCACTGGTACGGTCGTGACTGATATTGCCACCAGCCCCCCCCCCCCCCCCCAGCATGTGGAGCTAGTAGTGAGTAGGGGGGGGTATAGTAGAAATGCTTTCTTTTGCGCCATCGATCCCGACATGTCAATTAGACGCCCTCAAATAAATGCGGCCCCCACCTCGGCAGGCTGGCGGTGCGCCGAGCCTCCCGTGTAAGCGACACCCGTGCCGGCCCCCGTGTCATCCAAGCCGGGGCGATAGCGGAGGGCGGCGGCTTTTCCGCCGTGCAGATAGTTTTTCACATTGACGCGACCTTTGCCCGCCAGCGGCAGACAATAAGCGACCGCAGACACGTGCAGGTACGCGTTATTACCTCAGCCAAGCATATTTTTTTGTCAGTCAGTCAGTCAGTGAGTAGGAAGCATGCAAAGTGTTTCAAGGCTATATGTAGTCAAATAGCACATTTGTCACTTGGTGAAGCAGCATGTGGCTCATTTAGAGAAGGATATTTTCAAATGAACTGTTCCAGATAAGTTTGTTGTCGGTTTATGATCACGATCCAACTCAGTGTTGAATATACAGTAAGTATGACATAAGACCGATAGAGCATTGTGTGCATTTGCTCTCTTTCTTGCAAAGAATACACTAGAAAGACAATGTGTCGTGTTTCCCATAGCTTACTATATTAATATAGAAAAGATCAGAATCAGATTTACAGTATTGGCTAAAAACAACAACATCATCACAATTTAATGTTTAATTAATAATTAGTACGTTAATGTTGAGTTATATATAAAGTTCTTTTAACGCCACTAATTTGAGTCTACATGGGTCTAAAATCCACCTGCTTTTATCCATCTTCGGGGGGCGGCCATTTTGTCACTTGCTGTTGACCTAAAATGACATCACAGATGTTCGGGGGCTCAGGTAACGACCAATTACGGCTCACCTGTTTTCTTAGTTTGGTCATGTGGCATTCGCATGATGAGCCCTGATTGGTCATTACCTGAGTCCTGAGCTGTGATGTCATTTTCAGTCGACTGCAATTGACAAAATGGTCGCCCCCTGAGATGGATAAAAAACAGATGGATTTTACTGCTTAATTATTATTGCACAAATATAATATATTTTCTAGTTATAATTGAATTAATAGATTTTTTCTCAAATTAAAAACATGATAATTAATTTTTTTTATTTTTTTATTAAATAAACTCTTTTACCTAAACATTTGAACTAAATCTGTCCCATTTGTCTATTAAAAAAATGCAATGCAGCTCTATAGCTTTTCATAGCGCACATTTCTGATCGCAGAAAGCACAAATAGCCACAAACCGGTTGTGCAGACAAACACAAATAGCATTTTATTCACCTTGGTAGAGATCTTTGCTCTGGATTTCACCGCTGTAATTGAAACTAATTACTGGCGCTGACAGAGCAAAGCATCACAACCTTTAATACTCTTTACAATGCTCCACTCCGTGTGAGCGCTCATGCATGGACATAAATAGACATTAGGAGATAAGATGATAGAAATGACCATACAAGGGACAAGACTGGGGTGAAGCCTCTTGAAGATAATAACACAAAGAGACCCCCCACCCCCATCAACACAATCAGTAACCCCCTTGCCCCCAGGGGCCGACTGGAGGCGATAAACCTGTATTCCCCCCCCCCCCCCCCCCCCCCCCTGTCAAAAGGCAGCTCTTTGCACCTTCTACCGCATATGCCCTCCTACCAAAAACCCTCCCATTAACCCCCCCACCCACCTCGACACTGATCAGTAGGATTTACTGCGCTCTCGTCCACACTTCTCAGCCGGTCACACACGCCCTCCGGGTTGATCCAGGTCGAATTCAATTTGTAAGATATTATGTATTGATCCCTCCCAACCCCTCCTTCACTATATGCCATATACCAGCACCCTGATTGACCCGCGTGCACCATTCCTTGGATCATCGTCATCATCATCATCACGGCAGACGTGCAGCAGTCTGAGCCAGTATTAAGGTCGCTGGCCTTAGGCCCTTTTGAGGTAACCCTCTGTCGCACCTGCTACCAAGCATCCTCAATGCACACTTAGGAGGATCTTGGTTTGGAAAAGCAATATGAAAAGTAGAGTAGATTAATTTTTTTCTGACTTTATGAAACAAACATAACATGGGCAAGTATAAAGAGGAAAAATGAGGATACTGCATTTTGAATACAAACAACGCATGTGTATGTTTTTACGACATGCTTTACAATTTCATCCACAGGCACATATGAAATGATAAATATGGTTAAGTATTAGTGTAAAGTACAATACGTGCACTGTGTTTCTATCACTTGGTTCGCCTGTGTGAGAGCTGAAGTGCATTTCGATTGGCTATAATTTGCGACGCCGTCACATCGTGTAGCTGTGATTCCAATTTTGAATTGCCGCAAATCTAGGAGCCGAATCTTAGCCGCTCGTGAAATCTTGTGTCAGAACTCCGCAAACTGCGTGAGTGTTGAGTGTAGTTCAGCGACGGCCCTAAGAGAACTTCGAGTAACCGTTTAGCTCAGCCAACAGGCCCTAAATCTCTCTGATCAATAATTGCTCCCTTGTCTCGCCATCAAACCCGCAAGTAAATAATTCAAATGAGACAGTTAAAACCTCCTTGGAATTTAAATTGCCCCCCCCAAAAAATCAAAAATGCATCGCGATTCAGATGTTGAGTTTAGAGGTGCAGCTTTTATGACTTTCCCGTTTTATATTAACATCAAATTCACACGGAGCTCATCGGCACACGGCACTGTTTTCAAAATAGCAACAGCAAACCAATGAAACCTACCATCTAAACATGAAAATATCCACATTGTGTGAATGAAAACGATAATACAAGTGAGTGACATACACACACCCGCAGATGAGCAGAGGTCCTGCATGGCCGCCACAGATAAGAGAAATAAGGTCACACGCTAACAGGGGAGAATAAGGTGAGCGATGGCCATGACATTTCGCAAACTAGGCTAATTCCCCTGAAAATGTCTAAAGGGTACGTTGCGCATTATTGCAGAGTGCCGCTCAAATCATCTCATGGTCGCAATTTCTTCTCAGCCAGCCAACGAAAGCAAGAATTATCAGCTAGTGCCTTGACTTATAAAAGCCTGATATTTTTTGTGTGTGTCTATTTTTTAAAAGTGCTTCTTTCATGAAACCTTGCGGGTTGACACGTGTGAAAAAGCAAAACAAAAGTTTTAAAATAAACATTAACCTTGTGTATTGAAAATGACTACATAGCTTTACCCTTTCAATCCGCTAAATGCTAACGCGAAACAGCATGTAAACAACATAATGTTTAAAAGCAGTTCAGCAACACGCATAAACAGACAAATGAGTGCTCACACTCATAGAAAAAAAGAAAGCATTTAAAATAAACATTAACCTTGTGTATTGAAAATGACTTGATAGCTTAGCCTTTCAATCCGCGAATGCTAACGCGAAAGAGCATGTAAATAACAAATTGATTAAAAGCAGTGCAGCAGCACACATAAACAGACACTAGTGCTCACAGTCATAGGAAAAAGAAAGAAAGAAAGAAAGAAAGCATTCGCGCCAACCTGGCAACCTAGCCAGCGTTGGTGCAAAGTGGCTACCTAAACACCAACATCAATGACAGCAGCTCCAAAGATCATTACTTAAAATTAAGTTATTATCTCTATTACATATCTTGTTTATTGTTAATATGGCTAAAATAGGACAACTCACAGAATGAAGACACAAAAACCACAACTTTATTTGTCACTACAAAACCCACAAGGCCAGGTTAAGCTAACGTCAGTTACGCTAGTAATACGAAGACTGGTAAGAAGTGATGTAACGATAACGACAATACAAGTAGTCCTCAACTTATGACCACAATGGGTGCCCTCTGGCGGTTAGTTTTTTTTAGTGCAGTTTAATTTCCACAAGGCATGTTTTGGCCCTTTTATGTTTAAAATCCACTGTAATGATCAGATGAAGGGGAACGTAATATGCTTTGAACCGAGTCAATATGTGGGGGTACTCAATGTGTGCGTGCATTAGCAAGTAAATGCCTCAATATAAAGTGTTATTAGAGATTGTAGGTTGTTTATATGCATTGCTGTTATGTACAAAAACACAATATTGTGCTTTATTTTTTATTTTTAGTATGAGCTATTTTTTTTTTTACAATATTGGTGACCTTTTTTTTATATCGCCAACCTCCCCACGATATTGTGATAATTATCGTATTGTGACTTTCATATCAGGATAATATCGTATCGTGATGTTTGGATATCATTACATCCCTACTGGTAAGGGACCAGTAGAAACGGTGTGACTGAACATATAAGTACAGTACTAAATACTAAGTACTAAGTAACATAACTTGGGGTAGGTTGGTTTATGAAAAGTTTATGAACTGTTCGTATCGGCTATTTTGTTTCGGTTCACGTGGATTCACATAATCATGCTAACACATTAAAATAACAATGCTTTGTGGGGGGGGGGGGAGGCTGGAATGGTTTAATGGCATCTTCATTAACTTGTAAAAGTTTTGAGTCACGAAGCGTGGTCACACAAGGAATTTAATTCTTTATTTCAAGGCACCACTGCACTTTCTTTTCTCTGGCGCGGCCCTTAAAAGACCCCGGGAATGAAACGAAGACCGTCTGCCGGTATAACCGGCAACACTGATAGAGACGAAGCGCCAAATGGAAAACAAAAAGTCGCTCTTCCTCTGCCGTCGCCCCCGCAGCCTCCCCGAGCGCAGTCGTCTGCACGGCTCGGCTGTTTTCCCTGACAGGCTGCGAGAGCCATGAAACAGGAGGGCACCTGGGACCGGGGCCACACTGACAAGCGGCGCCCCCACATTGCACCCCGACTCGCACTAACAATCTCTCCACTATTTCAAATATTTCCATCCCTCAGGCTGCTCTCTCCTTTTGCCTTTAACCACCACTTTTTTTCCCTCATTTGTTTCATTTTGGTTTGCCTTTTACTCACAGATGCCCTCGAGTAGCCCCCATTCAAGTGTCACATCTGCATGTTTGCAGCTGTGCAGCCTCAATGAACAAGACGGAGGCGAGATGAATAAACTAACAATTTGGACTGGGAGTTAGTAGGCGCTTGTTTTCGCTCCAGATGAGGGAAAGGGACTTCTCACACTCTCTTCCCCTCTGCAGTTCCCCCCCTTGGCTGGGCGGAGTCTAAAAAGCGTGGGGCGTTTTTTTTTTTTTTTTTCCTTCTGGAGGCTGGGAGCCGAGGTAGCGATGGGGACAAGCTCGACTCAAAAAGCCCTGGAGGGAGGCAGCTTGTGTGCAGTGAATAAACAGCCCACTCTCTCGCTGCACTTCCCTTTATGTAGCTGAAAGTCCCTCAAGGATGGCTTCATATTACTGCAACCCTCCCTATATTTTCTTTATTCCCCCCCCCCCCCCCCCTTGTTGTCCCTTTGCAATTGCATGCCATGCAAACACCATCATCCTTCCACAGCAAAAAAAACGTCCTCCTGTTGAAACGTAAGGTAGAAATCACATCTTTTCTCATCTTGTTTCAGTAATAGTGAACAATGTGGGAACTTCCTGCGGTAGAAGACTTTTAGTGAAAAGAAAGAGGAAACACCCCCCGTTGTGGGATTGACTACTCAATAAGTGTCCGCTAGTCCTTTTGATTCATGGCCAAGGTCGAACATAATGACATCTGTGATTCAGATTTTTTCGACAACCGTTCACTATGGGGAGTTATCAGAAGTGACAAAGAAGACTCGAAATGTCCCCATAGTTGCGAATGGTTGTTTATATGTGGCCGGAGGCAACTGACTGGGGATCAGTCCGGGGTGTGTCCTGCCTCTCGCCGCCCAAAGCTGCAACCCCAAAGAGGACAAGCTTCATAGAAAATTCATCGATAGATCACAGCTTAGGCAGATGGCAAATATAAGTCCAGAAAAAAAAAACTGCCACAGGTGCTTCTACTCAACTGACAGGTAATCAAGTAGAATGATGAATCCATGAACCTAAGAACCTTGTGTCCCTCCCAGAGTAGTGAGGGTTCCTTGGTCTACGGGTGATCTCTATGCTCCCTGAATCCAGCGTAGTATCTGTGGCACATTAACTTTATTTTATTTTATTATTCATTTAGATCCGAGAAAATGTTCTGCAGAACCATGTATGAAGTCCTTTAAACCTTATACCCCTCTTATGCTAGTTGTGAGGGTTCCATGTTGTAATGGTAAGTGATCCAGAGTTCAACTCTTGCTGGAACCTCATATTTTTGGTCACTTTCCTGGAACAGCATTTGCTCAGTAACTTATGTTCAGGACAACAAAACTGTATGTATTTTCTCGGTGAGCCGCCTGGTTTCCATGCTGTGATGGTGAGAACTCTGGAATTTGAATCCGGTAATTCGAGTTCAAGTCTCGGTGGCACCTAGTTTGTTTTGAGACTGAGCTGGCACCATGTTGCCACTTTTAACTTGTGTGCAGCCCATATGAAACCATATGTCCTCACACCCCCTGGAGTACCTGCCACAGTTACACGGTGTACTGGTGAGCACTCTGGACTCTGAATCCAGTGGTCCGAGCTTACCTCTTTGTGGGACCTCAAATTCTTGGTCACTTTCCTCGAACTGCAGTACCTTATGTTCAGGACAACAACATTTGATTTCCTACCTAGCTAACCTGCCAGCGTTCCATGGTGTAATGGTGAGCACTCTGAATCCAACGATCCAAGTTCAATTCTAGATGGAACCTCAAGTTTTTGGTTACTTTCCTGGAACTGATTTATTGTCCCTTTCAGTATCTTGTGTCCAGTTGCCGTACTTCGCAACCTTGTGCGCCTGCGCCGCCGATCGTGCAGGGGCCACAAGTAGATGCTTCGCAAATCCAGGCGTGGAGCCATCAACAGTTTTTTTTTAAAATTTTACTATTACTTTACTACAGTTTCGATATCATTTTAACCAGCAAAATGTAAAAAACAACACCCCTCCCATGAATACTAACTAACATTATCGGGGTGACAAGTTATTAACTGTACATAAATAAATAATATAGAACAGAATGTTTAGGTATAAATAATTCAAGCATAGCAATAATATTGGTTTTTAGCAGCCCTAATAATCCATATTTAATTGGACAAAATTATGACTACAGGTCAAGTTCATCAATCTGCAATGTTATTCAAGTATGTCAAAGCAATTTCTGCGTGAGTTTTGGACCCGCACCACAAACGGTTTTGCGCGTGACCTTCCAGCCCAGATGGCGGACAGAAGAAGGACAAGATAGTTACAGCACAGCAAAGGATTCACTCTGTCTGCCCAACAACTCCATCATGTCGAGATGAGTCTTGATAAAGAGAACCGAGCTCAGGAAATTGCACCTACGGTTGTTGCACTAAGTCCTCCATTGTGTAGACGCTTTCATTCCACACAGTGTAACCACACTGTGTCTCCACCCTATTCTGACCAACTGTTGCGTGTTTGCGTAACCCTGTACAATCCATTAGTGTAATGAGACAAAGGTGCGGCAAGGAAAGATACAAGGCCAAGTATTTCCTCTCAGCATCCCAACTTAATACGCAAATGCTTTAGGTACACTCACAAAGAAAACAAAGGCTGTAAAATGTTTACAAAACCATACACCGTAGTTACGCAAATAGTGGCCGGGGGCGTTTATTTATTCAACTGCAAACGGAGGAGTCCGTCTATTGGGGGGGGGGGGGGGGGCATTTATTTGTGCAAACACAATGTTCTCGGTAAATTACAATTCATGTCAAGCAAAAGTGGAGATAACGAAACACAAAGGGGGAGAAATGCAGATAGCAATAATCTAGATAGACTGGGCGGAATAAAAAACAACAACTCGTAAATCTACCGAGAACATAACTCGCGTTACATTGTGGAGTGACTATGTCAGTATACAGGAAAATACACAATCAAAACAAAAGATCATCTTTGATAAAAAAAAGAAAAGAAAAGAAGCCTACTAGAACAGCAGGAATTTTTGCTGGCAGGTGTGTACTGCCTTCATTGCAATCTGTTGTGAATTTGCACGTGATTGCTTTCTTCTGAACGCATCCCTGTTAGGATAGGGTGTGCACACTTGTGTAACCACATTATTTCAGTTTATTTTGACTTCTCAGAAAGACCCCTAAAAAATCTGCAGTTTGTGTAAGTAAGAAGGCTCAAGGTGGGGAGCAGTAGCCGAGGAGTTGGGCGGCACTAAGGCCACGGGAAATGGAGCTGGACAAACACGGCATTGCTAAAACAATAACGACTTCCACTAATTGTTTCCTATGGCCGATGTGAGCGCGGTGACATTTGGCTGCTGTGTTTGTTGGTCAAAGGACGAGCTAATTAATTAATATGGTAATTGAGCCCAGACGCCTCCGGTGGCGGCCACTCCCCCCTCATTAGCAGTCAGGGGTGGAAATGCAAACTCGCGCGACAGCGTCGTCTTCCGAGTAATTCGCTCGTGTCACGTGACTCATAACGGGAACAAGTTTTTTTTTTTTTTGTGAAAATGGGGAACTTTGTCAAAAGGTTTCCCACCCACACTGTGTTTCTCATCCCCCTTCTTGGCCTCTGTCACACTAGTGGCTTCACTTTGAGCATGTGAAAACAAACACGTGCGCACGCACAGAAAGACACTGTGCAAGTTGCAAACTGTCAATGTGCAGTATTCAGAAATGTTTGCTTTCCTTGTGTCATGACTACAAAGTATTATTAATTTCTGGAGCGTGCTTATTATCATATAACGATTTTGGACAAGAGCTTAATGGATTCAATCTAATTGATATCAGACGAGCAAAAATGTCATCCTCGTCGAGAGAGTCACGAGATACATTTCAGTGGGTTAACACCGTGTTGCCGTTATGCAGTTTGAGAAATCCTTAGGCAGATATGACATTTAAAGAACCTTAAAATTATTCAAGGAAATATCAAACCAAGTTTGTCTCTGCACTTTTCTTGCCTGGAACTTTCGCAAAAAAGAAAAAAAAAGAAAAAAAGAGCCAACTACTGCGGCCATTTCAACATCCCGTGGTGCAAACAAACAAAGACTTTTCCACAGTAGGAATTTGGATGATGTGAACAAATGTTTGTGTTCTTGTGCTCCAAGCAAATCTAATTGGAGCGCTGTGTGTCAATTTAGCAATGCTATCTAAATGTCACAGGAAAGGGAAATGTTGGTTTTGGAAAGATGTCGAAGAAACCTCGGAATAAAATGGAGTGTTCAGCTCACTAGTGTGTTTGTGTTTCAGTGATCCTAAAACAATCATTTTTCAATATAACTTTTTTTTTAGTATATTTTTCTTGATCCAATAATAATGCGAAAAAAAATTGCGAAAAGTCATGTCCAATGAAAAATATATAATTTTGATGCAACATTTTTTTTCTTTGCTCCTGAAACTCATGAAAATTAATAAAGTAACCCTAAATTGTGCTAAAAAAGGAGTAATAAATTTGAAAAAATAAAATATAGAATTACTTCTGTCATTGAGTACATTTTTCATTACATTATTGCCAAAATAATGATGCCCAGTTTTAACTATCAGAGAAATATTAATTTAACTCTCCTTTTCTTACTTTAATTTGATAAGTATACACACCCCTTTTTCAAAATCTTTCATTTTGGTGATGGAACAAAATGAGACAAAGATATGTCATTTACAACTTTTTCCACTATGAAAGTAAGCTATAAACTCTGACTAAATTAAAGTGGGAAAGTAAAAATAGAAAGTGTAATAATGTTGTTGCATAAGTGTATACACTCCCTTATAATTGAGTAATATATTCAAATTAATTGTGTTCAAATTAACTAATTGCATGAACTCATAGTAAATGGGAGTAACCACACATCTGCCATCATTTAAAGTGTCAAATTCAGCCCCAAATTAAGCTCAGGGGTTTTAGTAGGCTTTTCATGCGATTTTTGTTTTGTTAGTTGTTTTCTAGCCTAAACGTTTTGTGCTACAGCTGACTGTTATTTAGAACTAGGGCTGTTTCAATTGTTACACTTCACAATTACAAAATCAGCATTATCGTACAAAAAGTATTATTAATACAAATTTCGAGTTGGTTGAGTTGTTTAAATTGATACATTTGCACCTTTTTAAATGTTAAAATAAATAATTTAATAAATGTAGTTTCATCCCAAATGAACTTGCATAATTAGTGAATTAGATTTGTCTTAATACTTTTTACGTTTAAACATTTTCTTGTTTTGTCCCCCGCAAAAATAAATGATCGTCCTAATCGTGATTTAAATTATTACCAAAATAATCGTGATGAATATTTTCTTCACAATCAAGCAGCCCTATTTGGAATCATAATACATCCTATCCATCAGTTCCAATTGGAAAAACATCCCCTTAGCAAGCATGATGTTGTCACCACTATGCTTCACTGTTGGTATGGTGTCCTTTTGGTGATGAGCAGTACAAACATGCCTTTTGGGATTCTGACCAAAGTCTTCAATCATAGTTTCATCCCACCATGACACATTTCCCCAAATGTGTTTGGAAGAATTTGTAGATTTAAAAATAGATTGTTTTTATTTTTCTTCATAAGTTTCTGCGGACTACCTGAAGTCCCCTGGTGGCTCCCGGGGGTGCCTGGAAAACATCTCGGTTAATGGATTACATACTATAATAACCTTACCGTGGTATTGAGCAAGACTAAAAAGCAGAACCAGTTGAGACTTGAATGAGACACTTTTTAGGAAACCGTCATTCAGCTGATTTTGAAAGCGGATGTTCCAAAAGCAGAAGTTTTTCAACTCCAAGAAGAAGAAAAAAAGGAAAGATCTTGTGTCTGTTCTTCACATTCTAATGAGCCTCACAGCTCATCGGTCTTCTTTACTTCACACAAGCGCACTAAACACACACATACTCACCCACAAACATGTCAGAGTCATTAATTAAAAGCACAAACAATTTACGGAAGCCAACTCCACCCGCGTTGGGAAGGCAGGGCCACTCGGTGAAGGAATGTTTCGGTGGCGCTCATGAAAATCATTTAGCTTGTACCTTTATCCTGATCCAATCTTAATTGTGGCTCGCCTTCCAACCAATTCATCAACGTCCTCATGACTGGGGTGGTGCAAGATGTGCTTGTCGTTGGCAAACACTTTAGAGCAAAGTGAGAGAACACACTCACTAACTCACATTACTTTAGAAAGGGGTTTGCAAACTTTTGGGCTCCAAAAGGGGAGAACGTTTTCAAATACATCCTCATGGTCATAATTCTAAATAAACATAACTAGCATGTGGATGTCTAATTGCCATAACAATTGAAAAGTTCCCCATTTTTGAGAACGTGACCATATAGACAAATCATGATTATACTAGGGATGCAACGATAACGGCAATATCGTGATATTAAAACTGCCACAATATCGTCGTCGTCATGTCACGATATTAAAAGCAGAACATCTGTTAAAAAAAGTCAGGTTGATTTCCATTCGTGCAGTTCTAGCACCCTTTGGTGGCTAGTTTTTTAGTGCAGTTTAATTTTCGCAAGGCATGTTTTGGCCCTTCTATGTTTAAAATCAGTTGGTGACTCTTCGCCATTGCCCTTATTGTTTTTTATTGAATCACAAGAACATGACGCGATTGCCAAGGAAGAATCCAATTTCAAATCAGAAACAGGAAATAATAAAAGAGAGAGTGTGGATATTTTTCAAAGACTGTTGGCAATGATCAATCATCCCATCCACTGATTATATCCGTGCAATTCGACAACAGAGACTCTCTGTGATTTGCTTTCTTACCACACATACGTATTAAATTCTAAAAAATAGCTAAGTATTATTGTAAAAAAAACAAAAAACACACAACTATAAATAGTATAATTTATCTATAAAATTGTTATAAGTACGCCTCGAAATAACACTGCATCCTTATTAATATTAAAGAAAACAAAAAGGAAAAATATAGATCAACTCAACAACAAAGAATATCTGTATTAACGTTGGGTTTTTTTCAGTTCCTGGAATTGCCCAATCGTGATCGGTGCACCCATGGACAATACACCTTTTTGTTCTCCAAAATAATGTGACTTTATCCCTGCAAAAAGAGATAGGCCTTTTGTTGTGGAAAAAAAGGAAAAAAAGATTATTAATGCAGGGTGTTATTCATTCAGGCTTTTAATTGGCCCAAAGCTAAATTAACGGGCGCGTCAATCCCCACATGTAGGTATGCACTTTTTAAAAATGGCACAACCTAATCATTTATTTCAAATCATTGTTCGAACCCGCAAGCTACTCTTCCACGGCCTTCAGTTTGAGAACAACAGCTTGGATTAGTGCCTTATCTGTTTGTTTTCATGCGGTGCTGCTGGTCATGTTGTCTCCAGATATTGATCCATATTTCAATGGACCACAGAACAATAAGAGCATTAAAAGGCCTTCAGCCACACTCGGTTCGGGCATTCCGGCGTAAGGTATTCATTATAGCAGACAGGCAGAGATGAGCCGCGTGCACATGTGCAGCTGGAAGCCAACATACCAACTGTGTGTCGCTTTAGTTGCGAAGGAGAGTGGTTGACTTTTTTTTCTTTTTCTTTCGTGCTCAGCTCATAAGCTCCTTGGAGCGTCTCGGCGGCGCTGTTAAAAAAAGAGCTGCCGGGGCGGCTCGCGTGAGCCACGTTTTGTAATGACAGGCCTTTCCAAATGAAAGCACGCTTTGGATGTCTCTCAACACAAACACTAAAAGAAAGCATCACTTCCTCTGGAGAGAAACGGGCCTCACCTACCACACTCCGCACCAAAAGCAGACTGCTCTGCTGCGTGTGTTGCCTTCGCTTAGCAACGCTCACGAGCCACAACATTAGGTACACGTTGGAAACAATGAGATCCCATACAAGAACTACCAGAAAACTTTTGTCTTTACAAATGTAATCATGCTCAGTTTTGATTTCAGAACTGCCGCTCATTGGATATTTTCCCTTTTTTGGATCATCCTTTAGTTGTGCGTGAAAATCCCTGTTGATCAGCAGTTTCTGAAATACTTGGACGAGCCCTTCTGGCACGTTCTAAATCACTTCACTCTATGGGGTTTGTTAGAGTAGACAATATTAAGTATTGTACTCTTTGCGTGTTCAATTAACTGAATGGTGAGATTCTGTTGAAGAAGTTCCTTTGCAAAGGTTTTAATTACCAGAAGCTTCTGGTCGCACATTTAAAGTCACCCAAGCAGTGCTTCGTTCAAATGTGGCTCCCTCTCTCTAGCTCACATCGTTATTTATTCACAAAAAGGGTTCAGAAAAAGGTCAGCCCACAACACACCTGGTTACAACTGAATACAAGAGAATCCGTTCCCATGGGTATAAATCAGATTAAAAGAATACAATAATAATAAGCCTGACTCCCTTGGTGACACAACAAAATCCCCGGAAACCTCCCTTTTAGATTACGGAATGAATAGACAGACCCGTTGCTCTTTCTCATGAAAGTAACACAGATAAAAATATAGGTCTATTCATACAGCCATACTGAGTTAACATAATTATATACGGCTAAAATATAATTTAAAACTAAAAAACAATGTTAATAACTCATCATTCCCTCATTTGAGCTCTTGAGAGCTCAACACATTAAAACATTTTTTTTTCAATGGTTGTGTGGTAAAAATAATTATCCTTAAAACATCCCTTTAGCAGAAGAGGAGGTAGTTTAGCAATCATATGACATTAAAAAACAATTTGATACATTTAAAAGATTTTTAGTGGAATAAGCATAGCATATGTGAGGCTTAACATAAAATGTTGTTCATTGAAAAGTGTCGCAATGTATCGGCAGACGAATATGTGTTCTTTGAAGCCATCTTGTGATGAAGTTCTTTGAAGGTCTCTTTTTTTTTTTTTAATGAAAAGAGTGTCGCAATAGTTCGTCTCTTCTTTAAGAATTTGGGGTAGACTACCCAAATTCTTCGATTTGTCACCTGGGATTATTCTGCCCAAAATGTGACTGATCAAAGGAATGATTGCCCAAGAAAAGGCACTTGCTCTTGATCCGTTGACTGATGTCCTCAAACGGCAGCTCCGGAACCGGGCACGGATTCAGCTGACGTGGCTCCAGGTCGGAGGTGATAAGATTGATGCTCCAGTTGTGGAATTTCGTCTCTCCTTTCAACCTGAGAGCATCAGTTGATGAGATGGCCGAGCCTGGCACGTCTCCTTTCCAGTTGTGGAATTTTTCCTCACCAACCCCCTGGGGCCGTTCTCCTGAGTGCAGAAACTTTTCATTTTTAGTTTCTCATAAACTCACATAAATTTTATTTGGAGGAAAAAACCCTGATAGTTTTTGTTAGTTGGGATTAATAAATGTTATTTGATTAAGATCCGTAGGTCCTGTGCTGTTGGAACAGGAAAAGATCTATTTTTGTGACATTAAAATAGAGCCCAGCCCTTGATTAAATTGAATGACATTCGCTCATTCATTAATATAAGACAGAGCTTATAAATATTTATCTCTTATTCTCTTCCCAGAATCCCATGACCGGCCGAATCCTGGCATGCTGGGAAAAACTCACATATATTCATATTATCTATACTCTTTTGCAAACACTGGGCTCCAAACATTACATTTTTCAAATATGATTCTGAGATAAAAGATATAATATAATATAATTACCTTCATTCGGCGAATATGCATTATTGTCCTTGCTTGCTTCAGACTTACTTTGCGATCGATTTCCTCTGGTAGATTTCTTCATATTCAAATTGTGGATTATTATTTTCAAACTCATCCTGTCAATTGGAGTGTAGGCCGATACCCCACAACCTTTTTAATTTCATTTTTAAGTTTGATTTTAATTTTCTAACTCGTCTACATTGGTTAAATTCTTAAACATAAACTCCCTCATTTGACAAAGATCCACTGATTTTTTCAAGATAAAGGGAGGACAAAATAGAGACCTCATTTCTCAAAAAACGTCATAAATAACTCAACCCTCTAAATCAGGCTATGAAATAAACAAAAGAGCTACAAAACACTATAAAACTGAGCATAAGCAGATACAACTTAAGACACTAATATATGATGACTTTGGGGCCATAAAAAATAGAGATAACCATATTACTCTAATTCTCCTAGAGTCCCAAAAATTATTTAAACTGCTAATCAACCTCACCTCTTTTACAGATTAGTGGGGCTGAGGATAAAATCTAATCTTTCACATATTAGCGGGGCTCATAAAAAACACAGCACACAAAATATTTCTGGGATTTATAAATCACAGTGCTGTTAAAAAAAAAAATCAAACTTAGCCATCAAACTCTTAGTTAGTCTTTTACTTGTTACTACTCATTTTATTCTATTATTTATTTTATACTATAGCTGCAGCTGGACGAAGTCCAAAAAAGTTCCTCACGGGAAAAATAAAAATATATCATATCATAACATATTAATAAAATTCCCATTGTACCAATTCAGAAACTGATTCTCCCAAAAATATAGGCAAAAATGTAGTAGGCTATAGATTGAAATAAATTTTCTCAATCCCTCATTTCAAATTTACATATGTCGTTTTCAATTTCCTGAAATATCTTGCTATAGATCACAGTTCCCCACTCAACACATTAAAAATGCCTTGCATATCACTATGTAGCATTTTACTGAATGGATCACATCTCATTCCGACCACCAACTTTCTCAGTCCAGACCCCCAGCAAAAGGCAGGACGGCAGCTGTTGTCAATGTTCAGTCCTGGCCAGCATGGCGGCTGTTGTGGCAGCAATGTTCAAAGCAGGCATTTAGATTTCCTCTGGATGCAAAACAGCCATAGGGGAGAAGTCACTAGAATGAGGCGTATACACAGTCACTGGGCATTGAGGAATTTGAACATCATGTTTTTCTTAGGCACAGGACGAGAAGACTGTTGCTCTGCGGCTTTAGACCTTTGATCTCTGCCACATCCATTCAGACGCTGTCTGCAATGTGGATCCGATGACACACAGTCTTTCTGAGAGCTCACCTGATCAAAAAATGCACATTCGTTGATACAATGCTTTAAAAATGCCAGACTGAGGATATGGGATCATAGCAAGACAGTTCACTCCCTGCTTTCTCAAAAATGTTTCGTAAAAAACACAGCCTCTTTATTCATTTCTCTTTTTTTTTTTTTCAATACCCCTTCAAATAGCTACTAGCCATACAACGTATCAGCAGCTGGGGCGCATCCCGTTCGCAGTTTGTAATCAGTGAAGGCCATCAAACCCTCATCTGCCTTGGAACTCAAACATCAGTTTCTGAAATGACACACTCAGAGAAAAAACAAATATTAAAAATCATTATCAACATGTCAATTTCAAAAACATTCATAACTCCTTATTCAACTATCTTACTTCCAGCCACAGCTATAAAGATGTAGGCATAATTATATCAACTCTCAATCAAAATGCCATTATTTTATCATTACTCTTTATTCATTTGTCCCGAAAAGGGAAAGTTAACAAATTAACCATCGTCATCAATCATTAAAGTGTAAAGATTTATTAGCTCAGTCAAATACTATTACTTATTTTATATTGTTTATCATTCCTCTCTTACCATTTTGACAAAAAAAGAGTCCCATTACGAGGACACATTATGCTCACAGCGCACAGCTCAGCCCCCACCTTTTTTTCTAACCTAGAAACGGGGGAAGGGGGGGAGGGGAGGAATCTTAACATTATAAATCGCAAAACCTATTTTATCATATTCCCATTAATAAAACAAACGCCACTATCACAACAGTATCATCTCACACAAAACAACACCAAACTTAGTTAAAATATTAAAGAAAAACAAACAAAATCCCCATATGCACACTTCTCACTTACAAACCCCCACCTTTTTTTTTTTAAGCTAGGTCACACACTCAAATGCATACGCACACACTCTTCAGTCATTATAAAAAAAAAAAATATTGTTATTCCTTCAATTCGTTGTCTACAAATCTTATAACATTTAAACCGCAGCTTCGTACGGTAATTTCAATAAACGGGTTAACTTTAAACAAAGCACCCGTAAACAGCTCCAAAAATGCTGGAGTCATTTTAGCATCAAATTCAGCCTTTTTCCATTACCAACAAAGAAAATACAAAAGTCTGACATACCATTTTGTCCAGCGAAAGCTTTGTATACAATCGATCCATAGTTCGTTTTTTCATTGTTCATCGACGCTTTTATTTTTCGCTGAACCGGAAGCGCATTCAGGACAAACCATTCTGTATCCGGGTCGAAATCGCCTCCATTTTTGTTTGTAGTTTTTATGTTTACTTCCGGATTCAATACAGTGACGTCTCACTTTCAATATTAATAGTTCAATATGTTAACACATATGGCCACACACAGACACACATAAGAATCACGTGACCTCTCGTTTATACACAGCGGTTACCCAATCCCGCTGAGCTAAACTGTTCTCCCTTTATTGCAAAATTTCTGCAAGGCGCTTTATTAAATAATGAAATTTATCACGTGCTAACGAACTCAACCGTGGAACAAAAGAAATTCAAACGGGAATCCTGACCTCAAACCACAATAAAAGCGCCAAAAAAAATAAAAGTTACACGTAATCTCTCGATTGCAAATACAGTAACACAAATCCAATTATTACTGTAATCAACCTAGACCCTCAATACTGTTCAATTTCAAACAGGCGCTTTTTCAAACAAAAAAAATATTACGTGTTTAGGACGTTTTCACACCAAGAGCCATGAACAATTATGTTACTTAGTCCTCAAATCGGCCAAAAACTGCCAAAGCAGAAGCGCAATACTATAATCTACAGGCTGCACTTCAATGCACCGCCTCACGACGTGTGTAGTTCAATATCGTCGGAATTATCACAACTCACAACATCAAACTACAACTCGTTCACACAGATCTCTTTTAAAATTTAGATAATTTGCAAGACGAAAAAACCAGCTGCAGCGGACCAGACAGACAAAACTTCTTCTACGTGGATAAAGATCTCCACTTACCGTACTTTATTTATTTAGGCCTAGAAGTTCCGCCCGTCTTTGAACGCCGCAGCCTGTTCCACGTCAAAATAACACCTTCCGTTTGGTTCAACGGAGGAGACCATTCGTTATAATTCAGCGTCGGCGGTCACCATTTGTTAGAGTAGACAATATTAAGTATTGTACTCTTTGCGTGTTCAATTAACTGAATGGTGAGATTCTGTTGAAGAAGTTCCTTTGCAAAGGTTTTAATTACCAGAAGCTTCTGGTCGCACATTTAAAGTCACCCAAGCAGTGCTTCGTTCAAATGTGGCTCCCTCTCTCTAGCTCACATCGTTATTTATTCACAAAAAGGGTTCAGAAAAAGGTCAGCCCACAACACACCTGGTTACAACTGAATACAAGAGAATCCGTTCCCATGGGTATAAATCAGATTAAAAGAATACAATAATAATAAGCCTGACTCCCTTGGTGACACAACAAAATCCCCGGAAACCTCCCTTTTAGATTACGGAATGAATAGACAGACCCGTTGCTCTTTCTCATGAAAGTAACACAGATAAAAATATAGGTCTATTCATACAGCCATACTGAGTTAACATAATTATATACGGCTAAAATATAATTTAAAACTAAAAAACAATGTTAATAACTCATCATTTTCCTTGAGTGCCAAAAATATGTCGTTGCGCCTATATCTTATGTCTGTGTTTATCGATCGTTGAACTGTCCTTGTGTCCATGCTGTATGTAAATGTATGTGCTTATGATGGGCGTATATGCTAGTACGTATGCTAGGTGTATATGCTATGTGTATATGTTGCGTGTCTATGCTAGGATATGCTACATGCATTTATTACGTGTCTATGCTGTGTTCATAATAGGTGTCTATGCTAGTTGTATATTTTAGGGTGACCATATTCCCATAAAAAAGGAGGACACTTACCCCGATCTTGAAATTGTGGTACCAGTCGCAGTTGCACAGTGTACTTTTCCTCATCACATTTTCATGAATTTATAAAACCCCCGGCCGGACGCCCAAACAGGACGTAAGAAAATAGTCTGTCTTCCCAAAAGAGGACATTTGGTCACGCTAGTATATGCTATGTGCCTATGCTAGTTGTATATGTTGCGTGTCTATGTATGTGTCTATGCTAGGTGTATATGCTACATGCATATGCTATGTGTTGTTGGACAATGTTGTTGCTACTCGAATAGAGAATGAAGACTAGAATGAGGCTCGTAGCAACGTAGATGGGTTTAAATGTGAAAAGAGAAAAAAAACATCATTTGTTCTGCTGTTGGCCAGTAAACGACGTGGGATTGGGATCCTAGAGGTTAAGGCAAGTTATTTAAAACTAATAAGTGATGACAATGTAAACATACAGTGCACGCCATGTACCATTATGATCAAAGTTGATTTTTAAATTATTTGACTATGACGGGTTTTTCCGCAAAAGTAAATTTTGTAACCCCTTTGACTTGATGCGGACATTTGGTGGCTAATGTCAATACGACCAACAAACGTGGATCTTTTGTGTTTGTTTAAGCACTAAGAAGCACACACAAATCCAAAAATACCCAAATATTTATGTACGTATTTACAACATTGGGTAATCAAACCAGCGGCGTATGTGGGAACTGCATATGAATGATAAACACTGTGTATGCAGATTTGAAATACAAACTGTACATAAATATGTACATGCATAAATATTTACAGTAGCAAGAATAGTCAGTAGCATTGTATATTTATATAAAAAAAGATACAGTACATGATATATGATCATGGAGGGGGGTGGGGGGGGTGTTAGCTATTCCATATTGTTTGGTAACCATACTCGCAACACTTATAGCAAATCATCTTCCCCTTTGAAATGAATGAAAATGACGGCTTCTCCCCAGAAAACAAACGAAAACAACCTTGTAATTTGTATTCACCAATGATTAAAAAAAATAAAAATCACTTTCAAAACAAAAGACTCATTATTACATGCAAAGTATTTCTAAGATAATGAATTGTCAATAGACAAACACACCAGCATTTAGTATGTCCAAAAATCCATCGGCTCACAGACCCCACCCAGCACAAATAGACATTCTTGTTGTCGTTGTTTTGAGCGTACGCATACTTGGAACGCATCTACTTAATGTTAGACATTTAGCAATCATGTGAACTCTCTCAACGGCTGCAATACTTGATGGTCCACTCCTGTTCACATTTCCGTTGATCACTACTGCTGCGTCTTTATCAACACGCGGGTCTTCCAGCACGTGAGCACGTTTCTGAGCTGTGTAAGAGACGCTAATGACTGCGCTAGCTTCAGGCAAAGCCTGCTTTCTCTATTCCTTCACCTATATTGACCTTCCTCCTCCAGCCAGTGCTCCGTCGCTTGCGGTCATGATGCCATCAGTGCGTGTCTTTTCTAAACTTACATTTACACTTAACAGTACAGTTTATGGTATGGTTTAGTTAGACGTATTTGGTACCTGGGCCTTCAGTGGGTACTTAGCTCACTTAAGAATCAATAATGATCTAATAGCCAAAAAAGGCAAAATGTCAATAAAATATCTTAGTCGCAAAAGATGCGAATTAAAATGTGTTTTACAATATAATGTGTGCAGATACTACACAGATGCTACGTGTTTTGCTAGTCGAAGTTGGCTGGAAAAAGTTTCGCTCTGACACTATTCTACACTAATACAAATACTGGAAACAGTGCAGCCAAAGAAACACTTCAAGAGAATAAATTTTTGGAATAACATCAATCGAGTTTCATGGAACAAATATTAGGTTGTAAAAGAAAGGGCAGTGTTCTGACAGTGTTTAGGACCCGAGCGCCCACCTCTGGGTTTTGAACAGTAACACCCAATCTGGCTTGGTGTCTGTGTCTCATTTCCCAAGCTGAAGCCACAGTGCATGACAAAGGTGACACTTTCAGAGGCACCTCCAAAAGTCGCGTCAACTCTCATTAAATCGAGCCTTAAAGAGACTTCCTGGTTGTGTCACATGTTCACACCCTAACCCTTCCATCATCAAACTTGGCTGTATTTTTAACACATTTTAAGCTTTTCAGGTCCCAGCAAAATTTAAGAACAGTGCTTGGTCAACCCACTGAAGACTCCCTGGGAACTACTGATGGGCATGACAGTTCTTTCAAAACAACTGAATCATTAGAATCAGTTAATTAAAAAGAACCGTTGAAAAGATTCGTTCACCGAATCGTTCAACCTGATGGGGGTAGTAGCACGTTCACTCACGGATTTGTTTGCGAATCTTCTTCACTGATTTGTTCATGAACACCAATAGCGTGGCTGTATGTTCAGTAAAATCCCGCCCCCCGTCTGGTGCTGGCTGCTGATTGGTCGTTCGCAAAGATTAATGACATGAGAGTGGCTGAGCCCAAATGAACTGAGAAAAGAACAAATCCCTTCAGAAAGTGACCAGTTCACTCACGTTCACTGAAAAGATTCATTATTTTTTAATTACATGTTCGTGAACGACACACTACTTCCAATTCCCATTACTACTGTAAACTAGGTACCAAGTTCAGAAAACACTGAAAAGTGAAATGATCCCAATACCCTAAAGAACTTATAACACAAACAAACATTTTCCAAGTGAACCCAGTGGCCTTAAGGTTCTCTTTGTCTGCCTCCTGCATCGCTTTGCTTTCTTTTCATTTTCAAAGTGTCAATTTCCCCGGCTGTCACCCCAAACATCCCCCCTCCATGTTCCTGCGCCCTGCACACCTGCTCAGCCAAGCCCACTTTGCCACAACACAACCCCCACCCGCCCCGACACTCCCACCCCTTCCCTGTCAAAGCCTTGTGCTGGAGCCCAACCCCGGGCCGGCCGGGCATGCGGGGCGGAGCACAGATGATTATCTGCTTTCTGATAATCATCACATAGCTCGCATGCCTGCTCCACTCCTTCCTGCTGCCCCGCCTGCCAGTTTACCTCAAACAGCCCAGCACCAGCTACTCAACTACATCCGCCGCATCACTCTGCACCCTTCGCACCCATGCGGTGTTCTTTTCACCTTTTGTCATCAATTGCATCAATTGCGATTGAAACATTTCTCTGAACTCCTTTTCAAAGAGATATGGGGAGTGTTCAAAAACACCGCACCCAGACCAACCCTCACCCCAGGCCATTGCACCTCTGCAACTTCTCCCAATGCCAAGGGCTGAAAGACAGACTGTTCTTCACGAGGGACCACCCACCTGATTGCACTCATTTTACCCCAGGAGCAAAAAGGCCAACCCACGGGTCCAAAACTGCGAACCGCGTATCATCTCTCCGTCTCATTATTCGATCAAGTGGTTCTCAACCGTCTGCCGATCTGTGTAGCACTTGAGGAACTGAGTACTCCTGAGGGCCCCTTCCCAGTGTCTATTGTTTCGCTACGTGAAAAGAGGCCCCAATGGAGAGGGGGGGGGGGGGCTCCCCTCCCCTCCCCTCCCCTCCCCTCCCTTGTGCAAGAAATTGTTCATTTATTAATTTGCGCTATATCATGTTGCCGGGTTTCATGTTTGACAAAAAAGCGGCCGGCAAATGGGCAGATTAGTTATCAACACCAGCTGTCCAGACCAGACTGGCGAGATTCACTACGTCCCCCCTCCCACCCACTTCCTGCAGTATCATTATCGAACTCCTTATCTGTTTATCTTCCCCGTCTTGCCGCCTCCTTAGCGCGTGTGTACGCTGCGGCATTAAGGGCCCGCGTCAGGCAGATGGACAAAGCCTCGGATCAATCGGCGAGATCAATACGACCCAGACTGACTGAGACTTGCCGTCCAGACTGACGGACACTCGACAGCGGCTCTGATTCGGTCCAGTCTGGGCTTGCCACCTCCAGCTTCGCTTCAGCTTAGTTTCGCTAAGTCTCGTCTGGACTTGTTCAGTGATGACATGTTAGCATTTCATGCTGAGATGTTAAGAAAAATGATATTCTGGAATTTTATAATGCCATGTTTTCGCTCCTTCCTCGTTTTCTCGCTGTTGACGCTTTTACATGTTTGTAGTTATTTTTTAATTTTTTACCAATGCACATTTTCAAGCACCAGGTTTCGAAGTGTGCGAGTCGATACTATATGATGTAAACCGCTGCTGAGCGCACATTTATCAAATGTTGTCTGCTACCCAACCCAGTCTCTTATCAATTTTAGTTAATTAGTTTCCTTACCATGTCGTGAAGTACAGTAAACAAACCCATCATTTTCCTTAGTTGTTGTAATTTGCTAGCGTGTCTAGTTGCGACTGATGCGTTCAGTGCACCAAATGTTTTTTTGCAGTTTCCAGAGATACCATTGTGAATTGGAAGAAAATGTGGCGAAAGGCTATTACTGTGCAGTGGAAAAGCGACGTAAGAGGGGCACACAAAACGACTTAAACACTTACCGTGACATTTTGGTAAGAGCAGGCCCAAACATCGAAAGTTGCAGATCCAGGAAGTGGGTATAAAAAAGATGAAAACCTACAGATGCATGTTAAAAAAATAAAATAAATCGCTGCATAGTAGAGATGGGCGAGTACTGATACCAGGTATCTGTATCGGGCTGATATTATTCACTCTCTTGTGGCCATTTTATAATCAGAAACTAGAAATTAGAACTATATGCTATATTGGGATATATAAGTAATTCTTAAAATTATCTGTAATTGTTTTTTGAGGAGGAAATTGTATGTAGCAAAATTACTAGTGGTATCGGTACTTGGTATCAGTATCGGTGACTACTCAAGACTACTCAAGACTTGACACTCGGTCTTTAAAAAAATGGTATCGAACATACTTACTGAAAAGTTTCCACATTTAACAAATGCATGAGAAAATACTTTTCAGACGGCCAAATGGCTGCCTAATTTACTTAATTGTTTCTTATGTAAGATGTGTATTTGGGTTTTTTTGTAAACTATAATCATCAAAATGACAAAAATAAAATCATGGAATATTTCACTTGTGTGACTGTGTAGTATCAGTTTCACTTTTTGAAATGCACTACTGAAATGAATTCTATTTTCCATGATATTCAAATTGACTGTGCTGTATCTGTGTATTTTCAGAGTATTGTTTGGCCTTGCCGGATGACTCTGCTCCAGTGAATTCCATATGACAACATGTCAACGTGGCTGCACTCGCAAAGAAGCGGGGAAGCATATTTTCCTCCACATGACGCTGTGCAACAAGAGAGAGGATTGCAGACAAATTGGATAATGACGCTGCGCAGAGAGACCCATTAAGTAATCAGATACAAAAACACAGGTGGGTGATCTTCTCTTCGCAGACAAAAGCAGACTGGATGTTGGTTTTTGCGAACCCCCCACCCCCCTCTCCCCACCTGGCGAGCACTCACCCCGTCTGTGCTCATTCTAGGTCAGGTTCCTGATAACAAACAGCAACAGAGCCACAGCAGTTCCTGCCTATCTTCCGGCTGCAGCGTCTGTTGTGTTTTTGATGTAGTCCAGGCTCGCCGCCGGGGCCCCCGTCTCGGTCTGAGGGGCCCGTGATGAAAACAAGCAGGGAGGAAGGAAGCGACTCGGCAGCAACAGTCAGTCATCACTCTGTCGGCGTGCGTACACTGTCATGCCTTGCAGGTTTGCTGAGTTTACGATTAAATACGCTTCTATACGCAAACATTGGTTGTCCTTTTAGTAGCCTCATACATATAGAAAAAATATACGCCCCCCCTCAAATAGACAACTTATTTTTTCCATCAGGAAGAAAATAAGTGGTATTAAATGTAATATTTGTAATGCATATTCAATTAATTAGCAAGTTTTATTATTTGTTTGTGAAACAAAATGATAATAATGTGTTTTTAAAAATGAAGCCCTCGCCCCTAATAAATGCCTGGTCATCCTGACTGTTGAGTAAATGCATCCTCGCTAGTAAAAGTCTGATTGCTTTGCATTTTAACTGCTCAAATTTAGGACATTTCCAAATAAAACTTCAGGAGAATCTGTTACAGTAATAAAGGGAAAAAATCGTTTTTTAGTATGCCCTAGTTTGTTTTCACGGTTAGGTTTTCAAATTTTTTCCCCATCTAAATTTTGTCCCTATTTTTTGGACATCAGTTCACACTCAGACATTCATTACCCAGAATCAATGCGTGTCCACCTGAAGCATTTTCATGAATTACATGAAAATGGTTACACAGACGGCAAGGCATATTTTCGCAATTCAAGCTTTTATTAACAACTCTCCAGGAAAAAAAATAAAAGAAAAAAAATCACTTACTAAACCTCACACTTATTTTCTTCTCTATGGGGCCTTATTTAACAGTCACACTCAATCAACATTCACAAAATAGTTTGAGTGTGCTGTTAAACACGCCACCATAGGGATAAGTAAAGTGTGCTGAAATGTATTATAATGAGTGCTTTTATTTTGAAGGACTGACTTTTGACAAGATGTTACATCTATGTTCCCCAACTTACCTAAGTTTGGATGAACAAGACCAGGAGGTTTGTTATTGTCTTCAGTTGTTAATAAAAGCTTGCATTGTGTAATTGGCCTTGCCCTCTATTGAACCGTTTTTACGTAATTCAACAGAAAGTGAGGTTTGAAAAACAAGAAAGAACACAAATAATGGCTCTCAATTTTTTTCATCCTCACTGTCGTCAAGCATTTTCAACAAAGGTAAAAGTCATGTTATCCACTTGAGTATTAGATTTATTTCACAGTTTTTGTCCATAATGTGATAGCTATGCTCTAAAATGTATTTTATGTTCTGGAACAGATTCATTGGATTTACATTGTTTTCTATGAAAAATACTGCTTTGGATTTCATTTTAGTCAGAATTTCTGGAACGGAAAAGTGCACAAAATCAACGTTTCACCGCACAGTTACAGTAATAGAGTAATTTTACTAAAATGTCTTTAGTCCTAGTTAAGATCTAACTAATTATTAGAAAATGTTGTTTTCCCTGTTCTTACAATTTTTTTTTAGGGGAGAGACTTATTGAAGCGGAAGGATTTCTGAATCAACTTAGAGTTTTTGCTTTTTGTTTTCTTCTTTGAGCATTTAAATTTCCCCTCTGACTCGATTGGACGAGAGTTTCGTACTGAGGGTTTGGCTGAAGGTCATAAAGCACGGCAGGCTTGTGTATCCTGCCAGGGGAGTCGCTGGCGAGCGCGTCACTCTTCCTTGAACAGGACAGGAAGCGAGTGGGGTTAAACAGAGGGAATCCCGCAAACTTGGCCAGCAAACTCCGCAGCGACGTCCCACGCTTCCCGCCGCAGGGACTTCTGGTGACAGCCGCAAACTCGGATGTATTCCGATTGGAGTGCTTTGGAGGATCTTCAGTCGATGGTTACAACAGAACACAACATTACATGAAAAAAATAGCATAGCGCTCAGAGGACAGCGTACCTCCACCAAGGCTGAACTGCTAACTATTTGTTAGTTTAATTGTACCTTGCACAGATTGTGCCAGATGCACAAAAACTGCCGTAGTACATAACCAAGACTACTCTGTCAATTTGAAAGGAGACATTTAAATAGATGGAAGGATGGTTTAATTGAGGCATGGCATCTATTAGAGCTGAGGATGTACTGAATCTACTGGTTAGCACAAATGCTTGCGTACAGTATTTGGGTTGACTGAGAGTTAAATTATCCTCCTTTTGATGTATTTTTTTTTTTTTTGAATAGTTTCCGGGGGATGTATCTTATGGGAGTGGAATAGGTGAAGGTATATTTAAGTTGAGGCATTTATTTGGTTATGTGGTTTAACTGAGGGATGGCATATACTGGAGTGGAGGCCACATCTTGGGATTGTCCCGTAGAGTCCCGTGGAGCAGACAAGCTAAGGATTCAAGGGTCTATTTGAGGAGAGGTATTTACTGGCTCAACTGGTTTAGCTGAGGGATGGCAATTACTTGAGCGAAGGTGAGTTTTTTTGGGGGGTGCACCATATCATAGGGGAACAGTCAAGTGTTTCTTTGAGGGGAAGGCATTTATTTGTTTAAGTAGTTTAACTAAGAGATGGCATCTATCAGAGTGGTAGCCACTTTTGGGTAGCATGTCTCAGTAGAGTTATTTTGGAGGGGAGGCATTCATTTGGTGAGGTAGTTTAACTGAGGAATGGGGTGTACTGGTGTGGAGGCAACTTTTTAGGAGTGTTCCATTTTGGAGGAGAACAGCTGAAGAGTCATGGGCCTATTTGAGGGGAGGTATTTATTTGTTTCAGTGCTGCGGGATGGCATCTACTAGAGCGGAGGTCACTTATTTGAGTGTGCCATATCAGAGGGGAAAGGTTAATTATTCAAGGGTCTATTTGAAGGGAGGCATTTTTTCTCCAAATGGTTTAACTAAGGGATGGCATCCTTTGGAGTGGAGGACACTATTCAGGCATGTACCAGATTGTAGTAAAACAGTTCATTATTCAAACGTCTAATTGAAGGGAGGTATTTTTTTTCTTCAAATTTAGGCATGTACCAGATTGTAGTTTAACACTTAAGAAGTCCGTGGTCAATTTGAGGGGAGGCGTTTATTTATTAAACTGGTTTAATTGAGACATGGCATCTATTGGAGCATAAAACACTCTTCAGATGGACAGTAGATATTCTACTGTCGACGTGTGATTTCTCAATGCATCTTTAAGCGAAATGCCCTCATCCTGTGTTTACATTCTGCCAAGAGGCAGCGCCACCTGCTGGAAGGACGCCTCCGCACGCG
Source organism: Leptonotus elevatus (assembly GCF_054856555.1). Taxonomy (NCBI): domain Eukaryota; kingdom Metazoa; phylum Chordata; class Actinopteri; order Syngnathiformes; family Syngnathidae; genus Leptonotus; species Leptonotus elevatus. The sequence goes on along the minus strand of NC_141249.1, from coordinate 14,214,134 downwards.
CCGACACAGAAGAAGAGCAAGCCTGGCAGCGAGCATCAGACGTCCGCTGACACAAGATCAATCACAGGTCTGCTCAAGTGATTTTTATTGGCTCTAAAAAGTCCTTGCCACTGGCCTAACGGGGGGCATTCATCTCCACCCCCGCAAACCGTACATCGCCCAACACGGGCGACTTAAAAGAAAATGACAACACAGAGTGTCGAAATAAATGTGTTCACATCACAGGCGTGGGCCAGATCAATGCCCTCCTTTTCCTCCTTTTGAAGGGACGAGCACGATGTCCCAGAGGTGTCCCCCAACACCCCGCCCCCCCCCTGCAAGCCACCATCCTTCTCTTTCCCCTCCTCGCATGAAGGTCTCACCTCCACTAGCAGAGCCCCAGCCTGTCCTGCCAGCATGCTTTATGAAGGACACGTTCCTAGAGGATCTGGTTCTCATTGACTTCCTAATAAGACATTTTGTCTCCTGCTTAGCGTCTGCTAGCCAGCGGCAAAGCCCCCCCCCCCCCCAAAAGATTCCAGTGTATGCGTACGCGTGTGTGTGTGCTTGGTGTGTACTGTTCGAAGTATCTGTAGGCCTTTTCAGTTTTTCTGCCAAACCGAGGAATTTGACATAGCCTACTCCCTCCGTTGTAATTTATATTGTGATGGTCGGACATAATCAGGTTTGAGAGATGACGAAAAAAGGAGAACTTTGGAGAGAGAAAAAACGCATACAAAAAAAACAACAGCAGTTAGTTCGTTTAAATGAGTTTTTAAAGCGGGTTTGTTACTTTTATTTTATTTTAGGGATGGGCAATTATCCATCTTGCGGCCATTTTATGATTAGAAATTAGGAGAATGGAAAATTGCCATTCATTTAATACAATTTTAAGGGAAAAGGCTACATTGAGATATATTGCTCTTTCTTTAAAAGTATCTGTCAATGTTTTTGTTTTTGGAAATTTCATGTATCAAAAAGTGACTACTACTCAAAAGTTGAGTACTTGTAAAATAAAAAATAAAATAAAAAGGTATCAAACATCCCTTTTTTTAAATACATGGAATAGAGTGCAACAATTGTGTTATAAAGTAAAAGTAAACTACAATTCTCAAACTACTGCTAGACCTTCTTTCTTGGGTCAGATTGGGTCAAATTAATACATTTAAAATCAACACCAAAAGCTCATGAAGTTTGTTGACGAAGACAAAAACTAATATAATGGCATTTTCGTTATAATTACAGTAAATTATTAGTTTCAGTTATTGCACACGTTGATGTCATCACAATAATATGATGAAGATTTTCTTGAAGTAAAACATTTCCAGAATTGGGTCGCAATAGTAAGTGATAATTTAATGAGTGAATTTTCAAAAAAAATTCTAGTAATAGTACAACTTCATTCTCGTAACCCTCTCAACACTTTGCTCTTGTAAAATTACAACTTTACTCATGGGCATACTGTATTATGACTTTTTCCCTATGTGATATTATAACTGGCAACATAAGTATTATTTTTTTAATTTCACTTTATTTCCAAAAACGTTAAGGCATTTGGAAAACTGCACATTTTATTTAAAATCTAAAGTTTATCAAATGTGCTGTTCCTTTACAGAAGCTGGCAAAAATGTATATTAGGCTGTCACAATTTTCTTTACAGGTCCAACATTTAGAAATATATAAACTAGAGCTGTCAAACGATAATTTTTTTTAGTCCGATTAATCACATCTAAGTTTGATTAGTCACGATTAATCACTTAATAAAAAAGGCTTTTTTATCAATATTTTTTTCTCACCAAATTTGAAGTGCACCGGTTATGTGTTAATTCTTTTGACATTTAATGTTATGAGGACGTCTTCAAAATGTTTTGATCCACTGCACATGCTCATTCTCTTCTTTTTCTAATCAATAAATTACTTGCATCTTTTAAAATGGGAAAAAAATGACCCCAATATTTTGACATGAACAAATATTCAAAATGTCATACGCAAACATTTATTAAATGCTTTAATTTAATGCATGTAATTATGTTTCTTGCTCAAACAACCTGTGCTACCTTAAACGTAGCCATCCGCTGTCACGCTAAAGGATAATCTGTGGTCAAAATTAATATAGTGTGATTAATCTGCGTTAATTAACGATTAATGTGTTATTTCTATGTGATTAATGAATCAGTTAATGCTTTAACTTTGACAGCACTAGTATAAACTGAAAATTCTTTATATTTGCATTGCATGGAGTTGACCTCCATGGCCTGTGAACTTCGGCCCAGCACCATTGGATACACCCATCATCTTACAAATGACACCTCAATGACTTGATGTGGCAAAAGGATGAACTAAAAGACCAAAATGACTATTTACTCTTCTGTTTCTGAGTTGTTGACTTGTGCATTGCGACGGACAACAGCCCGAAAATGAAAGCGAAAAGAAACAATAAAAGCGTCTCCTGGCACACAAGGTTGCCCAGTAAATCTCCCCAGGATGCAGTAACAACCTCCTGGGGAGAGTGCAACACGAGGACTGTGATCTTTTTTCTTCTTCTTTTTTTTTTTAACTGAGGCACAAATGAAAGCCAGGAACTGGTGGAATGGGGCGGCTAAAGCTCAGGCTGCTTTAAATCACCTGGACCAGGCCCGAGCTTTAAAAGCTGGCCCACTCCCTGCTGACCAGAGGGAGGCGAAGGAGAAAACTCGGTGACCAGTAAACAATGTCCGCCAAGCCCTCCGGAGCCACGGGAGGGAAAGGAAACGACACGTCCCTCGGGCCTTAACTTTGACCTCAGCGCCATCCCCCAGATTGAATATATTGCGCATTTGTTTGAACTTTGGTTGCGGCCATTTTTGTTTTTGAGGAAACACAACTTTTACTCTATTGCGTTCAAAAAAATCCAACAAAGTTAGGAAGGTGGCTAAAGAAAACCGGTGGATTTCACATCATAGCTTCTGTGCGAGGCATCTGTGCCGGGATCATAGCCGAATTTGTCACTTCAGAGAATCACCTTCACCGAGTGAGCAGCTCTTCCGCTGCTTCACACAAGGGGACCAAATTATGCAGAGCTGAACATCAACGGCAACAACTGTTCCCACTAAAGTGTATGAGTCACTTTTGTGTTTTATTTCACTTTGTGAGTTGCTTCCCTCAGACACCGTTAAAAAAAAAGGAAAAAAAAGTCCTCTTTGTGCCAATAGGGCCAGTGCTACAAGGTTGTTTGAAGCTGTGTCCACAAATAAAATATGTATTTTTAGAAGCTCTTTTCTCCACTACTATAAAAAACTAATCGCAGGCCGAACCACTGGCAGTTTAAAAAAAACTTTACGTTAGCTGGCTAAGCTATGAAGCCGCTAGCATACACGACTGGTCATGACAGACAACATACATTCAGTCACCATTTTGCATAGGTTTATAGAAACAACATAAAATGCAACAGAATTGTTCGTTCAGTGGAAAAAGGGACATCTATTTAAGTGAAAACTACGCATTGAGCATGGTTAGCTTATAGAGTGCTAATAGCTATAGTAGATGCTAATTTGGGAGATGTTCCGTAACCTGCAATTGAAGACCATTTTCATCAATGCATTCTTGAGATTAGAAAAATAAAATAAGGTAAAAACAATGACAGATCATTTTAAAACAAATACATTTATATGTGTCAATCTAGCATTTCCTTAAAATTGCATAATATTAACGGCACTTATCTATTCTTCTGATTTCTATTTCCTAATCGCAAAACGGCCCGTATCAGCTCTCGTCGCGAGTACTGATACCTTTAAATAAGGACGGATATCGGCCCGATATGAAACCTGGTATCGGTATTCACCTTTCTCTACACTCGATATTACATTCCCGACACGCAAAACGACATGAGCATATATGTGGGCCTTCCATTCCATTCACCTCCCCTTGCAATGACAGTTAGCATACTCAAATTAGCATTCTCTCAGTTTCCATGGTACATGTCAAACACAAACTGTGGTCTTACAAATTGTACTGTAGGATGCCCCCCACCCCACCCCACCCACACACACACATCCAGCGCCCCACCTCCTCGTTACTGCTCCCAATGCATCACTAAATCACAACACAAACATACCCCATAAAAAAAACATGACGCGCAAGCAAGAGCACCTTTGGGCCGAGGATGGTGGCCACGAGTGTCGTAACCTAGCAACCGGGGAGTAGCTGCCGTGAAGAGAGTGAGTGGTAAAGGCGGGCGGTCGGGTGGGTGGTTTCCTCTTGAAAATAAAACCCACTCCTCGTTTATTTGCCCCTTTGTTTGAGCGGCTATTTTAAGACCTTTGAGCGTGGCTCTCCCTCACCAGAGGATTCATTTATTTTTAGTCACATGGCCGCTTTGGTGTGGACCGACACGCTCGCTATCTCTGCCGGGCTGCCTGCATCTGCTTTACACCACAGGAGGATGAGGAGGAGCTGTGTGTGTGTGTGTGTGTGTGTGTGTGTGTGTGTGTGTGTGTGTGTGTGTGTGTGTGTGTGTGGGGGGGGGGGGGGGGGGGTGTGAGGAGAACAGACAGAGGGAGTGTTTTCCATCTGTGTTTTTGGCTGCGTGTATCTCTTTTGTCTGAGGCGGTCATGCCACGCAGCATGTCTACGAATACGTTTACACCCCCCCCCCCCCCCTCAATCTGGAATGTTTCCTATTACACAGCATTGTCTTTGTGTACATTTGTTGCTATAGCTGCATGCATTCAGCCACATGCGCAGGCCTGTGTTATATATGCTGCTGAACAGCTTGTCTGGACTGGTTCTTTTCTATTATTGAGACGTGTTGTATCGACATCAAATATCAATATTGGTATGTCGTGTTGCATCAAATGCATTTTTTGCTTCCAACATTGTGATTATTACACACTTTCTTAAAAGATGCGGTAGCCTGGATTGCTTATTTGGGATCATATCGATATGTATCATATCATTTAATATCAAACATTGATATTTTAGCTGTCAACATAGTGATTTTTCATACGTTGAGCATCTGATGCTGATCGGCGTGCCAAATGAAGTGACGTGGAGTGCATATTGTTCCCCCCCCCAATAAGCTCAGCAAATTCATGAAGGAGAAGTCTGATTGTGTTGGAAGCAAAAGCACAAATGGACGAGCGGGAGTATGAATCGATGTCTGCCTCTTAATTTGCATATTCAAAGCTTATGCACGATGTCACAGGTACGATTTATCTGAGTCATAAGCTGTCCCTTCGCCCCCCCCCTGGATGAAACACTGCACCCTCTGCTTCGTGGGCAGCAATAAAAATAATAAACAAGAAAATCATACAGAAGCGAGATGCGTGACTCTGAGGCGCCGATGTGAATTTACCGTCATTGGCTGGAGAAAGGTCAAAGCAAAGGTGCATGGAAATAAATAGGCACGCGTGGAAGAAGTGCTTAGAGAAGAGCGGGGTCCCAATCTATTTCCCTCACACTCCCCTTTCTCTTCCATTACAGACCTCATCAGTATCAAATCCTCACTAGAAGGAGAGCCAGCCCCCTCCCCCTACATACAGTACAGTATCCGTGTCCTCTTTTTCACACACATCCGCACCTCCGCTGTGGGCCTCCTTGCAAGAATGAGGCAATTTATGCAAATCTTATGGGAAGTCTTTCCATTTTGAATGTATTCTCTACAGGACTGGCTATGCTACTGCTAGGCAACCTTTAACCTTTTACAGGAAAAGGTTAAAGGTAAAAATAAAATTATATAGAATTGTTAAAAAATTTAGTTGAAAAATTCAGCTGTCAGAATGTGTAACATTGGGTTTTAAAGGAGTCAGGGTCTCAAAGGAAAGTTTCAAAGGAAAGTTTGGCCTCCATGCAACGATTTTTAACGGTTGTTACAAAATTGAGTTGAAAATTCAGCTGTCGGAATGTGTACGATCAGTTTTGAAAGCGTCTGGGTTTCAAAGTTAGTGTTCAAAGGAGGGTTTGGCTTCCATTTTCACAATTTTAACCTTTGTTACAAGATTGAGTTGTAAAATTCAGCTGTCAGAATGTGTGACCTCAGATATTACAGGAGGCAGGGTTTCAAGGAAGGGATGGGCTTTCATGCAGCGATTTTTAACAGTTACAAAATTTAGTTGAAAAATTCAGCTGTCAGAATGTGACCTCAGGTTTGAAAAGAAGCAGTGTTTCAAATGAAGGTTTCAAAGAAGGGTTTGGCTCCCATGCAACGATTTTTAACAGTTACAAAATTGAGTTGGAAAATTCAGCTGTCAGAACGTGTGACCTCGGGTTTTAAAGGAGTCAGGATTTCAAAGTAAGGTTTCAAAAGCTGGTTTGGCTTCCATGCAGTCTGTATTTTTAACCGTTGTTACAAAATTGAGTTGAAAAATTCCGCTGTCAGAATGTGTGACCTTGGGTTTTAAAGGAGTCAAGGGTTTCAAAGCAGAATATAATGAGGCTTTTACCATATGATCATATGACTTTGTCCATAGAATGTGAAATGGCTGTCAAATTTGTTATCGTGATTTTTTTTTTAAATTTTTTTTTACTGAAAACCTTACTGTCACATTTAAGACAAAGGTGCTTTGCCTTGGTAGAGGTCTCCACTAAACTGCTTTCTGCTATGGATAAACATACTATACTCCTAAAATGGATCCATTTTGCCTTTAACATGTAGCTAAATTTGACCATACTCTACCCCTAAAGTACCCAATGTCTAGAATTAACAGCTAACAATCACTATTTGAATGTTAGCTTCTTGGTTGAGGAACACAGCACAATTTTTGTGGTTACCTTCCTACTATCTATGACTGGCCTTCCAATCCCCGCTGCCTCCTCCAGTGGACAGTCCCTCCTCACTGATTTGCTAACATGACAGGCTGGCTGAATGATGATAAATGCAGAGGAGGAAAAGCAATTAGAGGTTCAGTTAGGTTTTGTAGGGAGTGCTCAGGGCAGCCATTAACGACAGAGGATGCGCATCAACACGCTGGGAAACATACACACACCCGAACTCGCATTGCAGCAGGTTTCGATGCTACAGCGGCTATTTGGAGTCCATTCATTCTATGCTGTTTATATGATGTTGATGTGCAATTATCTGAAGATACATTTGTACAATTAAAGATCATCTCTCATGGTACGAACGTTGGCACAACAACAAAGGAAGGATTTGAACAATCAAAATTTGTGATAAACTTCATAGTAAGTGTAATGTTTTCCACATAACACCTGTAAGCTCACTGCAAGCTAGTTAGCTTTGTTGCACTGACATCAGTTTAGTAGCTTATGTGTTAGCTACTGATATGTTGTGAAATTTTCGATCATCAGCAATTGTAATACTAACCATATCGACCTATGTTTGAGTGTCTAAAACATTGAGAGAAATGGAACATTTTAGACCTGTTGCTGTTCCCCAAACAAAAAAATGAATCACAATACTTTATATTTACAAAAAAACTTAAGTAAACGGTTATGGAGGCCATTCCTTTTTTTCTTAACATGGTACAATTTTGTCAAAATTATGGCATTTATTATAAATTCTTATTAAACACGAATAAAATAAGTGTTTTTTTTTAAATGTGACTAAAACCTTTTTGAGTTTTTACTGAATAAAACTGTTGACTAAACATACTGAATTGTTGAGTAAACATACAAGTATAAAAGTATAGATGTCTAAAATGAATACGCTTTTTATTCCATAAGCCTAAAACGAAGACTAAGTAAAATGGCCGCCAAAAACAACACTGCAATGCATCCCACATTACAAACAGTAGTGAACGAACGATAGACACAAGTAAATCAAATACAGTATATCCCATGATTGCACCGTTTCCATGGTAATGTTAAATTTTTTGTGTGAAAATATCTTTAATACAGTGCTTTGTTTTCATTTTTTTTTTTTTTAAAAACACTTAATTTTCATAATGGCCGGTCCAACGACTGACCTTGACATTATGTAACAACAATGAGCCTGAGTATTTTTGAAAACTAGTTTTTTTATTTCATTTGATTAGTCAACTACATCGTCCACTACAGAAGGTTCCCTATATAGCGATTAGGGAGTAGAAAATGAGTGAACGATTCTGAACACAGCCACACTTCTCGATGTACTGTAGCATCACGGCTCATTCCCGGTGGCTCCCTAAATACTACAATTGCCTCCCAATGAGAAATCCACTGAACAAAAAAGCATAATAAGCAATGGTTAGAGAGAGCCTTTCTCTCCAACAGATTGCACTCCCACCATTACACGGCCCATAGAGAGTCCATGGCACTTAATTACAGGTGTTACTTCCCCGCAAAACTAAAACAGTTTGTTATGCTCTACTCCTGGCTGTGTTTACTCCAGCGAGGACATTTTGTCACAGGCCCGAACCACATTTGGACCGGACAGGATGTTCTTCTACACGAGGAAGACGATGTAGCGGGACCCGTAGGTGGCGCGGAAAAAGTCTACAAAGTGTGTGTAGCCGTTACGAGTTTGTGTTTATGCCTGTGTGCGAGTGAATGCTTGTGTATATGGGCTAGTGGGGGTGGCAGGCCTATAATCTGCTCCAAAGCGCTCGCAGGCAGAGGCGAGGTGGGCGAGACAGTGATACAGAAAGAGAGCACGAGAAGGAGAGCGCGAGGGCGTGAGGACAAGTGAGGAAGTTGGCAAGGAAGATGGAGAAAAAAAAAAAAAACAAGAGTTGTGATTCCGGCTTAGAGATGCACTACAGCCGCTGTCCTCTCTCCCGTCTTCCCGCCCATTGTCACGCTGCGTTCTGTGGGCGCCGCGGCGGCAGCTAATTCCTCTGACATTTACGCCGCTTCCTCAGCCTCGCCAACCCCCCTTTGGATGACGCAAAGCCGGGCCGGAACCGCTGTCACCACCCACATTGGCCTCAGGTGCATGGGAGATGGCGCGCGATGCCGAGCCAATGAGGATGCCCTCAGAAGCACTCGGCGTATATTGTGTTCTATTATACAGTATGTCTTGAATAAAACAGGGTCAGTGTGGGTGGAGGAATATGAGAAGCCGACAGGGGAAGAAGATGAGGGTGGATGAAGAAGCAGAAAAGTGATAGCGACGCACTTCAGTTTGAAAGAAAACAACTAAAACTGCGACAAGTAACTTACAAGAAAAAATATTTAAGTGGATATATTGTTTTAACACCTATAATTTGCTTTCTCTAGGCCAATTTCCGTCTTTCTTTTATTTAAAAAAAAAAGAAAAAAAAAAGGAAGAAAACGAAAATTTGAGAAATTCCACCCATCCGTCCATTTTCTCTACTGCATATGAGACAGCTTTTGGACTTTTGAATATGTTCTATGCACCCCACTAGCCTAAACGCAGTATTCTGAATCTTATTATTCCAATTGTGGAATATGAATTAACTCATTCACTGCCATTGAGGGCTATAGACGTTAAAAATTCATGTGAACTATTTCTATTAGTTAAAAAAAATTTCATTTCATTAAATTTTTTAATGAAAACTTAGATTTTTATTGTACATTTATAACATGTGTAAAATTATCATTCGATTAATTAAGATTAAACGGCCCTTATTATTATTATTTTTTTTTTATTAGGCCCGTCAGGTGAATTTTTTTTAAAATTGTAATTAATCACATGACTTCACTTGTTAACTAATAATTTCTAGGTTTTCATACCCTTGTTAGCAAAAGTGGAAAAAAAATTTTAACTAAGAAATAGTTCAAATGAATTTTTGACGTCTATAGCCGTCAATGGCAGTGAATGAGTTGAGCAGAAAAATCCACCTGTTTTTATCCATCTCAGTGGGCGGCCATTTCGTCCTACTGCCACCTGTTTTCTGGGTTTGGTCACTGTGATGTAATTTCCGTTGACAGGTCACCATTCAGCAGGAAAAGACCCTGTACAAGATAAGCAGTAAAGAAAATGGATAGATGGCTATTGGTTCATCTACAGTATACAATTTCAGCTAAACAATAAACAAAACAGTGCCATATCCTGCCCTTATGTCAAAGGCATTAGAAAAGCACGCTATAGATAACACGTCTACAGCTGTAATTTTGCCTCCTGTAATATTGCAGTGCCGTGTCGAGTTATACTGCAGCTCACATCACTCTCTATATCTGACATCTGCGATGTTTTGTCTCGTTGGCCCACTCTGCAGGAGACACTGATAGATACCTTGATTCTATGTAAGAGGGCGCACGCGCATGCATTTTTATGTCTGCCTTACATAACTCCATGTTTCAAGTAAGCGTAATGCACAAAGGGAATCAGTCAGTCTACAGATGAAAGATTTGCTTTGAGTCATAACTAACAAGAGGCATCCGTCTGTCTCGGTAGGCCAATTCCGGGGGGGGGGGGGTGCACATATGTCTTTGTGGGCTTTAAACACTTCAAGCTTAAAAATGCAAATCGTGGATGGGATCTATTCTTTTGCAGTGTCTCTTTGTTGATCCTTTTTGGGCGCTGACTCATTGCTTTGTGAGAAAGAAGGCAAAGAAATCCAAATTGCCAGCATGTTGCTGTATCGTGTTCTGGCAGTCTACTGTACAGCTGTACATGGACAGCAATATTGGAATAAATGCCATGATAGCAAGTTGACAGTGGAAGGGGAAAGCTTTGGATTAATGATCTTCCCTGGAACTGTTTATGTTGTTTAAAAAAAAAAAGAATAGATCCAAACTACCCCGTAACTTTGTCTTACAAAAGTCTGCTAGCTTAATGCTAACACACAATGTAAAATGACTTAAATGGTCTAACGAAATTAGCATGTCATGGTGGAACACAAGTAGACTATGGACTATATGCCACAGAGGAGGCGGGGCTTCCGACTTCCGGATTTTCACCCATCAACTTTGTTTCCGTTTGCGGTTTGCGACGTGTGGGCCGCGTCCCAGTACTTGCGCTTCCGCCTTTGTGCCCCTCGGTTGCGCATTCCCGGCGGCGGGTGCGAGGCTGCGAGTGTGTAGTGTCTGTCTCAGTGTCCGAAGCATTTCAGATAGCCGAGACGCCGATGAGCGGGAGCGCGCGGTTGGGGGGCGCAGGGGTGGGGGTACGAGTGTTTGAACGCGGCTATCAGTGGCCGGAAACGGCGCTGATGCGTAAAACCCGGAATTCGGAAGTCCGTTGGCATCTACCCCATATAGTGCAACAAAACTAACAGGCAAATATTCCTCTTCAAAAAACAAATGCTACTGCATCTTACTGAGAACTTGTAACCGTCTTCTTGGTGCATCCATGTATGTGTATATTATACTGCCCCCTAGTGGGCAAGACACCCCATGTAATAACAAAAAATCATGATACACAAAGTGTTTTAATTCTTTACATTGGATATAATCACATTATACTGCATGTTAAAGTACAATATAATAGTGTGTTATTTTTCTGATTGAAAACAACCTTTTGTTGGTGTTAGATGTGGGCTGGAACAGATTAATGGGATGAATTAATGAATTCATCTTGCGAGTCAAGGCACCGCTCTATGCGTATACAAGCAATTAAAAAAGGTCTCCTTCAATGTATCGATGGGTGTTTAATTAGTTTTAGAATATACTGCAGGTCAATAGAAAAAAGAATGAGCTCAGGGACACCGACTTTCGACGGCCCTCATTTCAATCATCCACCACGTTACTAACGGCTTACTCTCCAGACATAAAATAATAATAACCGTTATGAAATGAATGCCAGCAAAAACAGGCATGTTTTTTGTCGTAAACATTCAATGCAAGGACAAACAACAAAACCCGACCTCCAAGCAGTGAGGATTCAAGAGAAAGTTGTTATGATCGAGCGCCAATCTACAAGCCTCCAGAAGCCCCCACCGCATGCACGCCCCCCTCCCCACGTCCTCCGGTGCTCACCCAGACAGATCTAAATGATATTGACAGTTGAATACATTTTCTGCATGAAATCACGTCAGCTCGAGCATGCTTTCTCCCCTTCTCAATGACCCACTGAAGTGCTAAATAATTACATTAGTTTCCAGAGGCTAATTTGACTGAAAGCAATAATTTGAGTCCCTGACCACCATTGTTGTTTTCATACATTTCATATTGGCGGAATGGAAATGAACCATAGGTTAGTGTGGTTATACATTCAGTTCAATTTGCTGCCGGAGGAACATTTGGACGATGTGTTGTGGTTATGTGATGCTTCGTGTAACGCGTCACGAAAAAAAGCATTGTTTATTATTTTGTACGTTTCAATTTTCCCTAACTTGACACAGACTGATGAGGTGTCAATAAGTGCCATCACTTCATCCAGGAAGTCCTCGAAGATAATAACAGACACCGTGCCCCATTTATTCCCCGGGTGCATCATCCACTTATAGACGTCTCCCTTTTCCCATTTGGAGAAAAACAAGGTAGTAAATGTAATTATTTCACTTTATATTTTCATTAAGTAGATAACTGCTGAGCGCATGTGAATTCCATTTCTAACCAAAACAGCAGCACCTAAAGTAGCACATAAAAGGTTTTTCAGATTAATCAAAGAGTGGAAACTTTTTGCCGTTTCTCTGCATTTTTCTACAAAAATCATTGAAGGTTTCTTCCACATTCCCTTGAGTCATGAATTGTAATACAGTGGACCCCCCCCCCCCCCCAAAAAAAAGCAAAAATCGTTTACAAATAAATGAATAAATAAATAAATAAAAATATTTTTATAAAACCTCACAAATTATTTTTAAAAAATCACTGGAAAAGAAGAATGACTGTGCTCAATGTGGACATGTTTCACTTAGGGGTGTACTCACTTTTGTTGCCAGCTATTTAGCTATAAATAGCTGTATTTTGAGGGGAAAATACATTTACAGTGTTATATAAGCTGTATGCGGACTACTTTTCATCGTGTCAAGGGTCAAGCCTTCAGTGTTGTCCCATAAAAATATATCATATAAATAGTTTAGAAATGTGAGCGGGTCTACTCACTTTTATGAGATACTGTTTTTATTTCGGATCATGTGGATGGCTGCCATTTTGAGAGAGGAACCTAAAGTAAATCATATCATAATTAGAAATGTGTCAATAATCATGACGCAAAATGTAAAGAAATCCTGCTGTATCAGCTTTTATTACCATATGTAATAATTTATTCGTTTAACGTGAATGTTCCACAACACTGCCAATGACTGTCGCGGCAACGGCAAGGCTGATTGAATACACTTAATAAATATATATAAATGTATATCCATCTCATTAAAATATATACTTTCCTTCCCTAAAAATATCCGATGTAACCTGAGAGAGTAATCATGAGAAAAAGACAGTATATAAAACTAATATTGCCTTATCCATTCTATCTATATTTTTCATTTCCAGGTATCTGTCATATACTGTACATCTTTTATTCAAAACCATATTGAGGATATTTGTGCCATATTAAAAAGCCTTATGAATAAACCTGGCCTGGCTGTCAAAAACAAAAAGCGTTAACAGTTTATGCTTCCACGTGCACGCCACTGCCCATGCACGAGCCACATGAACTGGCCCGCTCGAACAAAAGTAATACACGCCGGTACACGGTCAATGGGCCAATGAGAACGCCCAATCTCGTCTAGTCTTAGAAAGGGCCGTCAACACCCTTGGGTCCAAAAATAGGCAGCCGACGGGCTGGATTCGGCCCAGGGGCCGCCTGTTGAGAACCTCTGGTTGACTGTTTCAAAGCCATCCTTTGTTTCTACGTGACTTCTAATACGTCGTTAAGCAGCTGCTAGACAGTGTAAGTGATGAGCCTTACACAGCTTTTATGTGAGTGTAATGACAACGCACAAACCTCTGAAAGGCAGTGTTTACGTCCAATGAACTGCAGTTCATGAGAGTTGGCCCCGAAAGTGTAATTTATGACTTCTTTGGATCTTTTATGCCTCTGTCATTACATTGTAATAACAGGATTAAGGTGGCATTATCAGGCCCGGGGATATTGCTTTTTTATTACTGGCAACTACTATGACCTTTATCTGTGTGCAGACAACAGTATTAGGATAGAGGAGAGTTTTCTATTTTACTCACTGTTGGATTTGTGGCGCTTGGTCTACATTTTTGATCTTTGATCATCAATTTGAAGTTAGTAGCAGTCCTAAAACTACTGTAAATCCCAGCAAAATCGCACCGGTTGTACTATAACCACTGTGAATCTGCCATAAATTACGCAGGGTAGAATACAACTAACTGTCACACCTCCCCACAAAAATTGTGTAAGTAAAATTGAAATGACCAAAAGTAAATTACACTCATTTTGTGTAATTAAAAAAAAAATACTGTAAAACCCCTCTTTAAAATATTTGCATCTTATAATAAAATTCATACATCCCCACAAGTTAAAGTAAAATTACTGTGAATCTCTCATAATTTGTGCGGGTTAAACTAGAAATACCATAAACACAAGATCAACTAAAGCTGCTCTAAATCCCCCAAATGTTGTGCAGGTTATAATGAAAACTACTGCAATCCACCCAAAAGCTGTGCGTGTTAATCTAAAATGATCTTCAAAAATTGTTGTGACTCTTTAAATGCTACCATACTACTGTAATTCCCTCTAAAATTGCACCCATTAAACTATCACTACCGTAATGTTCCAAAAGTGTGGGTGGTTAAATGAAAAGTACTATAAAGTTGCACCAGTTAAACTAAAACTCCTGTAAAGCCCCCCAAAAGTGCACAGATTAAATTTAAACTACTGTGAAACACCCCATAATTTGTGCTCGTTAAACTAAAACTGTTCTAAATCCCCTCAAAATTGTGCAGGTGAAGCTAAAACTACTGTACATGACTCTAAAGTTGCGTCAGAATCCGGAAATGAGTTGGAACTTTCCTACTGAGGAACTCCGTTTTCTGTCTTCTAAATGTACTTACCGTATTTTTCGGACTATAAATTTCACTTTTTTTTCATAGTTTGGCTGGTCCTGCCATTTATACTCAGGTGTGACTTGTATATTAAAATTACAGCTTGGACTGGCACCCAAAATCACCTTACTTCAATTGTATTGACGGCAGCAAACGAGTTACGTAAAGGTTTTGTTCTCCTTCTTCCTCTTCTACCTCTTCTTCTTGTACTTTCTTTTGGTGCATTACTACCACCTTCTTTAGCATGTGGATGCCCCATGATAAAGAAGTAAGCGCTACTAATAGGGGTGTGCCAAAAAAATCGCTTCTCATAAGAATCACGCTTCTCATTTAGTACGATTCAGAATGGATTTTAAATGTCCCCAAATCGATTTTATTTAAATTATTTTATACTGTCTTGCCTTTGTCTGTGTTTGCCGTTATCTGGAGCGCTGTTCATGTTGTACCACTGAGGGGCAGTGTGGTTCCACGCGGTCCAATACACTGTTAAGTTGTAGCCACATTAGAGAGTAGAAGGAAAAAGTCACGATCAAGTTATTCCAATAAAAGTAGTTTTTTTTTTGCAGTGTGGAGCCATTCTTTTGAGTGATAAAAGTGCGAGTAGCGCGCTAATTAGCATTAGCGAGTCAGACTGGAGTAGATCATTACAATTCCTTGCACATCTATAGATAAAGAAAATAAAAATAATTGTCAATCAAATCATTTCGAATCAAAAAGTGTACTTTAATCGAATATCGATTCTGAATCGAATCACAGACCCAAAAATCGGAATCGAATCGAATCTTGAGACATTCAAAGATTCCCACCCCTAGCTACTATTCTTGGTTTTGGTTTTGGTGAAAGAAATGTCCTCGCAAAATGTCACTTTTCTCCACAGCAATTTATATAAGGTATTTTTTTTTCTTCTTCTTGATAAATTAGCTAGTGACTTATAGTCCGGAGTGAATTATTGTCGGAAAAGTACAGCGCTAGTCAGAAAGGCTCCATTTGACTTCTGTGCCCTCAACAACTTCCCATTAGATAATGTGTTTTCACAGTCAGGACCTTTGTCACATGAAACAAAAATAACTATTGGCGGATTATTCCGGCACATTATCGTATCTTCCGGGAAGAGTTGTACTCTGCGGGACAGACAAAGTTCCGTGGCTGCAGGGATGAGTAGCGTTAAAGGTTCTTCTCATTGAAAAGGCCAAGCCAACATTTTCAGAGTTGCGCAAACAGAAGCCCCTTTCACACTGCCTTCCAGGCAATTGGTGTAAGAGTAATGATGCTATGAATAGTAGAAACAGTCACCAGTTCTTCAACAATTCAGCACTATTCTTCAACCAGTCACCTGCAAGCATGAAATGTTCTTCTCTCAAAGTCATCCGCCCCCCCTCAACAACTCCCTGACACTCAATGTAGTATTACCAAATATTTCTGTCTCCCCTGGCAGCTGTGTCAACACCCACAGGCCCCCCGGCCTTAAACAAACATCCGTACAGCTATTGTACGCCGATGCCACTCCCGTCGCTCAGCTAAGGCTACAATGGCAACTCTATAAATGTTGGCAGTCGGTCCCCCGAGCACTATTGATTTTTGTACCAATCAATCCGGAGCAGATTGCAATGCACGGCAAGCGACACTTCAGCATTAATTGTTGCCGAGCAGACTTGGCCAGAAAGGGAAGGGCAGGCCCGGGCGCGTGCTCTTTGGGAGGTCACGGTCGTTTCGCGTGGTTCTGCGAAATCGGCCAGATTGTCGGCTCATTAGCTGCCTCGGCGTAAACACCAGAAAACAGGGATTTCCTCTCGTTTACATTTTCAGGAACTAATGTGACTTAGTATTAATAGGTCACGATGAACTCTTGGAAAGCGCTAACTCACAGAATGTCAAACTAATCCTTACTTTGGTCATTGCCCGCTTTTCCCGCCCATGAGGCTTTCATTGCAAAAATAATTGATATCGCAGACTCTTTCCAGAGCCGCATGTCGACTCTGAGAACTTGCGTGGATGTTATTCTAGCTGTCAGGCTTTGTTTACCTTTCATTTCAACATTTTCCTGTCCTCTCATTCCTTAGTTTTGTGTGTTTTCCCTTCACCCTGGCTGTTGTTTTGTGTCATAACAAAGTGACTTATGTTCCTGTTAGTCCAATAATTTTCTCTCATCCTTTCCTCTTATGCCTGATTTGGCTGTTTATGTTCCACTCCATTATTCCCCTGGCCGTGTTATGCGCGAGGCCTGCTATTTCGCTCAGCGTGACGCGGGTCTGTGCGTACGCTCGAGGAAGTGCGCTAGGACACGTGTGCTGGTAGCGTGACGTCAGTGACGCAGGTCGGGTGGGTGGGGGGAGGGGGGGGGGGGGGGGTTGTGATTTGCTTGACTGGCATCTTGACACATTTCGGTCCCCTTCGCCTGTGTGTATGCAGATTGGACGAGAGGGAGTGTTGTGTTGACAGCGAGACAGCAGCCTTCAGACTAGGGAGGAATATCAACGTGCCAGTGAGCGGTAACACAACCGGCAATCTGTCTGCCTCAGCTCGTGCGTGTTTGCTGGCAAGTCGTCGTGTCCTTCCCCATTTACTGGGACTCAGGGTTTGGCTTCATGCCAGTTTTGTGTAGAAAGAAGTGACTAAAATGACCTCCCACAATCTTGTCACTATGTTGATTGTAGAAGAAGAAATGGAACGGATTGGTGAGGTCACTTGATAAATCTGACGTTTTGTTTTTCCATGATCCATAAAAAGCCTCGAGGTCCACGACTGCGGCCCTTGAAAACATTCCAGATTCATCCGGTATTTGAGATGAATACCTCTTGACCAAAGAGCCATATGACTACTGAAAAGACGATTGCATACAAAAGCTACTCTTGTAGATAGTAGAAGCAGATGAGGAGCAACTTAGCAGGTAAAATGCATGCTCTGTAGGGTTTAAAGAGGAAGTCAACCACTAAAAAATGATTTACAATAATATGTTCAATGCAGCCCCACTAGTCTAAAAATGGTATTCTGATTAACTCATTCACGCAGAATATTGGGTTCTATTGCTATAAAAACGTGGATCCTACCAAAAAGTATATTTCTATCTGTTTCCGTTCTGCAGCAACTATCATTAGAATATAGCTAAGTTTCATCATTATTCACATATCTGTTTAAAACAGTGGGGAAAGAGCTTTTTTGCAACATAGCCCTGGTTGGTCTCTTATACTCTGCTGCATCAAAGCATGTTCAGGCATTAAAAAAAATAAGAACATTTAAAAAAAAACGTCTAAATACGCCTATGGGAACATGGTAATATTTATAATAATATATAATAAGAACGTATTTATACATTTTTTGGGAGCAAAAGAGTTAATATTGTGTTAGTGGAATATGAGTTAAGCAGCAAAATCCAGCCGTTTTTATCAATATCAGAAGGCGGCCATTTTGCCACTTGCTGTCTACTGGAGGACATCACAGTTGCAAGTGATTGATTGTTGCCTGATCCTTGAGCAACTATGATGTCGTCTTCAGTCAACAGCAAGTGGCAAAATGGCCGTCCCTTGAGTTTTATTTTTATTTTTAAATATCAATTTATTTATTAACAAATCAAGCTTACAGGTTGGATAAAAACGGCTGGAGTTTGCTTCATAACTCATATTCCACAATTGTAATATTAATCAGAATGTCATATTTAGACCAGTGAGGTCGCATACAACACATATAACATATTATTGTCAAGAAATGTTTCAGGTTGACTTCCCCTTGAAGTCTGGAGAATGATGGAAATAGATCTAAATTCTATTCTATTCTATGAGTTTGTCATCAATGAAGATCGTTAGCCAAAGCCACGCATGCCCGAGCCCTGACCTCACCTCCAGTGACTTTCACAGATGAGCAGATCCTTTGTTTCTCCATTTTTTAAATTGTTTGTATTGGTTTTTTTTGTTTTGTTTTTACTGTTCCGTCTCAAGTAAAGACATCATGCGCAATTATGCAGACATGATCAACACAAAGATAAATGTTCAACGATTATCTGCACACAAACTGAGCAGCAATGCGACACTATGCTGGGAACCACATGGGAGCGACCTGACCTTTAGACATAGCACACTTCTATGAAATGATCGAGTCACGCCTGAAAGGGATTATACAGATGAACATTGCTCTTCTGGGTGTAGACTTGGCTGTGGTCTAACTTCAGATTGAGTGACAGATGAACTCAACCTGTCTGCCGACCTCTGGCTGACCTTCCTTCCAGCTTTAGCTGTAATGTAATGTAATTACTGTTAGTAATGCAATTATGGTAATTACCCAAAGGGCAAAATACAACAACAAATGACTCAACACAACAGCAAATAAAAAAATAAAAAAACACACAAAAACAAAATGACCAAAAAACTAAACACAACCAAAAATAGCTTTTTATGTAATTTTTGATTTTATTTTTATTTTTTTCATTAGCTGTAGCATTTGTTTTTGTTATTTTGTTTGGCAATTAAAAAAAATCTTTTGCTTTGTGTTTAGTTTTTTGCTGTTTTGTTTAGCGGTTAGATTTTTAGTACCTGTTTATTTTTTTGTTTTATTTAGCAATTAGTTTTTAGTGTTTTTTCATTTGCTGTTTCATTATCTTTTGTGTTTTAAATTTCCTCTTGTGTTTTATTTTTATTTATTTATTCCATTTGGTGTTGTGTTTAGTGTTTTGTTTAGTTATTTGTTTTTACATATTTTTTCCATTTGCTGCTGTGTTCAGTTCTTTGTTGTGTTATTTGGCTCTTTTTTTTTTCCAATTGCTTTGACTTTTGATTTTCTTGTTTTGTTTTAATTTTTTTTGTTTTATTTACTGAGTTCTTTTTGCTTTTGTGTTTCATTGTTCTGTTTTTAAAAAAAAATATGTTTCTGTTTTGTTTGTGTTTTTGACATGTTTAGTTTTTGTTGTTTTATTAATTTTTCAGTTTTATTATTATTATTATATTATTATTATTATTATTATTTTTATGCTAATGTGTTCAGTCATTTGTTGAGTTTTTTCCCCCCTTCAGTGCCACCGTACATTTCTTTTATCTGGACATTTTAACTTTTTTTGACTTATAAAAAGCTTCCTGTTGGGATTTGAAAGTCGGTTACATTTCCATTCAGGTAGTCAGAATGTGTGGCTCCGCCTCCAGGATGGTTGAATTACAATGACATTGGCTTCATTTTACAGTGTAAGTTGCCCAACATTGTATCTAGCAAACAAACAGGACAATCCATTTTTAGCCAAAACTCTTAATGGAAAAAGAGACATTGTTGACAACTGGCTGTTGATGCAAGCGCCCAACAGAAAGTCGTGAAGAATGCTCCCTCGCGATAAGGCTTGTTTCGAAAATGCAGCAGAGCAGATAGCAAGAGCGAGGGAACCGTCCCCTTTCGCTAAAGAGCGTGCACTGCCCTTTGAGTGAGGGGTTCAAAAGAGAAGGAAGTGCTGACCACATCGACCACAGGCCTTTAACTCACGACGCCAGCACTTTCCTTCACACCTGACCTTCATATTAGGTCAGCTGTCAACGGATGTCTGGAGCTCTTTTCGATGAGAGAGAGAGAGAGAGAGAGAGAGAGAGAGAGAGAGAGAGAGAGAGAGAGAGAGAAAAAAGACAAAAGAAGATAAGAAAAGAGTTATAGTATTAGTATAGCTTGCAGTGGAAAACTTTGAAGTGGGAAAAGAAAATCAATCCAAATGTATAGTGTCATCATATTATTTATATTGCGATATTGGCATGAATACAGAATTTTCCCTACGGGATGAAAATCTGCAGAATGCTTAAAATGAAAATATTTTACATAATTATTCTATTTTCACAGTAATTGCAGCCTTAACCAGTTGTGAGTGATTTGACTGGAAATCAATCATGTTTTCTCCTACACTGTCACACTTAATTCTGCTGAAGTTGAACACAACACGCTACACTTTGACACAACACGACTCAACGTTGGCCTCGTGCACGTTTACGTCTACTCATGCGCTTTCGTCACCCTGTTTTTTACACAAAGTCGCAATGGATACTCTGCCTGGCGCATTCTTCCGTGACACTTTTTTTTTTTAGCCAAACGCGCAAGCCGGCGCTCTTATTCTTCAGTCTCGGCGTGAAGTTTGCAGTGTGGGCAGAGGGTGATGAATAAAACGGAGAGCGGCGAGGGGGAGTTGGGGGATGGAGGAGAGCGCGTGGGTGAGCGCAGGACTGGAGATAAGGGGAGAGTGGAGGGTTAAGTTGGTGCCTACACAGGCAGGCAGGCAGGCAGGCAGGCAGGCAGTCAGGCCTGTATCCTTGCAGCCTCTCTCTCTCTCCTCTCCCACGCCCGGGGCCCCTCTAACCTGGCCTAGCTCCTGATTAAAGTCTGCCTCTGTCACAGCACCTTCCCACTCCCCGAAGATGTGCACGTCTGTGGAGTGAAGTGCTTTTCAAACGAGCTCACCACACCGAGCCTTCAGATGGGATTTTTGGAGGCCTTTCATCTCCTGTTGCAGCTTCTGCTCAGCTCTGTTTGACTCGCTACCTCTTCGGTTTTTTTATTCACACCACTGCGGATTCGGCAGGGCTTGCAGTTATCTAATATCTTTCTGGCTCACTTGTTATTATAGTATAGTATTTAGTCAAAATACTGCTCATTGTCTGGTAAGCGTGGGATGTTTTGCGTTGAAATGTTTGGAGCGCTGAATCCCAAACTAGAGATTAAAAGTGTAAAAACGGAGTGGCTGTGTAGAATTGTTACACATTTACAATGTGTTTCTCCTAAACAGTTGAATATGTTGTTTGTTTTACGGAAAAGGAAACAATTTCATAATAATAATAATTTGCTCCATTCCCCCTTTTTTCAGATCGATTCACTCTTTGAATACACACCGATACCAAGGACCGATACCTGTAGTACTTTTGATACATAAAATTCCAAGGACAAAAAATTGTGAACAAAGACCTTTCTGACGCAGATGATGATTTTTATTTTACTTACAGTTTGTTTCAATTTTGTTTCCACTTGGACAGAGAACGTGATTCCATAATGACCAGACACAACACGATCACCCCCACCACGGACTTTTTCTTCTCCCACTGGTTACACCTGAGACTCATCATCCCACTGATTAAGTAGTCACAAATGGGCACCACTGCTCCCCCAAGTGGTGGGAGGTTTGACAAATAAACAAGTTCACAGAAATGGCTCTTACAACGACGACTGCTACTACTTTTACTACTAATGATGATGATTGATAATGATGATAATAATGATCTGTAGATGTTTAAGTCTTTAAACAAAATAATACCATACCCTTGTGCTTCTTTAACAAAGTATGCAATTATTTAATAACCTTTTTTCTTTTTCTTTTTATCTAGCTATGAAGTGCTTTGCCCACTCTTGTTTTTTTGTTGTTGTTGTTGTTTTTTTACAACGTAAGGCCAGTCCTCAGCTATTTGCTGAAAAACTCAACTATTTGCATAATGTTGTGCCGTTTTTGTAGCCCCCATGATGTCACATGATGGCACCAAAGCCCTGTCTAATAGGAAAGTAGTATTTGTTATAGAACAAATGGATGAAAAGATACAAACTGAGCGACTAACATCTTGGGAGGAGGCAAGTTTAGCCTTTAAATTATTCACTTTTGTCCAGATTTGTGCACACCGTGTATCAAAGTGAGTCACTGCAGATGGCTGCATATTGCGGACATGAAAACACTACAGGTTGCTGTGTAAAAATATATATATTTTTAAATATCGAAAGCCAAGGGCAGTGACAAAGCATCACTGCATGACAAGCTGAGATGAGACCCGGCCGCCTGACAAGAAAACACAATAGGTGGATAAACACCTTCATGGAAATGAGTCAGATATTCTGATCCACGGGGCTGGATGAGCAGATTAATGGTATTGATGAATCCTAATTAGCGTCACGCCTAATCAAACGATAAATGCGGGCTGTTGTTAAGCAGGCAATGCGTGTGCCTAAATAGAGCCAGAGGCTGGATAATACAGTAATAGCCTGTGAGTCACCCAGGCAATGAGAAGGAGGCCGAGGAAGTCGGAGTGCACCAAACTGAGAATGACAAGAAGTACTAAAAGAACAAAAATCGCTCCACTGCGGCCCGCCTGCATGCACGGATCCCCCCTCAATGTTTTCACACCTCCAATTTGAAACAGCGATGGGATTAGTTGGCGGGATTGTTGGTGTGCATTGTGCGCTGACAGGATAGGCAGTCAAATCCCTTTTTCAGCCACCACTACTTATCCTTGTCCCCGTGTTGTCGCTTTCAGGCAGCGGCGCCTCGCTCTACATGCATGTAATCTAGCAGACAAGGAAGAATGAAAGGAGGACTCCGTGTGGATGAAGGCAGGAGAAATGGGATGACAGCGAGAAGAATGAGCAAAGGTGAGAGGCAGGAGGTGGTTGAGGGGGGGAATTCTTAAATCGAGCTGAACTTGGTTACAAAGTAGCTTCTCGCTAAAAGTGGGGTTTATGTTTGGCATCGGCGTGTGAATTATTCATCCTCAACTTCAAGCCTGAATTATTGATATCTTGAGAAAAAGCAACACAATGGCGCACAGGAGGCATGATGCAAGATGGAGAAAAGAATAGTGATTTCATCATTATGTGCTGTTTTATCGCTAACTGAGATATCAAACAACTGAAAATTGTGACATTTAATCAGACAAAAGTAAGTTGGTGAGTGCATTACAAAGTAGGTACGGTAAAAAAAAAAAAAATTTGTGCAGTGGTTCACATAGTTGATTTTAGTACAGCTGGTTTGGGGGTCAATCTTCAAGATTCCCATTCATAATAGCCCTGTCACTGACTGGTGATCATTCCAGGGTGTAATTGGTGGGTGGCTGGAATTTGTCCTGAAAAAAGTGATTGGCAGTGTAGTAATTCACATAGTTGGATTTCATGTAGTTGTTATTAGTCCCCTTTATTCCTTTTCCTATCAATGAGATGTTTCACAATCCAGTGACTGACAACCAGTCCAAGATGTAGTGTGTGGGCATAGTTTGTTATGAAAAAGCCTTTGTAGTGGTTCACATAGCTGACGTTTGTGGAGCCAAATAGTTTTTAGTGAAAAAACATATCGGGAGTATAGTAGTTCACTCGTCTGCGTAGTCACATTTATGAAGAAAAAAAATGAAAGGTGAGAGTGTAGTGATTCACATAGCTAACTTAAGTGCAGCTGTCTTGGGATCATTTCATACTCAGTAAGCTGTTCACAATCACCCTGTGGTTGACTGCCCACCAGTCCCGGCTGTTGTCCATGTGTGGGTGACATTTTTTAGTAAATCAGATAGTGTAGTGGTTCACATGGCTGACTTTTGTGCAGCAAAGTAGTTTTTAGTGAAAAAAAGATATTGGGAGAATAGTGGTTCACTTGTCTGTATAGTCATTTTTATGAAACAAAATAAAGGTAAAAGTGTAGTGATTGACATAGCTTACCTTAGTGCAGCTGTCTTGGGATAATTTCATACTCAGTAAGCTGTTCACAATCACCCAGTGATTGACTGCCCACCAGTCCAGGCTGCTGTCCATGTGTGGGTGACATTTTTAAGTAAATAAGATAGTGTAGTGGTTCACATAGCTGACGTTTACACAACTGGGATGTGATAAATCCCCACTCCGTGGGCTATTCACAATCACTTTGTGATTGCAATTTTCGAACGAATGAAGATTTTTGTCGTATAGTGGTTCACATAGTTGATGAGCAAAATAGTGCAGTGGTGCCAATTTCATGTATGCTATGTGAGCATTTTGCTTAAAACCCCACAATGTAATGTAATATTAATGCTGCTCTGACGAGTTAACAAAAGAAAACGTCCTATATTATTACTTTCATTGGCGTTGTCTCTCTGTGGTCCATATGTCCTCTTTATATAATTTAGCAGCTCCTCTCTTTGCCGGTTGTAGCGTATGTCCGCAGCCCACACGCGCGCACACAAACAAGTACATTTCTGTGCTCCCTTTTTTTTTCTCGGATATACCCTTTAATTGCATCCCTTCTTCGGCGTGAAAGTGCTGCACTCCAGTTTGGACACAATCGGCGCTATATGGCATTGAGACCGAGCAACCCAGCATAAAAGAGTATTTCTGTTGGCTGAATAGACGGATTGATGGAAGGATGGATGATGTTTAGCCTGCGATTCTCTTCGCAGAATGGAATAAAGAGACCTCCGGTACACACCCCCACCCCATCCCCTCCCCTCCTCTCTCTTTCCTCATCTCCTCTCCCTTTTGTTTACTTTGTTATCCCCTTGCTGCAGCAGCCACTGTGACGCTTACGTACATCTTTCTGTGGGTGTAACTGTGTTTCAGTGTGTGTGTGTGTGTATGGCTGACGGAGGCACAGGGCCCAGACACTTGGAATCATTTAGTGAGAATCTCGAGTGTGGGAGGAGAGGAATTTGTGCCCAGATAAAAGAAAGAAAAAGTGAAAGCAAAGCGGAGCGAAGGGAGGGGGGGGGGGGGGGGTCAACAGAGAGAGAAAGAGAGAGAGAGAGAGAGACAGGTGAGCTTGATAGATGGACGGAGGAAAAGAAGTTTAGAACGAGGGAAATAAAGTAAACAAGTGGCCCACTCTTGCCTACTGTTCTCCATTAGGCAGATTTTTGTTGTTGTTTAAATGGCTCCTGAAGGTCTTGCTTGGGGGGGAGGGGGGGGGGCATCTATTCCTATCACAATGCTGCCTACACACACCTCATAGTGACAGGCAGCGTGGAAGGCAGAATAGATGATTTAAGGAGGAAAGGAGGGGAGTTGCTTTTATTATTGCTACAAAACGGCCTCAGTTAAATTACAAATTGCACTTCCTTCACAAATATTCAAACAATAATACTCGGTTTGTTTATAGTTTAGTGTGACTGCAGTGGATTGATAAGAAAAACTAAGGCATTCTTCAGAAATTGAATGCGGAAACCGGGCCAGGTTCCAACCCCCGCCCCACCCCTCCAAATAAAGTAATGAATTCAGGTTGATTATACTTACTGTATATAATACAGTGAGTCATTGCAGAACCCACATAACAGACAAATATGCCTCCTAGGGGTTATAAGCAGCATAGCAGCAATCTGACTGGATGCTTACCGAACATTCAAGTACCTTTGTTCTAGTAATTATTGCGGTTGATAAAAATAATAGCTAACTTTTCCCCTATTTTTATATAATTTTTCCTGTCGGTGTGAACGATCACAAAAAGTAGCATATACATTTCTCTTAGGAAGAGCAAATGATTATTAAAATTATTAGTGTCATTCTTTCATACTATGTCAAGAAAAAAAGAAAAAAAAAGAACGGTCAGACGAATTCACATCTAGGGGAGACCGGGGCTAGTCACTTTTTATACTTTTATATATTTCTTGGAATCAATACATCATATATAAAGAAAATGTATACCAGATGAAAGAACAAAGTCTTAGGTATATTTTTTGTATTGATGTCATTTTCATACCTCGCGTCAGTGCAGAGTTAAAAGCCATCAAATAGAGGGAGTGAACATGTGACATGTTGCCCCACCAATGGTTAAGTTGTCACACTATATGGGTTAAGATGTCACACTGCATTTTGTAACTAATAAAACAAGGACAAAATTAGCCATATTCTCCTGTTTTTTTGTTTTTGCAGCTAGCGAAATTGTTTATCATTGATCTTGAAAATTTACCCCTGTAATTGAGAAAACTTCCAAATAAAATATTATGCAATAGATTGAAGTCCTGAAGAACCGTTGGCATAGCTCTCAGCCTCAAATGCCTGTTTTGCTTCCCTTAAACAGAAAATTTGAGATTAAATTGATTAAAAAAAAAAAAAAGCATTTCGGTTTATGTTTCATGATGGTTCATCATGAAACTTAAACCAGTCCTGACATGTGGACATACTGTAGTTCCAACAACTGGAAAATAAATGTTTAAACAATGAAACAAAACCTGGCAAACAAATTTCCTCACTCTTCAGACTCATCATCTGAAGAACAATTCTGGCATACGTAAACAGAGTTGCCAGAGATGCATTTTTCATTGGCCCATTCTTTGCATATGTGACAACAAACCCTCAAATGACTGAGACAAGTTGCCCCAAACCACCATGTTGGCTAATACTTGCTCTACTTTAAAGTTAGCTTGACAGAGCAGTGAATGAGGCATGACAAGATGCCTGAATCTCTCCTCTAGCGAGCCCACATAATTTGCTGCTAGAATTTGTTTATGTACGACGCTTGTTTCAAAATATATGAAGTTGAAAAATTGTGCAAAACAGATAACTGGCACTCATGTCAGCTCACAATGTGCTATTCTCTTCTCAGACAATACACAACCCTTGACCATTTATACGAAGAAAACTAGTATTCCACTTTTTCGTTGCGCCCTCTGATGGAGAAGAAAATTGTACTGTGACAACTTACCCGTGATACAACTAGCCCCGGTCTCCCTTATAATGGAACATATGGTGTTCACACAAATGACACATACATGTTAAAAGATGCCATCTTGGTGCACCTCCTAATGAATGAATTTCAGCTCCAATATCTGCATTTTCTATCTTCCTCAGTGAAAAACGAAGGCTATTCTTTTCTTTTTGTGAAGCGCTTGTCCTTAATAGGAAAAGCTGTAAGCCCACTTTGGGGTAAGAGATGGGGTACACCTTGGACTACTCATCAGTCAATTCTCTTCCATTGTTTTCTATATTTTTCTCCTTATGCATAACAGCAGCAACATTTTCCCAATAATGCTCACAAAGAAGCCTCTTCTGTGTGCAAATTTCGCCTCCCACATTCCCTCCTCTGGCTTCCGGTCTTGCTTCCCAGTCCTGTGCCAAGGCCAGCAACCTCGTATGCACAGTACGAGCATCCTTCGCTGCTGTGTGTGTTCCTAAATTTGTATATCTGTGGGTGTGTGTTTGGGTGGATGCGAATCACGGTCAGAGACTTCCCGTGGACGACTGGCATCCTCCAGGGGGAGTAGATGCCAAAATGCGCTCAAAATACTCTGATGGTAAACAGGAGTTCAGTCAACGCCGCACTATCAAGGTGGATACATTACACGCCCACACACAATAGGTGAAAATATGAGACTATATATATATACATATATATATATATAATAATAAAAAACGTTTTTTCTAAATAGTTTTACCCACCCACACACTTCTAGTTATTAAAAGACACTTTTTAAACACACTGAAAATCCAATTTGGTGTGACGCGTGAGTGTCTTGGTGTGAGTAGTGGCCAGCAGCAGCTCCTGTGTGAGTGTGCTTAGTGTTTTATGACAATCAGTAAATAGCTCAAAGAGCTTATGTGACTGTGGCTCTCCTTTACCACATGAAAGGGCATTGCAGGAAGCATAATGTAAAAAGCAATAAAATCATGCGCTACAGTATAAACTGCTCATATAGGCGTGATTTCTACATTTCACAAAAAAATATGCAATAGCCACATTATAGCGGTTCATTGTATATACCCGCGCTATATGGCAGTATTTTAAATCATCTTTTATTTTTTATTTTTTTAATGGAATTTTACAAGCCTCAAACCCACAACAAATGTCAATGCTATTCACACATTTTGAAATTAATTAATTAATTAATTTAGTAGACGTGCTTAACTTACGTAACTTAGGTATTCATTTTTGTGGACACATGATCAATAAACCCATTTACAAAGGAAGTGAAGGGAAGCTAACGTGGCTATAAAAAGTCTACACACCCCTGTTCAAAAAAGGCTAGTCTGCACTGTGGGTCGGCAAGGGGCATAATTCTCACAAGAATTTAAATAAATACCTCCAAACCGATATATTAAAGAAAAATGTCCCGTGGGGTTGACTGAAGTCTTTATTCGAATTCACTAACCTCTAATCATCAATCTGGTAAAGAGTGTGATGAGGAAAGTGTCTACCCCTGCAAACCTGCAATTGGCCTGCTGACCCAGCTGATGAGCTCCGCATTACACGCCGGGAACAGCAGCAAATCAGCTGGCTTTGTCCGCTATCGACAAGGAGCGATCCCTAGCAAGCTCCCTTTTTGCCCGCAGGTCGAGATGATCGCCAATCAATCGCAAGTATGCAGCCGTTCTCCTGCCTTTAGGGGAATTATGCGCATGGGCGACAAATGTAAAAAATCTAATGCCGAATCCCAGTTTAATGATAGACGGGAGGAGCTATTGACCGGGCGGGGTCACAGAATGAACTGGATCCAGCTGACCCGCGTGGCTGCTGGCAACTAAGCGGGCACATTCAATCTCACTTGACCCGCTCTGCTTTGACCCTTCACCCGTGGCGATGCTGCCCCCGTGTGAACTCTCACCTCCGAGGATCAATAGCTCTTGACCGTCGCCTCGGGGATCTCGGGACTGGAAAGTTGGAGGTGAGGCAGGAATATCGAAGGGGGCTGGAAGTGGGGTGCCTGCTGGCGCTAGGACAGGGTCAAGTCCACTGCCTAATGACGATGTTGGGGATTTGTTTTTAAATGTGTGATTAGGGCCAATGGGTCATTAAATCTAAATTTTCTTGGAGGAGTGATACCATTTTATATTGTCGTGCTTTAACTGCCGATGCGATGGCAGAGCGTGGGTAGGCAGTATCACATGACAAATGTTCTTCTTTTATGAACTTTCCTTGCCTCCACTAACGAGTTAGTTATAATCACAGCTGATGGTTGTCTTGGTGATCCAATGTGTTGTTTAGATTGCTTTCACCTCTAGTTCTGACACAGACGGTGTTTTACACTCTAAAAACAGTTGGGTCAAAAATGGACCGATCCTCTACTTGGGTCAATTTGACCCAACTTTGAGTCAAGAAATGGGTCTTTTAGTGTAAAACAACTCATAAATATTGGTCAAATCCTTTACTTGGGTCCAAAAATTGGGTCATTTTGTAAAATAAAAACAAACAAACAGAAAGTTAGGTCAAATTGACCCATTATTGGGTTGGTCCATTTTTTATCCATAATTGGGTTACTTTTGACCCAACTGTTTTTAGAGTGTAGTATTGTCTATGCAGTTAGCCGTGAGTACCTGACAACAAGAAGAACTAAAGAACCAGTCTCACAATAACAAACGTTACTCAGCTGCGTTGCATTCACTGACATCATTTGCAGTGTGAGAAGTTGAAGTTGTCTTTTGCATTGTTTTACACAAAAAAAATGTTGGCTTGTTTCCCAAACCCACTCACCGAGTAGCTGTGGATTTTAAGCAGATTGGGTTAGTGTTACCCAAGGTTGGGTTAATTATTTTGACCCTGCAATTGGATTGCAGACTGGATTTTAGCAGGTTGAAGAACTGAAGTTGGTTGCCAACTTGGACACTTGCGATGTGAAGTTGCAGTCAATTTAACGTAGCAGCTATCCTGATAATCTGCCAACACATTTCTCGGCAGCTTTAACTCATAAGTATGGGTAAGCGCATTACAATGCTGCCATTTAGGGCGCTGCCGGGCGCACTGGGAGCAAATCGGGGTTCAATGTCTAGCTCAGGGACACTTCGACATGATCACCAGGGGTGAGGATCGAACCTACAAGCTCACAGATGGGAGATGACCACTCTACCACTGAGCCCTTGCCACGCCAAATCTTCAACCCAATGCACTGGGTAGAAATACTTACTTATTACTTATTTCACCCAGTTTGTGTTACTTTTAAGCCAGCAGTTTTAAGAGTGAAGAGGACTTTGAAAATATAATCAAATCAATTGAAACGTCAAATCTACACACTTTCCTTCATTGTCTCAAATCTGGATTCTTCATCCCTGAATGTTTCTGGCCCAGCACAAGAACACAACCTCATATAATGCTTGTTCTCATTTTTTCCATTCTTTTCATACCTCATGTCGCTGCTTCCACAGACATCTCACGAGAGTTGAGGCATGACTCAGACTTGTGGCTAGCGGCTGTGACTCAGAGAGGAAGGAAGGGAGGGAGGGAGGGAGGGAGGGAGGGAGAGAAGGAGTCCAGGGAGGGAGCTGAGGGAAGCGAAGGGTGCCCGAGATGAGATGTCCTCCCACCCATAACCCCCCCCCCTTCACCCTGCTCTGAGCCTGGCTAGTAGAGATGAGCAGCTGGCCATGAATACATGAGTGGCAGCCCGCCTCAACACTGCTGCCGCCGCTGCTGAAAATAGCCAAACAGAAAGCTTTCCGCAGCATCTGCTCGCTATCTGGGATGGAAAGCAGGATCAGGATCAGGGATGAGAGTCGTCCCAGCTGCGGGTCTGCCGTGCACGGGCACTGATGTTGGGAGTAGGAGAGAGCGGTGAGCAAAAAGTGTCAATATCAGACAAAAGCCTTCACTCCCTGGGCGACAGCCGCATTGATCAGTGTGTCATTGAGGCATGGATTTATTTTATCCATATGTGCAGCCCAGAAACAAAGTGGGGCCCCCCTGACTTCCAAAAGCATTGGTAGGAATCACAATATCGCTGACAGTTTGCGCACCTTCTCTGCATCTGCTCCTCCTCCTCGATGGTCTCCTCAGCGCTCAGGCAAAGAAAGACGAAACTCATTTCCATACAAATGGAGTGAGAGCCTGCAGCCCGGAGACCCAACGGAATTGCAAATATTTCATCTTTGCCTGGAAGCCGTGCGCTATTACTCCGCGGCTATTATCCCTTCTCTTTCATTCTTTCTCCTCTCCTTTTTTCTCCTCTCTCCGCCTCACCTCCACTGTGCCTCCGTGCTTGCGTTAACCCCATCCATCAGTCGGTCTTCAAAAATCCTCCCGCCCACTGTTTTTACAGGATAACGTTCCCATCCCCTCTCCTTCCATCTGCTCGTTTTATCTGTACATTCAAAAATAACCCCCACTCGAAGGCCAGGCCCGCTTTAAGCTTCTAATCCGGTCGCCGTGCGTGATGATCTTGGCTTCAAAGCGCCTCTGGAGAGCCGCTGACGTCCGCCTGTGTGGACGGACGCCTGCGTGGCATCCTTCCCAGCATCTGCCCGGGCAGCGCCTGTACGTTCTTATGGGGCAGAACAGCTTGCCTGGCCTCGAACCCGGGTTGGCGGCCAGCTGTTGATTCAGTCAGGGACCGCCGTGGATCTAACACTTTTACACCACGTCTTTCAGAACTCATCAAATGTCAAGAAAGTACAAACAGGGCAGGGACGGGCATTTGAGGAGACATTTACTTGATGTGGAAATTTAAGAATCCATTCATAATTTTTCTTTTTTTTCCTTCTTTTTTTTCAAAGCTCAGTATTCGGCAGTCTTACCGAGTCAACATGTCATCATCAGCGTGTGTGTGAGTTTGTGCTTATTAGTTCACCTGCAACCTGTTTTAAATCCAAGACTCTTCACCTTAACCAAATACTTCAGAGACCCGCAGAGTCATAAAGTTGTCAGGAGACCAGAGGAAGGATCAAAGTGAATGAAACAAAGTGAAATCCAGCACCTACCAGACACCACCTACTACCCACAGAGTTGCCAAACCAGAATCTTTCACCAACCCCAGAAACATCTAAATTCCAACAAATTAGGGAGATCTCAGGAGACCAGAGGAAAGACTAAAGAAAGGAAGGAAGGATAGATGAAGCAGAGTGAGATCCACAAACACCAGCCTCCACCGATTCCGCGACCAGTGGGAGAAGAAGCCAATTCTGTTTGAATTTCAGTAGATGCTGGTGTGGTGTAGCTGGCATGCATGAGAACCTCCACAAAAGAGGGGAGCCGTCGACCCCGTCCCAACAATGCCAGCACAGCCCCCCAGGGCACCCCAGGCCGCGGCAGCACCAGGGCGCAACCCCCCGGGCCCCGGCAGAGCAAACCCAGGAGTCCGGAGTGCCCCCCCATTCATCATTTTTTTTATAGAACTTGAGCTGTAGCCTATCACTGCTAATGTTGGTGTACACCCTGGATTGGTCGCCAGCCAATTGCAAGCCACATATAGACTACCAATCATTTACACTTATTTGTAGGGATAGGCGGTTACCAATACTGATACCCGGCCTTATTTCAAGGTATAAGTCCTCGCGTCGCCCTCTTGTGGCTGTTTTACGATCAGGAAGTAGAAATTAGTAATTAGAATGGAAAATTGTCATTAATTTTTTGTAATTGTGAATTTACGATCGGGTATTAAAGGCATTAGGGGTGCACCTGTCACAATTTTCTGGCCGATCATCGATCCCTGATCTTTAAAAAGTACTAGTGTTGTCGGTGCTCGGTATCGGTAATGGTGACTATTCAAAGTACTTGTACTGAAGAAAAAAAAGTGCTATGCAACATCCCTAATTGAAACCTTCAAAACCTACGCAAGCACACTGAGAACAAATCATCAATCAAGCCTTCTGTCTCTTATTGGTTGTTTTTCCTCTGGTGCGGTGGGTTCCTTGGAAATCACTTTAGTTACAAGATGTGGTCGCAGATAGCAGTTTTTTTTTCCCGCTGTTTATCATGTAGCGCCTACTGTCAGGTCATGATTGAACAAATATGACGTTTTTTTAGGGGAAATTGCAAACTCCCTCCGAAACATCCTTTCGTACGTACGTCACTTGTTTTGAAATTACTTGGAAGTCAACCACAGAATACATCATGTGTGACTTTTAGAGGTTCCACAACATTAGTGAGCACAATCTCCAGTCATATGTGAAAATAATCCAGTGATATGCATGCACGATCGATCTTGAGTTCTCATCTGATTTCCTACGAAATTCTCATAAGATCACGTTACCAAATTTCATTGGACTCCCTGCTGGCTCTACATGTTATTCCCAAGAGGAGACCCCCCCCCCCCCCCCTCCCTTGGTACATAAGGGAGTCCTTCACATAGCGGATTGTACAAAGAGGAGCAGAGGGAGGACAAGGCAGGCCCCAGATGGACAGTGTGTAATGTTGTTAGCTATAGTTAGCCAATTTAGTCACACTGCCAGCAGCTCCCATTACATGATCTAATTCTCCCCTCTCTAGCACTCTTCCCATCCAATTTGCTAGGACTCCTACACAGGCCAGAGAGGATGGGGTGATGGAGGTGAAAGACAGATGGACAGATGTGTGGATGTTGTGGAGGAGGCTTTATATACCAAGGCCATGGCTCAGGAACTTCTCCAACAAAAATAAAAAGCATCAAACTTGAATGAAGACATTAATAATGCAGGGTCAGATTTCTTTGGGAAAACATTTTTTTTTCAGTAAAGCACACGTCAAATAAATCAATGCACTCGCTATTCCACTTCTTGTCCTGTTATAATCCATCAGTACATCCGTGCTTGTATGAGTTTTCTCTGGGTACTCCGGCTTCCTAAAAACACGCATGGTTTATTGAAGACGCCAAATTGTCCATACTGAGAATGGGAGTGTGAATAGTTGTGCTCTGCAGGCTGACGACCATTTGGTCCAGCCGCCACCCTATTGAGGGACATGCGCTATTGAAAATGGATGGATGGATGGAATGTCATGCACTACTATGAGTCAAATATTAAATTTTCTTGGACAAAAGCTAGCTAGCTTGAAATGTTACTGTAAGAGGTGAATTGACAGAAGAAAGAAAATAAAACAGATAAGGTCATCTAAAAGTGAAAAAAAAAAAAGGTGCATCTTTATTTTAGCTAGCTAAAATTAGGTCTAAATTGTGGATTAGGTGGTATAGCGCAATTTTGGTGGCGCCAGCAGATAGATTCGGCGCTCTGTGGACGTGTGTGGCGCATGTCATGGTCGTTCGTTTATAAACATGACGATAGTGTGGAACAATCCCTCTGAATCAATGTAGAAATTGATTGAGCAAATTCTAATCATTATCATTTTTAAAACGTTTTAATAGCACCCTCCTGATAGCGCAGCACATCTATGGGTGATGTTTCCCACAGGGACGCACAATCAGGGGTGGAAGGGGTGCAGTTCCTTATAAACATAACTTGTGTAAATGTAGACCGAGTGGCTCTCTCCGCGCTGAATTTAAAGGGAATGAGGGGAGCCACTTCGATTGGCCAGGAGTCGGCTGCATTCCCTCCCACAATGGTGCAATTATCAACGTTTACCTTCGCGAGTATTTTTTATTTTTATTTTATGGAAAAAATGGCAGATCATTTAATTGTTCCGCCTGTCACTATGAATCACTGACATAGCCAAAGGAAGAAAGATGCATATTCTGAAGTAAATAGTAATTTCCGGACCAATTAAGTGCAATTGGATCATTTCCCGCAGCACCTGATGATCCCTCACAAGCCCAGTGTTTGAGAATCACTCGTTTATATAGCGAATGAACCTATGTGGCTCGTATGGCGGCCTCTTTGTTTGGCAACCCGTGTGTGGGAGCCGCTGTTGTAGCAGGCTGGACGTCAGCTTCGTGCCCGCAAGCCTGTGCTGTTACTCAGTCAAATCTCCCCGGAGGAAGGAGAGATCGCTGCAGCCTCGCCACCTCCAGACTGGGTCAGAGGCGAAGAGACAGTACGGGGAGGGAGGTGCGAATCTCAGCGGGGCTGTAAACGAGTGTGGGGTGGGGGGGTTGTAAGAAGCGCACACACGTGCACACACCCATATGAGCATGCACGCACATGACCAACAGAAAGATTCCTGGAAGACAAACAGGCTGCTGTTTCTTTTTGTGTCACGTTTTGTGCGTAGGTTGAGTCAAACCACATCCAGCCAGAGGTAATTATCACCTCTGTATGGAACTGTCTACACAGGAGGAAGGGAGGCGGCAGGTACACACCCAAAGCATTCATGTGTGCATGCTTGTGTTATCGCGTCAAGTCAAAACAACAATCTTGTTCCAATTGTGGAAAGTGTCACAACCAGATGACTGAAAATGCTGTCACTTGCATGCCAGGCCAGTAGATGGCGACGTCATGAGGCTGAGCATTCCAATTCTATTTTCACACCATGCCATCGCTCGGATCTAAATAACAGATGCAAACTGAGGTAGCTTCATTTCATTCATGTACACTAGCAAGATTGCCATCATTTTGTCGCGACATGATGTCCTTTGAGAGACGACAAGCAAACGCGCACACAAACTTCCTGTGATTGTCAAGCACAAACGACCGGGACTCACATGTTTGTGTGTGGGTGGCACATCTGGCATGCTGGAGGCTAATAACCTGTGTGTGTGCGTGTGTGTGTGTGTGCATGTTCTGTCTGGAACGACATTTTTGGGGATCAACAAGCAAAGAAAGCAAATGTGTGCACAGACCCAGACTTCAGCCTTTTTTGGGGGGGCATTATATTAATATTAAAAATGTATATGAATAAATTAATTGTAATATCAGAATCACCTTTATTGGCCATGTATGTAGAAACACACAAGGAGTTTTTGTACAGAAGTTTGAGCCACTAAAGAATTACAGAACAAGCAACAATAAAACAAAATAACAGTAGACAGTCTAGTTTTAGCGTATTTATGAATTTAGTCAACTGTACTACGCCTCTATAGGTGTTCCGGTGTATTCTGTAGCACACCCCTCACACATCTGGCAATTTGGTAATAAAAATCAGACTCGGTTTTAGACTCGCTAATACCAGGTGATGCAAGTAGTGAAACGCGATTTTGCTGGAATTTTTCGGGAATTTGACGGGATTCCCAAGGGATGGGAGTCAACTTTACCTTTAGTCACAGGATTGGGACGGTACCGATTGTTTTTTGTTTGTTTGTGTTTATCATTTTTTAAATGTAACTGACTTCCAAATTGGGAGGGGTACAGGAGTGGACGTCATTCACCGGAAGTGGGACGGGACTGGATTTTCTTCTTCTTCTTCTTCTTCTTCTTCTTTTTTTTAATAGTCCGAGACTGGGAAAGAATGGGATTTTTTTTTCTGTGGGGGTTGGGATGGGACAGGAGTGAAAATCCACTCCCATTTCACCCTATAATAACAACATATTGAATTCATAAATTTATACATAATATAAACAACAATCTTAATAACGTACATGTCTGATTATTTTGTGTTGTGCTTTGCGGGAACAAACATTTTTAGGAGACAAACGTAATGAAAACCACCAGCAAAGTTCATTACCGGAATGTTAAGTCAAGTGCGCGTGTGTGCTTGCATTGTTGTTCATACTGGGAACATGAATCACTATGTGGAGGCCAAATATTTTTTGGGGGACAAAAAAAATCCGGGAACCATTGACAAAGCAAATGTCAAGCCAAGGTACTTGTGTACGTATTTGTGTGTGCGTCCATGCACTGACAGGGCAATAGCTGTCCTATTCATCCCTGCACACGTCTGTGCTGTACCGATTTTAGCCATGCAGGAGGAGGAGGCTTCGTCACACAATGTTCTTCATCGCAAATTAACGGGTTGAGCTAACCCAAGGCAAGGTAGCACACAGGTTAATAATGCACTGTTAAGTCCCCACTGGCTGAATGAAACAATCGCTTCTGTTTATTTGCCTGCGCCACACTCCCACGACGACTTGCAAACAGCAGGACAGAGGCGTGGAAAGAGGGAAAATGCATTGGGGAGGGGGGAGGGGGGGGGGGTGCCAGTATGGGAACGAGAAAGACAGATGACAAATAGATGATTCTCCATTCCAGCTCTGACACCCACCTACCCCTCCTGCCGTGTCCTCCATTTCACTGCCGAGAAATATTCGAACAGTTCGGCCCACGTTTGTTTTCTCTCTTTCTCTTTTTCCCTTGTCCCTCTTTAGCTTCCTCCACATCGGACCGTCTGTGTTTATCCGTCTCTCTACTCATCCTCCCACTCTCCTGGTCATTGGACGGGTCAGGACGGGAGTCACGACAAGCTCTGGGATTAGGCCCCCCCCCCTGTGCCCCCCACCCCCACTATCTGTCATTCATCACATCCCACAGTTGACAGCTACCACTTCCCACTCGCACCTTCTCCTCTGCACTTCTTAGTGTATATCTCGCTTCTCATGCATATTTAACCACGTGCATGAATTTATGATACAGAAATGAAGTGACTAAACCTTATTCTAAAACGTGATGTTTGCGCCTAACTCATTGCCTGCTGCATGCCAGTCATTAATCCTGGACTGAAATAGAGGAAGGAACAGAAGGAGACAGGGATGTGGAAAGGGGTAAAAGAAAAATAAGTGGAGGAAGGTAGAGAATGTAAATAAAAGGACACAAGGTGAAAACAGGAGAAGAAAGAGAAGGATGGCAGGAGGGAAAGGAAGAAAGGAAATGTTAAATTGGAGAACAAAAGAATATGGAAAACGAAGAAATGGGGGAAGGAAGGAAACGATGAAAGAAAGAAATATTGAAGGTATGAGAAAATATGAGATAGAAGGAAGGAAAGAGACTGAAAAAGCAAAGTGTCAAAGGAAGCAAACAATAGGAAGAAATGAAAAGAAGGTTGGAAAAGATTTCAGGAGGGAAAGAAGAACAAAGGGCAGGAAAGACTGAGAGATTGAAGGAAGGAAAGAAAGGTGAGAGAGGAAGAGATGATGAGTATAGAAAACGTGAAGGAAAAAGAAACATTAACGGGAAGAAAGAAGCACCGGTGGTAGCAGTAGAAGGAAAGAATGAGATAATGGTAAAAGGGTAAGGAATTAAGCAAAACAAAATGTACGGAAATGAAGATGTAAGGAATGAAAAAGAGGGAAGCAGTTGAGGATGAAAGGGTAAAAAATATGGAGAGAATGAAGAGATGCGGGGGAAAGGAAGGACAGAAAGATTGAAGGAACGTGAGAACAGAAGAAAGAAGAACAAAGAAAGGAAAAACTGAATCAAGGTCAAGGAAGGTAGGTACGGAAGGAATGAAAGATGGTTAAAAGGTTACATTTAGTCCCGCCCCTGCAATGACATCACTGGCTGAAAGTCACACACATCACTTACATCACAGTCATCCGCTGTAGTGACCTCGATGCATCATTCTGAGAATCACCGTCATCAGACGACTGCTGTCAATGACACCAATACACAACGTGTGCATTGACACGTGCCTGGCACATGACAAGCGTGAGCGAAAGATCATCTCATACAAAGACAGTGGAACCTTTTCGATTTCAGCTCAGCAAGCATCCAAGTATTGACATTTTTCATTTTTTGAGTAAACCCGATTTTGAGTCTTTAGCCACCGTGTTTGAAAGGCAGGTACACATCCATACGTCAGCAGCGCTAGTGTCGCACAGGCCAAATGAAATGTGGCAGGGAGAACTTTTTTTCTCATCTGAACATTTTTGAAAGGCCAGAAACAAAAATTTGACATACACTCTAGTTGGTTAGAGTTAGTAGAGTTGGGTCATAAATAATCATATAGTGGGTCAAAAATGGACAGATCCTCTACTTGGGTCAATTTGACTATATGGATTACTTTGACCCACCTTTGGGTCAAAAATTGGGTCATTTTCTATAAAACAACCAGGTTTGGTTAGATCCTCTACTTGGGTCAAATTGACCCAACTTTGGGTCAGAAATTGGTCCATGTTGTTTAAATCAACCCTGAAAGCTGGGTCAGATTGTCTATTTAGGTCACTTTCATCCACTTTGTGGTCAAAAATTGGGTAATTTTCTATAAAACAACCCAGAAAGTTTGGTTACATCCTCTACTTGGGTCAATTTGATCCGGCTTTGGATAAAAAATGTGGTCTTTTTTTTCTTTTCTTTTTTTATAAAACAACGCAGAGAGTTGGGTCTTCTACTTAGATCAATTTGACCCAACTTTGGGTAAAAAAAAAAGAAGAAGCATTTTTGTATATAACCATGCATAAAGTTGGCTCAGATTTTCTATTTGGGTCACTTTGACCCAGCTTGTGGTCAAAAATTGGGTAATTTTCTATAAAACAACCCAGAAAGTTGGGTTAGTGACTTGGGTCAATTTGATATGGCTTTGGATAAAAAATTGGGCCTTTAAAAAAAAAAAACTGAGAGTTGGGTCATATCTTCTACTTGGATCAATTTGACCCAACTTTGGGTAAAAAAAAAAAGAAAGAAAGAAAAAAAGAGTCATTTTGTATATAACCACCCATAAAATTGGGTCAGATCCTCTGCTTGGGTTAATTTAACCCAACTTTGGGTAAAAAAAAAAAAAGTCAACTATTGCCATTTTCATCATAGCGACAGTTTGACCCAGAAACACATTCATTCTATTTCCATTATTTCACTAAAATGTTTTTTTTGTGGAGAGAGTAGAGGTGTTTAAAAATCAGCGTCGGTTAAAATCTGTACGCGCTAATGGAATGAGAGCATGTACAGTATTAGAATAAAGTGCAAGCCATTGTGCTGATGAATGAATAGTAGGCTGTGAAGGAGGTATAAAGGATGTAGATAATATAAATATAAATAAATACCAAGTGGACAGATAAAGCATGTAGGAGTGTGTAAGGTCGACCGGAGTCAGACAGGAAGTGAAGTAGCTAAAAACAAAAAAAAACAGGCAAGCCTGTCAGAGTAACCGTTAACACCCACCACGGGGACGTATTAACTAGGTCACACTGCACCTTCGGCTGTCTCTGCGAGTGCTGCAATTTTCAAAGATGGGGGCCCACTTCTCTCCATTTAAGGCAGTAGTTGGGCTCATTCATGTCCACTTTAATGGCCACCAAGGGGATGCTCATTATTCTCTATCCCAACACTATGATCATTTTTTTTAGCCTTTCCATTTCCCTAGGTAAACACTTTTGCTCACCTCAGGTCCACTTTTTTTTATTTTGCAGCGTGTGCAGTGCAAAAATGAGGTCGGCGTGTCCCCATTGATTTCTTACAAAGAAGTACTTCTTTGATACGCTTTCAGCAAAGTCGCCGCAACTGATGGAAACGCAGACTAGCCAGTCAAATTAATCCATGCTAGAGCCGAAGACTAAACATGGGGATCGACAAGAGTTGTGCCTCACAAAGACAGGAATTAAAACTGCAAGGAGCCATGAAGGAGCCCTTACACCCACTTCTTC
Source organism: Leptonotus elevatus (assembly GCF_054856555.1). NCBI lineage: Eukaryota > Metazoa > Chordata > Actinopteri > Syngnathiformes > Syngnathidae > Leptonotus > Leptonotus elevatus. The sequence continues at coordinate 14,173,641 of NC_141249.1, read as the reverse complement.
ACGAGGAATCCTGAACGTGATCACCAAATTTTGGCATGCATAGGTAAAAATATTTGGCAATTTAGTGTCGCCATCTGTCTCGATCTAGCTAACAAAAGTGCTTCTGTCTGAGGCTTGTTTGGTTACCCCCTTCTGAGAGATCTGTAAGTTACATTAGACCTTCACCAGAGCCTTTGTCTAGCGAATCCCAACAACCAACCCAAGTCCCCCGTCAGACTACAGAAGAACCACATGTGACCCCCCCACCCAAACCCCCCTGGGGTACTTGTGGGGATTGAGAAGTCCTACAGCAAAAGGTTAAATATCTGTCTCCAGCTCCCTGCCAAGTCTGTCAGAACTGATGAAGCCCCCATTGGATCAGAGGTCTTAAAGAATCTAGACTCCAGATGCTCTTGAGTCAATCTTTAGGACAGAGCATGACCTGTGAGGTTAGGGGCTTTCCGACATTTTTAGGTTGAGTCTTGAGATTGTGTTTTGCATTTGCCCACAATAAAAGTTGACATTTTGTCAGAAGGGCTTTCTTGACATTTCATTATGTCTGGGCCTTCATCACAGAAAACCGTCCACAATTTGTTGAAGAAAAGTAGACTAAAGACATGGAATACTGGAATTATGTCCTGTGGTCTCATCAGACCACAGGACATACTCACAGTTTAAGGATGTTATGGTTTGCATGCAGACATCAAAGATGAGGTAGCTGCAGGAAACCAAAACAGCAGCACCTACCAGGACTTGTTCCAAATGATATTGGGTTAATTAAAGAATGGTCTCTGCGCAATAATAAAGATAATAATAGGTTATTTGGAGATGACGTTTCTTTTTAAACTTCATATCCACTGGCATGAACTTGAACATTGTTTATTACCAGTCCAAAATAAAAGGCCATCCACCTTATAGAACTCCACCCTCTCCCATCTTCATTTGAGTTAAAAAATGGTCCTGTCTTCTTTCTTCTTATAAGTGACGCCATCTGCAGTAGTTAAAACACATGAAAGTTTCTGAGTTTGGAGTCGGCAAAACTTCAGACACCCACAACCACTACACGTCCTACCTTTATCGTGACCCCTCAGCTTTAAGTCTGCGTGTACTGCATATTGTCTGTGCGATGACTACTCCTCTGAGTCAACTCATTACTTTAGTTGTGGTTTTATTATCTCTGCACAGCCGGGCCTATTTGATTTTTAAACGCAGTATATGGACAGCTCAATACAGGCCTGCCAGACAAAGACGCGAGCGAGATCCAAGCATTTTCTTGTATGATTAATGCAAGATGACTCACTCGCCGTGGCCTCACATCGCATATCTGTGTTTATTGCATGCACCCACACACGCGTTTCACAACGCACATGGAGTCCCAGTCAAAAGTTAAATGGCCTTTGTGCGTTTAATAAGTCGACGCTTGATGTCGCGCTCCTTTCAGCCGGGGCTCAGTTTGCTTTCGCAGGGCCAGCCCATATTTTACAACCTTCTGTCATTTTTGGACGCTGCAGAGGCAATGCCGTCACTCGGCGTGAGTCAGCAAAAGAAGGAATTCGATGTGGGTGATCGCAAACGTATTATTGTTTGAAAATGGACTCAACTTTTTCGGGAATTTAAAATATTGTTACTAGATACCCTATACACATGCACCTCATCCCCCATACCAGGAGTTTGCAACCTGCGGCTTTGAAGCCACATGTGGCCCTTTAGTCCCTCTACTGTGGCTCCCTTTGCATCTCTAAAAAAAAAAAAAATAGTAGAAATTATTAAAAAAATTTATATAATCATTTTTCTTTTTTACATCAAATAATCTTTAAATTAATTAATGATTTGAATGAAGAATTACTGTAAATATTAAAAAAACTTGTCAGAGTCCAAATTTTTAAGTTGTCAGAAAAAGAGAGACGAAAGTTAAATGAATAAGTTTTTTAAATGACCCAAAAATTTCCAAAAAGAAAGAAGAAGAAACCATAAAGTGTCCATGACATTTTTTTAAATGTCAGACATTTGAATAAAAAAGGATGACACAAAAACGTATATGTACTATAAAATGTCATATAAAAAAAGAAGAAACCCCCAAAATTACCATAAAATGTACACAAAAAAAATGCCCAAAAAGTAAGATTTTAATTTTTTTGGAGTAAAGAAAATGTTTAAAAAGTAACTGTAAAATATCCAAAAACAAAGGAAGAAATCACAAAAATTACCATAAAGTGTACACAAAATTGCCCCAAAAACTCAAGAACATTTGTAACAAAAAAGGCAGAAAAAAATTTGGGGGGGTTGGCGGAATAAATAAAAAAAAATCAAATAAAAAATTAAATGTCCAAAATAGGAAGAAGAGAGGCAGAAAAGAACCATTATACGTCCATAAAATTGCCAAAAATATCAAAATTTGACTAAAAGGCAGAAAAGTCTAAAAATGTATGAAAAATGAAGTATGAAATAATACAAACAAATAAATAAATCCAAAAACGGAAGGTAGAAGAAAATAAATCTCAAAGTATTGGATGCTGCATATTTATAGCGCAGCTCTTGTTAGCTATTGGAACCTCAGTCCATTAGACTTACACACTATTTTGTTCATCACAATGTTCAAATGTTTTGCGACGTGTTATCTATATGGCCTCAAATGGCTCTTTTGACAGTAAAGGTTGCTGAACCCTGTCCAACACCTTCAGGCTTTCAGACAAAAGTTTTTTTTTTCCAGATTCTCTGCTCTTATAAATTGGCTTACTAATGAACAATTTGTCCCCCTTTTTAGCATAATGGCTTTCCCCCCAATTGAATGATGTGATATAACCAAAGTATTCGCAATGGTCAATCTTACCCTCGAAGTTTGAGCTCCATCACCTTGCACTCTGGAAGCAACGTGTTGTGTTGCGTATCTCCGCCTGCATTTTGTCACTCACAGCTGCTCCAGTTACAGGCGGGCCTCGCACGGGTTCCGTGGGGCCCGCTGGCTAAATTAGTTTCAGCAGCAGCAGGGATCAGAGTTGCAGACCCCCCTAACCTCCGCTTGGATTACAGAACCCTAACCCCCATCGCTCTGTCGAGGCCTTTGAAGTCTCTCATGGCTTTTCCTTCACTCACGCCAGCCGACTAGCAATGAGTAATGGACTGCCGCCCTGCGCCCATCCTCCCTCCGTTCGTTCTCGCACTCCCTTTTTCTGCTATCAAACTTTTCCTCCTTCCGCTTTCCAGTTCTGGCTCCGGGGTGAGGTCCCCCTACTGTGTTGCTCCCTGCCTAAACTTCCTCTCACACTTGTGGCCTCCTTCCATCTCGCTCATACCAAGTAAAAATATGTGCATTTGTTGGAAATGTCTCACATACAGGTGACAGAAAATCGCCAAACAGAAAACAGTGTAATGCACATGCCAGGCCAATAGTTGGCGGTAGTAGTTCGTCAAGGAACACACTAACAAAAGCTTTGTTTCATTTAAAACGTTACACCCACAAGGAACCCACCCTAAATTGTTCACCAGTGATGCTCCTAAATCTGCACATTTTCCAGTAAGGACCAAGGTTATTTTAGTTAACGAAAACTAACGGAAAAAAAGACAACCAAAATTTAAAAAACTATTTCATTAACGAAATAAAATAAAAAATAAAATACTGTTTTAAAAAAACCAAAATTACTGAACTGAAACTACATTTTATGTTTATAAAATGCACTAAAACTAACTATAATTATAGCAAAAATGTCCTTTGTTTCCGTCCTTGGTAATTAATATTAATACATGAACCTTTGGAGTTGATTTTAAATGTGATTTTTAACCCTGGTAAGGACTGATCTAAACCATGACTTTTTCCAGTCAAATAATCAGGCTAAAGTTTTTAATCGAAGTAAACAATCTAAATTATAAATGTTAAGTTTTAACTTTACAGCATAAACATGTGAAGTAAAATAGCCTGTCTTTATTTTATATTTCATTTGAAAAATGTATTTATGTTAAGTGAAATTTATATAAAAAAAAAAATAATAATTAATAATCTCAAAAGTCAATTTATATTAAGTGAAATCCAGACTCATTATTTTTTCAAACAATTATTATAAGTCAAACATTTTGTCTTTATTTTATTTTTAATAAAAATACATTTTATTCCTAAATGTCACTGTTAAAAATGCACATCCAAATGAATGCCAAAACCTGGTGTCATTTTTATGTTAAGCAGGTTGGTCGCAACTTACTTTTAAATTCTAAAATAATCAGTAAAGTAACTACATTACTTTTAATAGCAAGTAATCTGTTACTGAAAAGTTATCTGAAAAGTAATTCAGTTACTTTTCAAACTAACTGTGACAACACTGCTGCCACAAGGCAATTATTATTAGGGGGAAGTGGACGGGAATTAAAGCCACGCCAGCTCCACAAAAGCAGCTATGTGAACTACTACATTAACTAGAGGCATCTTCATTCAAACCTTGCACCCACATACAGGCTACACCCGGAATGCAAGTAAATCATAGGGTGATAAGGGGTGGGGCATTGCGTGGGTATTTATCTCACGGTAGCTGTACTAAAGTTAAACCACTACACTTATTATTGCATACATCATATTTTTTGTCTTCTCCACAATTCAGAGAACACAACATCACAGTCTGTTCTCGTTTCTTTCCTCACATCATTTTCTGCTTCACCTGATTTTCCTCTCCGCCACTCCCATGTTCCATATTCCTCCCTTCTCGGACGTTCTCTCTTTTTGGACTTTGCCCTCAGGGTTTCTTCTTCTTTTTTTTCTTTCTTGCGTGCCTCACACATTCCTCGGCGCTGACTGGATGTGTTTACATTTGACATTCTCTGTACCACAAAACCCAAGAGCGCACAAGTACATACGCAACACGCAAGCCAAGTTCATTAACCCTTTTCCCTCCCCTGCCACCGAATCGCTTAATGTACCCGAAATGGGAAGTAATTAGCCGACGATTAGTCGTTGTCGCTGATGGAGCACATTTGCATGAATAAAAAGATGATGGAGTCAATAGCTGGTGAAGTGCAATACACAACACATATGAGTATAGTATAGCGCTGTCGTTTTTAATTTGCAAGTTTTGAGGAGCACTTGAATTTGGGGCTAAAGTGCTTAAAAGCATTGCTTCTCAACTGTGCTCATTTTGGGACCCTTTTTCAAAAATAACCTTTGAAAATACATGAATGTCAAATTTTATTCTAACATAAGAAGACATGTTGGGGGGGAATCAATTACTCCATATAGTGTAACCCCTCACAACATTGGGCTCTTGATATGAATATTCCCCACCCATGGCTCAAAGGTACAATTATAGAAGGACAAAATAGACAGCATTTTTATATTTATGTGTGGGGGGGTCGGTGAGAGTGTTTTCAGTTGCTCTATCATAAGGTCATCTCTTTCCACTGCGTGTTACTTGGCCAAAGGACACTTAGCACATTCAAACATCACTGTTTGCGGCTCGCTCATAACCACATACACACACACACATAGACAAATACTTGCCAGCGTGTCACACAGTGTGTGGAGTGATTGCATCTACCTGCTGAGCCCAACCCAGTCATGTGCAGGTACAACGTTATGTAATCAGGGTTTTTCCTGGCTCAAATTGAGGCAGAGGTGGTGCCAAAACAGTTTTATTAGAAGGTATTGGTGCTTGCGGCGGTGACCGATACCATTATCGGCCGCCCTCCTGCAGTCGTTTTACAAAGAAACGATATGAATTGCCATTCATTTTATGCAATGTTAAGGAAAATATATAAATTGGGGTATAAAGGTCTTTCTTTTAAATCATCAGTTTCTTCTTCGGTTGTTGCTTCGCGTCTTTTCGGTGCACTGCTGTTGATATAGCGCCTCCATAATGGCGCAATCCTGCAACTTCAGTTAAAACACGTTGCTGCCAAGCTGGAGGGCTGCGGCTGTGTTGAGCGATATCAGTTTTATTTTATTTTTATTGTATTTTTTTTGTATTTATTTATTTTATTTTATTTTATTTTATTTTTTATTTTATTTTATTTATTTATTTTATTCCCAATGACAACATATACCAGGGCTACTTAATGGCAGATTATTCAAACACAATTTACTGTTTTCAATGACACATTAAATTCATATTTAACACAATTGAGTTGCATGGCCCGTTCGAAAAATGTATTTCTCACCTCTGAATTGCAGTATGGGGCCCTGTGATCAGCTAGTTTAATTAGCACGGTTTTCTCGGGCAGTGGCCACTCTTTTTTCAGACTGCTTTGGCGTAAAGACATAATTGGACGGACCGCTGGCGACACGGATGTAACCGTCTCAACGGCGGCCCCCATGCGACACCTTTGGCCACCATCAGTCTCGGGGCGAATGTAGCCATTAGCAGGGTGCCATTCTCAAGCTAGCTGCTGCAACGGTTGTTCGTAGGCTCAACTTCAAAATAAAATGATGGGTGTAAATATCGAGCTTTTATTTTGAACCCTCGGAAGCAATCCTGACTAGTCGACTAATCGGTTGCACCCTTAGCTGTTTGGAAGCACTGAATATGAGGCATGCAAAAAAAATGAGCGTGATTTATCCAACATGCAATTCAATTTAGGTCAAAAAAGGCTGAGTAGGTTTATCGTATCATGAATGTTACTTAAAAGTGGAAGTCAACCTTAAACATTTCTTGACAATAATATGTTGTATGTGACCTCACTAGTCTAAATATGACATTCGGATTAATATTACATTTTGACATTCGGATTAATATTATATTTTGCCACTTGCTGTCGAAGGCTCAGGCAACGACCAATTACAGCTCACCTATTTCCTGAAGCTGACCTGTCATCTTCAGTCGACAGCAAGTGGCAAAATGGCCGCCACCTGAGACGGATAAAAACGGCTGGATTTTGCTGCTGAACTCATATTCCACTAATGCAATATTAACCAGAATACCATATTTAGACTTGATATTATTGTCCCCCCCAAAAAATCTAATAAAATTGGGTTTGACTTCCTCTTTTTAAAACGTTGCCAAGACAGTTAATGAAGGTTTTACAATAGTGACAGATTGAACTGGTTATTTCCATTTCTATTCATTGTAATATTGTACAGAAATTATGATTCATATTGTACTACGCAAAATACCCTTAATGAGTTCAAGTACAATGACCATAGTTGCACAATAACATAACAATGGCTTGTCAGCACAGGATGTTATTGCCTCCACTGTCATGAACCGCGTATCTGTATGTGTGTGTCACCCTTTTCCTTCCTGGCTTAATGCTTTTATTATTGTGTGCGCTTTGATAATGCTCCATTGTTGACAGGCCTTTCATATCTCATATTCAATAGGATGACACTTTAATAGTTGGCTTGATAGCAGTAATCTGCTATTGTTCCAATGCCCTCATAAAGCTAATATTCATGACTTCATGTAGCTCACACTCGGGGGAGGAGGGGCGGCGGCGTATGATTGATCCTGTGATGCGTTCGCTTGTCATGCCAGCTCTCCGATGAATCGCCGGGCAAATGATATAGCGCCGCGGCATGTGTGGTGAATCACGTTTCTTGCAAAAGCGCGCCCTCGTTTCCAGTAAAGATCCATAACTGCACTCCCGCCTCTTCCCAATGCTGATGACTATTCCCAACAAGGAGTTAACAGCTGGATTGACATAGCGGAGGGAGGAGAGGGAAAAGATGGCTTAGCCACTAGTCAAGATCTGTATTTAATAAGCATAAAAAGGGGGGTGGAGGGAGCAGGAGTGGTGACAGAAAAAAAAAAGTGGTGAGCTCAAGGTTGGGGAATCAGGAACTGCTCTTCGCTCCCCGCCCCGCGACGCCCACGGCAATACCGCCGCCGCAAAACAACCACCCACACCTCCACCCATGCGCGCTCCACGCCTGTTCGACCTTCTGCTCGCTCCAAAACGGAATGCTGACTTTCCAGGCCCACCCGCATCTGGGCTTGTACGTCTTTCCAATAAAGGGGAAGCAGTAGCAAAAACCCAGGAAAATCCAAACCCACTAGACGGACTTGTTTCCTTAGTGCACTTGTGAGGAAGTGCCACTGTCGGAGTAAAAATATCTCGCCATGCAGTCTGCAGTATAGGGAAGTCTGATTCCATGCCAGACTCCACTAACAAGCTGGAATCTCCTCGCAACTAAAAATATTCACACATTGTCTCATGTGAGCAATTTGTATTTTGGTCTCTGTAACAAAAAAAAAAAAAAAAAAAAGACATTCTGACTACTTTTAAGCCTCAAATGAGCAAGAAGGATCACAAGTTACTGAAAAAAAAACATACACTACATGGAAAATGTATTAGGACACCTGTGTAAGACATGGACATTCTCCGATCCATTGCATTTCCCAACCTTTATTGAGCCGAGAGCTTGACAATCCCACATTCCTCCAGGTTGAAGGCTGGATGTTAATTATGCATTCATAACTTGCATAATTGTTGTTATTATTGCTTTGAATGACTCAAATTGATGCTGATGCTTTTTGCACTGGAGGTAAAAAAGACAGGGTGGCAACAGATGTTCCAACGATGACTCAGTCGGAATTGTTCTAAATGTCTTGGAGATGATACATAATTAAGATATAGAACTCGGGAGTTCAAGCCAAGCCTTCAGTGATTGATTCGTTTAATGTTTAAGAGATGTGTCAAATGCTCCCTTTCCACAACATAACTCATGCGAGCAAACATTTAAATATACAAGTCATCACATGTTGTCACTCAGCCTAAAACACGGCATTGCGGTACCCTGATTGTTCAGTGACCAAGCTCATAACTCAATTTGCTCCTACATCAAATGCATTTTTTAAACACGTCATGCATATGCAGAAATATCACGGTGAACTGCACTCTAAAAAGACAATTGTTGAACCAATTTAAGATTGCAAATTGAATTGTTGACCAACGTTTAAAAAAAAAAATCGCTTAAATTGATAACACACGATTGAAAGTCAGTCCAAAGTGAATATATTAAGTTTAATTAATTATGACTTCATTAAACTTAATACTTTGGATTGGAGTCACTTTGAATGAACTTAATTCAGGTGAATATATTAAGTTTAATGAACTAATTAATTAAATCAATCGTGTGTTACCAAATGAAGCGTTTTTGTTTGTTTGTTTGTTTGTTTTTTTAACGTTTTTGTAATCAAGCAAAATTGTAATCTCAAAGTTCCACAATCCGCTTTTTAGGAGTGTACTGTACAGGTATTGTTTTTGTCCATTTGGGGTCACCAACTTCACATTCTACTGTAGTATCTGTGATGTTGAACGTACAGGTTGCCGGCTGTTAGCTAGCTTTAGCGTTAGCCACTGCGTGTGTAGGTTGACGGCGTCAGTCGAGGCTATCAGCAGGTCTGCCAAGAATGTGCTTGTGTTTACTGTACAGTAGTTTGTCATTGTTTTTTTTCAATAAAGTGATTGGAAATGCATCAGCGGCCATGTCAAAAGCACCCGCGGGTAGGAGTTCAATTGGTTCTAGCTAGTGGTGCTAAGCTAGCAAAGCTTACGTTACAGTAGACGTGTAGCATAATGCACTTTAGCTTCTTTGAGTGTGAAATTATCCCAAACTTGCTTTTTATATATCTTGATGTGTTTAGACTTGTTTAATTGTGTTTTTTGACCATTGTTTTGGAGATTCCACTCCTTTTCTTCCCTGCTTCACTTCTTTGGGCCTTCCAGCTTTTTGCTACCCAAACGCTCAACCTTGTCACCCGATGCAGCTCGGAGCGAGGGAGGGGCCGATGTTCCGCTTACCTTTGAGGCGGCTGGCCGGGAAGAGAGGCCGTCAGGACATTTGTCATAGGGCCGCGGGGTAAATAGCGAGGAAAGAAGCTGCCATTTTGGGCCCATTGATTTTCACGTAAAAAGGCAAATACGCCATCCCTGTTTGCCGTGCCGCTCAGTCTGCCTGCTCAACAGGGAGTTTTACCTTTGGACATCATGTTGCTGTGATAACCTCTCACACCGATGAACCTCTGGCCTTTTTTTGTGGCCTTCTGCATGCTTGAAAGGCACCAGGACAGCGCGGCTGACCTGCGCTTCAGACCTTGAAAATAAAGGTCGAGCCCTCTCCTGTCCTGTTTCCTGTTTTTCCCCGTTTTTTTTTCTTTTCCTTGAGAATGATTTTCAACATACCAAAAATTCCATGTTTTTTTAACAACATATTGTCAATTTTTTAACAGTATCATTCCACGCCTTTCAACATCATTTAATATCATTCCATACCTTTCAACGTTATTAAAAATCATTCCACACTCCCAACATATTGCATATTCTTAACAATATCATTCCACATCACTTCATACCTTTCAATGTCCTTCCATATCATTCCACACTTTTCATCAACGTGTTGCAAAAATTTTCACCAATATCATTCCATATCTTTACAAATCAATATTATTCATTATCATCCCATATATTTCAATATCATTCCATATCATAATGTTCCATAAATTCCATTTTATTGAGTATCATTCTACATGATTCCGTACTTTTTCATTCATCATTCCAGCGTTCCATGCATTTTCTCTAGAAAATGCCTTTTGTAGTTAAAAAAGAATGTCCACTGAAATTTCCCATTGTAAATATTTGTTTTATTAAATAAAATGTATTTTAAAATAAAAACGAAAACAATCCAGTGACAATCTTATTATTATAAGTGTAGTTTATGAAAATTTGTCACACCAACTTCACAACTTTGATCATTATTTGTTATCTGAAAGATGTAGATCATCTTTCCAAGAAGCTAAGAACATATAAATAATTGAGGTAATGTGGTTTCACAAGTGTGCACATTTTATAACTGGCGATGTGGCTTGATTCAAAATTAACCAATCCTATTCAAATATCAGCCTCTGCCACCATTTTAAGTGCCTCTGATTAACCCTAATTGAAGTGCAGATACCGTTGTAGGCTTTTCCTGGCAAATTTGTGGTCACATTTTACAGCTGTAGTTGCTAATGCAGTGAAATGACTCCAAAAACAGCATAATAGGAAGATGAGATGAGGTAATTCGTATGCATATATTTCACAACCACTGTTCAAAATACAAAATACAAATAGAAGGCAATACAAGGTGAGTGGTGGTGCATTACCACTCTTGCCCCTGATGAAGTAAAAAAAAAAATCACAGTAGGGATTGTAAGACACATTAAATCATTTGAATGCATTTTGCAATTGAATCACCTCTCTGTATTACATATAAAATGCATACGATTTATTTGATTTTGAAAGAAGGGGAACAAAGCGTAGTGTCAATCAACTGAAATTTCTTGGCACACCAAAATCAACTTCTTTTTTTTACGGCTCTGTATTAAGTATAAATGACATACTACAGAGGGGAACACAGCGCCCTCTGATGGGTCACCGTTCTCAATGCAGCGTCGCCACCGGGCGGGAGGGAGCGCCAGCGTCAGCTTGAATATCTCGTGTCACCGCCACCTGCCTCCTCTTATGAAATCTTTTCGTGTTCCACCCACAGAGCTTCCAATGCTGCGCTTGTGCCCTTGAACACACTCACATTCAAGCAGCCAGTCTAATCCCAAATGTGAAGACGTGTAAATGTTTATCATTAAAAGCAGAGAGGTATTCAGTGATTAGCACGCGGCTCCTAATAGCTTTTGGTGAGGTCTGGCTAGGTATGCGTGGTTTGTGGGAAGATAAGCTAACAAAGGGCGTCTGGGCCGCTCTTTCTGCAGCCGACTCCCTTTTGGCTTTGATCACGGTGGCATTTGGCTGATGCAGGCACGTTTCCATATACACATGATGCAACCAAAATGTCACCCACCTTTTCTTTTTTTGCAATCACAAGATAGAGGGACTTTTCATTTACAATTGGAAACAGGCTCAACCTGTATCAGCGATGCTTGCACTCCAGTCTGTTAGATCTTCTAAGGAAGCGTCAAAAACCAAAGTGGAATAATCGCCTCTTGAGTTTTGTGATGGTGGTCAAAGTGGTCCACAGAATTTAATAACTTGACACGTTGTTTACAGAGAAATTCCAAAGGCTAAAAACAAAAACAAACAGGCTCCTCTGGGTTTTTGTAATGTCACGTGATATAAACATGTGTTCATTTTTCAGCGTTAAGACACAGCCGTGCGTGCATGAACACAGCAAATCGCGTCAGACGCGCTCACGACTTCGTCATTAGATAAAAACGCATGCCGCGGGGCTGTCATCAGCACTTTGCTGGCGTGCCGTCCCTCGCCAATGACAAACGGCGCACAATGGCACTGACGTGACGGGTTTTGAAATCTCATGGCATCACGACATATAGTATGTGAAAAGGACCATGGTTATTATAGTTCGCAAAAAGTAACAAAATAGCCAACAAAATTGAAAAAGGCATAAACACAAAATGTAAATGACTAAAACTATAATTATAGTGAAAATGTCCTTTGCTTTTGTCTTTGTCAATTAATATTATACATGAGCTTTTGGGATTTCATTTAGACCCCCCCCAGTATTGTTGGACATCTGTAGCTACCCAACAAGTTAGGTTAGCTGTTTGAGAATTATAGTTTATTTTATTACACAATACTTTTGTGTAATAAAACTAAAATACTGAAAATAAAAACTCAACTAAAACAAAGTTTTTAAAAAAGATAACGCTTATTCTTCTTCTTTTAAGTGTACACTGTATCTGAGTAAGTTTTGTGCCACCATCTAGCGGTCAAGACTGGAATTACAGCCAGAATAGACGAAAGTTACACAACATAAGATTTATTAACTGTATCCAAAAATAATAATAATAGCATGTTACGCGAACCCACGTTGGAGGGTAAATTATGTGTGCATACATATTTATATACATGCATGATATGGTCAAAACAGTCCACGGAATAACTTGCTTTGAGCCTAGATGGTCAAAATGGAGAGTTGTGCAAATATTTTCATAATAAAAGTGCAACTTTTCCCAAGATCGTTATTCCTATTTACAAGATTTTTACAAAAATGAGTAACAAAGTTTAATGTTGACAACTTGAAATAATATACAGTATGTACTTTAAAAGCATTGCGTCCCAAAAGGCAAAGAAAAAATATTTAACACCCCTGCGTTTGACATCTCCTCTCCTCTCCATTAGTGCCCCCATTGCTGCCTCTGCAAGACCCCCCTGCTCCTCCCACACTCTTCCCTCTTTGTGCATTCCTCTGTGAGTGGGTGGAAAGTTCAATGGGGATGTGGGAAACCCTGAAGGGCAGGAGGGGATGGAGGGGAGGTGCTTGCCTCTTCCAAGAACAAGAGTATGTGTGAAAATCAAGGGGCCTCTTATGAGTCAGTCTCTCCCCGCATGGTTGCGACGTTGCATTTAAATGTGACCAAAATATTAACAAGAGTTGAAAGACTGCTCCCCCTTACTATTGTTTTGTTAAGCATAGTTTCCTGCTCAAATACTTCCCACCTCAATGAGGGCTTCGTATGGAGGCGACATTTGTGGAGAGAAGGACCTCTGCTGGTTACATCCTGCTTCTGCATCCTTGCTGTTCTCAACTTGTAAACGCCAGAGAATGCATTTTGTATGTTGTTTTTATTTTTTTAGAATTAAAATAAGTCCCCATGTGTCGAAATAACACATGACATACATTTGTCATAATACATGACACCATGCTTTACATTTCTTGTCTTTAAAAATCTGCATCTTTAGGGATATTTCTCATGCAAGTGAACCCGCACTCATCCCACACAATTTTGGGCCAATAGTGAGTGACTGCCCCTTTTCATCTAGCCAGCAAGTGTATGCTTAGCAGCAAGGTAGATTTCGCACATCCCAATTTGGCTGTCTTCTCTCCCGCGTCTCTTGTAAGGATGTGTCTCATCTCGCCAGCTAGTGTACGCGTAACAGTGTGCTGGATCTTGGCGACAAGCGTATGCGTTCCAGTGGGCTTTTGGCCGTCTCCTATTCCGCATTTCTCCAGCGGTTAACAATCATCATCTCATTCACAATAGTATGCATAACAGCAGGCTGGATTTGTAGTGGGCGAATGTGAAACAGGGGTCTGGATCGTTCGTAATCTCACCGGCAAATGAATACATAACAGTAGGCAGGATCTCAGCGTTGAGCGTGCAAATTCTAGCCATGGTTTGACCGTTCTCTTGCCGTTGTTCTGGGTGCTGCTTTTTGTCAGCTCGCCAGCAAGTGTATGCACAACAGCTAGCTCAATCTCGTTGGTCAGTGCATGTGTAACAGTGGGTTCGATCTTGCCAGCAAGTGAGCACGTTCTGACCGGCATTTGGTCTTTTTCCCCGTCCACATTCAGCGGACTTCTTCTCATAATCGCGCTGGCTAGTGTATGCATAACAGTGGATCTCTGGTGAGTGAATGTGTAAGAGTAGACTGAATCTTGCAAGTAAATGTACGCCTTTTAGACAAGCATCTCTTCTTCCACTATCATCATCTCGCCTGCAAGTGTATGCATTACAGCAGGCAAGAGCTCAGTGGTGAGCGTACCGGTTCCAGCCAGGGTGGGGCCGTCTCCCATTGCCATTGTTTTGGTTGCTGCCTTTCCTCAGCTGACCAGCAAGGGTATTCGTAACAGCTAGCTGGATTGCATTGGTGAGCGTGTGTGTGTGTGTGTAAAAATGGATTGAATCTCACCATCAAGTGAGCGTGTTCTGGCCGACCTTTGGTCATTTCCTCTTCTATGTTGCTCCTGACGCTTCTCGTCATCTCGCTGGCAAGTGTATGCATCACAGTGGACTTGATCTCACCGGGGAATAGGCATATTCCAGCCGCTGTTTGGCTTTTTCCAAGTTGCTTAGTGTATTTGGTCTTGTCATCTTGCCAGCAAGTGTGCGCTGCATTGTGTGGGGAAAACAGCGAGCACCCGTAGAGATGATGAAAAGCATTTTAACTCATGGAGACAGCACTTCATTGATACATCACCAAACAAAATGTCTCAATTCAAACTTGTCAGCACTCAAGATCAAGAGACCATTTGTATACAAGTAATTAAAAAGTCAATTTTCTATAATATTTCCTATTCAAACCTTGGGCTCGTAGGACTTTGACCAGAATTTTCAGCCTATCGCATATCACTAGACTTCATTTCAGTCAGCGTCAAAGGAGAAGAGAGCGAGAAAAAGGAGAGCACGAGCTAGCTATGCCATGTAGCACAATGATTGCTTTTTGTACAGCCATTTTTTGTGCTGCTTTTATGTTCCTTCCTGGACCTTACTGACCAAATTCCTTGAATCAATACCAAATTATTTGAATCAATTGTGACTGGTGTTGTGCATTAGTGTCCTTCAGTTTATGCTGTTAGACAAGAAGAAGCATTGAGTAATAAAGACTGCATCGTTAGCTTCCCATGTTAGCCGCTAGCTAGCCAGCTTCCACATGACATGATGACTCACTTGTTACACTATATTAGGGCTTGGTTTCATTTGATTCTTGTGTGACAATGGGAGATGCACTGATACACTGCATGTGCAAAACAAGTATCCTGTCTCATTATCGTAAATGTCAGAATTTGATGACATCAATTTGGTATCTTTTCTATTGTTTGTTGTTCTTATTGGAGCCTTGCGATCTACTTGGCAGGTACAAAACAGGCGGGGCCGTGTGGGCAGCTTGCACAATAATGTCGCACTGCCAATACAGCAAGTCATTTATAATAGATGCGCCTCGAAACCTTTTGTTTGCCGCAGCTTAACTCCTTTCAGTTGTTGCTTGTTTGCAAGTAAGCACACAAGTTTTTTTCGACTTTGGTCCGTGGGCTTGCGAGTGTGGGAGACAAGGAAGCGGTGGGCGACCAGTAAACTGTATTTCCCCTTCCTGTCTGTGTCTCTGCATGCCCTTTGGCTACCAATGCAGCTCAAAACTACCCACCACACACCCACGTGGTCACTGGGAGATGGTGAACAATTTCTTGGAATTGCAGGACTATACCAGTTTGAAGAAAAGATTACTTTGTTAAACAAAAAGGCAGCGCGCTTTATTAGCTTGCGCAAAGACCCGTGCACGACAGTGTGTTTAGCCCATGAACGTACAACATAAGTGTTGTAATACTCAATTAACAATTAAACTGTGCAAACAGGGATGATTTACACATCACTGACTCAGTTAGTTAGCATGTAGTTATTTAAGGCAGCAGACCAAAGTTGGTAATATCAGTCAAAATGGACACCACGAAGCTGCTTCAATATAAAAATTTGAATGAAAATTGATGATCTCAATATTAAATATACTAATGTAAGAAAGTTACAGTAAATTATACTGGTATAAGTGGTACCTCAATTTGTGATGTGCTGTTATGTTTTACAAAGTATGATCATGTAGATCCCTTTTTTTCCTTTTTTTTTTAAATAGGCCTACACTACACAATTTTTTGTTGGTGTTTTATTGGAACGGATTAATGGAATTTCCATTCATTTCAATGGTGAAAGATGATTTGAGTGTGCATTTGTTACGTGCGTGCTCACGGAACGCATTGAACTGGTAAGTCAAGGTACCAATATATTATCAACATTGAAGTAAAAAAAAATGAATGCGCGTGTGTGTGCGTGCGTGTGTGTGTGTACAGTTGCACTGAAATGACATAAAAAAATTCCTTCAAAATAGATAAATTATTTATTTAAAATGTACATACAAATTTAATATATATATATGGATTATTGTTTGCATTGAATTTGGATAAAATGGTTCCATTCTGGAAATGTAATATAAAACTAGGGATGGACAAATACAGATGCCAGTTATCAGTATCGGGCCGATACCAGGCCTTATTTCAAGGTATCGATACTCACGACTGCGACCAGTATTGGCCACCCTCTTGTAGCCATTTTATGAACAGTAACTAGAAATTAGAAGTATAGAAAATTGCAATTTTTTCGCTATATGTAGGTTTTTTTGTTCTGTCTTTTTGGGGGGGCTGGGGATGGATTTCTTGTATCAAAGCACTAGTGGTATCTGTACTTGGTACGGTGTTGGTGAATACTCAAGAGAAAAAAAGTCAAACATCCCTAGAAAATAATACAAGTTGCATTGATTAGGGAAGGAAAAAAGTTGGCAATATTGTGATCAAAGTTGAGCAAGAACAAATCCACACACACCGTGCGTGACACACACTGTGATGTACCCTTTCAGTTGGCTGTGACAATTCATGTGATATTTCTTCCTTCCCCTTTCAAGTTGTGGCCTGATATGTCTATTTCTAAAAGTGAGCTGACAAATGTGGCACTTCATGAGTCAGTACTCCATCGCTTCCTCTTTTTGTCCAATGTACCACTCATACACGCGACACAGCCTACAGTACACACACACACACACACGTGCATGCACAAACATGCCCATGATACATGTTCCGGTTGCCCCCTCCCCCTCACCCTCGGTGGTCATTGAGCTCATCTGTGCAGAAGAACAGAGAGAACACACACTGTGAATCACAGTGACTCACAAGGTCCAAATAGCACCAGACGAGAGGTGTTGCGTTTAAACGGGACTCATTCTATTTCTCTATTTGTCCTGAGTATGCACCTTCTCATTATAGGACACGGAGGATGCTGACAAAGGCAATAATGACTCCTTTGAAATGTCACAAGCAATGTATCCTCTCATCTACGTTTGGCATTTGCATAGGGGGGGGGGGGGGCTAAGCTCAAAAGGATGGTGACCCACATGGTGGATGGATTGATGGGAGAAGAGATGGATGGACGGAGGGATGGATGGATGGATGGATGATGGATGGGTAAACGGATGAATAGATGGGTTAGTGTAGGGACGGATGGTGGATGGATGGATGGATGGATTGATGGGAGAAGAGATGGATGGACGGATGGATGGATGATGGCTGGACGGGTGGGTGAACAAAGGGATGGCTGATGGATGGGTGAACGGATGAATGGATGGGTTAACGTAGGGATGGATGGTGGATGGATGGATTGATGGGAGAAGAGATGGATGGATGGATGATGGATGGGTGGGTGAACAAAGGGATGGCTGATGGATGGATGGGTGAATGGATGGATGGGTTAACGGAGGGATGGACGGTGGATGGATGAATGGATGGATTGATGGAAGAAGAGATGGATGGATGGATGGGTTAACAGAGGGACAGATGGTGGATGGTTGGATGATGGATGGATGGATGGATGGATGGATGGATGGATGGATGGGTGGGTGAACAAAGAGACGGCTGATGGATGGATGGGTGAATGGATGGAGGGGTTACCGGAGGGATGGACGGTGTGTGGATGGATGGATTGATGGGTGAATGGATGGATGGGTTAACAGAGGGACAGATGGTGGATGGTTGGATGATGGATGGGTGGGTGAACAAAGGGATGGCTGATGGATGGATGGATGGATGGATGGATGGATGGATGGATGGATGGGTGAACGAAGGATGTATGGTGGATGGATAGATGGATGGATGATGGGAGAGTGGATTCAACTGCAGGTTTGTTGGACAGGTAGGTAGGCAGTAGCTAGTGCAAATGGGTGGGTGGTTAGATAGGTATGATGGATGCAAGGGAAAATGGGTTTGTCGTGTAGCTACTGTAGATGGGTAGGTGGCTAGCTAAGCATGACTGACGGATGGGAAAATAGATTTGTTGGGTAAGGTAGATGGATGGATAGAAATTGCTATACAACCCGTCTATGTGGGAGTGGAAGGAGGGAATGATTCAGCGAGCCTCTATTTCCATGTGTGTTCGGTGTTCCCTTCCCTCACTCCGCCTTCACTGCTGCAGACGCCTTTCAATCATCCCAATTAGTTTCAATCACATCCCCACAGCATAAATGGAGCGGCAGAGCGGCTTGAGAGCACTTAATGCATTGATTAATTTGAGGTGCTGTGTTTTTACAATAAAAACTTTAAAAAAAAAAAAGCAAGCAGAACTTAAGGCTGCGAGGTTAACGCTAGCATGATAGGCTAACACTCCACAAGCTTGGCATGCGAGAGGGATCGGTCGCAGCAGCTGCACTCCTCACATAATGACACACATTATTGGCTCCTTAATGGGTGGCTTAGTAGCCCTCCAGTGTGGAGCCCCCCCACACACACACACACACACACAACATTCCCAGAGAAACACGGCCCAATGGGATCAATGTCGGACCCCTTGAGCCCAGGCCTTAAAACACGCGGAGGACATCCTATATGCTCTTGGAGCTCCCTTGCTCGGTCTTGCTTTTTTTCTCTCCAATCCATACGAGCCTCTGGAGACTCATAGGAGGAGACTCCTACAAACGCACACACACACCTTCTCCCTCCCCCACATCCACTATCTGTCCACCTCCACAGTCAGCTTGTGGACAAAGCCAGAATAACAATGTGATGCTCTTAAAGGCGTAGCCTTGCGCTCCTCATCATTGCACTGCACAAAACACATGCACAAGTCTTTTATACCTTTTCAAGACATTTTTTATGCAACAGCTGAGTGTACGTGAGGCTAGGTAAACTGACAGTTCACCCCATCAGATATAAAAATGCGACAAAGAATACGTAGGTCAACATGTAGACTGTACTATTCTATACAGTATTGGTATTATTAAGTTTTGGGTAACTGCTAATGTACTTTTACTTAATTACATTGCTTTAATCACATTCAACATATTTTAAAAGTTGGTGTTTATAAATTTAAAATGAGAATCGTTCAAAAATATAAACAGTTTATTTTGGAAGTTTAAATATATCAGTATTTTACATAAAAAACAGTAAAAAAAATTGTAATATTAAATGAAAAGTATGTTTAAAAAATATATAGAAACATATTACATCTTCACTATCACTCTAATATATATTTAATATATATAATATTTAATTGATGGATAAAGAATAGCATTTAACAACTTAATTAAATGTTAAAATTAAAATATACATATTTACATATTTTTTAAGTGGATACAGATATGTAATTCGGTATATCTTCTTAGCTGCTCTAAATATTTTACACTTTACACAGATTTTTTTGTTGAATTTTTTTTAGATAATGCATTTTATATAACCTAAATATGTACATACACTATGCCAACATTTATATAATATTGACACTTAAAATATGAAAATATTTCAATCCAAAAAGTAAACAGGAACCAACATTTAAAAAAACTATCAGAAATATTACAATTTGTAAACATTTGACATTGTTTTTTAAATTTATAAGGATAAATATATATTAAATAATGTTTTTTTTTTATGTTACTGAAACATAATATACATCTTAGCTGCTGCTCTAAATATTACCACATAAACATTTATACATTAAAAACAAATATTCACATATATATATGAATTTATAATAATATTTACAATCAGAGTGTTCTGCACGTCTGGCATGCAGGAGGTCCGGTTTTTGTTTCCCTCTTAGTACACATTCTACATATTGCGTGAAGCTGTAGGTATCTTAGAAGAAAAATAAATATGATTGAAGCATTGCAATTCAAAGCCTTCAAATGATTCCCTAGTAAAAGCTGAGTGTTGAAACATGATGTGCCATCCCTGCTGTCCTTAACATGAACTATGAACAAAGCAGCAGCGCAGTAGGCTATTGATAAACCATTCCATTATGTGCTGTGCAAATTGCATATTTGCAACCTGTCTATTATATTACACTTTATCTCATACATACAGTAGCCTACATATATATTAACTGTGTCTGTATATAGCTGTATTGTCTATGCACGTCCATATTTCTGGCCAATGGACAATGGCATGACAACAGCAAGCCTCTGCAAAGCTGCGGCTGCAGAATAACAATCAGCACATCGCACGCACAGTGTCACCCCCCACCCACCCACCCATCCCCAACTACCCCTCACACACACACACACAAACGCACAGTCAATAAACCTGACAGAGGAAGCATGACAAAACATTTTGTTATCTTAAAGCGCCCTCTTGTGTCACAACCCGCTGCAATTCCAGGAAACAACAGCAAAAAATACTGCTGATATTTAGTTCGATGATTGATGTCCTAAATGAGCACATGCTTGTCGCCTCGGATGTGTTTTGTTGAAGGGCTATTGTGCAGCTTCTCGGCTGCTTACAGGGTCCAGGTTAACCACAGTGGAAAAGTGCGGCGCTGCGCAGGAAGTGCTGAGGGCGCGTGGGAGGTGCAAGTGTCGAGAAAAGAAGGCCAGTTCGCACGTGAGGGCTTGTATTTTTAAATCTAAATTTGTCTTAACTTTCCTATCTAATTGGGTCAGGTAACAAATTCAATCCACAATTGTACAAAATTGTTACGTGCATTCTATCAGAAGCACCAAAATGCCCACGAGTTGTTTTGTCTCACCAGTGCTCGTATGCCAAAGTTGATCTAATAAAAAGGACAGAGTGCACCAGTACATGACCCTTAAGCTTTAAGCTAGCCTTGATAGCTAGTCTAGTAACACACAGAAGCCAACTTGTGCACAGTTTTGCCCGACGTAGACAAACTTATCGGAAAGAGAGTTAAAAGTTACCTTATTAGTTCAATTATTGTAGTAAAAGAGAGAAATTGCATTACAATGTCATTGAAATTGCCATCATTCATCAGAATTGTATCAGGCAGAGCTGTGAGGACCTAAAAGCCTTTAAAAAAAATGCTTAATGATAATAAAATATTTAAAATAAATAACTGATCAATTGAAAAAAAAACAGAGTGAATAATTAATAATCTACCATGAAAAAATAACAGGCAGTGCATTACAAAAACAATAAGTAACAATGAACATAAGCTATTAAATTACTTAGCAATACTAATGTATTTATATGATAAATATATAAAATAAATTAAACAAATAAGGACTACAAAAATAAATATGAATGCATCTGCTATCACAAATACCAGGCGACTTTAAACAAAATAGCAATCAATAAACCTTAATAAAATTAGGTCAAAGTGCATAATGATAATAATAAACATGATTAAAAAATGTAAATTTATTTTTTCTTATGCTACTGAATTTCTCAGCGTTGAACCTGTTGAATCTATCCATCTATCTATCTATCTGTCTGTCTGTCTGTCTGCCCGCCCCAATTGGAGTCGTTTTGCTGCATTAATATGGTGTGTCCACCAGGTGGCAGTGTCGCCTTTGTAGCCACAGCAAACACGGACAAATAAACTACAATGTAATTATTATAATACAGTTGTCTGTAATACATTTGTTAGTACTTTTGTAGTTTATCTAAAATAATATGAACAAAGCACATATATTAATATACATAGGCCTATATCTGCTACTAAAACTCTCTGATCCAATTTCTGCAAAATCCATTCATCAAACTTGCAAAAGGACGCTGTAAATCTTGCACACAAATGAAAAATTGAGGTTAACAGATCCAATACTCAGTTGCTACGTTTTGATTGGCACAGTATTTTCATACTGTCATTTTAGCCCTTTCCATCTCGAGTAGCCAAATGTACACTTTGTTCTGGTTTCTTTTGGTCACAACAGAGTAAAGCTGGTTGAGGAAGATGGCCGCCCTTTACCTTCGGAGATCTACAAATATGCCCCTTTTTCCTTCCCAGTTAAGGACCTCGCAGTGCAGCCGGCTACTGTTATGTGTTTTGCAGATGCTTATTATGCAGGGATGTGGATGAATACATCTCATTATGCATCACATTGGAATTATTTGGAAGGTTACAGTAATTGTATTTTTTTTATGATTTACATATTGTGAGTAGCCTGTATGTGCACACAATGTATGAATAAAATGCAAATATAGCCTAAAAAAAATGTCATTAAGTTGCAAAAAGAAGAGCTCTTTAGAATAACTCCTGGCATCTTAAATGTGAGGCAGGGAAAGTACTTACTTTCATATAAAAGAAAGAATTTTGATGTACGCAGCATCTGTGTGTCCTCCAAAGATTTACAAGTACACTCCGTTTTTAGATTCAAATTGCATAATTAAAATAAGTCGACGCTTAGGCACTGTCCACGCCGCGGAGACCGTCGTAACCATATAAGAATTCAAGTCTAATTCTGTCAGATTTCCCACACGAACTTAACCGTAATTGTAGATGATCTCTTGAGATTTTTTTTTTCTTTAATTATTCCTGGTTCGATGATCAAAAGTGACTTCAGTGTGGGTCAAGATGTTCTGTGATTTGAACCCTCAGGCCATCCTGTGTGAAGTTGGCATGTTCATCCAACGACACATCATCTCACTATCCAAAAACATGCATGTTAGCTTCATCCAAACTCGAAAGCAACTGCACAGAGCACAAATGCAAAATCTTAAAAGGGAAAGCCAAGTCAAAAAAATGTTTGACAAAAATGTGTTGTATGTGTTATTCATCTCAGGCGGCAGCTTGCCAACGTCACATGACCAAACCCAGAAAACAGGTGAGCTGTGACAGTCTCTTATCTCTCACTTATTTATTATTACATTCATTTATTTATTCATATTTAAAGGGCCAAGACAAGAGTCAAAGAGTTAGGTTAGACCATATGCGAAAATATTAAAAACAAAATTTTCATCACAAATATGCACTAAAAGAAAATGCTATTTTCATTTTGAGTCCTTTTAATAAATAACAATAATGTGTTCTATGCAGCCCCACTAGTCTAAATACGGTATTTTGGTTAATATCGTGTTACGCAGCAAAATCCAGCAGCTTTGATCAATATTAGAAGGCGGCCATTTTGCTACTCGCTGTTGAGTGGGGAAAAAAACATCACAGTTACTCAGTTCTCAGGTAACAACCAATCACAGCTCAGCTTCAGAAAACAGGTGAGCTGTGATTGGTGGTTGCCTGAGCCTTGAATAACTGTGATGTCAGTTTAAGTCGATAGCACTTGGCAAAATGGCCGCTCCCGTATTTCCTCAAATATAGCAGCTCATAGATGCGCTATTAGTGTTTTGGAAGGCTTTCATTTTTTAATTTATTTTTTACTAGACCACATTCAACGGTTGCAAGCTGAAACACTTAAAACGTAAATGAGAGCATGTAATGGACTGTGATATAATTTGTAGGCATTTAACGACATATTTTTGTCATTAAGTACGATATTATCACGCTGTAAAGACGCTTCATTTGAGCTCAAGCCTGACCTGCTGGCGTGATGAGGGATGGAAAACGAGCCACTGCGTTATAATCATTTTAAAGTGAAGTATTAAAGTAGGCTAAAATTAGTTTTTATTAATGAGGAGCGGGTATTTGTGACATGAATCACATGTAATTCACGTCTGCTCATGACTGGTCTTTTTCCAGTTTGGCACATATTAAGGAAAAATACACTTTGGGGTGTAAAAAGCCGAATTTGCACGACTGGAATGAAGCCTGGGCGTCAAGTTTGCTACATAAGTTGCAGTAATAAGGCATTTTGCTTGTGAAAGGTAGCATCTTTTATTTTATTTTTTAAAGTGGTGGTTAATTCATTTTGTTGGAAAGTTTGCCTTTGAGCGAGGCAAAAGAGGAAAGCAGGATGAGGAGGAGGTGGGGGCGTGCAAAGCGAGGTGAGCTCCTGGAGTGCAGGGCAGTAATGGCAAACGCAGGGTGAGGTAACGTTCTACCAAGACTGGTAGAATGGGGGCCTTTACCACACGCCTTCTGAGGTGGGCACAATGGCCACCAGAGGGCAGTATAATACAGACAGACGTACAGATAAGAAGATAGTCACAATTCCTCATTAGATGTTGTAATATTAGTCATTCTTCACAGAGGATATAGAAGATACACCTGTGAGTTTTGTTATTGTGTTCATTATTATTTATTATTGTTATACATCTTGCTCCGTCATTTGTGTTAAAAGTGCTTGACTTAAAGGGTTACATCTCTGTGACACCAATGCTACTCATAAGCCCATCTATGACAATTTGCATTTTTTTTTTGTTAGCTTTAAGCTAAACCAATGTTCATTAGCCAAAGTTATGGGGTTGGTTTAATACTAACTACTTGAGTCTAAAGACTAGTTTGTCTAAATCAGTGATGTCCGAACTTGGTCCTCAAGGGCCGGAGTCCTGCAGGTTTAGGATGTTTTCCTTTTCTAACACACCTGAAGCTCATCAGCAAGCTCTGCATAAACCTGATAACGATCCTGTTCATTGGAGCAGGGAAACATCCCAAACCTACAGCACTCTGGCCCTCCAGGATCGAGTTTGGACACCACTAGTCTAAATGAAGCTCTTAAATTCACTTCAACAACTCCTCGACATAAAATTGCCACCAGATGGCACTAAAGCAGTCCTGTTTGTGGCTTAAGTCTGAGGACAAAAACAGCAAATAGGCTTAAAAAAATAATATTAAAAAAATGCCTAACCACAAACATGGTTTCCAGGTTTATACTGTGCCCCCCTTAAAGGAACAGAGCTTGAGCCTTGGGGTTTTTTTCCTCCCACTTTTTCTTTTTCATCTAAAAAACTCAGGCCCTGAAAGGTGGCCCGCCAGGCTTCTCATTCTGACTCTCTCTGTTGATCATCGTTTTTTTCATGATTCTTGGATGGGTTGTGACTGGTGGAATTTGACTTTTATGGATCACTAAAGTCATCAGAATCGGAATCAGAAACATACGTTCACTATATAACCTGTTCTGGTAAATTTCCATTACAATTGTAGTTAAATAAGTTAAAAGTTATTCTGGCTTTTTTTTGGGGGGGGGTCTTAGTTTTTGCTTGATTTAGTCCACAGTTCAATGAAAAATTTGGCAATTGGAGAGTTAAATGTCACAAACTCAAAGCAAAACTAGAGCTCTTAGAGCTTTTTACAGTAAGCACCTCCTGCACACACAACAACAAACACCCCAAACGTTCCTCAGGCGATCACGGATAGCATGCAATGCAAATCGTCTCATAGCACGAAGGCTCGGTGGGCGTGCTGAGACCCCCCCCCCCCCCCAGCTGCCAAACAGAAGCACTTCCTGTTCACACAAAGGACACGGCCAGTCTGGATTCCGAGACCGTAGCTCAGCGTCTGTGATGGCCACGCGTCATCGCCCTCGCCAGAAACACAAAAACACTTCCCAGACTGAAGACAGCGAGTGGGCAGGCAGCAAGCGCATACACATACATGGCCTACTATTTAACCGCAATCGTTCATTGGTGAAATTATGTGCTGCTAAATGACACCTGACCTAGTTTTAAGACACTGCCATGTTGACCTTAATGACTTATTCATGTATAACTGTCACTGCTTATTGTTTAGTTAGTACCAATGGTGTTTTATTTGATCCCGTAAAATATTCATAGCCCTTGTTACAGCCCAATTGATGAACAATTCTTCACACAACACCCCAGGATGACAATGCAAACTTAATGATTTATTCATGTTCGATTTTTGTAAATGTATTTTTATATTTCTGAAACTAAGAAAATTCACAATTACAACACCTCTCAATATTCATCAGGTTGGATGGGGGAGCGTCGGTGCCTGGAAGGCTTACAAGTGCCTGGCGCCCTCCTATAAAAACGGACTAATAAAGTTTTATTTTATTTAGAGTAACTATTTTTTATTTAACATTCATTTACGCACTTTAAAAACCATCAAAATGCTTCATCTGATTGCTTCAATCGCACCCCCTTCTCATGCAATGGACTATTCTATCTTTTCACAGAACATTTGCAGACTTGATTCAGGAAGAGAGTTTCAAAACAAACTTGTTGGCGCAATGTGAGGAAAATAAAGAAGAATTATCCCAGCGGAGTGGGTAAGCCGAGACGAAATTATTTTTGGGGAAATTAAATTACCAAACATTTGCATCCCAAAAAGAATATACCATTTCCGGGGGGGGTTGGGTTTTCCACACTGTCAACTGTTGAAGACTGAATCAGATACAGTCAAAGTGTTGAAAAATAAACGTGTTTGAGAATAATCCACAAGAATAATTTGAACAATTTCATCAAGCTCAAGAAATAGGATAATTTTCTCAAATGTAGGTACATTTTAGTTGGTCAAATGCATTAATCAATAAAATCTACACATTTTTTACTTTACTCGTTTGATCCTGGATGAATACACACGATTTTTCAAAGTTAGAGCGTGGGTGGAGTTCCACTTTAATGTTTTACCCCTCCAATCTCCCCGAGATCATTTGGGAGAGGTTCGAGCTCACCAGCGCAACATAAAATGGATGAATCATAATGTTATGGGAATAAATGTGTCGCAATGATGCTTGTCTACTATTAAATCATACAAAGCTCTAATCATCTTTGCAATAGGTTTTAGCTACCTTTTCTATATTTGATGTAACAGATTTGGCTAAAGCGCCCCCCAGAATTCATCCCTGCAAGCCATAAAACATTTTCCACATGTGAGCGGCGACATGAACCTCAACAAACTTGTATCTTTATTACTATCATTAAGTTGACCAAGAGTCTTGGACCAACGCGCGTTTTTTGCGGTCAGGCGCAAAAAGTGTCGCAATCAGTGCTGACAATTTAATTGGTGGAGACGGCGTGAGCGCACATCTGCGTTTTCTTTTTGCCTCACGTGTACAAAAAAAAAACCTGGATCCTTATCGTGCCAAGAACTGAAGTTTGAAACAAACCATGTTTAGATGCTGACCACCATTTTCCACAACATGTCGTTTGAAAATGCTGTGCGAATACAGAGTCATTCCTTTGTTGTTGATTTTTTATTTTTTTTAAGTTTCCCGCTGCCATAATTTCACATCTGGAAAAGTGAAGCCGCTCAAATAGCGCTGGCTCTGGATGCCTGCAGAAATTGTGTATGCAGAGTGAACACATTCTCAGGTGCACCTGTGATTGCAATAAAACACGTCTGGTCCAAGTAAGGCCATAGACTACGTAGAACAATTTAAGCAGAAATTTGTGCTGCTTTTTTTTTTTTCAATGACCTTCTACACACTTTGCATTGCATACATGGGCAAGTGACCAACTGTGTCTTTTGCCTTCAGCTATACTAGAAATACGGTCATGCATAGATTCATCAGATGAGAACAGTGGAAGATTCTAGAAGTCAATATTCAGACTTATAACCGATGGAGCAGGGATTTGATCTACTAGAGGAAATGGAATTGAGTAGATAGATAGATAGATAGATAGATAGATAGATAGATAGATAGATAGATAGATAGATAGATAGATAGATAGATAGATAGATAGATAGATAGATAGATAGATAGATAGATAGATAGATAGATAGATAGATAGATAGATAGATAGATAGATAGATAGATAGATAGATAGATAGATAGATAGATAGATAGATAGATGAATAGGGGTGTGTAAACTTTCCCCATCCACTGTGGTAGATCAGTGGACAGACCAGGATATATCTCATGTTAGCGCTAGTACCAGTACTAGTGCTATTGGAAATACTCTATATGCCCATATAAGTCTTTGTTTTTAATAAATGGGCATCTAACAGTGGCTTCATTTAGATTTACTCTTCAAAACTCGAAGGGGATTTGGGGTCAAGGTTGTTTTAGCTAACGGACACTAACAAAATAACTAACATTTTCGTTAACAAAATAAATAAAAATGAAAATGTTTTTCTACAAAATTAAAACTAACTGGAACTTTATCTTATGTTTATAAAAAAAATATATGATTATTGTGAAAATATCCTTTGTTTTCACCTTTGTCAATTGATATCATAAATGAGCTTTTTGGTGTTTATTTTAAATGTATTTGTTTTGGCAGTGCTCTACATCGATAATGAAGAAGGTCAAGCAGTCGTTTGAGAATTTACTTACTTACTTAAATAATAGACTACTTAGTGACCTTTAAAAAAAAATAATCTTGCACTCGACAAATACTCCATAAACAATAATGAATAAAACTAAACTAAAGCTAATCATTTTCAAAATAATTAAAACTAATAACAACTAACAATAATGCTCGAACAAATAATTAATTGACTTCAAAAAAATAAGAGTTAAAATGAAATAAAAACTAACTTAAAATGAAAACTCCTAAAGTATTCGAACCCTGGCTGTGGTGCAAAACATCCATCCATTCATCTCACAGTGAGCTGGAATCTATCTTGTTTGACTTTGGCCAATCACAAGGCACTCACATTCACATAGACAGTTTAATTATTCCAATTATTGAAGCTAAATATGCTATCGTCTGAATTGTTCACTTTTCCTAACTGTAAGGTTGTCTGGCACAAAAAAAAAGATTACCAATAGTCCTAATTATGTTTTGAAAGCATACACTTTTGACTATAAAAAATAAAAATATTTGGAAGCTGTAAGGTAAGTTATAAGGTTAATTATGGACATAAGCCATCAAACAAGCATATTCATATTAAAACAGATTCTTTCATAAATGGAAATTGTTACATTTCATAACGCTAGGTTAAAAAAAAAATCCTTCTGTTTTATGTCAAATCTCACAACACCAACTAAATGAAAATGTTCTGTCGGATAGCAAGCATCATATTAACAAAAAATGGATGCTTTCCTCGAGTAACAGAGCTAGACAAATAATTTGAGCCTTCAAGTACATAAATTAGCTCCGCTCGTATTTTTCTAACCCGCTCAATCCAAAAAACATATGTGTGTCTATCCGCTTTAGACATGGGATTCATTTTTTGTGAATGTATCACGTTTAAACCGCCACAATAACACGTTGGGGAGTGTTTTTTCCTGACAAAACACTTTTTTGGTGCGAAACTCATAGTTTGTGCTCTTCAGCAGACATTTCAAAAAGGCAATACGATACTGAATAAAAACAACATGTCTTGCATGGTGGTCCATCTCGAGATGCGGTTGAATTTTGCCGGTCCATAACTGTATCACAAGCTCAAAATTGATTGAAGATGTACAATTTTCAAGGATGGCTCATCTAATTGCTACGGATCTTCACTGAAGTCCCCATGAAGCCACCGGACTAAGTAAGATTTGGCTTGGAAAGCCCCCGACCAGTCCCTTTAAATGATTGTGTTTGTGTGTGTGCGTGTGTGTGTGCTTGTACAACACAAGATAGCCAATGCAGCTGAGGTCAAAATGATCAGGATGTGCTTTTTTTCAGCTCTCAAGCAGGCAGCTAAAATCTTTAAGTGATCTTCTTCCAGCTTTCGGAGCTTTGCCAGAGCGAAACGTTGATATATATATTTTTTTTATCTCTGTAATGGAAATTTACCAGAGCAAACTGACATGGTGTAGCAGCATGCAGCTCATTGTCCAAGGTTACTTTTTACAGTCAATTTGTGGGATCATAAAATAGTTAGTTTGATATAAGTGAGACGGCCCTTGTGTTTTTATAGACCTTTTAGGTAAAGTATTTCCACAAGCTTTATGCATCCATACAGCTATAAGTAATAAGTCCCACAATGAGGAAATTTGCAAAGTAAGTGGCCTGTAAGGGGATCGAACCCATGACCTTGGCGTAATTAGCACCACGCTCTAACCAACTGAGCCAACCGGCCACATGTAACTAGTGCTGTCAGCACTGAGTACCGATATGAAATTTCATGATTCGCCAATGTGTCAAATGACCGCAGTATAGCGCCAACTACTGCCGTGGATGACTTACTCCATGTCAGATTTTGCAGCAGCCTCCACGAGTACCTAACACCTAAACATAAGGCCAGTATAGGCCCAAAATATGTGCATTCAAAATGTATTATTGAATTTAGAACAGTTGAAAGTCAACCAGCGTCATGGAACAAATTGTAGTGGAACTTAGGAAGTTCCACTGTATTGTTAATCACACCTGAAAATTATTATGTTTGTAAGGCTAATGTGAGTGCACACTGCTTTTGGTAGTTTTTTTTATTTTTTATTTTAACCACGCAGTCTTTAAAAGAATATTTCCTATGACTAAATAAATGGCTATGGAGCAGCTTATGGCTGTCTGTAAAGTCACCATTGATTTATAGCGTCTGCTTTGACACCCACACATTTAACATGCACTGACCTCAGATGATTCAACAGCTTATTTTGCCACTGAGGCCGGATGACATTGTAAAACCCTTTTGGATGATTTATGTATTGACTTATGCAGTTATTTCCCACTTTAAAAAAATATAAAATATTATTGGGGGCGAAGCTTCCCGTTGCTCAACTCCTCCTATGTTCTCTCTATTGATCGTTCACACCAGATGGAAAACTAACAACTGGTATCTGCGGTATTTGGCATCAGGGAAAAGCAGATATTTGCAAGATGGGTCAGACACAATATCGGGTGTGTCTTAAGTAATCCAAATAAAAATGGACGAAGACTCAGACGCTCTGCGATTGGGATTAATGAGAATTTTTCAAGTGAGAAAACAGACTGGCGCTGATTCATCGATCGTTCCCGACAGCGGCGATTACATGAGGGATCTCAGCGTGTTTTTGTGAGGGAATTTTGTGACGTCAAAGGTTTGTACGTCATTACGTCAGCTTCTATTCGGCACTCTATAGCACCCCTAATTTTCACTGAATCATCTTCAAAATTCCAGTGTCTTTGTCCGTGCGTGTCCGATTCTTGGGTTTAGTCGTACATATGTGTGGTCAGCAGATACTGTAAAATTAGGGGTGTGCATCTCTCCAATAAAAGATGAATTTGATACATATCTCAATACGCTTTAAAGTGGGATGATTCGGTTTGGTTTGAGTCGATGCACTCACATATTTTAAATCAAAACCGATTTTCCGATTCAAATTGTTTTTGTTAAACCGCAATGCACAGATAAATATACTCTTCCAAAGCTATCTGAAGTAATATTTATAAAAAAAATGTGTTGATGCATTGCCTTTTTACACCACTATAAACTGCAACCATATGTGTATGTATGTATGTATGCAGGCCCGGAGTGGGTAATCTAGACAACCGGACATTTTCCCGTGAGGCCAGGCAGCTATATGCACTGCTCAGGACCCCTTTGTCCCGTGGATCCATTTTGAAATCAGCAATCAGGTAACTGGATAAAACATAAATAAATATATTTTTTAGGGGAATAAAATGCATAAATAAAGTAAAGGCATCGTTTTTGATAAAGCTTTTGGATCTAGTTAAATTGTACTCGTAGAAACAAACCTCCATTTTTTTTCTTTCCTGGTCTGATGTCACCCACATAGTCAGACAAATTTTTCATTTTCTCCCCCCCGCTGTTAACTGACCTGGCCCTGACTCCATCTGGCTGCTTATAACAACAACAAAAAAAGCCATCACGGCTGTTTTGTTGTGAGGACATTAGGAAAGACGAGAGAGTCACCAGGAGGGAGCGTGAGAAGCCAATGAAGTGTAGCCTTGAGCTCAAGAAAAAAGATGATGGGGATGGTATTCTCATCTGTCCCCCCAGTGAGCACAAACTAAACACACGTTATACGCGTGAGAACAAATAAACACTCTTTGGGGAGCGATAGTGGCTGTTGAAATTGAAGCGTTTATATTATAAGGCTTTCTGGACATTTAACTTTAAAATATTGATGGCCTTTTAGAAGACAACAAGGATAACATAACATGATACAAATTGTAATGGCTTTTGTACTTAAGCCACTAAATCAACTATTGGTGTTTGAGTTTTGATTTTGTTTTATAGCTTTTCAGTCAATAAATCATGTTTGTTTGTTTTTAAACAAAAAATAACATTAGTTTGACAGATATTAGGTAGGCCTACATGAACTGACTTACAACATCTATACTGAAACAATTACACACAGGTTAACTCTATTTTTGATCGTCATGTCATTTTGGTCAACATTGAGAAATGATCAGGGAACCTCTTGAGTCAGTTGGCTGCGCTGAGAGAAAAGGGGGTGAATAATTTCGCACGCCCTACTTTTCAGATAGTTATTTGAAAAAAAAAGTTTTAAACATCATGTTCATTTCATACCACTTCATGATTGTGTTGATTCTTAAAAAAAATAATAATAATCAGATTTGATATCTTTAGGCTTGAAGCCTGAAATGAGGCGAAAGGTCAAAAAGTAAGAGGGGGATAATACTTTTGCAAGCCACTGTATGTTATCATGATGAATCTATTTCACGTACTGATGCATATATAACAAGAGTCACTGAAAAACTAATTACACTAAGTTGTGGGACTTATTAGCAAACCAAAGGTCAAGGCAAGAGGCATAATACTGAGTGAACGAAATCATGGATAATTTGAAAATGTCAGCAGGATGCATGATCAAACTGCATTACAACTTTTACAACCATTTTAACAGCTATTTGATTTTGCTAGTAATTCATTATAGTACTACGTTACAGCCAAAATGTGATAGTTACCGTAACCGCGTGAACGCTGATGAAGTCTCATCATCGCACTAAGACCTGCTTTCTGCTCAACCATCCAAATTCTAAAAAGATGATTCATCTAATGACTTTAATGCGCCATCACTCATACAGGTAATGCACACCGCACTTGTGCCTACATCGGGTGCAACTTGACCAGCCTTGGAAAAAGCCGTTTTTGCACTGAACCACATGCCGCACTAAGCTCTAATTCATGCGTCAAATGTCTCACGCGGGCTGCCCTTGACATTACTTTTCAAGGTTACACAGTAGTCATTGTATTACAGGTGAGCTGGAAAAACATACTGTGGAAACAGCACCGGATCAAATGCAAGAGCCGTGATGTAAGAATCATAAATGAGCATGACATGGTTCATTTGTTATTCATAATTGTCACAGTGATCACGTTTCCTGTTACAAATACTAAATTATAGTGCTGTTATAACCTTTTGGCACACTGCAGGGAGGGAAAGGGATAAAGTGTCATTGATAGCTATTATGGGCCTCGTCAAGTAAAACAGGATATTCAGTCTTGGGGAGCTACTTGGGACAAAAAGAGAGGGTTAGAATTCAGCTCTTAAAATAAAAGTGCCTTTCTGCAATTTAAGACCACCACATGCATGAAGCACACATTCAGCAAATTTGTTGACATTTCGTATAGTTTCGTATCATTCTCTTACCCTTACCCGTCAGCCTTTCGGTTCTACCGTCGCTGCCCGTAACCCTGAACAGGATCAGCAGCATAGAAAATGGATGAAAGGTGTTAAAAGGGGAGTAATTGAATCCAGCTGACGCTGAACTTTACTCAGGCCCATCGATAACACTGGTGCCCCAAATGCATTCGGCAACGTTGGGTCAAGCTAACAACATTGTGAAGAAGCGAGATCTGTTTACATCATCTGCAGTTCCTTTTAATGTACTTAATGCACCCTGATATCCCTGCATGGAGTCCGGCGAGTCCATGTAGGTCACATGCCTCATCTGCGCTGAATTTGAAGGGAATGAGCAGCCGCTTTGATCGGACCGGAATCAAGTCGGTTGTGTTCAGTCCCACATCAACATAAGGGTCCATTTCTAACTGCCCGTATGCAAAAATGCTAAAAGGAAGAAAACTTCAACCATGCGCAGATAGACTGATAGCGCTCACTAGTGACATCACAGTGAAATCACAGGACCAGCCAAACGATGAAAAAAGTGTGACTTACGTCCGAAAAATATCATACTTAATGTTAAAACAGCAAACAGTGTTGATATCTTGTGATGAGCGTAAAAAGGGCAAAAACGGGAGGCACAAGAATACCCGGTTGTCCTGGATTCACAAGTAGATGGCTGCTAACTCAACAGCTAGCTGGCTAGCATAAGCGTTCCAATGCTGCACTGCATCATCAGTTGAACAAAACAACAGTTTGCTGTCAGTCAGTTAACACAAAACTACCGCATCGGAATTACACAGTTAGCCAAAGCGACTTGACAGACTTGTGATTCCGACTGTCTGTGCTTATAAAGGAAGCAATGTAGAACTATTTATGTTGGCAGGGCCGAAAAACGGAATAAATAAACAAACTAGTAAAGTCACACTCAATGTGATATTGTATTCTATATGTATGTCTGAACTGGATAAGCAGATGATGGATGGATATATATTAGAATAATTGGATTTATTCACTCACTTCCTACTCTCAGAGTGATCAAGCATGCAAGGTGTGGCAATCTCAACCTGTTAATAAACCAAATTGTGACCACTGAATTGGACTCCACAAAGAGTCTCCTTCCTGAATTATTGTGCATTCTTTCTGGACTTATAATGGATCAGGTACATGTTCAAGAACCAGACTTGGTAGGATCACCTTCCCTTCACTCTTCCGACTTCCCTGGACAATTACTGGACCCTCTTCCCCCTCCGGCTTGAGCCTGGAAAGACACGCGGCACCTCGTTAGGAGTCGCGCTGCGGCTCCAATGCTGCTTACCTCACCTTTTGAAGGAAAGACGAGAATGCCATTGAGGATACCCTGACTCACGCGCAGGTGATTCCAACCACGTAGCCTGTGCCCTGATCCACTTCTTACGAGTGTAAGGTATCGGTATTGGAGAGACAGTCCCCCAATAAATACGACCACATGGGTTGTTTTGAAAAGGTGCCAAATTATGACCAAGTGTTACGTATTTTAGTTTAGCGACCTCTATCGGCCATGTTAAATAGCGCAAAAATATTAAAGTGAGACTACATGTTTTCTAGGTCTAGGCTCACGGTGCCTTTTCCTAATCTCAACCATGACGCAAACACTGACTGCGGAACGGACGCGGTTCGTTTTCCGTACGGCCGCCACAAGGAATCGAAAGCATTCGAGTCTGCGTGTCAATTCACACCAACTGCAGTGCGGTGAGGAAGGGATGTGGCGCTGCGGAAGGTTTCCGCAAACATTCTCTTTTTCCCGGACGCCACATTCAGATTTTCATGAAGCTGAAGAAATTACACGAGCCGGACAGGAAGTCGAGCGTCGGCATCAAGGTAGATCTGGTATATTTCAAAATAAAACCGTTTGCAAACTCATTTTTCGGTGGAGGGAAGCTAGCTAACTACATAGCATGACATGAGTTGGACATTTAAGACCAAAAACGAGCTCAGAATAAATTGAACATGACAAAATAGCACTATTTAAACACAAAACGTACTTATCCATGGTAGAAGAGTGTTGACGGTCTTCTGCTCTGATTTAATAATAACTGTTTTGATTTTAGTTATAACTGTTTGGATTTAGTCATAACTGCTTTAACCTCCTCAGTAAAGCTTGATGAGTGTAATAATATGACGGAACGTTTGACGATTCTTCCTTCCTTTTCCCACGTAATTAGCCATCTGTTTTGGGGGAGAAAATGTGTTAAAAAGGATTCCTATGTAAAGTTATATTTGCTGCAGGGGTGCAGGGTTGTCTCAGACCTACTATATTTCCACATCAATCGGCCATCTGTCAATGTGTATTGAGTACTGTCTATCTTGAGACTTAAGGGCAGCACTGAGGACGAAGGGGAGAGGGGAGGGGTTTTATGGGGACCGCTATGCTGAAAGTATAAGAACGACTACAAGTGGGAGGGATAGACACACTTGCAAGAGGAACTGCAGCGTTTTGTCTGTAACTTGTCTGTGTCTAGAAATTTCTGTAAAATAAATCCTTCGAAGGACCTGTTCACCGATCTCCAGTCTGTATTCAGAAAATCAACATTACGAACACGCGGAAAACTTAAGGATCGTTTACTAACAAGAGCCATGGTAGAAATCACAGAAATAATGTCCAAAAGCATATCGATGTGACAACAGGCAAGTGTGGCTATTGTTTACCAATAGGACTCTATATACACAGTTGTTATCGCGTTAACTCAATTCTCCAGCGTGAACCCCCCGTGATCTTGTGGTTTGGCGGGTACAGATTTATGGCACACGGACAGTAAACGCAACGTGTGGATGCTGTACGGAAAACGCACCACGTCGGTTCCGCAGTCAGTGGTAATTGGGCGTTAGTGTCCCATGTAACAACGTAACGTGTAGTGTACAACCCCACTGAAAGCCTAATGCTAACCCCAACCATTAGTCCGACAGCGAATTGACATACACAAAAAAAAAAACACTAAGGTCATTACCGGCCTGTTAGCTCCGTAAGATAAATGTTTGTTTCCTGACCAGATAACCTGGGTTTGATTCCCTTTACTGTTTTTTTTTTTTTTCGCTATTTAACATGGCTGATAGAACATGGCCGATAGAGGTCTCTAAACTACAAAACGTATCACTTGGACATATTTTGGTTCATGGTAAAACGACCAATGTGGTCGTTATTGTTGGAATTGGAAGTAACAGACAGAACTTTCTCAGATGCAACACTCATGTAGCTGTAGTGTTGATTGTTTATGTTTTTAGAATGCCACACACGTTACAGAAATAACCAAATGTGCAGCTAAAACCAGAATAGAGAACGACCAAAGCAAAAAAATGGCTCAAAGTACTTAATTCTTTCACACAATGTTGCCTTCTCTGGTCCAAATCACTCAAATTAATGAAATGGCCAAATGGCTTTGCACACATGCTGTGTAGATGATGGAGGTGGTTGGTACCGACGAGAAATACAGAGTGGAAAGAGAAAGAGAGTGGCAGCTGCGCTCATTCTTTCCACAATAAGCCTTGGCAATTATTTGGAATGTTTGTATGCACTTAGCCCAGTAAAACGATTTTCACAACACAGCCTGAGATTCCCATTGGTTGCGCTGAAGCAGCCAAGCTAATATACATCCATGATTGACAACCCTGATAACGCTCTGACTGATATCTGACAGAAGGAGAACAATAAAAGAGCTGCAATATATGTGCTAGACCCACGTGAACCC
Source organism: Leptonotus elevatus (assembly GCF_054856555.1). NCBI lineage: Eukaryota > Metazoa > Chordata > Actinopteri > Syngnathiformes > Syngnathidae > Leptonotus > Leptonotus elevatus. Next base: position 14,136,268 of record NC_141249.1, on the reverse strand, counting down.
CAAATCATTCCAGAGGGAGATGGCACAGAAAACAGCCAACAACCTTTTTGTATCTGAATATTCACTTTCCCAGACGGATGGATCCCCTCATTCCCATTAAGTCCCTCACTGAGACGGCCTGGCTGGAGGGGCTCTGATGTGGTTGGACGCGGTGAGCCACTGCGGATTCCATCTCTGCTTTCATGGAGTATCGAGTGTTCCTTTATAGACCTGGCCTCTCTTCGCTCGAGTCCTTAAATTCAACGGGACAGGCGCAAGCAAAAGATATAACGGATAATGATGCTGAATGGTGATCTATAGCTGAAATGTTGCACTCACAACACGCACGACGCAAAAACGTAGAACCAAGAAGGTTCCTCCAATCAAATGTTTTATTGCCTGTGTGCAATAATAAAAAGAATTCTTGTTTACCTTGTCAGAAAGCCTCGGATCTCCCGTGCACCAGACTGTAATATTCTCTCATATTGTGGCCTTCCTCTGTTACCGGAGGTCAGGAAGTACAGTTAAGAACGCTGCTGTGGGACAAATGCAGATTACTGAAGATTGAGGTATCCTTGAGAGCGAAAATAAGATTTGCTGTAAACCGAGGATTGAAGCAAAAAAAATAAAAAATAAGTTTGCATCGGCTTCTTTGATGTTACGGATACGGATAATCTCTTTTATTTCATTAATACCAATTTACATTTTGCAACGCCTGAATCAGTGAATCATGTAAGTGGCGTCTTCAGTCTGTTCTCTGTGTAGTAGATTTGTGTCAGACGCATTATACGCTGTCTTCAGTTTATCCAGCCAATTGCGCAATGTCATGCTCTGCTAACAGCAACATGATTACTTGCATCGCTGCTGATTATGATTAACTTGTCAGCGTTGAAGTATTGCAGAGACTCTTCTTGTCATCTATGGTTGGTCACCCGACTTGTGTGTACGTGTAGCTTTGTCTAGTGTTGGAGTACTTGAGATCAGTCCCAAGACCAAGACAAAGAAAGATGTAAGGGTCTCAGTCTCATCTCAGAATCAAAGGAATTTTTATTCAGTCTTGTCTCGGTCTCTGTGTCCTTACATCACCCCAACGTTTCTATTATCTTTACACCAAATGTTCTTTTGTTATTGATCAATGTCACCTCCGTCTTCCTCTAACGTTACTTGTGTAAGCAAGACATTTGCCGAAGATTTAGCTCAACACTTCTTGCAGCGGTACACGTTGAAAAGTTAGATTAGTGGAATCGATTGGATTACAAACATTTGCCAATGTTACTGCCCGGACCGGACTACATGGCAACATATCACATATGCTCTGAGGTAGGATGGCTCGGGGGGAAAAAAACCCGAACATTCTTGCATTTTATGTACTTTCGGATTTTATTGGTTGCTGTGCATTTATCATTTGTAAATTTGAGGTGAATAATCTAAAGCAAGTTAGCTAGTTTCCCGACCGCGCTAGCTATTAGCGCTAGCATGTTACAGCAAAAACAACAACAACATTGTTGATTCATCACTTATTTTCGTACACTTTAACATTAATTTCAACTTATGGGCTGCTGGGAAAGGAAAATAAAAGACCTTAAGGATGGTATTTGGAGAGATCTCAAAATCGAACATCTTGACCACGAGATCTACTTTTAGCCAGAGCTAGCCACGGCTAGCGGCTCACATATATCACGATCGCATTACGGTAAACGCATTTTTACCATCTTACAATGACACTTACCTTAATCAAAATGGTCAGAACACACTTTGGTTGTCGGTTGGAAATCCTTTCAATTCATCTTTGCAATTCTGGACACTTCATTGTCCATTGACATGAACGGCACACAATGTGGGTCACATGACGTCATGTGAATACTATCTATACCAGCAGAAATTAACCTGCTGAAGCTCTCTAGGTTTCCCATTGAACGGAATGTAGTACACACGGTTTTACTAACACCTTTCTATTGTTAATCTCAGTTGACTGTTAGGCCACATTCCTACATTTTTCGAAGACTCCAGCTTCAAACTGCTTCACCTGCTTTCAGACTAACTTTCGGCCATTGGGTAAAGGTTCCCTCGAGTTCCCCCAGCGATCCTAGGGCGTCTGCATTTTTGTTTTACTGTGGAATTCTTGTCTGTTCCTGGTGGATTTCAGTCAAGACGCTCCTGCTTTGAAGCTCCCATCAACAGAGCCCACAAGTTCTTGTTCCATAGCTGACTCACTAAAATAATTCACTGCATATATTTAAAAAAAAAAATGGTTTCAGAGGTTAGAGATAAGGATGTAGGAATTTGTAGTTGATTAACTTTAGTTTCAGAGAGCTAACCCCGTCTGATTGCATCAGGAATGTCGAAGAGAGTCATCCTGGACTCGGTGCTGAAAGGACATTTCCTTTCACTCCATTTTTCATTGGATATCCTCATCAGTCGCCAAGTATTTTGATTTCATCTTTAAACAAGAATATGAGACATGAGTTATGCCAATTTAATCACATCGTTAATGGATCATTCCAGGCTTCTTTCAAAAACTCGTCGACATTTTCAGATGGTGAGGAACAAGATGTATCGTGCGCGCGGACACAATCACAAGAATGAGGAATGTACGTAACATTCGATGTCTCTTGCAGACACAAGTGTGGTAGAAGTTGCGGACAGATGGCGGACTACAGCAAGTGATCCAACATATGGCTGTCGTGCCCTCCGTATGCCATCAAGCCAATTTTATATCTTTCCCGCACATGTTAGTCGGAGGAAAAACGTTCTGTGGTTTAAGATGCGTGCGAGTCCAGTCAGCTATTCTTCACTTAGCAACACTCTTTGGAAAATATGTTTGAATTTTTCAGCCTCTCAGCCGTAATCTCTTCTCTTTGTGTGAGCAGAACACCGGCAAATTGGGCTATTCTGCAAAACGCCCAGTTGGATTACATTTCCAGAAAGCTGCGGCCTTTCAACACAAACCTTTGCAGATCAAAAGTGGTAGGGATTGTTAAAAAGGGAGCGAAAAAGACTGACATATGCTGACAGGTTGATTGGATTGACTTGGAGTAGAGGAAATGTAGAAGTGTATTCTTTTACTAACATTTCAAGGCAGTAATCAAGCCAACTCTTCTGGCTGACATATTTGGGTCTCCCGAGTGCCTGCAATCATCAAGTGTAAAATTACACTGCCGATGTTAGAAAATGGGTCTATAGGGCAAGACGTTCAAATGTTGGCCCTATTGTGATGTAATAGTCCGGCTTTTTTTTGGGCCACTGTTATTCAAAAACATATGGTTCTTTATCCCATGGATTAACACTTGTTAGTCATCATAACGCAAAGCTCATTTGCATGAGACAGGCCACCCCTCAAAACCTTCGGAATTCAACGGCGCTGATAAACAAGAATTTTGACCAAAGTCAAATGTCAGACATTTCACAAAGACATATGGGATTTTGTTAAAAAATTGCATCACATGTGCCCTTTAAACAAAGCAAATCAATCATGTAACTGACACCTAATTGAAAGCTAATTATTTAGTCAAACTTTCCGAAACCCAGGACACAATTTGGAGTGGCAAACGAAGTTTTACTGCACTTTCCTTGCCTCAAGCAGCTTTATGTTTAAGAAAATAAAAAGGAAAAGGAAATCTTTAGTCTGCGCCGGCCGCTGCCAGCACTTTCATATTGTGGCTGTGTGATGTTGTGAGCTGTCCTTGCCTATCAGAACGTGTGATGCCTTCTGCTGCTTGCGGTCATGTCATTACCAGAAAATGAGTGCAAAAAAGGTTGAAACACAATTCCCACCATGTAATGCTGTTTTCTGACCTCCGGATGCATGACTACCACGAAGCAAAAGACACCTGATGCCTTTCAGTTAACAGAATAGAGTTTGTCTGTGTATTCTGCTGTTGTCAGTTTGTCTGTTGCTCCTTTTAGCTACTGTTAGTAAAGATTATCACACACAAAAAAAAAGGCAAAGAGGGTTTGTGGTTTGAGTGGTGGAGCGTGGAGGACCCAAGTGCAGAGAGGCAGAGAAGCAAGTAGGAATTAATATTCAAAAACAAAACAAAGACAAACACTGAACGTGTTTGTAATAAAAAATACTCTAGTTAACAACCCATGAATCAAAGTAGCATGGGTGCGAGTGTTGGAACGCGGCCATCAGTGGCCGAAAACGACGCTGATGTGTGAAACCCGGAAGTCGGAAGTCCGTGGCATCTACCCCATTGGGGACTGGTAGAAGAGGAGGGGGTGTGTGTATGTCCGCAACTTTTAGAGAGAAAACAACCCTTTTGATTGGTTAGCTTTTTCTCAAAAGAAGAGACACCACAGAACAATAAATACCATACAAACTATATAAAGTATTTTGTCACAAAAATAAAAGTATTTTGTTCAGACTTTGTTACAAAATTGTAGTTACTTCTGCTTGTCCTGTTTGATAAGAAAGAATTTTTAGGGAAGATACAGGCTGCTACATTAGCATCTCGTGCTAGCAGCTAACCTACTACAGTAATTGTGTTGTTTTTTTACGTTGGCTTTCTTATTTAATCACTTGTAAGACTATTAAGATGTTACTTTAATCAGCCCCACATTTAATAAAGGTTTTAGGATGGAGAAAGCCATGACTGAAAATATTTGTATTTTTCATATGGTTCATATGGTACATTGTTCTGTTGAAAATGTGAAGCCCCGGTCTTCAATTGCCCCCTTACTGAGTGAGTTAAGAGACTCCTTAGTGGTTGCTTTGTTGTCATCAACTACTGTAAGTGATGATATCAGGCACAATTTGCTGTCCAATATGTCATCGCTGCAAAGTAAATGGCTTGTCTACAGCTCGTGTTACCGCAAGTAGTTGCAGAGCGCTCCAGTGATCATTCCGGGATGTCCTCAATATATTGTTGTTTTATTACTCAAATCCAGCACGCGGTGGTTTATTTTTTCCACAACACTAACATTACCTCAGATTTTTGTTTTAGTTAAATTGTTCTTGTTGTCTGTCTGAATACCCATTTCATTTAGCTTCTCTCGGTTGTTCTCGAGAAGCTTGAGGAAACCCTACGTAATACTTGGCCGCATGTACAGTATGAAAATGAACACGTCTGGTGCTTTTCCTAATTGAACATGGTTCTGTGAAGCGCGTGGAACCTCTGCTTTCTATTGTTTGCTAGAAAAGCTTTGTTTTTTCAAGACTTCTCTGCAGAAATGCGGCGTGTCACACTGATTTGTGTCTCACTCTTGACTAACTGACTTGGGGATATTTCACTCCTCTTCACTGGTAAGCCAAGAGGCAGATGTCAACACTAGCTAGAACGTGAAAATGTTCACAAACGCTTGACATTATGTGACACTTTATGAGATCCAAAAATACCAAATATTCAGCCTATGGAATTGAAAAGAATCGATTATATATATTTTTCATGTGTAATTTTGCCCACCAAGCATTTACCTGTTTAATTCTGTCATATTTATTTTTATTGTATCCTTACATATTGCTGTTAGTCATTTCACATAATGTGACTGGTTGACCACGTATGCTGAATTTGACTGCATTCAAGCTGAACGAGTTGCTTTCTTGCAGTCCAAACGAGCGGTCTTCTGTTATGTATCAGTCTTTTGACAGCCACCTTGGCAATAGCGGACGGGCCTGCACTCTGGCCACCAACACTAAACACATCTGTGGCGGAGAAACGAGTAAAAATGGATTAAGAACAATTTAGTTTGACTATAGCAAAGGATTTATTGCATGCACTGGAAGATTAAAGTGGTTGATTTTTATCTCACATGGCTCGTTTACTTTAATAGGCCGCATCTTCCTGAGGTTAGGTTTGATCTATTGGGTCAAGTATTATTTGGAAAAAAATGTTTTCCCTGCAGTCAAAGAACAAGTTTGACAGTGAGGCTCAACAGAAGTGTCGGCTGAGACGCAGAGCTCCAAAACAGCTTGTGATGTTAGGCTGCGTTGTGGAAAGTTAAACCCCCTCAAATGCGAGCCTGCCATTGACAGAACAATAACAGGCTTTATGTTTGTATATCCACAATTACAATTTGCATAACTAATGTTTCCACTTTTACCTCAGTCTTTGGCATCAGGGCCAGTTTACAGGGAAAGCCTTTCTGTGTCACAGACCGACCTCCACCAAGGAACAGGAAAGGGTCTGTGTGCGTGTAATAATGCAACATATGCACTTATGAACAGAAGCAGCAGGCTCGGCGCTTGGATTGTAACCGGTGGCGGGCGTGCGAAGGGCTGCGTGAGTATTTGCTTTGGCTGATGCTTGCTTTGATTTCTGTACCAGCTGTTTCCCAAAGTGCTGCAGTCAGAGAGTTTGTATCTATTGATCATTACCTCCATCAAGGAGGTCATGTCTGGCCACTTTGATTTCTCACTGAATGACGGTAATGACAAAATTCAGACATATTGGTTTGGCCTTGGAAGAGGCCAGCACTCAACTGAATGCAATTGTAATTTTCATCTGTTAACGCCACCAAGGGAGTTCGTCATGGTGAACTCTCCCACCCCTGCGGAGTCAAACAATCCAGACATTAGGGGCTCTATTTTCAGCCCATATGCAAGTCTAGTGTGAGACGCAGTCTGTATCTGCGTTTCGCACACATGCAGCTTATTGCAATTTAAAAAGGGTATTTTTACACACGTTTTAAATTTTATTTTTTATATTATTTTAACTGTCTGTGTCTGATTTTACTCCACTTTGTGTGCATCGATGATTGTGGTGAGAGTTGAGTATTGCACTGCCATTTAAAGTGCCTCCTTTAATTCCCTTTTTTTTCAATTGGTGTGCCAGACAAGGCAGAAGAAGTAAAAGCCTCTTAAAATCATCATGTGTGTCAGGATACTTCACAGGAAATATGGTGGGAAAACAGCAAGAAAAACTGTTAACTAGAAAATGTATTAATTAATTTCGTAAAAGGGAATGTCAATTTTCTTTTTTCTTTTTTCTAATATGTTGTATGTGCCCCCACAGTCTACACACAGCATTCTGATCAGTATTGTGTTAAGCAGCTAAATCCAACCATTTTTCTCCATCTCGTGGCGGACATTTTTACATTTGCTGTCAACTGAAAAAAACATTACGATTGCTCTGGTAACAACCAATCAGTGCTCAGCTTCAGAAAATAGGTGAGCTGTGATTGGTCGAGAAACTGTGATGTCATTTTCAGTCAACAGCAAGTGATAAATTGGCCACGAGATGGATTTAAAAAAAAGTGGATTTTGCTGCTTAACTCATATTCCACAATTGCCATATTAATCAGAATACTGCATTTAGACTAATAGGGCTGCATAGAACATATTACTATAAAATCAAATTTTGCATTGACTTACACTTAAACAAACAAACAAAAGCCTGGCTGCTGTGTTTTACATACAACACTGTCAAAATATGTTCTAATGTGCAAATAGGTTAGAGACTGCTGTACTATAGCAGGCTACTGAAAAAAACTATTAATGGCGACTAGTCGACTTGATTTTCATTATGTTCAGCATTGCCATTAAAAACAACAACAACTTTTGTCTGCAGTCCTGCTACCTCGGCTCTAGTCATCTGTTTATCCATTTGTTTCTTTGGTGAATGTCCCGTAACCTTGAAGATTCGAATAAAAATGAGAATCCATATTTTTATTTAGCTAATATATGCGTATTAACATCCATGGAAGCAAAGTGATGGACAGGAAATGACAACAACGAGCACCGTGCGCGTGCACGCGTGGGAATGGAATACACTGTAGTGGAAACGCTGTTGCGTGACACTCGGCCTTTAAATATGAAATAAGTGTCCAACGAAACACGACAAATGGAGGTGGAATTACAGATTACTGCGACATTAAACATTTGGGGGGCAAGCGACGCCGGTCTGTAATGGCTTCATCCCACGAAGAAGGAGACGGAAATGTGGGGGACGTCGCGTGGAGGCACATCGGCGCAGCCTCCGAGCTTTCAGCTAAGAGATGCCGACTCATGTACTCGTCCCTCGGCCGGCAGTCGGACGTGTGCCTCTTCTTCGTCAAGGGGGAGTTCTTCGCCATGGATGCCCGCTGTGCACACTCTGGTAAAAAAGCTAGTAAAAAACAAACAAACAAAAAAACGCCGTGGTTACAGCGGGCTAGTCATGCTATGGTTTGGCTTCCCTTTCCCGTTGCCAAAACGGATTTCAAAGTAAAATCGACTAGACATTATGCTAGACGTCGTAGTTATAGTTAAGCGGTCATTTACATTTTAATACAGTTCATTCAACAACCGCACATATATTTCGGTTCCTCTCTGAGAGACCACATTACGATATAATCCTGAGTGTTTGTTCTCATGGGGAATTTCAAAGTAAAGGCTTTTTGAAATAATTTTCTTTACATTCCGAAAATTTTGCAGAGATGATTGATGCATTGATTCAAGTGGTCTCCACAATGAAAACAAAGCAAGGCAAAGTTGTTGTTTTTTTTCCAACTCAAATAATGGTCATTATTCCAGTGTGAATTGAAGGTCCTTAGCAAGTTTTACTATTTACGCTAGTGATGTTTATTGGAAGAAATAAAGCACTATAGTTGCCTGATGAACATCTCTTGTGTTTCCCAGGAGGTCCTCTGTGTGAGGGGGACATCGAAGAAGCTGATGGAATCCTGCGGGTCTTCTGTCCATGGCATGACTACGACTTTGACCTGAGGACCGGGAAGTCAGGGACGTCATTGAAGGTCAGTAATGAAAGCGAGATGAGCCTAGAATAATTTTACACATTGTAAAAACTCTATAATGTTGGACGTACTCTACACTTATTCATGCGACTTTGATTCATGTCGCATAAAAGCTTGGTAGACGCACCTGAGGACAGCTGTCAAAAGTAATGTTGATGGTCTCATGTCTTCATGTTTCCACTGGTTCAGCAACAGGTGCACGAAGTCAAGCTGGAGGACGGTGACGTGTACGTGAAGCACGCAAGCTGTCTTTCCTTGCAGCCGTTTCCTGTCCATCACAAGAAATGAGCTTCAACCTTCCATACCCCTGGCCAGGATGCCAAGTCGCTGATTACGGGGACGTCCTGCCGGTAGCGAGCACATTCGGGGCTATTTGTAAGACTTTTCTTAGCCCAGCCATCTGAAAGCATTCCTCAGCCTTATCTGTCAGTTGCTCAGACTTTGTACTTTGATTGCAAGTGAAGTCAGACCATGATGATATCAGGCAATTGTCTGAAGGAGACATCAGGACATTACTTCGTATAGACAGACAAAACTTTTGGTAAACTTGGGGAGAGAGAAAAATGAACAAAACTTGGAACTCTATGCAGGAGAAAATATTTTGCTGTTCTCGGCTGACGTAAACGATGGCGGATTCAAAATTGTTTTTCCAGTTGATGATTTGTGTTTTTACCGCGTATGTGGCCCCTAACTGCCTCAGCTACTTAACAAGCACACTGAGGTCAAAACTATTCTTTTCAAGGTGGGGGTGAGCTCGAACCTTTTCCGGAGTTGAACCCTGGACTGGTTAGTAGATTATTTGGACAGTTATTATGAAAATGTCAAACATTTTGTGTGTATTTTTCAAATAATTTTTTTAAAGAAATTATTTTATTTATTTAATATATAATAGATGGACATTCGCTCTGACTCGGACTTACCTCAGTTTTTACCTTTACTATGATTTACCGAGAGGCCTGTGGCCTTTAAAAAAGTCATCCACTGACGTCACAAAAGCAAAATGTCCCCTTCAAAACTGTCTGTCATAGAAAATTATGACTTATTTTTTTAAACCGTTCTACTGACCAAGGTTATTTTAATTAACTAAAACTAACGAAAAAACAAAAATTAAAAAAAAAAATTTTGTTAACTAAAATGCTTTTTAAAAAACGATAACTAACTGAAACTACATTTTACGTTTACAACACTAACTAAAACTAACTATAATTATAGCAAAAATGTCCTTAATTTTAGTCTTTGGTAATCAATTTAATGCATGAGCCTTTTTTTTTATATTAAACAGAATAAGGACATCACATTGAAAGTGTGTCACACAAAAGTGACGTAATCTAGCAGCAGCCAATAGAAAAGCATCTTTAGATGACGTTGCTCCCATTGTGTTTTTTAAATATCGCGCACAAGTAATACACACTTACAAAAAAAAAAAAAAAATACAACTAATAAAAGCTAACAGAAGCACCCTGAAAACTCAACTTAAAACAAAATAAAAACTAACAAAAATTCCAAAACTATAATAACCCCGCTACTGACGCAAGCACCCTTATTATAAGGCCTGTTTGAAAGGCGTCATGGGAAGGTTCTCAACATCAAATGAACCATTGACTGAAGAAATATTTTTTTTCTAGCTGTGTGTGTGTTTTGTTGAATCTTTAGCAGCGGGTGCTGCTGCTATATTTTGTGTCAGCTCCATTTCCTGGCAGAAGCACAGCCGCCCAGTCACGAAGGTGTTTGTGCCTTTGCTCCATGATGGGAAGTTTTATTACAATCATAATTTCAGTGGTTAAACCTCACTTGAGTGAACATTTGAGGTCTTGCCGTGGGCTGTATTACTCATCACTCTGATGGATAGACACGACATAGGGCGTGTTTAATCTTGTTTGTAGATACACAAAAATGACTTTACCACATTTTATTTTATGTTTTTATAGTCATTCACAAACTTTTTTTCACTCCTATAATTGTCTTTTGAAGTCCCTGTAAAGTGAAAATAAAATTGTGTTGTAAATTTGACAGGTCGCAGAGAAGAGTATCGTTAAAAACCTTGACAAATTTAATTTAAAGGGCCAAAATCGAGCCAAATGTTAATACTAAATCCGATATTTTTCCTGCTAGTCATATATACCCACAATGTTTTGCACACCAACATGTAGTCTGAATAACACAAGTTACACAACATACATAATACTTGGGAATTTAAGTAATGGCACCTAGTAAATTATGGCATCCATGGGATGAGGGCTTGCTAGCTAGCTAGCTAACTGCATGCTACTATGTAAAAAATATTATACAGTATGTGTATTCCATATCCACAGCATATAAGCGAACACTAGAAAACGTGTCAGTTATTTTTTGAATGTGAAAAACTCCAACCAAAAGCGTGATCAAAAACATTTATTTACAGTCTCTTATTCATACAAAGTTTATACAATACACCATTTACATATGAAAAGTGACTGGTGTCACCATGCAAACGTTATCACGGTCAAAGCTGCAATTCAAGGTGGCTTCCTTCAAGCAGAGTGGCATGTGCAAATTTTCACTTGGACGTAGTGGGAAAATGTAGAAGGGGTGACCTGGAATAAATTATGATCTCTCTGAGACCAATTGGACTGTAGAATTGGTGGATGAAGATTTTAGTTGAGTTTGGTGTTAAATAATAAACATTTTGCATTGTGTACAGTATGGAGCAGTACAGTTACTTCAAGCACATTGGATCTGATTCATTCAAAAATATCATTTGGTTCACAGGATCGTGAAGCAATAACCAATGTTACAGCTCTGATATTACCACTGGTGGGAAAATGGTCAGAAAAAAACACTTTTGTGACTGGTAGAAAGAGTTGAAGCTACTTTGGCCTTGTATGTGTCAGTGATTATATTAACCTCGCAAAGCAAATCTATTTACTGCGTTGGGTTACGGGTTTATGTACATGTAGTTAAATATAAAAATAAAATAAAATCAACAATTGGCATTCAACTATTCAAAATGTTGCCAGTCAGGATGCTTATAATTCCAGAAAATTTGCTCAGACTCTCAAAGCTAATATTTCTACATAGTCCAAAAACTAAAGATTACATTTCAAACCCATGATTTGTCAGGCTGACATTTTACAACTCTCCGCAAAGTGAAAATGTTATTATGACGTACGGCCTTCCCACTGAGATCAACATTTTCTTTCCACACAGAATAAATCTTGTTTTTGGTGTGCTTTGTCTGTTGGAATGGGGCTTAAACTCGCATCATTTCATCCCCCAAACGCTGCAAATGTTTTGCCTCTTAAGTGTCCTTTTATGTTCCATATAATAGTTGGAGCAGCACGCTTTACTTTCCCATGCAAGGCCTTGGCCAGGCTATTATTATTGTTACGCTGTCGCTCAAACTCCCCCCGATAGATTCTCATGAATAAGCCGCCGCTGCTGTCAAAGCATTCTTCCAGCTTGCATGTGCAACCACTTGTTGTCAAGCCTTTTGCGATGGACTGCGAAGACCCCAATTACTGCACTTTTTCCTCCTTGACCAAACATTTCATCCATCACTAGCTCTTCTATCGACGGATGTCTGAGCAGGTCTAACTTTTCCTCCAGTTGTTCTGCAGATGTTTGACGTCATAATGACCGGACAGATCTCCTGGATTCAATTATTGTCTACATCTGCTGCATGGTGACATTTGTTTCCAGTCCAGACTGCTTTGTGGGCAGAGTGTTTGCAGGTATGTTTGTTATTTTGTAAGATTTGCCATTAATACTATGCATTTGCTAACATCCGGTCATGTATTTTTTTTATAGTTCTCGTCGTCATTAGGGTCTTAGAGGCGGGGGTACACTGTGGACTGGTCGACAATCAGTTGCAGGTGCCACATTCACACGATGGGCAATATACGTCTTCAATCCACTTAAGAGTTATGTTCTTGAGCTATGGGAGAAACAAGAACATGCAAACTCCACACAAAGATGTTCCAATAGAAATTAAAATCCGGATTACACGACTGACCGTCAGCGTGACCGTTAGACAAGTGCCAATTCGATTTTTAACATCAGCAATGTGACACTATGAATACGCTAACCATTAATCTTTCGTGAAAACTGTACTAGACTGAGGTGAACACTACCTTGTAGAAGCTTGGTGCCATTGCAATGCTAATTGGGCTTATTGGGCTTCCTTTAATTGCTTTTTTGTCTCCAAAAGTGAACTCATTTGACTGTTAATGAACATCCAGGTCATATTTTTGTAATGGCTCCCAAAGGAATGCACAGTTTATTTTCTAATTAACTGCACAAGTGTGTTTATGTCTCAGCCTGTCTCGGGTTCCCCATGGACCACCGTCGCCCTTGGCTGCTTTTCGGATTAGTTCAGCATGAAGAGGTTATCTTACTGTTTGGGGCTGCAAATGCTCCTTTTTCCAATAAACAAGTTTTAAAGTGTTAAGTTATGACAATTAGAGGAATATGTAAAACTATTGCTGCTGGTTGTAAGAATCTAAATGTCTAAATGTCATGGAAACCTGAAAGATTAGTGGCTGTCAGAAAAAGAACAAAAGTTAACTCTAATGAGCTCTTGATACATGTTATTGTTCACATACTGACAAGTACTGTTGAACTCATTTGCTAACCAAAACAGCACCGCCTACAAAAGTATGCGACTGTGGAGTCTTTCTACTAGCAGTAAACACAAGTGACTTAATTTTTTTGGGGAGTCCAGTAGACTGACATGTGACTCAAAACTATCAGTAACATTTCAATCTCTGCCTTTTAGGAGTTACCTTCTCTTTTTTTTTAGCTAAAATATCAATCAGCAAAAGTGTCAAGTTGTCATTATTGTATTGGATGATGCCTGTTCGCTTATATGGGCATATGTATTCCTGAATCTCAACCGACCAAGTGCCGTATCCATGCACATCAAGATCAAGGACGCATCTGTCGAGGAAGGACGCATCTGTATCGGTATGAATCAATGACTATCATAATCAATGTATATGACTGATGCGTATAGTAAAAATCGATGGGAACGGGTTACTAATAAGTCATGGCTTCTACCCGTCAGCCCTTCTTTCAGATGTCAATGTTGCAAATGATATTTTGTGATCGATGTAACCTGTAATAATGTGTCCGGAAGGAAAAAACGAATAAAACAAAACATTAAAAAAAAACTTTGAAAACGTCTTCCGTTACCTGATGGACTGTACAGTCGGTCTCTTTTGATTCTCTCAGTAAGAAGAGAAAGGGCTCAGTGTCTGCAACCTTGAGAGACGTTCATTGGAAAGTAATTTTTACATGATTGGGTGCCACCACCATAAACAAGTTTGCTTTTGATTCAGTTGCTGAAAAAATAAACCCACCACCGATTACCTCAAATTAGACCTATAAAATGTACATTCTCAAAAGTCAAATATGACTTTCAGACATAAAATGTGACCAGAGTGTAGATACATGCCAGTTACTACCTTTCATATAGCCGCAAGATGTATGTCTTTCAGGAGGGACGGTAAAAAATAATAATATAGCAAACCCTTCAAGTCAGTATACGATTATTGGATATGTTCAGCCAGGCTCAACATTTTGCTGTTTGTCTGAGTTTGGTGATTTCCACAGTCCTAGAGAGGAAGTTCCGTCAGCAGAATGTCCGGTTCTACTTCCACAACAGGAGTAGAGTTCTAGAAATGACATTACAAGAAGAGTATAAATTGCTCTGATATGACTCCAGATGCAAACCAATTTTCTTTCAGACCTACCTCTTGGCTCTATCATTGGCGTTGTTGTGTGCGCACAGCCGTCCTCCTCCTGCTTGTAGTGACAACCCTACGACCCTGGGTCCTGCCCTGTTGCTCGGAGGGATAGGCCATCACTCGAGTGGATGACCTCTGCACCTGCATGCCTTCCATCTCCCTCATGTCCCTCGCCATCTGTGACAGGGTCTGTCCCGGGTTGGTCTGCAGCCGCTGGAAGAGACTTTCTCTGTTGATTTTCCTCTCTGGACAGCTGAACGTCAAAGCTACTCCAGAGTCTGATTTCATCTCTCTGGAGAAACCGTCCGAGGTACCATCAAAGCAGCGGCCGATGGCGATTTCTTTGGCAACCCTGGGATTCTGGTCTGTGACTGTGTATATGCCGTAATTATGTCCCAGAGGATCCACAGGGGCTAACATAGTGAAGGCATGAGAGTCGTTGTTTTGCGCAACAGGGGGGTGTTTGATGAGGTACTCCTGTAGTAGGCTGTTGGTCGCGATCTTGCGACAGTTCCCTTGTGGAATGACCGAGATGAGGGATTTGTCCACCTCAGCTTGATCAAATAACATGCCGCTGCATTTGAACTCAACGCAAGCTGCTGAAGTGTTGGCCTCTCGCATGTCCCGAGTGCTGCGTATATCTCGGATTCCATAAAGTTTGCCTCTTGTCTCTGGGTGTGATCCTCCCAGGTTTCTCGATCTGACCATCACTTCCTTTTGACCATGGACCTTAACCTTGATAAAACATGCTCTGAACTCCTGAGGATTAGGCCACCATGAGAGGTAGTCCCCAGTCCAGGTTGTCAGATCAGTCTCCTCAAAGGGTACGACGTTGTATTCATACTTGTCCTTCTCCACTCTAAAGAATCTGAAATGATTTGCATCAACAGGAGCATTTTCGCAGGCTATTAAATTCTGGTACGGATATATGGGCCCATTGGTCTCATCGAGATTATTTTGGTTGGGCTTTGCCAAATTGATTCTGAAAGCAGTTTTCTTCAGAGCTGGATCTTCATGGTCTGAGCGCTGGTAGTCTATTTTATCCAGATATGGCTGAGACACACCGATGATGTTTGGATTCATCTTTGGGGAGGAGGGCGCTGCCTCCAGTTCCTCACCACCCATCATTGCTGTTACATATGCGGTATAGGCATCAGGTCTCTGGGCGTCACAGAAGGCCGGCAAACAGGCCCCGTTGTGGCCAGTGATGACACTGTCAAAACGTCCCCATGCTCGTGGATTGGAGGAATATCCAGGCTTGGGTTCAAGATTGATCAAGCTGATCACAACGCCTTCCAGCTGTTCAACAGGGAGGAACTTGTCACTCATGTATGCACGGACTTTGACATAGCAGCGTCTGTTTTCAGGCACATCCAGATTGAAGAGTCTCCGTTCTCTAATCTCCATGTTGCCTATGAGGAAGGTGCGCTCCTCACGCTTGCTCCTCCCATGCCCACCTGTAGTTTTCATGCTAGAGAAGTCGCCTTCCTCCTCCCAGACTCCAGTGTCCGGATTTAAAGACCATAGTTTCATTTTGGGAATGTGCTCTTGCATTTTGACATGCTGCGTGTCAAGAAGGACTTGGACTGCACCGGCCCCGAGTACCTCCTTGTTGCTCTCGTCACGGAAGTCGACAGAGAACATGCCGTAGGTCCTCAAAGGGAGCATGTCGCCCTCAGTGTCCACAAAATTAAGATCGCCAGGGGTTGCAGAAGCTGTAGTGATGTTTCTTGGGTCTATGAAAGTCACACTGGCTTTTACGGTTCCCTCATAAACCTCTCCATTGTCTTTGTGGAAGGAATTGGCTGGAATGACCAACTGACCAATCGGGTCTTCCCCTTGCATTTCTCCCAGGATAATAGCATTGGTCTCACCAGCATCAATATCAATTGGAGCCTGCTTCCTCATGACTTTCACGTCATGGTAGATCGATCCACCCTTCTTGTCCAAAATGAACACCTTTGGAGAGTCAATGAATGTCTGCGTGGGGTCAACAAAATTCACCACCAATCTCTGTGTGTCAGGAGCAACTTGGATGGTGAAACCTCCCTGGTATCCGGTGGTGCCTGCTCTCTCTTTGCCGATGTAGATGTGACCGAATCGCAATGGCTCACCGTCGTCAGCCGTGACCACTCTGCCTCGCACAAGCACAGTTGGCTGCACGCACTTCTGACAGCTGCACTGGGATACGGACCGGATTGGAAGGCTGTAGCTCCCACAGTCAATGGTCCGACTTTCCATCGCTTGGACACCACAACAAAACCCGGCGCCATCTCTGCAGCGCATATCAAAGTCTAGAGAGCCAGCACATTTGTTATGAGGGCAGCGGCCAGCGTTGTAAAACTTGGAGTCCGTCCCGGGTTGTACGCAATCCAGCGGCAGTCTGATCAGATGTGCCTCAGGAATGGAATTGCACGCTGGAGCTCCTTTTGCTGTGAATTTGCGATAAACCAGAGTAAGTTATGTTGATACGACACATAAAAATGATCAATTGGAGACGCATTAAACATTACTACAGTACTTGTTCCCAGCACTCAAACAAAAATCTCAGCACAAAAACAACATCTGAAACTATGTCTTGTGCACAACTTTCTCAAAAGTTTTGAAGGGAACAATATTTTGAGATTGGAAAAATATATTTACTGTAGTCTAAATTAAAGTGTCACAGCAATGGCTGCCTTTCCCGACATTAACTTTTACTCTACTTGTTTTGCAATCCCTATCCTAAGCCTTTGAGTCAACTTGAGGGCTCGGGAAACTGAAAATTTTAATTTCTTTCCCTCAGACTGACATTTGCATTATGCGTGTGTGTAAATAAAGTCTTGCACAATGAGTGGAACAAATGTGATGAGGCTGAAATAATGCATGCTGATTTGTTTTGGCTCAATTTCACATTGCTGGACACAAGGGAAAGTCCGGGGGCCGCAAGGGGCCTCTCTCACCATCCCCAAAGTAGTAGTAGTAGAACTGCACATATGGAAAACAACCTGGCCTATTTGAACATGTGCTGCTTCAAATATCGTAACATGACGATGTAATGACGATATCGTGGCAATTTTAATCTCCCAATATTACCGGTATCGTTGCATCCCTACTGCACACTCATAGAACCTCAAGCCATGCTTCCCAGCCTTTGTTGAGCCAAGGCACATATTTTACATTAGAAAAGTACTGAAAGAATGATGATCTCTCCCCCATTACCATTTAATTAGTCAGTGCCAAATCTGGGTGTGTTGAACTCAAAGCTGATATACTTGTAGGAACTGAAGACAGACACGTGGACATCTTAAATAACAATGCTCTGACCAATTATGTGATTGGATCATTTCCCGCTGCACATCCGATGAGCGCTATCCCATTTAAATGCATACTTGTGATTCTCAACAGAAAAAGGAAATTTATTGTCAAGCTTGCATTTCACCTCCACCTTGGCCGCTTTGTGAGCAATTATTTTTTATTTTTTGCAGAACTAGCATCGCTTTTTAAATGGGTTAAAATAATGAAAGAAAAGCTCTTGAACTTCAGACAGACTGCGTGTTTATTTTCCCTGTATCCTCCTCCATATGAAATAGCCCCCTCCCCCCCTCTTTCAGATGTGTTTTTTGTCCTCTTAATGCATGGACACGGCTCACAGATGAGCTCTAAAGCTTGGGGTCACTTCCTCTTCAACTGTAATATTCCGTCTCTAAAGACCTGGAATGAATTCTGCTTTTGCTTGATGCTGTCAAGGATTTAGAGTAAATTTGTGGAGTCAGACAGCTCGTCAAGTTTATCGTACCACTGTGCATTGACAAAAAAGGGAGTACTATCAGTTGGATGCTGGTTTTGGCTGGGTTTATGTGTTGGGGAAAGAAACACACAGTAGCTCGGGCATGATGGTTTTTCAAGACTTACCAATGACAGAGAGGGATGCTGGGGACGACTTAATGCTGCCTGCAGAGCTGCTGGTTTTGCAATAATACTGTCCAGCCTGTTCTGGCTTCAGATCTTTCAGTACAAGTTCCTCTTGATACTTGTACACCTTTCTGTCCAGCAGAGTGCCATTGTGGTACCTTGATCATACAGAATTGCAAAGTTAAGAATACTATTAACTAGATGATAAAGTTCATAAAAATAAAAATATTGTTATTATTATCATAAAATATTCATTTTCTGCCACGCTTAATTCTACAACAAAAAGTAGTAGAGCTGCAACTAGTGCTGTCACTATCGAATATTTTTAGAATCGATTATTCCATCAATTAATTTTGCATTAAAGTGTATTGCAATAGCCTTTTCCTCCTGATTACTGTTTATTAACCAGTGATTGGTATTTATTTCATACTTTGTATTAGTATAGTATTTTTACAACAAAAGGCATTTAGATGTGAATGGCACGTTTCTATTGTGGTTTACAAATCATGCACGGCTATCAGATCACGCCATTGTGCATTGTGTATAGCGTAAAGCCCCTGTTTATTTATTACTATATGTTATTTGTTTATTTGCGAATTGGCATTTATTTAATTGGATGACGCACCTGGCAACTAAATGAGAAATGCGGTGTCCACCATTTGAGGAAATAAGGTAATAATGCGTTGGCACCAGTGTTCAACTCACCAGTAGTACTTGTCGGGTAATGGCGATCCGGTAGCCTTGCAACACAGCAGCACGCGCCCTCCCTCATAACGCGCCTTGTCCTCGGGGTGCTTCACAATGTAGGGCTTCTCTGTGGGGAAAGCAGCAGAGCCTGAAAGACTGTTTTGAGAACTCGTAGCATTCACTTATATTACACATGATTCACACGTTTGGCCCGTGTGCTTTTGGAGAATGACTGTTCAGAGGAATTTGGACTTTTTAAAGCGGCACGACAGGTTTTACTTTTATTTAGTTTTTTAGTAGTTTCCATGCAACCAAATAAGTGCTGCTATGAAGTCTTATGAGAATGGAAATTGTGTTTGATGTGTTTGTCAGTTTTCTTGTGAGGGTCCTTGAACTGTTGTGAATAAGGCAATAGTATTTTATTAAAGGGAAAGTAAGCCCCCCCCCCCGCAATTACAATAATATGTGTTAGAAAAAAATCGATTCGGCAATATATCGCAATATTACAGTGTGCAATTCTCGAATCGATTCAATATGCGGCCGAATCGATTTTTAAACATAATTTTTTTTATGGGAATATTTAACAAAACGTCTTACTTAGAGTTAGGATTCACACATTAAGTATGGAAGAATGTTATATTAATGGAACATTAAGCCTTAATATTTTATTTCAGTGCTGTTCAAACATGAAACAGACTGCAACCTTTTTGTTAAATGCAGTGGCTCAGTTATGAGCCTGAATTTTCAGATAAATGAATACATTTTCATACAAATCTTACAGTGTACATGTACATTTTACTGATTAGTATTTTTTAAATTTGAGTTAAAAAACTTTTTTTTTTTTGCAATAATCTATTTATAGATTTGTATCGGGATTAATCGGTATCGAATCGCGACCTATGAATCGTGGTACAAATCAAATCGCCAGGTACTAGGCAATTCACACCCCTATTATGTTCTAAGCAGCCCCACTGGTCTAAATATGGTATTCTGGTTAATATTGTATTAGTGGAATATGAGTTAAGCAGTAAAATCCAGACGTTTTTATCCGTCTCAGGGGGCGGCCATTTTGCCACTTGCTGTCGATTGAAGGTGACATCAATTTTGTTCGGGGCTCAGGCAACGACCAATCACAGCTCACTTGTTTTCTGAAGCTGAGCTGTGATTGGTTGTTGCCTGAGATGAGCAACATTGATGTCATCTTGAGTCATCAGCAAGTGGCAAAATGGCCGCCCCCTGAGCTGGTTAAAAATGGCCGGATTTTGCTTCATAACTCATATTCCACAAATGTCATGTTGAGACTAGTGAGGTCACATATAACAGATTATTGTCAAGAAATATTTAAGGTTGACTTCCACTTTAAAGAAAAAAATGGCACATAAGCCTATATAAAAAAAATAAAATAAAAAAAAAGCTGTACTTTATGTACTATAGGAAAACTACAGTATTGTCTCATGCCTTTTTTCTTTATACTTCCAATTTCTATTCTATAAGGCGATTTTTTTGGGGTGACTTTTGTCAACCGACGTAATTTACAAGCGCTCCATAAATGAATGTGTCTCTACTCACCAGCTGATCTGAGGACAGCAGACACCCAGGACATGCCTGTGCTGTTGCTAGTGGAGGAGACGGTAACGGGGGAAAACTTGTCCTTCCTGACGATGAGCGAAGTGACGTCGGACGAGCAGATTCCCTGCAGCCTGAAGCGGCCTTTGGCGTCCGTCCGGGCACGGACGACTTTGGGACGGTCGGCGAATGCCACCAAGGCCCCCGCCACAGGGACGCCCGTCACACTGTGGACGTCGCCGTGCAGAACATGGTCATCGCACACGCAGCGGCCGCAGTCTTCGCCGGGGCGGCCCTCGGCGCACACGCGCTGACATTTGACTGCCAAGACAAGGTCAAAGACGATGAGCTGATGTCAAAATGCATCGGCGTCCTGCATCATACCTGGACATGGATTCTTGCCACATTTTTGAGTTTCAGCAGGTCGTCCGGTGCACTGTACTGTCGCCGAGGTCCTCACACAAGTCCTCCTTCGGACCCTCCGACCCCCGCCGCATGTCACGGAGCAAGACCCCCAGCGACCCCACGGACTCCACTTGGCTGCCCACACGCATTTAGGAAATGATTACTATCATGGAAATTTACCAAAGTCATTAGATAATGAAGTAGAAAGGACCCCATCCCCATATAGCATTTTCCCTTAAAATTTCATAAACTTAATGGAAATTTTCTATTCTTCTCATTTCTACTTCCTGATCGTAAAATGGCCACAAGAGGTGTCACGAGTACCGATATCTTGAAATAAGGCCGAGTCTTAGTATTGATTCCTATTATATGCTGTACACTAAACTAATGATCTGATCTCAACTTAGCCGTACAGTACTTGCACATTTATTTGCTTATGAAATTGGTGCTGTCGAGCACAAAGCTATTCTTTTTGTTGTACTCTCTGCCATCTAGTGGAAGTGTATTGAATTGCTCTGCTTAACACTGTACAGTGCTGGCAAAGACGGAAGAAATATACTCTATTACTTTATTTTATATGTTTGGACCAATTACGTGAATTTGGATTGCAATGGTAGGGAATCTTTGTACAGTACTTTACAGATGAGTGTCTTTTTTTTTTGTGCCTGGGTCAAGCAAGGGGGCATTTTATTATTTTAAGAATTTGGTATGTAGAAGGGAACGCGGGGACCCATTCATCGCTGCTTGTAACTTAAATTATTGTAATCAATTAAAAAAAATAAAAATTAAAAAAACATCAATTTGAGCATAAACAAGCTAAACCTACTAGTGCCTCATGTTAGGTCGCAATCACCTGTACATGGAGGGGTTGAGCACTCTCTCCTCTCTGAATGGTGGCCCTGGCAGGCAGGAACCAACAGCAAAGGCATCGGCTGCGTGCTTATGCATCTCCTCTGGCGGACCTGGATGCCCACATCGTTGCAAACTGTTGTCGTGCACGGACCCCACTCGCCCCATTTGGTCCAGAAACTCTGCTCTGATCACCAAGAAGGAAGAAAAGCGCTGTTACAAGGGAGCGAAAATGTAATGGTACCTTGACTTGCAGCACAAAGCAAAAAAAAAAAAAAAGACTTAAGTGACAACTCCTAACTAAAAAAAAAAACCTCACAATTTAGGACACTTGTAAGTCAAGGTCCCACTGCATTTGCAATTACTACTCTTAGACTTTGACTACCTGGTGGGCACTGAAAGCGGACGTGGTAGTTGGAGCAGAGGCGTCCGTAGGGTTGCTCCTTGTTGATGCACCAGAAGCCCTTCTCCAGACTGGAGTGGACCACTTCTCCCGTGTCTGCCGCAGCCACCCAGTCCGTTGTGCGAGCCTCCATCGCCGTGGGCCTCGAGCACACTCTCTCCCGGTAGTAGAAGCGGATGGCCTCAAGGCGTTCGTAATCCCCGTTCCCACCAGGGTGGTCAATATTGAACCACGACGTCCACTCTGTCAGACCTGCAGGCAATCAAAAGGATGCGATAAGAAATCAGGTTTAGAATAAATGCAGTCATTGCATCTGTGGCTCAAAATCAACAGATGGATCTCAGACTTCACATCAGAAATCATCTGCTCATCTCATTTAAGCCTAACACACCTCAGGGAGTTGTTGTGAAGCAGATGAGGCCGGTAGTGCATTCAGGCAGCAAAATGAGAGTGGCTGATAATAAATGAATGCATTGGCAACCCATTCAGGGATTGTATCATATTCTTCGAAAACAGCGTTGACCTCCTCTCAAGGACTAAAACATTTGTCACTTCAAATCAATGAGTGAAGTTTACTTCTTCATCTTAATTGCTAAAAGAAGCTCGTATTTCATTCAAATAGTAACAACTTCTGGATCCCAGATAGGAAAATGTAATAAACTAAAATTACATCCTGATTAAAAGAGATTGTTTAGCTCAAGAAGTCAACATTTATTACACAGAATTACCCTCTAGGGATTTAATTTACCAAATTACATTTAAAACAATTTATGGTATATATATTTAAAAAACAAACACACTCGATTTACTTATAAATCTGCAAGTACAATTCAAATTCATTTATTATTACTATAATTATTTTTTTAATTAATTTTTTAATTACTGTTCATATTTTGCTCTCATTGGTTGTCGTGGTTGTTGGGTGTTGCGAAGCAAGTCTCACACACCTGCACGGGAGGGTGGTTGACGACGTCCAAAACGGGATCATAGTTGAGTAGTTGGTGTGTGACAAGAGCAACGTTAGACAGATATTAATGTTGGACTTTTGGCAGTCTTTAACCTAAAGGGGATTCTGTATGAAGCCGCCTGACAAGAGAGTACACCACTTTTTGAACGGTGTCTTGGTGAGTACATGAAGCTAACGCTAATGTAGCTAACAAATTAGCCATAGACAGGAAGCTAGTAAAGGGCATGCGCAGTAAGATGCAGTTTTCCCTCAGAACTGATTGAAACGCCCATGACAGGTAGAGCAAATATAGTATTTTAATTACCTTTCTAATATCAGCTTCAAGTGTCATTCTGTTATCTCACAACATATTATTTCAACATTTTATCAACATTAGTGTTTTTTTTTGGTCCAATTGGAAGAATACTACCCCTCAAAAACTAGACAGTAATTTGCTGAAAAGCCTTGTGAACTACCATAGTTGCTCAGCCTTTTACCACAATTTAGGCAGATTTTTTGTTCACAAAGTAATAAATGTTCTGTACTGCAATTTTTAACACATGATCCAAACTACTTTGGAATTATGGCAAAAGGTGTAGGGTCTTGGTATTTTTTTGTGAAACTGGTCCTGCATCATTTTTTAGCGTGTTTGCGCAAGCTCAAAATGAAAATATTCTGAAAATACACATCAAGTGAAAGCAAATTTCTAAAAATGTATGTAATAGTGACAGCAAAAGACTCCAAATAGGGAAAACTAAGGAAGAAGAAGAAGCTATAGACATGAGTGGTACCATTAATTACGGTCAATATTAGTCATTCATATCAGTTATCAGTTGCACAAATTAAATATACCAAACCCATGTTAATGTAGGTAGTAGCATGTAGTTTAAAGTACAATGGCAAATAACTATAGTAGTATGAAATGACCAAAGAACTTCAAACCACCTTCTGCAACATAGGTCCAAGGTTGACTAACCCCCCCACCTCCTATATATATATATATATATATATATATATATATTATTATTTTTTTTTTTTACTTCTGGTCAGTGGGTCTATCTATACCTGTCGTTCTCGTATCTGTAAAACTGTTTAGTGTTGCTCTCCTGCTCTTGACTGACGCACTCTCGCTTCGAATTCCTAACAAACAGAAAAAAAAATATTTTTGTTATCAGTGCAATTAGCATGAACTTTAATATGATTCCTTTTAACACAGTCGTCTGGTTGCTAACTTACAGCACATCAACACTGCACCGTCTGCCCAAAAAAAAAAAGCTTGCACAGCATTTTGGTGTTTCATTTGGACCGGGCAAAAACTTTAATGTCACGTACCGTAACAGAAACAAAAAAGGTGCTAATGTGCTGTGTTTGTGCGTGTGTGTCTTATAACTCATAGTTGCAGTGGTGAGCTTCAACTCCCCGTGGCTGATGATTTTTATGGCTTCGCCTCAAGTCTTTCTTGCGGTGCCAGCAGCACATTAGTTTGATGGATTGAGGAAAGTGAGATGTCAGCGCCGCCGATCAAAAGACATTCTGGCCTTAACAAGTCAAAATGCAGCTACTGACGAAAGCCTGGATTCCGTTCTGGTCTCCACCAAGAACAACAAATGCGATCATTTACAGGTCATTAGTATTGCGTAAACAAGTGATTTGCTGAAAAAGACATGCTTTCTGCTGATATCTGAGTTTGATCGGCACAGCAGTGGCTTTTGTGCCTTTAAAGGAAAAATACAGTATAGTTTACGACAGTACCAACATGCATTGTTTCAAGGTTACGAATGGTGTGCAATTAACTAGTTTGTGCTGCGACGTTACAGTTGTCCGCAGTCCAAGAAGGCACATACAGGTATTGCCGTACTTTCTGTTTTTCCATCCAGTTTATAGCACCGTCACCAATATCGACACAAAATCATCCCGAAATCAATATTCAATTGCTATTTAAGAACGCTTAATTTTTAATTAAATGTTTTTTTAAACAGTCAGCCAAATGTCTTGTGGCAGAGAGACACTCTCATAAAAAACAATCATCTCATGGCACAGTCTCCTCTCCTCTCAACACTAAGAAATT
Source organism: Leptonotus elevatus (assembly GCF_054856555.1). NCBI lineage: Eukaryota > Metazoa > Chordata > Actinopteri > Syngnathiformes > Syngnathidae > Leptonotus > Leptonotus elevatus. The sequence continues at coordinate 14,111,075 of NC_141249.1, read as the reverse complement.
TCTATTAAATCTACAGTATTTAACTGCAATGCATGCAATGCATTATGGGTAAAATTAAGTACATTATGGGTAAAAACAAAGTGCAGTAATTTGCTGTATAATTAGCAGTCAAATACTGTATTTTTTTATTTATGTGGATTACAGGGAAATACTGTAAAGATTGTCGGGTTTTGGCGGGTATCTCTATAGGAGAAGAAGAAAATAGCGGACCCTGTATTGTCACCGGAGCAAGGACAAGAATTCAGGGAATTGGTGAGTAATATTTCAGCGTGAGTGCACACATTGCATTTGTCATGCAACATTACAGCTAGCATTCATTTATGCATTCGGCTGCAGAACGAGGATTGGTTTTACAACCAGGGTGGCACGGTGGTTTTCTTAAAAAAAAGAAGTAAATACAGTATGTAACTGTAATTTATATACAAAAATACAGTAATATACTGTAATAGATTTTCACAGTAATTCAATGAAATTTTACAAGAATTAGCTGACAACTTTTTGGCAGTTATTTCTTGTAAATTCTACAGTTAATTTGTTGCAGTGAATATTCACAAAAATAATGACAAATATAAGTTAGTCATAACCCCCATTATTTTCAGTTGAAAGCAAGATCCAAAATGGCCGCCCCCTGAGATGGATAAAAGCAGGCTGATTTTTCTAGGGTTTGGGGGGGTTGTGGCAATTTATTATTTAAATTTATTTTTGATTTACTAGCGGGGGTGCATCTTTCACTTGACTTCCGCTTTAAATATTTCCATTATTTCTAATAGATTTATTTTTATTTTTATGTGATGTGTGAACAAGGGTGAGAAGCTCTGTCATCCGGAAGGGGCTGCTACTCCTTCGTGCTGAGAGGAACCAGCTGAGGTGGCTCGGGCATCTGGTTCGGATGCCTCCTGGACGCCTCCCTGGAGAGGTATTGCGAGCATGTCCCACCAGCGGGAGGTCCCGGGGACGACCCAGGACACGCTGGCGAGACTATGTCTCTTGGCTAGCTTGGGAACGCCTTGGGATCCCGCTGGAGGAGCTGGTTGAAGTGGCTGGGGAGAGGGAAGTCTGGGCTTCCCTGCTAAAGCTGCTACCCCCGTGACCCGACCCCGGATAAGCGGTAGATAATTATTGGATGGATGTGTGAACAAAATGTGTTGGACCTCCGGGGCGCCATTGTACTACAGTTTACAATATATAGTAGTTTAATCCAAGTCAAGCTTTCAGTTGTAGTCCAAACATTTTGCTAATTAAAAAAAAACAAGCATCTTCCAATTTTCATTTGTGGGGATTTTCACTGCTTATCATCATTTCAAGATGTTTGCTGACAGAGTTTGTAAGCTGGGCAGTTGCTAAGAGTTTTACAAGATGCCTAATGGTTTTAATAAAGTTGAAAGGGGAATTTACGTTAGCCATGGCCAATTGGTTTGGGATGGTGACCTCAGCTTATTGAGAAAAAATGTGAACGCGCTATGGAGTTTTTAGCACGTGCTGTGTCACATGACTTTACCTCACTGACGCGCTCACGTGCGCTATTTCCGTCCGCTTTCAAACTCGTGAAGTTTAACCTTCCACCTGGACATTTGCACCGCGTCAGGAGTTAAAATGGAGCGTCGGCCAACCCCTCGTAAAGCAGGAAGGGAAAAAGAAAGGCTGGAGGGTACGACGTGGGTCCTGGGTCCTGGTTAGCAACCCGGTTCCACTTATAGCGGCACCTGCGTGCCACGCCAGCTACTGGATTACCATTCTTTTGACATCTTAAACCGCGACAACTGTGACTCTTATTTTAGAGGTTTTACCGTTTGGATTTGGGACACAGTGGCGCTTTGTGATACACCTCGCCTGCTCCACACATCATGCTCCTGTGAAGGGCGGCAATAAATAAAGCGTGGAAAAGGCCTCGGTGTCACAGCAGGTATGACTGTGCCAGATGGATGCTGTATAGAAGTCTGGAGTTTGTTTATTACATGTATATTCCAGGAGACATCAACCCCTCCCCCTTCCTTTGTTACATAACTTGATGGATTCGACTGCCAAGACTGCAAGGTTGTCGTATAAATTGATGCAGACTGACTGGCCGTCTGCATGCTTGGGAGTGTGGGCAACTCGGCACGTGTTTTGCGTGTGGGGTGATCCGTTTGCAATGTCATATGGAAGCCGTTTTTGAATTTTGGACGGCTTCTTTGTCGAGGTGTGCCGTAGTCTTTTTTTTCCCTTCCCTCAAATGTCCAACTTTGGATTCCGAAAGCATCTGCGCCTCATTAAGTCATGCAATTTTGCTCCTGACATTAGCTAATGATGCACATCAGCTGCATGATTTCAAGATTATTATTTTTTTATCCTTATACTGTACAATAAAGTATTAGCAGTGCACAGTTTTCATTCCTCATGTCGTTCAAACATGATTGGGCACATTCATGCAAACTATCTGAACGTCCTTGTTTGAACTTTAAACTTCTGCACAAGAACCAAAAATTCCCCACAGCACAAAGAATTCCATTAGAAATAAATTAATCCCATGTAAACAACAACAAAAATATTTTTTTTGAAAATCATACATAAAAAAGAAAAGAAAAAAAAAAGCATTCATCGAAAACATTATATAAGGGTTCCCGTTTTATAGCCATGTTCCATTCCTACGGTAAAATAACCTGAATGTGACCGAATGCCCTGTAGTCTATCACTAACCTATGCTAAAGTCAAAAATGTATTATTTGGAAGAAGAACACTTTAAAGGTTCAAAATGTTGTATGTCGGTTTACAGTTGTGCAGTGGTACCTTGACGTAGGAGTGCCCCAACTTACGAGTTTTTTGAGTGACAAATTCAATTCAAATCGATATTAAAATGTAGTACAATGCAATTTTTCAATCGCAAAGGCGGACATTTGGGAAAAAACTGCTTTGTTTCGGTCAGCCTAATTTTCTATATATGTATACTTGTATTTATATATTTTGTTTATTTATTCATTTAAGTTCAGTGCCTAAGTGCAGTCTGTCATTGTTTCATTAAACATGACAATTTTAAAAATGATAAAATTACAGATTTGCTTGCAATATTGATTTACTGATTTATGCCGCACTTGTTTTTGTTAAGTTGTCATAGTGAACGCTTAAAAGATGGCAAGTGTTTAGTAAGTTACCAACCTTAATTGAAGTAAAGAAATAATAATAATAATAAAGAAGTATTTTATTAATTTCCTTTGCATTTATTTTGCACATGTCTGACCTAATATGCCAAAACATTTATGTAATAATGAATCTGATATTGTTTATTACAATTTACAGGTTAATAAAAAATAAATAAAAAGTTAATAAACAATAAAGATTATTAAGAAATAATCACATTGTAAATCACAATCGCAATATTGATGGGGAAAAATTAGATTATATGTCAAAATTGCTCAGTGCTACCAATAACACTTATTGCACCACAGTAAAAAAAAAAATGTGACGAAAATCAAACGGCCTAAAAAAGTGAAAAATTCATGAACGCAGAATAAAATAATGATTTGTTATGGCTTAAGCGATCCAGCTCTAATGACCTCTCTCTTATCCCGTTCAAAGCCATTAAAGTCATCTGGCCAGTCGGCCTGGTCAACATCTGGATACGCAACTCCCAGTGGTCCTCCAACTGCTTGTCACCTTCCATCTACGGTAGCATCGACTGTAATGGCAGCACCATGAAGGCGAGCTGGCTGGTGAGTGCGATGAAACGTCTCAAAGCAAAGCAGCAAAGTAACGCCACAGTGTTCCTCCTTTAGCTCTGCAGCGCAAGTAGCTGGCCGCCTTCAAATAGCCAAACAAGTCGTAAATATTTACGGTTTCCAGGCCTACGGAACGGCCATCAAAAGCAGAAATATGTCGGTGACCTTATGGATGTTTCAGCTCACTCTACCTGTCCTTTTTTATTCCCTTCTCTCACCTCGATGGACTCCAAGCCAGCAGGGCTACTTGGTTTATGATTCGAGGAGGCGTTACTGGCACAATATCGCAAGGGTGAACTGAGGACAAATGAAGCAAACTTCACTGCAACTTTAATGTGGGTTTGCTGGTTCGGATGCCAATGCAATTTTAAGTTTGGAACAACGTCACTCATTTAGCAACCAAGATCCACTGCTGTACTTATTTTATTTTTTGGGACATTTATGGCCACTGCAACACATTTACTTCCAAAAAGATCCATTAGGATGAAGCTGGATTCACGTCAGTGGCATTTTTATGCATGCAAATCTAAATATATGCCATTAAACATAAAGTAGGGTACATTATTTTCTCTTGGGCTTGATGCCCCCCCACCCCTTCCCCCGGCATTTTCTATTTTCTTTCAAAGGCAATTATCATGAATGAAAAGTGAGCACAAATCATTAGTGATTCACTTGATTATTAATGCAGAGGCCTTTTTTTGCATTTGCGAAAGTGGAATTAAAAATAATGTAAAACATTAATCATTACGTATCGTAAAATAATCTCTAATACTTTACTTTTTTGTCAACCATGATCGATGCTTCCATAGTCGTAACTATTGAGGGGCTGCTGTTTTGGTTAGCAACATATGTCACAAGAATTCAGCAGTTAAATTACTGTCCCATGTGTCAATGAAAAAGATGACGACTATTGTTTTTTTGGCTTAGGTGGTTGATGCACCCGGTGAATACGTACTGTATGGCCCTGTGAGCCACATGCTGATTTATTAATCCGGCCCGCCATGTACAGTATTCACATTATCAATAATTTAATTAATTTTCTATTTTTTTCAAAATTGTTAATTTATTGCAAACAATAAAACTAAAAATATGAGTACAATGTTTTTTTACATTACACGTTGCAACTTTTTTTTTATTTTAAACCTGATCTATGAATGAGCCGGCCCATCAAATGTGGCCCTTTGGCAGAAAAGTTTGCTCCGTATTAAATTAACTCCAAATCTTTGAGGAAATACGGTATACACATTGTTTGCAACTGAGTTACTGAACTATGTAAAATGAAAAATAATACCTTAAATAAAAGTAATGCACGTAAATTATAGCACCAAAAAAAAACATCACGGCATCCGTTGCCCATTATACTTTTTTTCCCCCTTTTTTGGAGTAAAAGCAAATGGCAACAAGAAAAATAAGTAACTATAAAGCCATCAGTTAATTGTCTTTTTTTTTCTTAAATGCCGTTTTTAATTGGCCCATATCTGGTAACTTATAATTAAGACAAATCAACATCACTTGATATACTTGAAGGCAGTTGAGCGAACCAATTTTGAAAAGTGAAGACGACAAAGCATTGAAGTCGGGGAATGAGGGGCTCTGCTCTGAGTGACCCCCTCCTCTGCTATCAGCACGTGTTGCGTATTATCCTGTCGTTTGGGCGTGCTCGTGTCATAACATTGGCGCGCACGAGCCACAGTGGTGGTCCTTACAGTACCATGCGTGCGCACGTGCGCTCTCGCCCTGATCTCACCGCCAATTTCCCCTCGCAAATACATCTATTACCGCATATTAATATCATCCACATGAGATGAAACTTCATTCCTCCGTGACTTTCACTTACCTTGACCCAAAGCCACAGAAGCCAGGAAAGCGAGCAAGAAGGCCGCTGTTTTTAATCCTGACATGGTGCCACTCTGTCACTCAACAGCACAGCGGAGTCAACCGATCCCCGGCCCCTGGTCAGGTGTGCGAGATGCTGAGAGATGTCGTCGCTGCTCAAGCAGCAGTTGTCCAGTCGGAGGCGGGAGGCCTGTGGTTTTTAAAAAGATGGAGCAACGTGGGCGCTCGCCAATCCGGCCCCTCTCTGCTCGCCATTGGCCACTTCCAGGCAACATCTGAGTCGCCCCGGATCATCTTCCACAAAAAGGTATAAAGGAGGGGTCGGGGGCTGGAGTGGTGGGGAGACACTCAATGCAGGAGGGGGAGTTAGTGGATGCTAAAAATAGAAGCGGTATTAAATTGTGGCCTTTTTCTGGAAAATTACTTAATAAATAGTCATTGCAGGGGGATACATTCCAGACCCACCCGCTTTTCAGCCATATAGAGGGACAGTATAGAAAAAAAAATTAACTATAATTATACCCCTCCCACTTTAAATCGCATTTGAAATGAATAAAACACACTTTTTAAATCCATCATGTATGTATCAGAATGCAAAAAAAATAAATCATGCAAGTATTCAAAATACTGGTAGAGTGGCGTGTGATTGTTTGGCTGTGAGCTGTGGCTGACAGCTGCTCCTATATGTGCTTATTGGCATCTGCTCAGTAGTGTTACTGTTAACAAAGACACGGTGAATAGTGAAAATCAATCAGTAATTAATTGAAGAACAGTTTGTTACAATTGCCACAAGATGTACAAATGTCTGATTCCTTAAATCTGGACCCTTCCGCTGCCTTAAAGTTGTCATTCGTAAAGACGTCCTTTGGCCAAACTAAATCTGTGTAAAAAATCATCAAAATGATCCGTTTATATGATTTTGCTATTTATAGTTTATAAGTACTCACATTTTTAAATTCCAAATACAATTATTGTCATTTAGAGCATTGACTTGCAGAAACTGAAAAATGGTGAACATACCAAAAAAAGGTCTAGTGTTTTTTTTTCTTTTCTTAATTTTTTCCAAAGCTGTACATATGTACTCTGAACATTTGTGGTTTAAAAGTCTGGGCTTTTTTAAATACTTCCTCTGATGTTCTATTTGTTTTTAGATTTGATTATGGGCCAGATAAAATGCGTTCACTGGCCAAATATGGCCCACTTGCCATAGGTTTCCTAGCAATGGTTTCAAGAATTTAGACTTATTAGAAAGTTATGTGTTGTTGTGGGTGGTACAGCTGTCGGACATATATATATATATATATTAATTTTTTTTAAAAAGCAGCACTTCTGTCATATTCAAATAGTTTATTTCTTGAATTGTCTTGGAATGGGATCCCTCTTACTGTCTTTGACGTTCTCTGCCTGCGCTCGGCCTCTGCTTCCACTTGCGGTTCATGCGTGTCACGTTTTTAACAGCCACTGATTGCACGGCTCTCTGCTGCCAAAAGAGTGGAAGTGGCGTCATATGTCACAGCACTCCGAGAAAAGAAAAAAAAAAGTCCAGCGAGGGCAAAGTCTCCACATGTGCTTATGAGGCGTAATAGTGGGCTCGTTCGCGGCATTGCAAACTAAGCGCAGCTAATGAGAGGAATGTTGCTTGTTAAAGGCTCGGTTACAGCAAGCATTACATGTGTTTGTCTGTTTTACACAGCCTCTGGGATTTAAATGGGGTTATACAATATCATTATTTTTTATTATTGTTCAACTATTTTAGGTACGTGTCATAAGATGCAGTATGTTGTTTTGAGATTATAAACGACATAATGCCATTGTGCTACCAGTTGCCTTAATGTTATTGTTGTATACCTGAGGTTATACCAGCAGCTCATCTGTAGATCGAAACGTAGCCTGATGGACATGTAAACTTTATTAACTCATTCACTGCCATTGACGGCTATAGACGTCAAAAATTAATTACAACTATTTCTATTAGTTTAACATTTTTTCCCACTTTTGTTAACAAGAGTATGAAGTCCTAGAATTTTTTTATTGTATTAAATGTTAAACTGGTGAAGTCATGCGATTAATTACGGTTAAAAATTGTAATTGCCTGGCGCCCCTAATTTTTAATAATATTTTCTTTCAAAAATAAAAACTATATATATATATAAAAAAATAAAAAAAAATTGTTTTTTTTAAAGAAAAGATTATTAAAAAATTAGGGGCATCAGGCGATTAAAAAGTCAAAATCGTAATTAATCGCATGACTTCACTAGTGACTTCACGATGAATCACAAATTGTATATCTGTTCTAAATGTACAAAAAAAAATTCTAGGTTTTCATACAAAAATGGGAAAAAAATGTTAAACTAATAGAAATAGTTAAAATGATTTTTTTTAAGTCTACAGCTGTAATGTTGACAGTGTTTCTCCACCTACTTACGTTATTGAAACACAAAGCTGTTGTTCACATTGAGCGTGATGACTCCGACATACCAAAGTCCATCTGTGTAAGCAGACCCAAGCAATGATGAAATCTTTGACTATCCAGGACCAGAGTTTTGTAAATAAACCCGCTCATCCGCGTGCCCTCGAGCTATGTGGATCCTAGAGGATTTATTTACATGTGTAGGTTGTTTATGCAACGTGAGGTCATGTTTACAGTCACCAATTACAATCTTAATGTTCCGGCAAAGGGCTATTATGCTAATTTGGCTGAAAAAAAGGCACGGTCATGTAGCCTGAAAGTTGAGGGAAATGTTTGCAAACGTTATCGTCATCAGCATTATCTTCCTTTTCTTGCTAATGTTAGGACTTTTACAGGTCTAAAAGCACAGGAACAAACGATTACCTTGCGTCATCGTTATGTTCTCTTTACCGTATGGAATTTGTGTTTGGTACGAGAAAGCATTATTTGTCCTTAACTCATTCACTGCCATTGACGGCTACAGACGTCAAAAATTCATTTGAACTATTTCTATTAGTTTAACTTTTTACCACTTTTGTTATCAAGAGTATGAAAACCTAGGGAAAAAAACTGTACATTTAGAACAGATATAAAATGTGTGATTAATCATGAGTTAACTATTGAAGTCATGCGATTAATTACAATGAAAAAATGTAATCGCCTGACGTCCCAGTCAGGCGAAAATTAAAATTTGTCATCGTAATTAATCGTATGACTTCACTAGTTAACTCACAATTAATCACAAATTTTATATCTGTTCTGAATGTACAATAAAAAAATACTCTTGTTAACAAAAGTAAAAAAAAAAAGTCAAATGAATTTTTGACGTCTATAGCCGTCAATGGCAGTGAATGAGTTAATCTGGCGTTTCCATCAAGGTTTTTTTTTTATTAGGTTTTTACTTTTACAAATTTTACAAAGAACTCCTGATGCTTCAATTTCTTCAGTAAACTTTCAGCCAAAACTTGTTTGTGTAATCCTGCTTTAAAAAAAAGAAAGAAAAAAAGCACAAATGTCTGAGTGGTGAGAAGCTATTGTTTCCTGATTGCCATGAAGGACGTTTTTCTTGTCAGCTGACAGTTTAATGCCAACGAGAGGGGAGGAAAATGGCGACTGACATTCCATTATACTGACTTCTATATGAACACACACTTAGTTTTAGTGCATTAGGATTCAAATTAGGTTTGTACAATAAACACCAATGACCTCATTCATTAAGGAGCTTCCCTTGGTCATTCTTATTGAAACCAGAAGTTGTAAGCTCCGTAATGACAATCCTTCCTTTGTCTATGACTGGTTATAGGCGGATCTTACCTGTTTATGACCAAGTCGAGTCCAGTTATGGATCAATAAACTAAAGCAAGTAGCCTGACCTCCAGGGTGGATTTACAAGCTCATTTTATTACCCCATTCCGATTTTTGTGCGTCATTTTGTTTGGGTAAGTACGTGTGCATGTGTGCAAGTGTGTGTACTAAACAGGTTAGATCATCATCGTTTATCATTCATTCGTGTGATTGAAGCAATTGTATCATCCTAAAAAAACAAAACAATTGACCAATTCATTTGCCTGTAGTCGATCATGAAATTGAGTCCAGCGTGCATTTTGTTCTTTTTCCACTGCCATGACAAATGAGACTCATGTAGACATTTACAGTAAATGCTGCTGTAGTGGAAATAACATTGATGATCGAAAAGTCAATGACATAAACTTGGAACAGTTTTTAAATGAATTTTTTTATTATTTAGACAACAAGAACTGTTTTCGTAAAAGCAAAAAAAGACAAAAGAAAAATATTGCTTTGATGCAAAAAAAACAAAAACAGTTGCACGCTTCAGTGTCAAACAAGAAAAAGTTCTGTAAAATAAATCTCTTTTGTTAAATAAATCCAACATGTATAATGCTACAGTTCTTATTTGGAGACTGACACAGAAACAACCTCAAGCTTCACCCTAAAAAGACACCAGGTCACAGGTTCTAAATCCTCCTACTGTCACTGAACAGCAAATGCGGCTAAGGGCCGAAAGACACGACGGAGACATTGTTGTTCCTCATCTGTAAGATGCAAAACAAGAGAACGCTGCCAAAATGTTTCCCGTGCGTTACAGTTCGATAAGAGAGTCTGTGCCCGGGTAATCTGGGAGGTTGAGGTCGTATTTTTTCTGGATATCGTAAGGCAGGAAGCGTCCGGCCAAGAAATGCTTTCCCGAGAAACTCATGGCACACTTTTTGGGTGCCGTCAGAGAGATGAGCACTTCCGGGCTTATCCCGTCCTGACCGGCCTCTTCGACATCCCAACCTGAGAAACAAGAGGAAGAAGATAAAGACTAAATGTACGAGTCGAGTTTAAACCTGCATTCGATAAAGTTATGGTCACAAATGAAAATGAATAATCGAACTGTGATGTAGCGAGGGACTACTCAAATTGATTTAAATGTACCAAGGAAGAACAGATTCCTTTTTTTTTTCACGATATATGAACCATCCCAGAATGAAAACGGGAGAGTCCCATCCCATCAAATCTAATCTTAAGGCTCACTTGTGCTTTAGTATGGTAATGCATATATATATATATATATATATATATTATTAGGGGTGTGAATTGCCTAGTACCTGGCGATTCGTATCACGATTCATATGTCACGATTCGATTCGATACCGATTAATCCTGATACGAATCTATAAATTGATTATTGAGATTTCAAATTTAGAAAATAATAATCACTAAACTTGTACATGTACACTGTAAGATTTGTATGAAAATGTATTTATCTGAAAATTCAGGTTGCAGTCTGTTTCATGTTTGAACAGCCCTGAAATATTAAGGCTTAATGTTCCATTTATATAACATTCTTCTATTCTTAATGTGTAAATCCTAACCCTAAGTAAGACATATTGTTGAATATTTTCATCAAAAATTGATCTTTAAAAATCGTTTCAGCTGCATATTAAATCCATACGAGAATTGTGCGCTGTAAAAAAACTGATATATTGCCGAATAGATTTTTTTAACACCCTAATATATATATATATATATAAAGTTAGTGTTCCCCTGACTTTCTTGGATTTGATTTATTTCGCAATAATTGTTTCCAGCAATTTTCACTCCCACCATGTCCACCCCCCCCCCCCCCCCGGTTAAATGGAGAATAAGTGTGTTTTCTCTTTTTTGTGTATGTATTGTATGTATTGTAATATATAATGAGCTGTCAAACCAATGGCTTGTAATATCGTATGATCCATCTGTCATATCGCTTTTGTCATGTTATACAGGTGAGGCAAAGCGACCTCAGCAAAATATTTGCGGCTTGTCAAAAGTTTACATTTTATTGAACTGTTTTTGCAACAAATTGGCACTTTGACTGGAAACGTTAAGCGCAAGTGATTTAAAAAAAAAAGAAAAGAAAAAAAAAGACTAAATCAGCCTGAGCAATAAAATTGATCAATAAAATCAATTCATCACACAGCCCTATCATGCTCACAAATTTTATCACACTTTTAGGAGATCAACTTTGATAGAAGTTTACATCCTGCTTAGCGGCATTATAATTGCAAATAATTTGGTGCAGCCGATGCTCAGCAAGTTGCTTTTATATGATGAGCCGACACTCTGTTGCCTGAAGCAGATGGGCCTCTCTACTCATAAAAACGGAACCCCGTTGTCACGCCGGGAGCTTAACACTCACCCGAGGGCACATCCACACTTGCTATGGGGATCTTGACCTGCTTGAGGGTGACCAGAATCCCGGCGTAGGGCTCCTTAATGTCGACGGCGTCGTCCTCGGGGCCCAGCATGGCATCAATCACTAGGTTGTAGGCGTCGTTTATGAGCTGGACCTGTGAAGACAAAAACCTCCCTCAGGGGGAATGACTCACATTTAAGTTCAACCGGAGGCTAGGGTGGAAGTACTTTCACTAAGATGCGACACGGAAAGAGATTCGGTTGTCGTTCAGGGCTCGAGTAACCAACCAATCGTGGTTCAGCTTCAGAAAACAGGTGAGCCGTGATTGGTCGTTAGCGGCGCAACTGTGATGACATTTTCAGTTGACAGCAAGTGGCAAAATGGCCGCCCCGTGAGAAAACATGGATTTTTAGGTTGACTCCTCTTTAAAGGTTTAGCTTTTTAAATATATATTTTTTAAATTGAAGGAATTTGAAAAAGGCATGTCACCTCCCACAAAAATGTAGCCTCGGAGCAAAACAAAAGTAACCTAAATTGTTAATTACGGCTGCTTTAACAGCGAGCAAAAGTCCATCACGGGATTGTTTTCGTTTAGCAGTGAAGAACAAACTAAAGTATTTGATTATTCATAAACTCTGGATTTTTCTTTTTTTAGTGCTCACTGGTGATGTAGGTTTTTTTTTCATGTCTCTGCAACTGAAAACAATCCAATTAACTGTGTAGTCTTTTCAGCCTAAATGAATATCATAAGCAGTAGGGGTGTGAATTGCCTAGTACCTGGCGATTCGATTCATATCGCGATTCATAGGTCACGATTCAATTCGATACCGATTAATCCCGATACGAATCTATAAATTGATTATTGCATTGTTGTTTTTTACTCAAATTTAGGAAATATTAATCAGTTAACTTGTACATGTACACTGTAAGATTTGTATAAAAAATAATTATTTATCTGTAAGATTTGTATGAAAATGTATTTATCTGAAAATTCAGGTTGCAGTCTGTTTCATGTTTGAACAGCCCTGAAATCAAATATTAAGGCTTAATGTTCCTTAAGGAAGACGTTTTGTTGAATATTCCCGTAAAAAAATTACGTTTAAAAATCGATTCGGCCGCATATCGAATCGATTCGAGAATTGCGCGCTGTAATATCGCGATATATTGCAGAATCGATTTTTTTTCTAACACCCCTAATAAGCCGCATAAGATAGCCGAATGCTCATTTAAAATTTACAGAGCAGCAAAATGAATGCCGTGAAAGTGTCGCTGACCTCTGTGGGGAGATAGGAGAGGAAAGGGATGTCCATCTTCTCGCACTGCACCGTGAAATCCTGATGCAGACTGTGCGGGGATCGCTTCGGGTGGTAGATGGTGGGCTCATATTCCTGAATTAGAAGACAACAACAAAAAGTTACAGGGCGGAAATCAAGCCGACAGCCTGTGATTCGAGGCCGGCAGCTCGAGGCGCGCACAATGAGCAATGTTCTGCAGTTGCGGTTTTCTGCCGTCTGCTTCCTGAGTGAGTGTCGGCTGTACAGACGTGAAAGTAGAAATCCAGACACTCGTGAAACCAAAGGTTTGTGATGTTCGGCAGGACGCACCTGTGATCTTTCACCTTTTATACAAATCTTTCAACTTGCACGTCGTTCTTAGAATGAGCTTGTAAAAAAAAAAGTTGTGAGTGTCGTTTGAATCCGATCACCCCTCTCGGTGGGAACGGCTTGTGATATCAAACTAGAGCTGTAATGGAAATTTATGTACTGTATATATGGAGACTTGGTGAAGCAGCGTGTGGCTCATTGCCCAAGGATATTTTTGTAGTCCACGTTCCAAGTAACTGTAAACAATTGTCTGTTTGTAGTTAAGAGGGCGGCTCAGGTTTGGTTTAATGTATGACAGCAGCTGCTGCGTTAGTCAAAAGACGAATAATCATTTCCATGCCTTTGCTCTATACAATCGCTCATCTTTTTTTGCAAGAATACAGTAAAAAAACAAAAAAAAAACAATTTTTATTTATTTATTGTGGGAAATGCGTTTATGACTTTCCCGAAATAGATAATAGAAAATATGCGGCATTGACCACACCAAATAAAGTGAATTATTTCTTTGTATACTTTGACCCTTAATACAACAGCTAGCTAATGTCATCCTTCCAAAACATAACCAGGAATTCATCCTCTTCAGAGATGCAGGACGTACGGGGGGGCCATTGTAAAAGTTTTTCATCTAAGAATGTGTGATGTTACTAGCAGGGCCATTCCATAGACGTTCCATCACGTTCCACCTGTGCCCATTACCCCCCTCTGAATAAGAATGGAATATGCCACAATTCACATGGTCCACGTGCAGTTTCATCATTTAGATCCTCTGCAGGTCACGGGAAGGTCAAAAGGAAGTTCACTTATGATTGATTGGGTCAGTCAATATAAATAAATAAATAAATAGGTCACACACAATTTATGATTTTTTTAATGTTGTTTTCTTTTTTTCTTTTTTATACTCGTTTTGCTGAATGACTGTAATGTGCTTTTGTGTTGTATCAACATAAATGCCATGCGACTAAATTATTTGCTAATTCTATGCTTAAATACTCATTTTATCCTCACTCAGGTGAGTTTATTACAGTAAAACATCCATCCAGCCATTTTCCCAATAACATGATAAAGATCAAGTTTAGAGTAGTTCACTTTACATTAACATTACATCAACAAAGAGCAAGATGTTTTCAACACTTTAGATCGATCAATAATTTGTAAAAAAAATATATATATATTTGTTTTTTTTTAAATGAAAGTACAAGACAAGTGCAAACTGGCAAACTGTAGATTTTTTTGAAAAAATATGAAATTTACCAAATTGTGACATATTGAGTTTTTGCTGATTTGTTATCAATATTAATGTTTATAATACTGTGTACAGCATACTGTAAATGCAAAATTTTTTTAATGGATCAATAGGCTCAATTTTGATGAAGCAAAAAGTAAAAGATGAGATTTAAAAAAGGTGAAAAATGAGTGGTGATTATACGGCTTGAGCTGATTTGACAAATATGCTGATCACAGCTCTAATCACATTCACAGCTGAGCCACTAAAAGGCAGTGCATGTGCGTAGGTCCTTTTTTTTTGGGGGGGCGGGGGGGGTTAGTGCGCCCCGCTCACGTGCGTGCCCGTGCGTCTTCCAGCTGACACGGATCACAGCGCAACCGCGAACAACGCACACTCTGGCACCAGGGGAGTGTTCCCGGGGCCAAAGTGATTGGGTTTCTGCACTTGGAGAAAACTACGACTCGTGTGCTCCCAGAGGGGCAACACAGAAAAGTTGTTTCAAAGAAAAGATGACAACATAAGTGATGAGTTCAAGTCTTCACTTGTGGTGTAATATAATGTACTTTGCGCACAGTTTTAACAAGCAATCAATTGTGGTAACTTGCGAGTCAGACATACGGTAAAGCATGCAGGTCCATTCAACCGTAAAAAATCAAAGATCCGTATCCGTTTTCACTTGATGCCCTCTGAGTGGCCTCCAAAAACAATCATTTGTCTTGAAATATCAGCGATCGCGAGGCCCAAATGGGCAGACATGACGCTCATGACATCATGTTCACATGCAGACAGCATTAATGAGAGTAACAACGGCGTGATGTCATGACTGTCTGAGGACTCTTGCCGAGAGGGTAATGGGATAACTGCTCCGAGACGTTTACGGGAGCTCAAATTATATTCGGGGACAGCCTGTTAATCCTGATGCAAGTCAAACGGAGATTTTGATTTTTATCGTCCAGAACAGTTTGTTCTCGATTTTGAGAAAGTGAGTGATCATGTGGTGTTTTTAATGTGGCTTGCTGGCTAGGTAAGTGCAGTATTCTCTCCGAGGATACGGTTACACGTCAATGACTGCGGGACATTTTTAAGGTTTTGTAAAGTTTAGGCTGGGTCTCGATTCAAATTTCCTCAATCGATTCAATTTTGATTCACAAGAGTTCCGTTCGATTTCCAGATTCAATTCGATTCGCGTCAATTCAATACGATTCTATTTAAATATCAAGGAGATGCTAAAAACTTTCAATTTTGCAGAGGCAGTAACTGGTTAAATACTTTTGTTTATTAATGAAAGTAAAATGTCTTGTAATCACTTAAGTGTTACACAACATTGTCATCAGCAAGCATGATGAAAATATTTTCATAATTCTCATTCAATCATTGTAACCGTAAACTAAACAAATTCTGAATGTAATTATCCCAAAGGAAAAGCAATATTGTACAGCAGATTAAATTGAATGCAATTAATCCGCATTATGTCTTGCTTTACGGCTGCTGAGCATCAGATTACCGACAAAATGAAGTTTGCAACAACAAAAAAATAGCCTGCAGGATTTTTTTTCTTCAAAATCACAACTGCAATAAGCAGGCGCAGCAATGTTGATTAACGCTCCACTTGTTTTCCCTCTTGTTTGCTTGGCAGAGTTTGTGCTCAACATGCTCCCCATGCCGTTTCCGTGGCAACTTTGGGCAGAGTGCTGTGCTGGATCACGCTCAAGAACAAGGAGAGTCGGCAGAAGCAGCCGGACACAAATTAAGGAGATGACTCCGAACTCAAGATTATAAGGATTATCAGGTAAGTTCATTTAAAAAGCAATATTAACATAAAATACATATATGAAAGCGGAAATTTATAAATAATAAATAAATAAATTCTTCTCTTCTTGGATTGCGCAACAGATCATCTCGATTTGTAATGTTTTTTCTACTTACAAACATGCGCAGGTGTCGCGCACACACCAGGCCGATAGAGCCGTTCTGCTCTGGTCCGCAGATCACCAGCACCGTTGGCTGTTTCTTCGCTAAAGAGTTGAGAGGGTAAGCCTGGAGAAAGAGCACAAATAGAAAGCTCATGCTTAGAAACAAAGACAAAAAGGCTTGTAGGGGAGAAAAATAGAAAAAGGAATGCAGTTTGTAGCCATCAGGCTTAAAGGATTCCTGTGAGTTACGTGATGGAAAAAATAACTGTCCTTACAATGGGATGCAAATTTTCTGTGTAGATACCGTGGTCAAAAATAAACACAGTCAACGATTAAATACAGCCATAAAATGTCATGCACCTGTGACCTTTTTCAGTCATTGTTTGAGATAAACACAGATTTAACACCAATTAGTGCTAAAATTTACATTTCTATAGCATTTAGTTTGAGCCTTAAATATACATATTTTTTTATTCTCATATAGAGAATGCTGTACTTGCTGAAAGTCAGCAAGACTTTAGTTCAGTTGAGGTAAAATCCTGTTTAGTCGTCTCCATTTAAAGAAATCGAAACCTTTTAGAGCAGGTTTATTCAACGGCACCTCAAAAAAAATTTCGGGATTCGCTTTGCCCACTAAACGGGCTACAAAAAAAAAAAAACATCTCCACCTATTAATAATAATAAGGTCCTTTGGTAAATAGGTCATCTGCCTCTGGATCCCATTTACATGAGCATCGAATCCAAACTGAAGAGACGGCAGCCGCTATCGCCATCATGGCACCGTCTCATCGGAAATACAGACGAGAGAGGCCCCTGCGGCCCTCAGGAGCCACAAGGGCAGATGATGTTACACGCTCAGGCCGGAGACTTGAAGATATTCATTTAATTTCCAATAACAATATTCATCTATCAGCTAACTAACCGGCCCGTCAGGGGGTCCAATCTGGCCTGCGAGGACACAACACACACACACTGCAGTTTTTCACTCAAATGAATTGCCGTTGCTAATTTGGTCCACAAGAGGGCGCATGGACAACCGCTTAAATGGCATTCTGAAATGTGGCTCCTACTCAGGATTTGATGCAAAAAAAATTGCACTAATTCAAGAAATTTCTGATTACTCTGCAATAAGATAATAATAAATGGGGATGTTTTCAGAATGTAGGTGTAATTATTTGCACCCAATTTTTATTGTAGGCCACGAACATACTGGTCCGGCCCACCTGAGTTTCAATTTGGGCGAAAGTGGCCCCTGAATTCAAATGAGTTGGACACCGAGATCCAAGATTTTAAATTTGCAGCGAGCTATTGAACGCATGGTGAGCGGAGAGTTTTGAAGTTGGAATGATTGAATAATATGACATTTCTCACAATGTCTGAATTGTATTCTATTCTTACTGCATTTCCATGATATAGCGGACTGGGATGAAAAGCACATTTCCTAATGACAAGCATTTTTTTTTTATGCTAACCTTTCTGAGTAAACTTGCAAAAACAAGTATCGTGTGTTGTGTGTTGAGCTGGTGAAAATAAAATCTCAGCGTCAAATGATGACCAAACTACATTTGTTTGGCTGCTCACTTTTTTTCTTAGTTGTCGGTCTGTTTCTTCCCTTGACGGCCTCATTTTATTGCTCGACGCTTATTGAAGTCAACTTCTCATCCGAGCAAGCGAGGACGCTTGATGTCGGCTGTGGAAACGTTTTGCGCTGCTGGAGAAACTATTACGAATAAACCGTTATAAAGTGAGCCGAGCGGGATACCTCGCATGCACTTTCACCTCCAATCGGGTCTGGAGAAAACACTATCAGGCCCCTAAAACAACAAATACGGTCATCTATCGAGGTCGGCCTGCCGCTTTTTATATGAGAGCGCGTCGCGTCTGAGCTCATGTAAAGCGGAGATTTACGGCTGCGGAGCGACAAAAACGTCTCCTGTCTCCACTCAGGTGATGAACGGCCTCAGACTGATACAGAAGCCCACAGTCTGGTTCTGCTGCGGTGGAGGGATTGATTTACAGAGAACCTATAATCTGTCTGGCGAGCGAAGGTGTATGCGCCGGCGTTATTGGTGCGGTATTTCTGGACACAGTAACAGCAGTAGGTCGGCAGCGAAACAGGCCAAATCCCACCGTCTAGCTTGCATCTCCTCTGACTGTAATTGTCTTCAAATAGCGGTGATGTCATGCGAGCGGCGGCGTGCCGCGGGTGGCTGCGGCACGGTCGTGTTTGTTCAGTCAGGCTCGGCTGGCGATCTTGGCCACCGGGGGGGAAGTGGACGCGGCGGTTTGACTCGCGCGCTTCCTGTCTCGGCTTGTGACTGATGATGCCACTTTCTCCCGCTCACATTATGACCTGCTGCAGACTTTTTTTTTTCACCTTTCATTTACAGTGGGCATAAAAGTTTACACACCCCTGTTCAAATGCTAGGTTTTGGGGATGAAAACAAGAGACAAAGAAAAATGTGTTTTACCATTGTGACCGATAAGTTGATTACAAAGAAACTTTTCTAAAGAGGAAGTAAAAATAAACCTGGTTGCACAAGTGTGCACACCCTCATGACTAGGCATGTTACGATATCCAAACATCACGATACAATATTATCACGATATTGTAAATGATATACTATAGTATATTGTAAAAAAAAGAGCTTATACTAAAAAAATAATACAAAAATAAAAAGCACAATATTGTGCTTTTGTAAATAACAGCAATACATGCAAACAACATACCACTATTGAGGCACACATTGAGTTCCTCCACTTACTCGGTTCACAAGCATATTACATTCCCCTTCATCCAACAATTAGCGTGGATTTTAAACATAGACGGGCCAAAACATGCCTTGTGAAAATTAAAAGGCACAACAACAAAAAAATAGCCACCAGAGGGTGCTAGAACTGCACAAATGGAAAGTAACCTAAGTTTTTTTTTTTTTGCAGATGTGCTGCTTTTAAGGTCGTGACATGACAATGATGATATTGTGGTAGTTTTAATATCGCGATATCACAATATTGCCGTTATCGTTACATCCATATTCATAACTGTGATGTGGCCGTATTCACGATTAACAAGTCACATTCCAAAACGTTAAATGGAAGTCAGCACACAACACCCACCAATTAAAGTGCATCTGATTAACCCCAAATCAATTTCAGCTGATCTATTAGGCTTTTCCTGACATAATAAAAGTTCCCAAGCACGTGAGGAAAATTCTGATTACGTTATTGATCCCTAAAAGTGCAATTCCCCCAGTCACAACCAGTCCAAGAAACAATGGCCAATAGGGGGAGACAAAACCTGGCGGAACGTCTTTCAGCGCCCCAAGTTTCTTATATGAAAAAAACCAACAACCCACACACACAAAGAAGTGGGAGGGGAGAAACAAGACTCAAGCCCCCGCCCCTTTTTTTGTAAGATGGAACTGGGAAGAATTATTAACAGTTAAACAACAGCAGTCAAAACCTTCAGGCTTATGCAAAAAAAGACAAATGTCAAAGTATCTCAATGTAAAAAAAAAGACTGTTTTTATAAAATAACAGTATATTAAGAACCATGGAAAAATATAAATTTTACCAAATTTTGAGCTTTCGATCTGACGCTATTAAAATGGTAGAATGTCTCCAACCACACAAAAAGACTTTAATACATCACAAAAGCAAACGACTGCGTTACGTCATCGTCCCAAACTCTTTTTTTCCCCCCAAAGATCTTGTTGCAATAAAACCTCTAACATTCCCGAGCATGCAATCGAGTGGATGAATGAACGAGATGTTTTGGCCCTGTGCTGATGAAGTGCAAACCTTGGAGATGGCGAGCGCGCAGGCGTGTCCCCAGATCTCGATGAGCTGCTGTTGTCCAAACTTGTAATCCCGCATGAGTTCCGTCTCGATGGCGCTCGCCTCGCCTTTACTACGACACAGAACGAGACATGATATGTGGTCACTCACAAAGTCAGTTAGTGCGCCGTGTACGCGCAATAAAATACAGAAGAGATTCCTCATGAAGCTTACAATATCATCGGACTCAAATCGTGTAAATCAACTCGTATGCTCCTCTTGAAAGTTTTTTTTAAATCGACTGTAGACGACACAAGATGGAGGCAAAGCACTACTTTTCTTTCAGACAAGGTGATGACCAGTCAAAATGAAGCTGGGAAATTGCTATATTTTGTCATGAAAAGAAATGTGAGTAATATGTGAACGGTGTCCTTCCGCGTGCCTCATATTTGCGCAGTATGAGTGACTGAATGTGTCATACAGAGCCCACGCTGCTCTCTGCGTGGCCACAGCATGACTAATGGTGCTGCTTTTACCATAAATGTGCGCGTTGGCTTTTCTAGCTTTATGTAGCACAGACGGCATCTCCTTTCATTCTACAGCCATCTAGTGGTTGGTGTTAGCGCTACACCTCCTCGCAGATGAAACGTGTTCCCAGCTGGAGGTCGTAATTGATCCCCTCAGAGAATTGCATAGAAACATTAGAATGAATAATGCAACAGCTCGATGAGATTTTCATTTTTTTTTAATACACCAGAGACAAAACAATTGGACATTTCATTAGGAGTGTGCAATCTAATAAGATTTGATATAACTTTGAGTCTTTAGAGAGGTAATAATGCTCATTTTTGTCACATGAGGAAATATATATATGATAGTTAAAAAAAAAAATCACACTTTACCCACCCTATTCCTTGTCCTGATGAAAGTAGTCTTTTTCGAAAGGTCTCATGCAAGTGAGCCACTGAACCGCACAGATAATTAAATACCCACTGCAGCTGCGTTGACAACTTCACAGAGTATGTGCTGCTAGTCCGGGGCTAACGTTGCTAGCACCCAACTGAACTGAATGCACCTTTTGGCTTTAATTTGATTTTATGTGTGCGCGACGCACAGACAGTGCAGGGCGGAGAAACTGCGCATGGGAGCGATTATTATGTAAATTAGCCCCACTGTTTTATAGAAGGGCAGAACAGCGTACTTGGACACATGTTCAGAAATAAACAGTAAAACTAAGATAATTAAGAAATATTCATCATTTGTAATGGTAGAGATTCCGTTCTATTCAAAACAAAGTGTTATTACTAGGGGTGTCAGGCATTTAACATTTTTAAACGTAATTAATCGCACGACTTCAATAGTTAACTCACGATTAATCGCAAATTTTACATCTGTTTTCAATGTACAATAAGATGTACAATAAAGAGTTTTCATACTCTTGTTAACATAAAAGTGGGAAAAATGTTAAACTAATAGAAATATGGCTGTATCTTTTAGTCATTTATATAGTAATTTTATAATAATTTATAAATTGAGTTGGACTGTAAAAAAAAACAAGTGTGATTTTAATTTGTGTTGAGGTCATTTTTCTGCCACTAGATGGCATTATTGCATTTGTAAGACGTTAGTGACAGCTCAGTGCATTCTGCACATTTTTAAAACTGTAAAATGCAACTTGACCACACAAGTCCACAAATATATGCATTATTATTCAATTTATTACTGCTAAATTTTGACGTGGACGCTTAAAAAAAAATTGTGGCGTTAAAGGAACTTTAAATTAACTCAAAATTAAAGCATGCACTAATTTTGACACCCCTGGTTATTACCTCTGCTAAGTCCTCATTTTTGCTCGGCTTTGAATTGGATATTATTCAGCTTGCCTAATGTTGCCACATTCATTCATGCCTGGGGGAATCGCTGAATATTTCATTTGTTGTTGAAATGTCATCACAAAATAACATCGCACGCTGTTAACCTTGAAGATAGTCCGTTATTGCCGTTGTTATGAGGTGAACCCGAGTTCGTTTGATGTGTTGCTGTGTGTGGAAAATCCGTAGAAAGCGGCGCGCACATTCTGCACCATTTGACACCCCCGGTGACTGCGGCGCCGATGCTAATCTTATTTGTGTTGCTTTTACTTTCCTTGAAGGCACAGCTGTGTCTTTGTGTGTGTGTGTGCGTGTGCGTGCGCGTGCGTGCGAGCGGGCAAGCTAGTGTATCCAAGTGGGACTCATGGCATTTACCTGAGCCAGTGGAGCGGCGGCAGCTGTCACCCACAGCTCACCTCAGGGATGTTTCCTGAGCGACTGAGACAAGTTGATCTTTGCAAAGATCACTTCAAGCCACAGGCTCCGAGGAGAGCAAAACCACGTGGACTTCATGACCACTGCACTTGTTGTCTTTGCCCTTGAGGGGGTCATAAAGCGTCAGTACGAAAATTAATAAAGGTCGTAGGATGTTTGCGGTGCCTTTTGCTGTTAAAACATGCTCCATGGAGATAGCATATTTCACCACGCTGCTTTCAGGAGCCAAAAATGTTCCCAAAGAAATTTCTGTGCTGCGACCGAGCCCATCCTGGACCTCTCAAAAGTCTATCTCCCACCCTTAAAGCATCTCCATTTGCTCCATTTAATTACCTTGGAGCTTATTTTTCAAGACCAGAGTTCACACCGACAATGGCCCTCCAAGAAAATAGTGATTAATGACAATTTACAGCCAACTTTCCACAGTGTTGGTATTGCTTTTCAGTTCAAGTCCAAGTGTGTGCTTTTGAGTGTGTTGCCACCAGGGAGCAGCACAGTGTTGAAGACCGGGACTTTCCTCGCGTACCAATTATTATTTACATTTTTATAGGACACCACCTCGGGGCAGTAGCCCAGACAAACGTTATGTTTCACAAATATGACATCGATGGAAGTGTATTGCATTCACTAGAGGAAGGGGGGAACAAAAACAAACAATCATTTTTCTGACTCATTTATTTTGGGAGCTTTTTTTTTTTTTTCATGTTCTGTTTTTCTGAAAAAAATCATATTAGTAGTATTTTTTTCTGTTTATCTGAATACAATTGTTTTAAATGTTTTTCCGAGTATTTTTCCTGTTTATTTTTAATGACAAAAACATTTTAAAAAACAAATAAAAAAAATAAAAACGAATTCTTATTTTTTAGAAAAACTGAAAAATATTCAGAGAAAAATATTCAATAAGAGGAAAAAATCTGAAACTAAATATTTTAATAAACACACAAACAGAGAAAAAAATACTCTGAAAAACAGAAACAAAGTATCCACTGAAAAAAAGCTACCCCCCCCCAAAAAAATGTTTTGTTTTTTCCTTAAGTGAATGTTTTTTCTGTTTATCGGAGTAAGTTAGTTTT
This sequence comes from Leptonotus elevatus, assembly GCF_054856555.1. Classification (NCBI taxonomy): domain Eukaryota; kingdom Metazoa; phylum Chordata; class Actinopteri; order Syngnathiformes; family Syngnathidae; genus Leptonotus; species Leptonotus elevatus. The sequence goes on along the minus strand of NC_141249.1, from coordinate 14,087,518 downwards.
AAATGTTTTTCTGAGTAGTTTTTCTGTTTATTTTTAATGACAAAAAAATTCAAAAAACAAAGACAAAAATTAAAAACGGATTTTTTTTTTTTTAGAAAAGCTGAAAAATATTCAGAAAAAAAAGGATTCAATAAGAGGAAAAAAACAAATAAAATATTTTAATGAACACACACAGAAAAAAATACTCTGAAAAACAGAAAAAAAGCTACCCCCCTCCAAAAAAATTATTATTATTTTTTTCCTCAAATGAATGCAATATACTTCCATGGTATAGTATACTTTAATGTTGGTGTATTTATAATAAAAAAAATCCTATTTGTTAAATAACTGCCTTTTGTTTATTCGAAGAACTCATCATCTTAATCAGAAGACTTCCAAATACACTGTGCTTGAATCAGTAGTGGCAAAATGCAACACCTTAGTAGTCCCACGAGTACTAGCCCCTGTCGAGTTGATTTCCCCCATGGTGCAGTCAAGGTCTCCCCTCCCCATCGCACCGTCATTGTCGCCGAAGCACTGCTCAACTGTGATCCCAAGCAGCTTTTAATGAATGCGCTTGCCTTACTCTTGCATGAAAGTGAAACTATAAAATACTCCCTGTGGGAGGCTACATGCACCAGAAAGATACAAGAACAACACCTGCTAAAGAAAGTACAGTATAGTCAAGGGATACAGTGAGCGTGTCCCCAAAAGCCGACAGACATGCTACAGCAGCAGTAAGTGGCAGTGGCAGTCGTGTTCCGAGGTAGAGCGTCTGCAACACGCAAGAAGCAAATACTCAAGGGAACAAAGCTGCCATTTTTCACTCGCACTGCGCGAGTGAAACGGCAACGCTCTTTTCCCATCAACCCCCATCTCGCTTCACTTAATTTCCACCTTTCCAGCGTGATGTGCTGCAGCGATAAGGAGGCGGATTAAAATAACCCTGGCAGACCAACCACCAGGCTCGAATGTAAAAGAAACGGACTGCCTTCATCTTGATCCCAATGCTCACTTTTGATTAAAAATGCCGAGAGAGGCAAAGAAGGAGAATCCTTTGCCGTCCCTGGAGGACGTCATGTGACGTGCGTACACGACGTACTGCACACAGAAGCGCGTGCACCTTTTTGCTATCCATCAGTTCTGTTTAATTCAATATTTGGGGGTGCCTTGAGATATGAGTCAAAACACTTGTATCTCAAATGGTCTTTCTTTGAAAGATAGCGTTTTATATTTTTTACTACAATTGTTTTGCCTCAATTTCTTGGTCATTGTGCTGCTCCTTCTGGTCTGCACTTTGACTAATACAGGCAGACACAGAGCCACATATCGAGAGAGTTTGGCCAAGTCTGTTTCAGCTGGGTAACAAGATGGCGTCCATATGTCATGTGACCAGCAGTTGACCAATCACAGCGTACTGCTGTTCACATGACATATCGACGCCATCTTGTTACCCCGCTGAAACAGACTTGGCCAAACTCTCAATATATACGGCTCTGGGCAGACGCACACAAAAAGTGTTTTACAACTGACTCGGTCAGCTTTATTTTATTTTAGCGAAGTATAATATATGACTGAGTATTCCCCCATTTACCTTCTCAGGTCTGCTACTTATAAAGGCTATAACACAGTGAAATCGATGCTATTTGTCTGTTAACTCATTTGCTCCCAAAAACGTATATATACGTTCTATTTAAAATATTTTACGTGTCCCAAAGATGTATTTATACGTTTTTTATGTGTGTTTTTTTATGCTAGAGCATACAGAAGGCTTTGATGCAGCCTCTCGCCTGCAAAGAACGGTTGAAGAAATGGTAGTTCTTACACAAACGACCAGCAGGTGGCAGCAGACTATAAGAGATCAACCAGGGCCATGTTGAAAAAAAGGCTCATTTACTCACATTTCTAAATAGATTTGTGATTAATGATGAAATTTTGCTATATTCTAATGCTAATTGCTGCAAAACGCAAACAGATAATAATATTTTTTTTTCCTGATGAAAGAAGAGACTCTAATCTTTCTATTGGTTAGTTCCATGTTTTTATAGCAATAAAACACAATATTCTTTGGGCCTTGCAAAATCAATCAAAAGCCAGCAAAACAGCCGGGAGTGAAGAGGATTGCTTCTGTGAAAATGGCTGAGAGTGAACGAGTTAATGGCATTCAGCATTTTTTGTTAGCTTTAAGCTAACCGGACTGTTGTAAAGAAAGGCTACGTAAGCCGCTTTTTTGAAGAATTAGTCACTGACTGCCAAACTGCTGCGTGTTGTGAACTGATTTCAGTTCATTGGCTCCATCGAATGCTCCGAACAATAAAAAAAAAGAATGCTCCAAACAATAGCTTGTAGGCCTATTTCGAAAAACATGAACGTTAAGAACTAAAATGTCACAAAAAGCATATGTACTCACAATTTTAAGTTCATTAGGTACGCTCAGCCTTCTAGTAGGAGATCATTACATTTTTCTGACTGTCATCATATGTCGCTGGTATAGATAAATAAATGTACAAAATAAATCTACTGTTCAGACCAATTCAGTACAATTGGATCATTTCCTGCAGCACGCCTGATATCGCTCGGCACATCGCGGCACCGGTCCATCCATCTTCTATTGTCCTCATTAGGGTTGTGGGTGAGCCGGGTACACCCTGGGCTGCTCGCCAGCCAATCGCCCATCACGCAGATAATTCAATTTTGATGATTTGCGACAGAAAAACACATTTCCAAATTGTCCCAGAGCAGTTTGTTCCTCTCCTTGGCCATCATATGAGGTTGATTATCGCATGGTGTCTGCCAGGGTTCATGTAAGTGCAGCCTCCAGCTCCTTCAGGCCCACTATTGTGTAACCGAGCGGATCTACTTGTGAAGGCTCTCGGCTGTTCTCTGATCAGGGAGCTTTTTGTCACCGGTCAAGCTGATGAGCTTCACTTTGCTGCCTTTATACGCAATCAATGAAGCTCAGTCTGTGTTTTTATGTGGCATTTGCATGCACTTTTGTAAATGAAATCTATGGCAAGGTGAGGATTCAACCTGAATGCATGCGTGACAGCTTTGGAGTTTGCTCAACTTAATATGCAGTATTGTATCCACTGGGAGTGTTTTTGCGTCGATCAGACGTATGCGGCGGCCCTTGCCACTCCTCTGTCCTGTTCGCGCTCCCATTTCCTGTCTTTGCACTCCCCTGTGTTCCTGCTGTCTGCCGCTTTCTCCGGCATGAGGACGCAAACACCAGAGATGACTCACCCCACTTAATTGGCTCGCTTGTGCGACAACGCGTGCGCTGCTTTTAATGGAGCGCGCTCTTTTTTTTTTTCTCACGTAAAGGAGCGAGACAAATCCTATTTTCCTCCCTGGAATATTGTTACAATGAGAATAACATGATTTGGAGCATGACCTCCACACGCTGTCATTTCTAAGCACACGATCACCAGGTGTGCATGCATGTCATTGAACATGACCACTTTCATCACGAGTCGCCCCCCCAGGGCGTCAGCCCACATGAAATCCTGCAGCTGACAGCCAAAGGGAAGTGATGAGCAAAAATGACACGCGTCACACGTCAAGTTGATGTTGCTTTATTTTTTTCTATTGTTGACAATTTGGAATTTTCAAGAACGTACTCAGAATGCCCACTTTATGCTCTAGTTTTTTTTTTTTTTTCAGTATCATTCATTCGGCAGTCAACATGTCATCATCGCTTTTTTTCCCCTTCACCGTAACCGGATACTTCAGAGTCCCGCCAGAATCGTGAAGTTGTCCGGAGAACAGAGGAAGGACCAAAGGAAGGAAAGATGAAGCAAAGTGAGATCCAACACCAACCTCCAACAGAGTTACAAATCCACAATTTTCAAGAGCGTACTCAGGATGCCCACTTTATGCTTTAGCCTTTTTTCACTAGTGGACTATGAATTTTCACAAAACCGTCCAAAAATGAGCAAAAAACACCACCAAAGGCGAGCATCCAATAATGTGATGACTGGAGCGAGGATCAGGTGGCACGGCAGCAAGCCTCAGCTGGCCAAGGGCGTGGGGGAGGAGTCCCCCGCGCCTCCATATGGTTGCGGTTGTGGTGCCGGGCGTGAGCTCCTTCATGCTGCTCACTGCCACTTATTGAATCAGCAACTTGTGATTCGTTTAGGCTGCAGCAATGGATTGATTGATTTGTGGGCGGCAAATAAAAAGCCATCATTTGTTCTAGTAATCATTCAAGTCCTCCTTAACTAGTTTAGTTAAGCCTTGCACGGCACTCAGTTTATTTATTTATGAAGAAAAATGTTCAGGTTTCATTGACGCTGTCAGAGAGGTACGCTGTACTTATAATTGCAGTGATGTCGAACTATATTGCATCTCGGCTTTTCTTTGTCGTTTCCTTATTTAGCTCCACGAGAGACACGCAGTCAACTAACTGGCTTCCGGCCCACCAGCCCCGAGTTACTGCCTGCGCATATTGAATTGGGGCTGATTTACATCTCCATGGCCAACCTCCCGCGCTTCTTCTCTTTAAATTGTACTCACTTGCCCGGCTTTAAAAGTCAAGCGTTTTAAACATTAGTGCCGCATCGCCGATAGCAACGGCAGTCAGATGATGAACAACGACAATAACGGCGAAGTAAAGAATTCTCAGCTGGAAGATCTGAAAACAATTCAGGTAATTAGATGGTAGGAATGCAATGCCATAGAATAAAAACTCTTTCAAATGATTATTCATCATATTCAATATGCAGTCAATATACTAAGAATGACGGATTGATGCCTAAAAGAACGAAATCTTTCAAATTATTTCCCATAAATGCATGAGCATGTGAGAGCTGACAATTAAAATTTTTTTATCACGGACGTTCACGAGGAAGAAGTTAAAAGGCTCATAACGATCATCACCATTCTTGCCTCAAAAAAAAAAAAAAAAAGGAAAGAAGCCATCAGCGGTGTTAACTACATCTTTTGCCAAATTAATTGCACACGGGCCGTGGCGCCGTTCTCGTGTGGCTAATTGGAATCAGGAGGAAATCAGGCGTCCAACTGCTGCGCTCCACGCAAGTGTCGGCTGTAATTAACTTCACGAAAGTTCCGCGCCCTTGCAGAAAAATGCAATTTGGAGTCGCTAAAGCAGCAGCAAGACCCTCGCTATCCGGGTCAAGGATCGATGCATCACGGGTGCTTCCCAACTAAAAAACTGTCTCTTGAAAGTTTTAAGTAAAGAAACTGGTGACATGAATAAATACCATGGCTCTGCAATCCTTAAAAAATTGCTACTTTCCTATTAGCCTTTTTGATTTATTTATTACTTTTCAAACTTAGTCATACAAATGTGCTGGTTTGCGTTTTTTTTTATCCTGAGCTAGCCACTGAAGAAGAGCCCTATACATGATTTTGTGCTCTTTCTGAAGATGCCACAAAATGGCGTCGAAGCTAATGACTAGCTAAAGCTAATTTGATACATATTGTCTCTTTGTATGTGAAAGACGAGCTCATTTCGTCACGGTTTGTTTGTTGAAGTTAGCCAGTCTTTTCCCAGTGTATGAATTTGCTCAAGCTAACAAAGGACCCGTTCATTTAGATATTAAGACAAACATCGCAAAAGTCGTCTTAAACCCGAAAATGCATTTTTAGCCCAGTCATAATCATCAACAGATACGTTTCCTTTTTTCGCTAGGCAGAATTTGTACGCCAAATAATTTGTTGCGTAATCCGGCTCCGTCACCTTTAGTCAGGATATGCTCTACCCGCTTACGTTTAGATTAGCGCACGCAAACCAAGTGTAAACAGACACACAATACAAAGGTTGTCTATAATTGATGAGCACAGCAGTCAGTAGAACCGCGAGAGACCAGAGAGCCGCCGCGTTGAAACTGGCATGCGGCCGACCTTTCCAAACTGCGTTTGTATGTGAGCCTCCACATATTTATGGATCGTTTCTGCCTGGCAATGGCACATGAAAGGAGCAAGAAAGAAAAGAGATGTATCCGCGTAATTTACGCTGTGTCCAATAATACAAAAAAGTACAATGTTGTGGAAGGAGGTGCAGAGAAACCTGGGAATTCATTCAACTCATGACAAAAAGGTGGCGTATCACACTGGGTGTGTGTGTGTGGTAGAAATGCTTGCATTTAGCATCTAATGGACGTTGATGTTGAGCTATATTGTCCATTACTTCTTAACTCTAGCTGGCTATGCAGTATGTAGTAGGGGTGTGCCAAAAAAATCAATTCACATAAGAATCGCGATTCTCATTTAGTACGATTCAGAATCGATTTTAAATGTCCCAAAATCGATTTTATTTAAATTATTTGATACTGTCTTGCCTTTGTGTGTGCCTTTATTTGGAGCGCTGTTCATGTTGTACCCGGTTTGGCCACTGAGGGGCAGTGTGGTTCCACGCGGTCTAATACACTGTTAAGTTGTAGCCACATTAGAGAGTAGAAGGAAAAAGTCACGATCAAGTTATTCCAATAAAGGTTTTTTGTTTTTCAGCGTGGAGTTGAGTGATAAAAGTGCCGCGGGTAGCGCGCTAATTAGCATTAGCGAGTCAGACTGGAGTAGATCATTACAATTCCTTGCACACCTATAGATTGAAGCAAAAATCATTGTCAGTCAAAACATTTTGAATCAAAAATCGTTCTTAAATCGAAAATCGATTCTGAATCGAAATCGCAGACCCAAAAAGCGGAATCGAATCGTGAGACATTCAAAGATTCCCACCCTGAGTATGTAGCCAACCTGTGTGCGTGTGTGTGTGTGTGGGTGTGTGTGTGTGCGCGCAATGTATAGCTGGCAGATGGTGCCTGTGGTGCGGCTGATAATCAAGATGATGGTGAGGGTGACATCTTTGAGGTTGAAATCTTTGATGGCGAAAGGCCAGAGTGGATTGCAGCCCTGACATGTTTGAGATGCAGTTCAAGGAGCATCATATGATGAGATGAGGTATGATATAATGAGAGGAGCGCTCATGCAGCAAATGCGGACGTGTCATCTCGTTGGCGGAGGGAGGCATGCAATCCAGCAGACATCTCAATGTGTTTCACTCTCATTGTATATTTCTCATTTTATTTGGTCACTTTCGTCTCATTTCAGGAGAGCGCATCAAATAAAATAAAACATGATTTGAGATGTAATAATACAAGATAGGAAATGAAAAAAGTACAATACAATGAGATAGCAAGTGGATGCAATATGATAAAATTAGAGATGAGAATATTGAACATGATACAGATGCAGTAAAATGAAATTTGTTAGCAAATAACGAGTTGAAATATAATCAGAATGATACACTGACAAAAAATGAATACAGCGCAATGGGATGACATACATTGTGGAGCACAAACTGGGCGTGACCCCCCCCCCCCCCATACTCGTTTCTCACCCCCACCCATTTAAGAAACTCTGGATGCTAATTGGGTCTGTTGGCCATTCTTATATTCCGACTGTAAAGACAAATCCCTTGTGTGGTTTTACATACTCTGCCAGTAAATCTGATTTTGAATATATGTGATGATAGCGATACAATGAGATCAGCACACCATGCACGCTACATGATTACATCAAATGACATAGCAGAAGAAGAGACTGCAATGCAACGCAATGGGAGATGTTAATAGCTTAGAGCAATAAAGTTATCAACTCAAGCTCTATAACATTGTGTATGTCACGTTAATCCAACGTGCTAGAGTAAATATTCCGCCCTAGTACAACGCGAGTATATTTTGAGACTATTGTGGAACTCCATCTCGCCATAAAGTAGCAATTACCCAACACCCCCGCCCTCACCTCCGCCCCCTTTGGCACGTGCTCATGATGATATGTTGTTACCACTTCAACAAATGGAGGTTCAAATTCTATTAGCCAGAGGGAAGCAGAATTTGGGGATGTGATTATGCATTTACCGTCTGAGCTTGGTCCTCTATTATTACTGATGAAGTCATCTTGTCATTAATGAAAACGTCACACTCAGACGCCGCTCACTTTAGGGACAGACAATTATGTCCGGTCTAAAATCACTTGACTAAGCTATTCGGTTGTAAAAAGTCCCAGTTGCATTTTTTTAAGTCATTAAACCCAAATATAGTTTTGTTTTTTTAAATGTAAAACACAGTGGAAAAATCTAAATGAGAACACTCTTGAGATCTATTTTTTCTAGGTTTGTACAATTGTTTTGTTTTTTTGGCAACACAACTGCTTTATTGTCATTTATTATTCCTGCTAATAAACTATGATGTCAACAAAGCGTCCTTGCCCGAGGGAAATGACGTCGAGCACCGCCTACATTTGCAAAGCATCATTTCCTCTCAAACCATCCGTCCATTTTCTACATCGCCTGCAGAGGAGGCAAATCCAGGTCCAGAAAGTGAAAACCCTGCCACAGTTTGGATTTAGCCCCTTGTGCTAGCTAGCTAGCTCCCTAGCAGGTAACCGAGCACCCGGGGAGCTAGCTAGCTAGCACAAGGAGCTAATGACCAGAGGTGGCAAATCCAGGTCCAGAAAGTCAAAACCTTGCCACAGTTTGGCTTTAGCCCCTTGTGCTAGCTAGCTAGCTCCCAAGCAGGTAACCGAGCACCCGGGGAGCTAGCTAGCTAGCACAAGAGGCTAATGACGAGAGGTGGCAAATTCAGGTCCAGAAAATCAAAACCCTGCCACAGTTTGGCTTTAGCCCCAGGTGCTAGCTAGCTAGCTAGCTCCCTAGCAGGTAACCTAGCACCCGGGGCGCTAGCTAGCTAGCACAAGAGGCTAATGACCAGAGGTGGCAAATCCAGGTCCAGAAAGTCAAAACCCTGCCACAGTTTGGCTTTAGCCCCACAAGCTCGCTAGCTAGCTCCCTAGCAGGTAACCGAGCGCACAGGGAGCTAGCTAGGGAGCTTGTAAGCTAGCACCTGGGGCTAAAGCCAAACTGTGGCTTTGACTTTCTGGACCTGGATTTGCCACCTCTGATCGCTTGTCCTCATTATCGCCGCAGGTGTTGGCACATATAGACAAATAAACATTTACACTTATATTGTCACCTATGGATAATTTTGAGTCTTCGAGACAGGAAAAATAACTTTGTAACAGTAACACTAGATGCGATGTGGTTGGTCCACCTACATTTACATGGCAGTAAAGTAGGAAATCTGGGGTTGCTATGGCAACAGTGGAGAAGGTACCCTCATTATAAAAGTGTAGCATGTAGTGACATTTTTTACGGGCTATAGCGGCAGTCTGTGTGCGTTATAAGGTTTTTACTCCCAGTTGTACTAAAAGTTAATTACTACGCGAGTCTCTATATTTATAGATCGCTAGCGCACACGAAGAAAGGATGGAAAAAATTGATCTTTGCGATTTATGTGGTGCCAAAAACAAATAATATTAATAATAATAAACTGCTGTGAAATTGCGAAGCAAACAAACGTTCATGATACTATAATGAGGAAAATAGCCGCAGGCTGGAATGTCAGACTGGGAGTGGGTGGGAGAAAAGATTGCATTAGCATATAATGGACGCGGATGCTCAGCTGTTTGTAATGCATTTTATGTTAAGTACAAGTGTGACAGCAGCTTGTGCACTGCATTCTGTTGTGGAATGGGACAGCCACATGCTGCTTCACCTTGTCTCAAGACGTGGATGATATCCGCCAGCTCGGTTACATGTCCACTACGTTTTATTTTTTCCGAGCATTTGTGGGTTAAATGATTTCAGGCTTTTGTTTTAGAATGGCAAAAGAAAAAAGAAAAAAAGAATGGCATCAAATGCTCTGGCTGGGTTTCTTAAAGTGTTATTTTTTTTCTGCTTCCACCTCAATTCCTCCGCCGGCCTTTCTCCAAATTGGCGCCTTTGTCTGTTTACGCCTCCTCGGTGTCACTATTAACCTGTCGGCTTTCAGAATGGGGTGGGGTGGGGTGGGGTGGGTGGGGGGGGGGGGTGCTTAGCAACCGCCCATCAACACATCCAAGGAGCAAAAAATGCCACTGCACTCCCACCGACTGCCTCATTAGAGGTGCTGAATTGGTTGGAAATAGAACTTAGCTGAGGTAGTCTGAGCTTTGAAGGAAATTGTTCAATTGAGATGGGGGGGGGGGTCTATCCTATAGTAACAATGGCATTAGTTGTTGTTGTTATTGTTGTGTATTAGCATCTCATTTATAATTGCTCCTGTTTTCCTAGCAAACTTGAATGACTAATATGCATATGAGCTACTGGCAGCTAGCTTGGGTAAACAACAACCGAGAGCTACACAAAATACATTTGCACAATTGGCAACAGGTCCTCCTTTCCCCCAAACGGGATTCAGCCGATCCAGACAGCCAAACCAATTACCAGCAATTGCGAAAACCCGCCCGGTGGCGCCGACTCCCAAGAGCAAGGAAGTTAGCCTCGCAATACCTGACGACACATACAAGCAAGCACAGAGATCCCGCAAAATGGCCTCAGCTATTTTGCACACAACCCAGCAGCTTTCGCACGGTGTCAAAGTTCACACCCCTAACACTGTGCCTTTTTTTTTTTTTTTACAGGCCATTACTTTTTCAAGCGTGGGATCAATCAGAGGCTTGTAATGCCGTCAGTAGCAGCGGTCACGTCTTGTTACACATGCCGGGTGAAAATCTGTTCATAAACGCATCACCTGCCACTTGACTAAGCTGGCTACGGTTTCCTTGACGACCAGCAGACGACGACTGACATTTAAGTCAAGATCTAACAAAAGGTTCAAGTTGGTTCGCGTAATGGAAAATTCTACAGGACGCGACATGCGGGATCAGGCTGGTGAAGCAGCATGCGGCTATTTTGCACTCTGTTCCAAGTTACTGTAAACAATTTAATGTTTTGATCAACGGGCTCGAGGTTCCGTACGAGAGTGCCGGCGCTGCAGCTGTCACGTTAGTCAGAGGACCGTGTCAGCTGCAGTCTGTTCAAACTTCTGTTCGGTCTCGCCTAGCAAGAAATCAACAAAAAAAAAAAACTCGGCGATTCTCTGTGTTGCTCAAAAGGTATATTGTAGAGAAAACAAATTGCATGAGTGCAATTCTGTCATCCGAAGAAAATGACTTTCACTTCCCTGTCACCTCATTCAAAAGAGCCTTGACCACTGCCGGCAGGACGCCCACGAGCTTGAGAAGCCACAAAGAGGATTGCGAAGAAAGAAAGTCGCATTTTCAAAATAACATTTACGGGGCAATGTCAATCGCTTGCGGTGTTTTTGTGTGTCCAAAATCATTTTCAAGCATTTTACTCGACAGTTTTATTTAGAGCACTTTACACTCTTGACAATAATTGGTTATATGTTACCTCACTAGTCTAAACATGACATTTTGATTAATATTACATTTGTGGAATATGAGCCATGAAGCAAAATCCAGTCGTTTTTGGCCATTTTAGGGGGCGGCCATTTTGCAAGTTGCTGTCAATTTAAGATGACATCACATTTGCTCGGGGCTCAGGCAATGACCAATCACGGCTCACCTGTTTTCTGAAGCAGACTGGGTGTTACCTGAGATCTGAGCAACTGTGATGTCATTTTCACTCGACAGCAAGTGGCAAAATGGCTGCCTTCTGATATGAATAAAAAACGGCTGGATTTTGCTGCTTAACTCATATTCCACTAATGCAATATTAACCATAATACCATATTTAGACGAGTCGGGCTGCATAGAAAATATTATTGTCAAGAACATTTTGAATAAATATGTTAAATGTTTGTAGCCGTTAGCATTGAGCTAGCAAACTGAGAGGCTAAGCTATGAGGTTGTTTTGAATACACAAGGTGTGATTCTCATTGATTGGTCTAATTTGATTTGATTCAATAGCTTGAATGTGAGCTCTTTTGCCAAGAACATTCAGTATTTGCCAAGGTTCTGCTTAAAGTCAAATGAGTCAAGTTCACCGCCACTTAACAGCGCTAGTATCACAAATCTGATTGTCTTGATTTTTCTGCAAAACTTAACTGTCATCACAATGATTAAAAAAATATGAATTTTAAGTATTATCTGTACTTGAAAGAGGAGCAGTAAAAAAAAAGAAAAAGAAAAGAGAGACCATTTTAGCTTTTGTAGCCACATGCTAGTTTTCTTAAGTACCTTCTCATTTTCAGTGTGGATAATTTAAGGGCAAGTAAATAAAGACTCCTATTAACTCAACACAAACCTACACTCATAATATCTACAACAACCAATGAGTGGCGTCAACCTGTATTTATTTAGAAGTGCAATCGAAGATTTGCCTGACTTGCAGCAACCTGCGCTCATTTGACACGCTGGCTCGACCCACAAAGGCTCAGCTCAGATCAATTTTCTCCGCTCGATATGATTGATTTCCCCCCCCCCCCCCCCCCTCCTAAACAAAAACACGCATACAAATAACTCATTAACAAAAGCAAATCCTGCCGACACACAAGCCTCTTATCATTGGTAATCACCATTAGGACCCTGTGATGGGATTTAGCCTAACAAAATTGCAACAACACTTCTTTCACTCTAAAAATCCATCCATTTTGTATCGGGCTTGTCCTCGGGGTCCTGGCTGACAATTGGCGGGGGGTACAATCTGGACTGGTCGCCAGCCAATCGCATCGCTTGCATGTTACTTGTGTTATCTGCTGCCCCAAGTGTGATCTCCGGCTTCAAGGATAGAACATTGTGTGCTTTTAATATCCAGTCCCAAAAAAAAAAAAATCAAAAATCTTGTACCAGCTCTCAAGCATTGAAATCTTTTGTGGCCTGTTTATGTGGAAATTAGGATTGCGAAGGAGGCAAGAAAAGTGCAAAGCTTCCACAATGAGACACAAACATGTGCGTAGGTCGCACGCAGGCCAGCGCGCAGACCCCCGCTTTGGTCTCGAGTGGGTGGTCTCTTAAGTGAGACGAGCAAACCGAATTCCGTGTGGCATTTCAGCCTGCGACCTTTTCGGTCTGGCTCTCAAACTGTCTTGTGTTGAGCTAAAATAGGAATTATTGTTTGCTTTTGCCACAATGTGGCATTGTGCGCGTGTTGCAATAGATGCGGTCGTTTATCTCCACTTCCTTTGAGCGAGATCGCGACGACAGCGACGACGGCGACTTTGCATCGAGAGCAACGTATGGCGCCGTGTTTTTTCTTCTGTTCGTTTATATTTAACGCTGGCTCGGGAAATAAAGAAAATCTGAATGTCAGGACTGGAGCTATTGCGTAAATGCACGGGTGCTTACGAGATGATCCTAAAATGGGCACTTCAACCAGACACAGGAAGTCGGCCATTTTGCTTTGGACAATCCATCCCATTCATTTTTGAAAACCACTTGGGCTCATTTGTATGGAGGACCAAAACTGCCAACATTCAAAATAAATAAATGACTAAATAAATAAATAAATGACTAAAAGTGAAAATAAAAACTGATATAAAAAAAATATTATTCGAAAATTAAGCCAAAGTAAATAAATTACATTTGTATTTAATTTTTGAATTATATATTTTTTTATATCCGTTTTTATTTTCACTTTTAGTCATTTATTTATTTTACAAGTCATTTATTTATGTTGAATTTTGGCAGTTTTGGTCCTCCGTACATTTGGGCTGTAGGTGAGCTGGAGCCTTTTTCAGCTAACTTTAGGCAAAAGGCATTTTTAGTATATTTTCATGAATATTGCCATTTATTATAGGATTATATTTTTTATATATAAGTCCTTTTCCCAAGTATTCTTTTTGACAAACAAGTACTGCAATGAATCAATCTGTATTACAATAAGCAATATTACATATACCATATATCAATGTTTTGTTGGCATATCACCGAGCAGCAAAACCTTGGACTAGTTTGTAAAAGGTTGCAAAGGTGTTCGAATGCACTTTGAAGTTCAAAATGTTCAAAATGTTCTGCGGACATCTTTGCAATGTTTTACAAACCCTGACGAAAAGCCAAAATTCTCCGTATTAGTGAGATACAAGCGAGTTGAGTTGTTCACTTTATCACTACAACATGTAAACATATGGATTGTACTGCTTAAGCACTGAAGTTACCTAGACGCAATGTTTGCAACATAAGAAAAGAAAAAAAAACATTAATCTGTGATGGGACATTGTAACTTCCTTGGAAAGTTGTACAATTTGTAAATTATCGAGCGTCCTTCCACAAGCTTAAGCATGTTAGATTCTTGAAAGGCTCTAAATTGTCTTTAAATGTGATAAGTCCACAAGGACAGGCTTTCAACTCCCCCCCCCCCCCCCGGCAACTAGCGCTCTAGAAAATGGATGGATCCCCCCCCCCCCCCAGTCCAGAAAAAGCAGCCATTTGTCATTGGAGATGATTGGCGACAACAATATGGCCATCATTTGAGGAAATATGCTCTCGCTGCTTTTTCACTCTGACACGCGCTGATGAATGTTCCGCCGCGGTGTACCTCGGCACACGCGAGCCCCGACGCGCCATCTCACCTGCCGCGGCCGTGTCACTTTGTCAAAAGCTGTCTGAAGCGGTGCCGCTTCGTGACGCCGGCGCGTCAACGCAAGCTAGTTATTATTCCTCAGGCTGTGGCGCGGCCTCCGTTCAGCTCGCCCATCGCCGTTCGGATGCCGGCAGCGGCATTTGGCCGGGTGGGTGACAGCGTGGCCATTTTTATTTCTAGGCTCGGTCAGATGATCGGGACAGCGAGATGGAGAGGCTGGATTTGCTCCTGGCCGCCGTTCGTCCATCATTTTCCTCCGCCTTTAAAGTCAGATTAGATCGTCGGAGCGAGATGGACGCCAATCCAAAGTAACGTACTTTCGGTTCACCTTCGAGTTACTAAGCAAGGACTATCTTCGTTCTTTTCTTTCATATTTGATTCTTGTTGATAATTATTGTAAGAAAATGTAACCCTCAAGTTTTCCCACACAAAAAAACGTACAAATTGTGAGGCGGCCAAAGAGCTGATCCATAAAGATCATAAACACCAGTCTAGAGTTTCAGCAGACCAAAGTAAATCTATGTCGTCATGACAACATGATCATACATTACATGATTATTAATTCAGGTCCAACCAAGCAGAAGGTTCGAGCCTTGCACCGGGGACAACATTCGGCAAGTGTCCCGCCTTCCCCATCACGCTTCATGAATATAAATGCTATCATTTGGAAATGATTTATGAGCCGCGCGTGCTAATGACATGAATATTTGAAAGATGAATTCATTACATGCGCGAATGTCGTCGCACGAGTCAAACACTCGCCGTAGTGAATAATTGTTCACGCTGATTGCAGATATGTATTATATTTACATCAGATTGTTTTCAAGGATAAAGTTGCAACATGGAAAGCGGAAGCCCTGGCTCGGAAAAGTTAATTTGTTCAAATTTGACTTTCCCAACTTTTTTAAAGTCCTATTTATTATCCAAGAGGAAAAGGAGGAATGTTATGACAAAACCGTAGTTGCAATTTTTTCCCAAAATGTGACTTATTTTTCATGACATTCAGATTTTATTCATGTGATATAACTTTTGATTTGAAAAAAATACTAGATACTGTACTCCTGTGTGTAGTTGTATTTAGCAGTAAACTGCATTTGTTTTTTGATTTAAAACAAAAAGAGCAGTGGATACAACGCAAGCAAGATTCGAGGATGAACCATGGTGCGATCATCATCATCATCATCATCATCATCCTCACTGAACTGGAGCCCATTTGCATTCCGTTCAATCTGAATAATGTGCAAGCACTGTCACGTGACAAAAGCTTCCTGGAGACGTTCCTCACACAGGCAAGTGTTGTAGTATAGCATAAGGGGGGTGGGGTGGGGTGGGGGGGGGGGGTTGCCTACCTGAGATAACGCAGCGGTTCTATGGTTTCAGTCTCCGCTTCAGCCGAGCTGTGGTTCATCTTGTCCATGTGTTCGTCACCCAGCAGGACTGCTACAAAGACAATAAAAGAGGAGCGCCGCCTCTACCGAAGAAGCCCCGGACGCTCTGTTGTTCACAAACACGCACTTTTCACAAAGGATGCTTCGGATGCTGATGGTCCTCGTCAGTCTCTCGTCTCGTCTCGTCTCGTCCCCACTGTGCAGCACTAAAAAAAAAAAAAAGCAGCGCACTCACTCAAAGAGCGGCGGCCAATTAAGAATGAGGAGAGGCAACACTAGCCGGCTGATTGGCTCAGGCGGCCACCATCAGAGCCAACCCCCCCCCCCCCCCCACACCCCCTTTCTTCAAATTCACACACACATATGTGCGCGCTCCTCAGAGGCCAAAGCGTCCGTCCCTTGATGTGGAATGTAGAGCAGGCGTCACAGCGGGGTGACTTGCAAACATTTTCGCACGAGGCTGATAAATTTAGTCTTGTACCAAAACAAAATGAGGGCGTGCGTACATTTCCCATCAGATGTTGTGGAACTACAATCCAACAAATCGCTAGCCTAATAGCTTAGCATATTAGTGTCACATATGTGAAATATAGCAATGTGCTTGCTAAACTTGCGTATGCGTTGAACTTCAGTCATCAAATGTTTTTTATCGTCAAAGTCTTGACTTTTTTTTTTTTTGTAGTATTGTATCCCGTCATTAGTCCACATTTTCATCTTTATTTCTCTTTTTCCCCATCACATCACAATTTTGCTTTGTCAAACTTGCCAGATAATCTCAAACATCTCGTCAAAGGTAACACACCCCTCCAGGCCTCGTCTGTCGTGTTTATACTAGCGCCATGTTAACCTCCTTTCACCATATGAACACTCGCCAGCTCTTGGAATTCAATTTTTGATGACGGCTGCCAGGCTCATGCCAAGCTCATGCTAGCCCAGCGGCTGGCAGCGGGTAGGCAGGGAAGACTGAACTGACAGAGGCAAGAACAGATTGGTGTTTACACCTTTTCCCCCACAGTAGATACCTCTGCGTTTTGGGAGGTTAATTCTTTTTTCCCCCGTTACTGTATATGTTCATGAGAACGCTAGCATTGACAAAAGTTGTGCGTTATACCAACCAGTGTAGTAAATACTAGGGGTGCGCCCAAAAAAATCGATTCTCATTTAGTACGATTCAGAATCGATTTTAAATGTCCCATAATCGATTTTATTTAAATTATTTTATAGTGTATTCCCTTTGTTTGTGTGTGCCTTTATTGGGAGCGCTGTTCATGTTGTACCCGGTTTGGCCACTTAGGGGTAGTGTGGTCCCATGCGGTCTGATACACTGTTAAGTTGTAGCCACATTAGAGAGTAGAAGAAATAAGTCACGATCAAGTTATTCCAATAAAAGTTGTTTTTTTTGCAGCGTGGAGACGTTCTTTTGAGTGATAAAAGTGCAGCGAGTCAGACTGGAGTAGATCGTTACGATTCCTTGAACATCTATAAATTGAAGCAAAAATCATTGTCAATCAAATTATCGTGAATCAAAAATCGAGACATTAATCGCACACCCAAAAATCGGAATCGAACCGTGAGCCATTCAAAGATTCCCACCCCTAGTAAATACTCCCACGTATTGAGTAAGGAGATTATATAGAATACACGTAAAATTCACTGCCCACAAAAGAAACTGTTTAACAAACCATCTACAGTAACGGCTCCTTTTGTGGTTGAAAACAGCAATCTGATATCAGACCTGAAACAAAGTCACCAAAGCTGCCATCGCAGCTGACGGTTCGATCAGTTTAAGTCCAAACCATCGCCCCACTGTAGCATTCCAGTTGTGACAGAATAACGTCCCTAAAATACGTAACACGTTATGAACAAGATAGACAATTGTTTGTCTGCAGTGAGTCTTTGACCCAAGTCTCCTTGATCCTCAAGTGCTGAGTATGAAGAAGGTCCATGCCCGACCAGATTCATACATCATGTTCCATAATTGAATCTTCTGAGAGGGGAATTATCGGATCTTTTCCACATTCACTGAAGGATGATGTTCAACGGCAGAGCGGATCAGATATTCTGGCCGAGTTTAAAGGTTGATCTCCCCTGATCTAGCGTGATCGTGTGCATTATCATTAAAGAAACATTGAAGGGAAATTTTTAAAATATAAATCACATGCGTCTGAAAGGCACACATGGAATGGAAAGATAGGGAAGAGATTAAGATTTTAAGGTCATACGCAGGGGGGGGGCTCTAATAGGAAAGCCTTTGTCATACTGAGACATTCAAACACTCAGTATGTGTGTGTGTGTATATATATATATATATATATATATATTACACCTTCTGCCAATATTATCAGCACACATTTGTAAAAAAATATTGACGTCCCAGTGAAGAGAAACGGGTGCAAGACACATTTGGTGTAGTCTGCCATCTAGCAGTCAAGAAGAAATACTGCAGTTTGTCAGAAGATCCTCTGTCAGGAACACAAAGCCGTTAAGATGCAGAATCTTAGCATATTGTGAAAGTGAATAAAATATATGACAACAAACTTAATTTTCAAGGGACCAAAAAACTAACTAATATTCTTGAACAAAAGAAAAATCAAGTGGCCCTAGTACAGAAACGTTGGGGGTATTGGCTCGCAATGCGTAGTAAAAAAAAAAAAAAACCGAACCATTAATTACTTTACAAACAGTTCCTTATAACCCTCACTAAAGTTAAATAGTAAATAAATTAATTGTATATCGTGGACGTCAAATAAGGAGAATTTAATCCAGAAGACTAATCATTTATTTGATGTATGGCTTCAAAGAACCACTAGAGGGCAGAAAAGAATTTACATTACATCAGTTGTACATGATTAAAATGTGTTAAAACGAAATTACTTTTTTACGTCAGTTTACCACTTTTTAATCATGTGCTTTTTTTCAGTGTAGTAGTAACTGACCAAATAAAAGTACATTTCAATTTAACATCATCTTGCGTGTACTCAGCTACTAAATTTGATTTCCTTAAAAAAGAAGAAAAAAAATCTTCATAATTAGAATTTTTTTAAATTAACAAACCAGCCAAGGAGGGGTTAAAATTTGTTTTTATTATTTAATAGAGCAGGGGGGGAAATATCCAGGAAAAAAACCACAAGTATCTCCTCATCCATCATTTTTTCAGTGTAGGTTTGGCCATGTCCTTCCCCCTAAAACAAACGGAATGGTGTTGATTTGAAACAGCGGCGGCGTCGAAACACTCAGTGATCGTTTGCATCAACAAGATGTGGGCTGCTGCTTTTTTTTTTTTTTTGCCTTTCGGGAATGTAGAGACAATCTAGGATGTTTCCCTTGTCCAAAGTGAAACCAGGAAGCAATGACGATTTTTCCCCATCAGAGGACTGCTCCGTTTGTCCCAGGGGTGAAATGTGATCCATCCATTTCCTATCCTGCTTGTCATTTGTGTCGCAGGTGAACTGGAGCCTATCCCAGCTGACTTCAGGCGAGAAACGGGGTATAGTACACCCTGGACTGGTTGCCATTCAATCACAAAGGCACATATACACGAACATTCACACATTAATAAAACTAATATGAATGTGTGTGGAACGTCCTCGACACAGGAAGGCCGGAAGCCGGGATTCGAACCCCGAACCTCAGACCTGTGAGGCAGACGTGCTGACCACTAGAGTCCCTTGCTGCCAAAATCCAACAAATGATGATGAATGTTGTTGGGGGCTTTTTAGTGCGAGATCCTCTGAGGTATACGTCCGGTTCCCCTGCTTCGGACTTGAGAGTCAATCTGATGGTCGTTAGACTGGTCTGACATTGGAACTTGAAATTCACAAGCAAACCTGGCTTCAGTTTCATTGGCTATTAATTTAGCAACGGGTTGGAGACGTGGCATGTCGTTACGGAGCTAAAACACCCAGCACGGCGGGGATTCCTGCTTGAAGGGCAATCTTCCCCGACGCAACCTCCATTTGAAGAACCTGATGTTAGAAGACGTTCCGAGCTGGTGTCCTTTGCATCACTACATTCTGAAAGCTTGTCCAGCTTCTTCTTGGAGGGACAAGCGGCGGAGATCCGTTCACGCACGTCTTTACTAATAACGTGGCCCTATAAATAAACCCAGAGACTGCTGTGTCTAGAGAAGAAAACAATGCACCACAACCTAAAGGACTAAAAGCGCAAAAAAGAAAAAGAAAAGAAAAAAAGGCATGTCACAAAATGACATTCCTGACAATCCCCCTCCAGTTTTAGCATGACATCATGTGTTGACTCCAGAGAGGCTTCAAATAAACTCCAAACCTTCTAGCAGAAGGGATTACATTTGGGCTCCACTAGTTCTTTGGAAGTTTTTGTCCTCTCAACAATAGTCCTCAAAACATTACAATAGGCTCCGTCATTTTACAATATTCAGTGAAACCTTATCTTTATTCTTTCTAAGTATTTAAAACTACGATGTGGAAACCAGCAGATGTAAAACCACCTTCAACAGTAACACGAGCCCGTATAATTTCCGACCTCGGCATGGAGGCAACTTCCAAAGTGTTGGAGGAGCACAATATTTGGAAAAACAAAAAACAAAAAACACGGACAAGAATCCTAACATTCAGCCATACAAAATAATCCGACACACGTTGGCTTCTCTGGCATACTCGCTGGAGGTTAGAGAGAAGAGGCAGTCTGTGTGCACTTTTACAGTCTTGCATGTTTTCTTTCCTAATTCGTTTTTGCAAAGCTGAAGTCATTTCTCCGATGATCCTTGACGATCAAAACGATCCCTGTGACGGGATCTTCAGTTCCGACAACGCGCCGGACCTCCCTGAGAAGGAAGGGCCAAGGCGCGTATTCTGTCCTGTCTAATAATAATAATAATAATAATCTTAATATCTTTTCCCTGCCTAATCCATAGACAGAGGAATTTGGGGAATTCTGTGGCGACTCCCACTCTAAGCTGGTCGACCAAAAAAAGAAGTTTGAACCCAAAACACCCTTAAAAAAAAAAAAAAAAACCTGTACCGGACACTATCTTGGTGTCCTAAAATTGGGGAATAGGCTCTCGTTGCAGAAATGGAGGAGCAGCTCCACCTCAAGACAAAAAAAACAAAAAAAAACAGGAGGCAGATTTACCCCCCATCATGTTCATAGACAGGATTAGAATGATAACGTTATAGATGGGTGGGTGCATAATGGCTATCATAGATATTACGAGAGGGGGGCGGGGCAAATAAGAAGAGGAACGGGAGGGCGGGGGAGATGAGGCGATATTATTTCCATGTGTTGGCCGCCTGGGAGATGGAGCGGGAGGGGATCATATCCAGCAGGTACTCCCGCTGACGCTCCACAGAGGAGGTGGTCTTGTGGGCGGACAAGCTGGGGTTCACGTAGGCCATTGTCATGCCTGCCAGGACATAAAGTGGTTAAAACAAACGCACACCAGCCATTTTGACATGCAGGGTGATGGTAAAGATGACGGGATGGAGTTATGTTGTCCACTGGGAGAAGAATGGAGTCCGTTTTTATCCAGTGTGAGCAAAATTTGTGATTTGTAACAACACACACTGATGGAAACACAACATGGACGATTATCTCAACACAACCAACTGATCGGCAGCGTCTAACAGGGAACAACACTGTGGTGTAGCTTCCCCGACCACAAAAGGTTCATATTGAAATTAATGTAGTGTAGCATAAATTCTTTCACAGGATGAATATTATTTCTTTCTTTTTTTTGTAGAATTCTTGTAATATTTCTTTAGCAAGTGTTTTATATTTAATTTAAACCACGTTGAGGACAAACCTTGGGGAACATTGTGGAAGTTAACTCAAAAATTGTCTTTACAATAATATGTTGTTAGTTCCCCCACTAGTCTAAACACAGTATTTTGAATAATGTTGTGTTTGCGGAATATGAATTAAGCAGCACAATCCACCCGTTTTTATCCATCTCAGGGGGCGGCCATTTTGCCACCAGTGAAAATGATTGCTCCACTGAGGTAACAACCAATCACGACTCACCTGTTTTCTGCGTTTGCGAACGTCACATGACCAAGTTGAGCTGTGATTGGTCATTAGTTGAGCAACTGATTTTTAGTGGACAGTGACAAAATGGCCACCCCCTTGAGAGTTATAAAAGCAGGTGGATTTTTCTGCACCTTCTGTTACGTTTCATGTCAAATTGGAAATCTAGGGGGAAAAAATAGTTAATTTAAAAAACAAAACATAGGTTCAACTTTGTCTGCTGGTCTTCATTATTTTTTTAAATATTAAAAACATTGCTTTGCGTTATGTGATATTTTTTTATATTAAACATTAGAACGGGTCACACTGACCTATGAACATTGTTACGTCACAATCCACAATATTAACAGAATACCGTGTCAAGTCTAGTGGTGGTGCGGAGAACATAATATTTTGAAATGAGATACATTCGAGAGGTATAAAATAATGTCAACAATGCAAGACGACAAAAAGGTGTGAGAAAAAGTAGTTCCTTCAAAGCGTGTCATCTACCTGCGTTGCTGCTGCCCTTCCTCCAGGCAGTCATGTTGGCCTGGTTACTGTTGCTGCCACCTGCGCTGACCTTCACCCCCTGTTGCAGGGGCCGCGCCACCCCGTGCTTACCTGGCCTGCTGCTCAACGCTGCCGCTGTCACTGCGCTCTGCAGCTGCGAAGAGGTGAATGAGTGGCGCCGAAGTGCAGCGATACGCTGAACACGCTCGTCTGCGAGGTGGCGCTTACCTGCTTAATGGCAGAGTGATGGCCCGCCACAGACCTGTGCGGCATGGCGGCCCGGACCTGCTTGTACTGGTGAGACACCAACACCTCGCTTTTGGACAGCGAGGGAGAGGACGAGGTTGTTTTGGAGACGAGCGTGGCGGAGGAGGTGGTGGCCTGCTGGAGGATGCGCTGTTCGATCTCCTGCTCCTGCTGCAGCGCCTTGACGAAGGCCGCCTTCAACCGGCTGGTGTGCTCGGCCTTGAGGGCCTTCTTCTGATTGGACGACATGCACTGGTTACACAGGATGGTCCCGGCCTTCTCCTTCCTCCAGCGGGAGGTGAAATCAGTTTTACACTGGGTGCAGGTGTACGGCTCTTTGGGAATGGAGCTGGACATGCCGGCTGTTGGACCTAAATTGCCTGCGGGTGGGCAGGAGACTCATTAACAAACACACCTCAAACGCAATAACAGAATGAAAGGTCGACCCACCTCTGCCGAGCATGTCCAAGAGTTTTTGCACCACTTCCTCCAACCCCAACAAGTAGATGAACTCATTATTAGCGGCGGAAGGCAGGAAGTTGAACTCGGGAGCGGGAGGTTTGGGCGGCGGGATCTCCAGCAACGTCTTTTCCAGCTGCTTGCGAAGCGCGAGCTTGGCGGCGGCCTGCCGGCTGGCAGGTGAGTCGTTGATGCCAGAGTTGGGCGACGCTGACGAGCCTTTAATGCCGGTTGGAGACGCCTGGACACAATGGCAGAACACACCTGAGTCTCAAAGCACTAGGAAGGTGTGTAGGGGAATGTAACCAACCCAGATGTCCCCCGTCACAAAAGTCTCAAGTCAAGTGTCTATATTGTCGCACGGGCAAGGAGAGGGGGGTGGGGGGTGGTTGGGTATATCTAAAAGCTCAAGGACAGTTTTTTCCCCTGTTTTTCCGACCAATTATTTCATGAAATGGTTTAAAATTAAATTCTAAACATGAAACGTATATGTAAAATATCTAGTAGGGGTATGCATCTCTCCCATAAAAATGTTGATTAGATATGTATCTCGATACACAGGGTGCAATACGATTCAAGGAGGGTTTATTTTAAAGTGCAACGATTTGATTCAATTCAGTTGGAATACGATTCGGTCCAATTCTGTTAGATCACGATTCGGTTCAATATGTTACAGCTCGATTTGAGAGCGTACGATGCAATAAGCTCACTTGCCACCAGGTAACTGTAAATGTGGCATTTTGTTCAAAAATATATCTATTTTCGATTCGATACATAACCTAACATAATATACTATTATAACAATTTGATTCTTTTAAATCAGAACAAATATTCCAATTCAAATCGTTTTTTGTTACACCCCAAATATTTATATACACGAAGAAATGAAAGAAAAATTATTTGAATGAGATAGGCAGTTTGAATTACATTTGTCATAAAAGACGATTCAATTGTGCGTGATACAACGATTTTAAAATACAGCGATTCAATTCGATTTGTCAAATAAATGATTGGCCGATTCAAATAATTTTTGTTACACTCATAATATACATATATATAGTCACATATATATATATATATATATATATATATATATATACATATATAGCACACATATATAGTCTACTTTGCCAATATTTGAAAATGTATTCAGAATAAATAAATTAGCTATTTATATAATAAGATAAACGACTTTTAAAATGAATATGATTAATTTAACCAATATTCAGGATTTTTTTTTTTACAGGACTTCAGCACAAGTCATTTCTGTTTTCATTATATCCCATAGGAAAATCGGTTTCAACCTCAACCTAATACGTTGGCTGTATTCTCACCTGTGGGATGTTGACCAATATACTACTGTTGGCCACGTTAGCCACCCGAATGAGACCCTGCTGGATGATCCTCTGTCCCTGGATCTGGACGTTGGGCACGGATGCCCGTGGAGCCAGCAGTAGCGGAGGGGGGCCCGAGCCGCCGTGTTGCTGCTGCTGATGACGCAGGCTGGCGATCTGCTGGGGAGTCACAGAAACAGGCTGATTGCAGCCAAATGCAGAAGCAGACAAAACCCAAAAAGGACACAAGAGCCAGAGACATGAGTGGAGTTGGGACATGAAAGGCGGCACATCCGACGTGAACAATCTCGGGGACTAACCTGGGCTCCTCTGACCAATGGGGGCATGGCGCTCTGAGAGCCGTGTTTGGACGGGATGTGTTGACCGCCCCGCACCAGAGGCGGAGGGATCACCGTGCCTGAGCTGCGACCCGTTACCTGTCAACAAAATAACAATTACATTCTACCAAGTGTTTGCAACACTATGAACATGGACTTGATTAGTCGACTTTACTACTCCGCATCCATGTTTAATGTTGTGGTTTGGTCAAACATCTCAGTAGAACAATGCTGTAGGTGTGTACCTGGAGGGGTCCTTTGCTTGATGTAATGCTTCCTCTCACCAGAGGAGGAGGAGTCGCCACAGATCCAGACGCCTTGGAAATGAAAGACATGTAAATTCGGTCACACAAATTAACAATCCTGCAGGAATCCTGCTCATTCTCATCACTACATAATGTCTTAATATATTGATGTTAGACATGGATCAGCCATTAAACTGATCTGTCCACCTGTCAAAAAAAGGCTGGCATCAGCTGATCCACAACACAAGCCTCCGGGGCTTTTTCAAGAGCCAAAATAGATCAGCAGACAACTGCAACATCAGATATGAATCTCCTGACCCAGTATGAACTTGAGCCCCCCGTTTCCATTTTTGTTTTACCTTCTGAGCTGTGCTCTCCTTCTGGATCTGGCTCTGTCGTAGTTTCTTTAGCAGCACCAACTTGGCTTCTTGGAGTCGGAGCTCTTCTTTGAGCTGTTTGATGATTTGCTCCCGCTCCTCGGGGGAACTCTTCTGCATAAGACAACAGGAGAAGACACATTGAATATAGCAGCATTCCTATTCTCAATAGACCTCGTCAACAACTCGTGCTGTGGTTTCCCCACCATAAGTTTTTCTGTGTCCGTCTTGGTGAAGCAGTGGCCGTTCATGAGGGGACTGGATGGCTCGTTGTCTGATAGCACGATCACGTCGTCTGGTGACGGCGGCTGGTGCTCTCTCTTGATTTCACTGAAGGGAGGATAAGAAGCATTCATATTTGTTTGTTTTTTTCAAACTGTTTTTTATTGTTTTTGACAGGGAGCATTAATAAAGTGTTGAAGAATCCTACTTAGACTGAATGCTGCTTTATTTCAGTCTGTATATATATTTTTTTAACTTTTGGTGAGAATTTTTCCCGTATCTATCTCAGGGAGGCGGCCATTTTGCCACTTGCTGTCGACAGAAAATGACATCACAGTCTGGGGGGAAAAAAAAAGAAACTCTAAACTCAGTTAAAAAGTAGACAAGATGAACGCCATAGCGGTATCACAGTTGCTCAGGTAACGAGCACTCACAGCTCAGCTGGCGAAAGTCACATGACCAAACTCAGAACACAGGTTAGCCGTGATTGGCCGTTGCCTGAGCCCTGAGTAACTGTAATGTCATTTTCAGTAGACAGTAAGTGACAAAATGGCAGCCCCTTAAGATGGGGGAAAACAGGTGGGTTTTGCTGCTCAGTTAATGTTCCACAAACGCAATATTAATCAGAATGCCGTGTTCACGCTAGTAGAGAAATGGAAAAAATGTTAAATGTTATACTTTACAGGTCAGTACCAAAATTATTTCACAAATTAACACCCCTTACAGAAACACACCTTTGCTTAATATGTGTTCTTGTTTTGATTTTTTTGTATATACAGGGCACACCCCTTATGTCATAAGGGCTCTCTCTAATTTCAAATAGCTTCTGAGTACTGTGGCAGAGTAGATTGTTGTGTACTTTATACGTTATTTGTGCTATTTTAAATTCAACTAAGTCGTAAAATGTCATTGAATTTGACTTGATAAATAGTGAATGTGTTGGTTCTGTATATTTTGATCGGTTAACAATTCTTATGGCTCTTTTTTGCAGTTTGAAAACAGGGTCGGTATTTGTTTTATATGCATTTCCCCAGATTTCCACACAATAAGTCAGATATGGTAATAATAATAGACAGTAAAATGTGTAAAATGATTTCTTATTCAGGACATCCTTTGTTTTAGAGAGTATCCCTATGATTTTTGACATTTTCTATGTGTGACTTCCAACATAATTTATCGTCAATAACTACTCCAAGAAATTTATTTTCACGCACTCTTTCTATTTCAACTGAGTTTACCATAATTTTGACTTGAGTGATTCGTGACATTCCATTGAAAAGAGTTTGGCTTCTGGCGTAATTCTAACATCAGATGATGTTTAACTGTTACTTTGAAAACAATCTCAAGTAACCAGGTTCTGAGGGTGAGGATTAAACAACAAAAACAACAACAAAAACAACAACAAAAACATGTTTTTGAGATCTGACTAGTGTAACGCAGCGCATTGTGCTCAACTTTGGGGGTCCACAGTCTCAGCATCGCAGTACCTGTAGTTTTGACCAACTTCCACTAGGAGGCGGTATATAATAACAATTTTGGTCACCCTCCCAATGTGGTGAAAATGTGCTCTGAGGCACACAAGAGGACAAGAACCAGGAGATCAATAATAGAGTAATGGCGGCAGAGAGAGAGAGAGAGAGAGAGAAATAACAAAGGCTTGTCTGGACCAAACACCAACAAGGTTACACAAATGTCTTCGGCCTCCCTTCCAATTGAGATGTCGAAGAAAAGTCAAAGTTGCAAAGAGACCTGGCTGCAGATGACTTGAGTGACGTAGGGGGTTTGGTTCTAAAGGAATTACGCACCCACAATGGGAAGACTGATTTCGAACGTGTCAAAGCTTGGGCCTGGTTCACCACAGAGAACCAACCTCAAGGCCTCACCTCCTCCTCTCATACCTCCGTGGCCTAGTTGGACAGGGCGAGCCTGGGCCTCGACTCTGCCCTCCCTCCCAGCTGCCGACGCCAAAGTCACAAGTTGAGCCGAGCGGAGGTCCGCTGGAGACACGGGAGAGGGTGACAGTGATGGGGGGAGGGGAATAAATGGCCAGGAGCCAACCTATTGTGTACACTCTCTCACTCAGTCACTCAACCAGTCGCTACTTGGCGCACCCCTCCCCCAACGCTACTTGTTCATCTTTTATACTCCCAACTCGCTCACTTCGCACTTTGGCGCACACTTCTGTCCTCTCACATGCGCGTGGCTGCTAAACCGCCGTCTACGAAAACACCCCTCAGCAGGACGCCATCACAGGAAGCTGCAGATACTGTACAGAAACTAAACATACAGAACCGCCGGAATGAATCACAAACAAGATATGTCACTCTGTGAACTCTTTCAAGAGGGCTCAAAAGATGTCCAGCTCACTCACTCGTAAAATTGAAAGTATGCGTCGTACTGACAGACAGTTTCACCCTCCTGCAGCCTGAGGGGGCAGATGTGCGCACATTCCATAAACACAGTTAAACTTAGTTGCCAAACATACAAGTAGTAGTTATTACATGGAACAAATGGCAAAGGGGGGCTGCCACTCAGTCGGGAAGCGCTCCCACATCAGGTTGGGTATGTAAGGTCCATGTAATGTTTCTGCACACTATAAGAACGGCTCAAGTTATTTGCAACGACAACGTATCCTTTCGTGGAGCTTTAACATCTATAAGGCCATTTAAGTAAGCGATGATAAAACAAAATGGAGGGGATGGGGGTTTGAAATAAATTGAAACTCTAAAGTAGCAACCAAACTACAGATTCCTCATGGGAAAAAAAGTCTGATTTCCCACAACGCTGCTGTTGCGTAGTGACTAATTGGACATACGCCGAGGTCGGTTCAAAGGTGACAAAACTGAGCTGAGTCAGCTTTCGGTTTCCACTTCAACTGCCATTGCGTCGCCGCACGCATTTATCTTTCATCACATGACATCAGGCATTTGTCGGCCTGGTCATGTGACACACCCACCATTCTTACAGGCCCCTCCCTCGTCCGACTACTCCTTCCAATTTGGAAACCATGGCAACGGCCAGTTGGAACCAGTTTGTGACACATAGTCTTCATTTTGTGTGAGGAGCGAGGCGAAACTCAGGTGCTGCCGTGGGAGAAAATGGAGCCCGGGCCCCACTGTCGCATCAAACTTCCCCCCTCCCCTCGTAATGAGAGGCAGGCCGCCCTGCGACTTCCTGTTCGGCGCTCGCTTGAGTTCGAGAGGAACCTGAAACTCCAGCGGACAGCTCTGTGCACCCACAAGGCATAGAGCTTGAACGCAAAGACGCCAAAAATAACTTTATATAACTCCTCCCCCACGAGGAAGACAGATCAATGTGCTTGCCTGCCTGCCACATCACAAGAATGATCAAATGTTCATGTGTTCTTTGCACCTTTAACCCTCACTTAACTTGAAAGCTGATTATAGAAGTTCTAAGGAGAACGGGGTTTAATGTTGAGCCTTAATGTTCAGGTTGAAACGTTTTGGTATTTATATCATTCCTACGTAACGTGAAAGAAAAAAAACATGCTCACCTTTTGGATGTGCTCATATCAACAGGCTCGTCCCCCGTCTGCACCTCCACCTTGATGGTGGCCTTCACCTCCCCGGTTTTTAGGATGCTGGCTGCCAGCTTTGCCGACGGCTCACTTTTTAACGCGACGCCCTCCGCTTCAGCCCCGTCCAGGTCCAAGGGGTTTTCGTCAGCGTCCCCTTTCTCCAGCTTGACCCGTTTGGAGTCCACGTCTCCCGTGCTGTCCTTCTCCATGGCCCTCTTTTGGCTGCGCGTTTGACGCACCGCCTCTTCTGACATGGCTGCTCTCAACCTGGACAAATGGGAAAGAAAACCATTGACGCTATACGCTAACAAAATGCTAGCCTGTAATTACTTTAAGTACAGAAACGCCACATTGAACATGACTTGACCGTAACCTCACCTCTTCATTTGATTTAGAAATGGCAATTCCCTCACCAACCGTAAGCAAGACATCAAAGCATATCATAGCACTCAGTGGATACAATGCAACTAATATGACCCCTAGGGGCTGTGTGTGCTATAGGGTAGCACTGTAGCAATCTGATTGGACGCTCAATACACGACTCTGTTTCGTTGATTCCATGATATCACCGCCACATCCATACTATTTTTTACCCATAATCCCCCCCTTTGATCTTATCGTGGAAATGGTTCGCCAAACCCTGACCTTCTCTTGCAGACAGTCGTGTTGCCTAAACATAGCAAAATATTCAAATGTATAATATTTAGAAGTGTCGGGCCATTAAAACTTGTAATCGTAATTAATCGCATGACTTCAATAGTTAACTCACGATTAATCACAAATCTTATATCTGTTCTAAATGTACAATAAAATATTTTTCTAAATTTTCATACTCTTAACATAAAATTAGATTTTTTTTTAACTAATATAAATTTGGCTGCATCTTTAAGTCATTGATACAGTAATTTCATAATTCATAAAATTTAGTTAAAATCAAAAAGATGTACTGTACTGTACTGTAAAAAAACAAGTGTGATATTGATTTGTGTTGGTTATTTTTCTGCCACTAGATAACATCATTGCATTTGTAAGACGGTGACAGCTGAGTGCAATCTAATTTTTAACATGAAGTAACTTGTGAAATCCTGCACAATTTTTAAATTGTAAAATACAACTTGACCCCAGTCTTCACAAATATATGCATTATTATTAAATTTATTACTGCAAAATTCCCCCAGTACAGACTTTCCAAGTAAGGGGCGGTTATTAATTGTGCGTTTAAATGTTTTTGTAGCGTTAAAGGAACTTTAAATGAACGCACTAATTT
This sequence comes from Leptonotus elevatus, assembly GCF_054856555.1. Lineage (NCBI taxonomy): Eukaryota > Metazoa > Chordata > Actinopteri > Syngnathiformes > Syngnathidae > Leptonotus > Leptonotus elevatus. The sequence goes on along the minus strand of NC_141249.1, from coordinate 14,057,250 downwards.
TGACACCCATAATATTATCTTATGCAGGGATGCTTTCAAAAGATCTACATTTCTGGTGCTAAAGCTGTCTACTGATTGTATGTGGTGTGCTTTTTATTAAGTTCCTAAAAAACTTTTTGGGGTGGGGGGGGGGGCCTAGAAGAGTGACAATGTAGACAGTGGATCTTCTTTGTATGGGTAATCGTTCTGCTTTTTTTTCTTGGGCATTGATAGTGTTTCATTTAGCTGAAATATCCAGCCTTTAAAAAGGGCCCACCCTGCAATATCGTGGCATTTTGTCCTAGTGCCAACGCCCCAGATGCTGACCCAAATCTCTTTCAGTACAGTAAGATGATGAAACCCACTTCTCACATAACCTATTACACAGCAGAAACACTGCAGCATTCACATTGAAGCCCAACTGGGACAGCTGATGCAGACAGTAGCTTCCTCAGCTCTCGCCATGCTAGTCTCCTCATTATACCCCCCCCCCCCCCCCAAAAAAAAAAGTGTAGGTACTATTTGAGCTGGGACCAAGTCCACACAAAGCACCTTTGTGCCAGAAAGCTAGCTTGGGGTCTTTCTATCCCAATATGACATCATCGCAGCTTTGAGTGACAATATCCTTAAGATTGATTTAGAGACAGCAACATGCCCCCATAAAAAACAAACCAGTCCAAACAAGTCTCGCTAATTGGGGAGGTGTAAAAGTTAACCCCTCTCGCTCTGGCCCAAAGAACAAGAAAATACCTACCTGTACTTAAGGTAGGAGTTAATTATGGTGACAGGTTTTGGAATGTTCAAATGACATTCTGAAGCCAACCAGAATGCTATGTACGTGCTGTCAATGTATCACTGGTGCCTGAAACACATTACCCGTTAGGTCTAAACCAAAACATGAAGCTAGGTTCGCTCCAACTGTGCCATCCTTCGACTCAAAAGTCACAACCTGCATGCTGAACAATACAGCATTAATGTGAATGAATCAAACTGCACCGAGCCCAAAATGATGAGGTTATAAATATGAAGTGCTACTGGGAACAACTGAGGTGCAGGTCAACTCAAACGTGGCTCTGCTCTCTCAGAAGAAGACACGAGCGCCATCCTGATCCATCGGTTAAATGCTGCCAAGCAACAAGTCTGGTAAACAAAATTGTTCTACACGCATGTGTTGTGAGCGCGGTGCACGCAGTTTCACACTTGAGGGCGACTCGGTGGATGTGTATGACTGGTTGTGATTGTTGCATCACTACGCCGCTCACTCCCAGGAGTTTTCCATGTGTTGTCTCTTGGTTTCTATATGAGCTCTGGAGGCTTGTGGTGTGATGTGAGCTCTTCACTCACCACCTCTAAGCTTGTAAGAAACTGAAAACTCTGATTCCAACTTACTCACAGGGGACGGCAATGTCAAAATGTCAGGTCAACTAGATTTTCTTTATAATCATAAACAAAATTATAATCTTTATAATCATAAAAAATGTACATAGTACATTGTTGATATTAAGAGCAATGGAGGACACAGAGGCTCTGTTGAGTTACTCAAATATTAAGCAAGTGGCGACATTCATTTGACAAGGCTTAAAAATGTCAAATGTGGGGTACAACCCGCCTAGATAAATCCATCCAGTAAAACATACAATTCAGTGACTCTTGTGGTCACAAAAAAAGCAACTAAATCCACTGCATCCTAATAATCACACATGGTGCACCATGATGTTGTTTTGGATGTTTTTTCTAATTTCCCTCAGACTAATACGGCCTAAGGGAAGACCATATAGTTAATAAAGACAATTGTGGTAGAGGGAAAGAGAACATGTACACTTTTCTGCTTCGACGCAAGCTTGTATAAATCAATACGTACTTTTGAATGAACTGCATAGCCCAACATCAATCTTGGTTTCAATGAAACAGGCTGCGCCGAGTACATTTCCAAGCCTGCTGTTTTGTGTGGCGAGGTAGGGTGCTTTTTTTCCCCTCCCATGAAAGCAAATGGAAATCTCCTGACCTGGTTCGACACTACAGAGTCTCTCTCCTTTTGTGTCCAGCGCTACAAGGAAGGAAGATCAATGGCAACGGCTCATCCACCCCCCTCAGGTAGCATACGAGCCTCTTATCTCCAGCTCCATAATGATTTCCCCACTGGGACCCGACTGGGCCCAGTCAGCCGACACATTAACGGCCATTTTAAGATGCTAAGGCTTTCCAGTCATGTCTTTATGCTTCAATTAGAGACATGCAGGTCAATAATAGATTCGTTTGGAGTTAGTCACGTATTTCTTGATAGAGGGGACATGATGTCAAAAATGTAGCTTTCTCTTCAGGACAAATCGTTTTAGGCGAGTTGGGATTTTGGCTTCTTGAGCGTGCACAACAACCAAGCTGAGCTGGCGGCTCCAGCGCTCCAGTGTTAGCAGCTATCAAGACGCAAACTTTTCAAAGGCACCTTAATAGATGGAAATGATTGCACACTTTGATGCTGACAGACTGATTTAAAAAAAAAAGCTGGTTTACTTAATTGTGCTATTTAAGCAAGCAAAACTGCCACTGTGGTCATAATGTCCCTTCATCTCATAAGCGAAAATCCATGGGGAGATATTTGTCTAAAACCCCCTAAAATGTGTAAGGAAAAAATAATGCTCTGCTAAGTCCACTTAATTTGCTTGCCACCTCCAGCCTGAGCCACTGATATCGCTCAACACAGCGCTACAGCTGTGTTGATTGAGCTCGGCAGGAACGCATTTTAACTGCAGTTGCAGTGTTGCGCCATTATGGAGGCGCTATAACAGCAGTGCATCGGAAAGACCTGAAGCAACAACCAAAGAACAAACAGCTTTCTTTTTCTTTTCTTTTTTTTACTTTAATGCCCCGAAGAAGAAACAGATCATGGAGCACCCGTTGCACACGCCCATTTCCTGGTTGCGAGGCAGAGGTGGCGCGCTCCAGCCATTGCCAAAGTCATAAAAACACAGTGTATACAATAAACATAAGTGTTTTACGTCAATGCTGAACTACATTTACAATTTAATATGTACTAGTGGATGATTTTTAATGATTGTAGTTAAACAATGGCAAACAATGGCATTTTTGTATTCTTATCATTTCTCATTTCTAGTCCCTGATTGTAAAATGGCTGTAGGGGGGGTGGCCCGTAATGGTATCGGTCATCGCCACGAGTACAGATACCTGAAAATAAGACTGGTATTAGCACCGATATGATAACTGGTATCGGCAGTCACCCATCAAAGTCAGGGTGATACCACCTCTGCCTCAATTTGAGCCAGGAAAAACCCTGAGGAGAGAGCTTCTTTATGCAAATCACGTTTCATGTGAAAATCAAGCTAATATTGAGAAAATTGGGCAATATTAGCCATAAACAAAAGCTTGTTTCACTTTTATTAGAGAATAAACATTTCCTATAACCCCATATGAGTAATCAATCAATTGTCAATCTCTAAAACTAGAGCCAATTTAAAGAAATTTATGTAATTTTCCGAGTTAACAGCTCAGAATTACTCAAGTCATTAAAATATTTTTGGCACATGGAGAAAAAATTCTTCACAGGACCGATTACGATCGATGCAGGCACGTCAATCAAATTGCTAAAAGGCATAAACTGTGGACTTCAATGCCAAATTTCAGTGCCACGCATTGATGACATCTTAAGCTTTGTGAAAACGTGACCGACCTTGCGAATGAGGCTGGGAATTGGACAACATTTTCAAGATCAGCTAGAGGTAATAACTCTTTTGTTCCAGCTTTCTGAACCTTATGAACTCCTGTTTTGATGCCAGAAGAGTTGTTCCCTAGTGGAGGGGAGTACACATGCAGCTTAGCCTCCAATAGCTGACGTCAAGTACTTGTTCTTTAGATCGCAAGCCGGTTACATTCAAGTCAAGTCGAGCCATGTCTATTTATAGTGCCCTTCATCACAGATGGATTCACAAGTCTACAGTTCGCAAAAATCAGTGACACAGAGAAAGCCCAGTTGGAGGAAAAGAAGATGAAACCTTGGGGAAGGAATCACAGATGGAGAAACCCCCCTTCCAAGATGATCAGCATGACCTGCAAATAGATGCCAAGTGGGTGACATCAAAGACAAGACGTTATACAAAGAGTTTAAACAGCATCCAACTAATAACGCTCTCCACTTTACCTCAACTTCTTTAAGATGCAATTAATTCCACACAAATCAACATAACTCGTTGCGATGTATAATTAATTATAAAATGCCATACAAAGGAAGATTGAGTTAACCTGTGCTAAACAGGGTCGGAGTGGGGGCAGGGACCCAGCTGAAGTGGTGCCATGTTGGGGAGGAGGGCGGGGGTGGAGGGGTCGTGCACATGTGGTGAGTGGAGACGTGATCTAACTGTACCAAAGTGAAAAACACGCTTCCTTGTCCTCTCTCACACTCGCTCTCTGTCTTTTCCTCCCACACAAAAACAACAACAGAGAAGGTAAGTGAAGTATGTGTGTGTGCCCGTACATGATCGTGTGCGCATGTGTGTGTGTTCCTCCCTACTGGTTCCGTCCCGAACGCCAAGGGTTAAGCCCCTGCCATTTTAACGCCACTGACGGATCAGACCATTAGGGTGTTACCTAACAAAATGGAAGCCTTTAACCCTGAATCTGCCGGACTGGCTGTGTGTGCTCTTGTGTGTGTGCGTGCGCATGTGTGTGAGCAAGTGAGCGCCAGAGGCAAACCCAAGTGACTGCATGTGTCCGCCTGAATTCAACAACAAAACATTTACGTGTGCCGTTTGCGAATGATCACAGACAAATGTGAGTGTTTCTAATCACCACCCTGTGAGTGCATCCGTGAACATCCATTCAAATGACAAACATTTTTCCAAGCCGCTTTTCTTCAAGGACCACACAAGCCCACACATATGCACGCTCTTACAACCCCCAGAGTCTGCGCCACAGTGAGTAATTGATTCACACTCTTAACAGAACCGATCTTATTGACCACCAAATGACCAAAAACATTTACTCGCCATAATTAAAAGGAATTGCCGGCCGCAGTAATCTAAAATTACAGTCAAATTGGTTTCCCTATAATCCTATAAAACCAGCAGGCCAAACCCGCAAACAGACTGAAGGGCCGGGACACACGCAGACGGCTATCAGATTACATTTCTCAGAAATGGATGCGAGCAGGAAGTGACCGGAGAAAACGAGGGGGTAAAAAGACAATCCAAAATGACTCAAACGTGCGCCAAATAAGACAATGGGGAGACGAAGAAAAACGCTTGGTTACAATTTGGGTGTATGCCCGTTAAACAACATACTCTCCGTAAGAAACGCAACTGCAGTCAGGCAAAAGAATGCCCATGCAACAAGTGGCGCTATACCTTACCTACGCTAACATTTTAGCCTATCAGAAGTTTGAAAAAAGTCATTCCATGGGGAGAGGACAAATCTGTATTACACAAAACTACGCGTCGAACCAAAAATATGCCTTGTAGGCACATCAATGACATCATCGATCCTCGTCAGATGAGGTCATGTAAGGATTAGGTTACGTAGAAATGCATGGTTGCAGACGGTCATTTGAATTTCCTAAATAACGCAACAAGTTGTTGAACGAAACAATCAGCTTCCAATAATAAGCTCGGCTCAAATGCTTACTGAAAATATCATCAACCTCATCAGGTTTGAAGAGATAGATACCATTTTTTTGGGGCCATATTGAACTCTCAAGTTCATACGAGATTTAAACTAAGATTGCTCGGGTGATCATCAGACAATGCCAAATCCACGACATCCTCCTGGTTAGTTCTGTAAGTCTACATGAAAAAAATACATCCATGAAAGTTAGTCTTGTACTTACTTACCAACTTCCCAGTCTATTCAGCACTTGTCAAATCTATTTTCCTCAGACATGCTCCAAACACGCTCTGAGCGCCTAATAGCAGCACAGGATTACGGTTAAAAATAACAGCTACTGTATTTACACTGCTCTTTCATATTGGGAAGCCTGGATGATGGGTTCTGATCGACTGTACATTTGAATGTGTCCATGCAACCGGTCCAAAGCTGTGAAGAATGAAATGAACAACGCAAGTGATACGTTTTCATCGAAGTCCAACGTCACCAAAACTGTCCATCTAGTATATAGAATGCCATGAGACAGTGAACCAACATTCCGGTTCACCAAAGAGTAATGTGACTTGCAGTAACTTACAGAGTAATTAAAACCATTGTGATTGTTTCTATTAGAAACATAATTGAGTTCCAGCACTGATCCTTCAGAGAAGCCTCCAGATGCACGTTCAGGCAATACTGGTCATGCGGGTTCCACTTGTGAGCGGGGAGAAGGAAGAAGGAAAAAAAAGCATCAATATTATCGGAGAAAACAGCCCTATAGTGAAAACTTAGTATTTACTGCTGGATAGTCATGGCAAATGGAAGCACGGATCAATAGGAGCATCAAAAAGGAGATATTTTCTAATGATAAATTTGCATTACAAGCAAAATAACATGAAGGTTCAACAGAATAGCAATAAATACAGTATAGCATAGCTAATTTGTACTTAGTCATCACATGCAATTTAAGGCACACTATTCGAAAAGAGTGACACAGTATTAGCACTATGTGATTGTGAAGGTACGTAGCACCGTAATCACTTTGCAGGCGAGTGGAGCCTTGAGCATGGAGGTCAATCAAAGTGATGGTCCAAACAACACGGCACAAATGAAAGCTGCTTGGATATAAACACGTGGTTACTCGCTATTACAGTGTGGCTAATATTGTTTTAACTTTATGTGATTATACATAAGTGCGACATCTTGCCAAAATGTGGTCATTCCTGCTTGGTAAATGTTTACTTTTTTCAAAATTGAGCATTGTTTTAATGTATAGCACTTAGCATCTTTTTAGACTTGTATGACTAAGACAATCACATTCGCAAAGTATTTAATCGATGCAAGACTTGCTTCGAGAGACTAACGGACTCAGAGCAAATTGTCTTCAACCTCAGAGGCTGTACAAGTGAAACAAGCAAAGATCATCAAAACATGACCACAGCTGTGAATTGTGACTCCCAGACGATGGCCGAGGAAAACACTTTAAGCGCAGTCGGGCACAAAACCAAACTCGTCTGCTACAAATTGCACTAAGTATAAACTCGTACTAGAGTCTGTATAAAGAACAGGGTAAATAAGAAATGGGTCAGTCAACCAAACGTTGAAGAGTTGCCCCGAGGCCTGTGGGCAAAGCAATACTGTCACTGGTCATGGTCATGTGATGCACCATGGCTATAAAATGGCCGGTTTGTCAAGGACATAAAAACGGTGTAAATTGATGGAAAAGCTTTTGTGTCAGTAATCATGTGCGCTGCCGCCAATATTTTTTGGTGGCTCTTTAGTCTCACCAGCACTTCCTGCTAACCTTTTCGCAATGACAGAGCATTTGCAGACATACACCACTTTGTTTAACCGCATTCCACATTGGAATAAAAGATAATCTGATAGAAATGTTATCAGAGGACAAACGGCTGAATCTAAAAACAAAAGCTGGACTATCACTTGTGAGAACAATTGTGAAAAATGTGTCAGCTGGCTACTGGGCCTCTTCTGTTTACATTTGAAAAATCTTATATAGCAGCACTACTTTGGTGCATTTCTCATTTGATACAAGTCTATTTAATGTCACTTCAAGTTCAAAATAAAGTATGCAGTCATATTGTGTTTAAGAAAGGAATAAGCTACAGTAACATACTGTTAGTGGCATCAACTTCTGAGCAGGTGCTAGAAATACAAAAATCTGTTTCAAGTCTGATGCAGCAGAAAAAAAGTAGATCTTGAGTCATGCATGTCTGCTCGCATCATTCTCAGTGAGTCTTTTCCATAATAAGACCCCTACCCTGTGCAAACCTATAGTGCGTGCATCATAAAATGCAAAGCGACGTGCTAGTCGAGGGTGGGAACTTGCTCTCGTGTAAGAGGGTTCTTGTTCAGCACCGTTGAATGGAACCTCTAAAGTCCAACACCTCGACGCTTGGAAAGTTCAACCAAAAATATTCAGGGAAAAATATCCCTAAACACCGCACACATTTTTAAGAACCTAACTTGTCAGTAGTACTACAGCTCACTCACTCAGCCAGCATCAAAAGGATTAACTCTGCATGTGTGTTTTGTGAGTGAGAAGAGAAGAATTTGCACGTATAGATACCGCGAAATAAGCGGACTCATTGAAAGCAAAAAAAGATAACGCCGCAGTCCAACTACTTTTGTCCAGAGTGAGCAAGTTTTTAGTCATGCAAGTCAAAGATATCAATGGCGTTTGACAAGAAGTAGACAAAAAGACATTGGCTGTGTTCGGGATCACACTTATCAATTACTGTGTAGCGCCCTATGAGGTGAGTCAGTAAAGTTCCAGGACTTGCGTCAGAAAGGATGCATTTCAAACTCCAACTACAAACTATTATTTTTTCCCTTCAATGTGGGCCAGAAGATCAACCAGCTCGTCTACAAAGACATCCTGCAGCATTTGCTTCGTTTAGTGCGCAAGAAAAGGCGAGAGTTGTGAACCTGAGCATCCCACAGTTCCTGTCCAAGAACATCACCATGCCAGACTGACCTCCCTACTCACCCAACCTGGCTCTAAGTGATTTCCCCCCCTCTTTCACAAGTGTAAGGAGGTCATCAAAGGGAACCGTTTTGAAGACGTGGACGACATCAAGATGGCCGTGATGATTGAGCTGCAGAGAATCCCTGAAGCATCCTTCCAGGAGGAGTAGATGTAACAGAAGGCTAGTTAAGTGCCTCCAAGACTCCACCAGAAGGGGAAAACTTGCAGTTTGGATTTGAAATACAATAAATCTTTTCTGACATGCATCATACGCAAGTAATGCTGTCCAAATGCGGAGTGAGTACAGATTATCACCGATATAGGACCTCAATCCCTCAATGCATCATGAAAAGTAGTGAACATTACAATCACAGGTTACTAGAAAGAAAAAAAACATTACAAGGTTCGAAATAACTTGTTTCTTTGCGGAGCAGTTTGGCTAATCAATGACAATGAAAATTTTGAAGTGCTACCCTCAACCCTTGGAACACATAAACGTGTCAATTCCCTCCCTTCCTTTGAAGGTACAGGTTCCTGGTGACTATCTCTCCCTTGTGGCACCACAACAATATATTTATTTGCTCAATATTTATTATGGAACGACGACCATCTTAAGTTGTAATTAAGCAACAGAAATGGCGTAGTTAACAGCTATGGGCCCTGTCGTGGTTCAAGTGACAACCACAAATAAATAAATAAATAAAAATGATTGGTACGTATACAAATAAACACCTGCTATAAATCTAAATTCCAGCCAAAAGTAGACAAGCATATCTAATTATGCTACATTAGAGGTGTGTCAGTCATTAAATAAGTAAAAGCAATGCCAAATGCAGACAGTTAGATAATGGAAAGGTTACCCTAAGTTAAAACAATGATTGAAGGAAAGTAATCCCAGGTCATCTAAACTGTACGTAATGTGTAATATTTGTATTACTTAGATGACACTGTTTACTTCAGTGTTGTCACTAGCACTTATGGGTTGTTTCAAGTGTATGGTCAGTGCAAATTATTCCAAATGAGAATACATATTAATTTGAAGGATGACCAACCCGTGCCCCTGAATGAACTGTGGTCAACCTTCTAGTTACCACTGCGTAATAATCCATACAGGAGTTCCTCAGTTTATGATAGTCCCAACCCAACATACAGCGTTTGAAGTTAAGAACGGGATATACTATCACACAGCACAAGAAGGCGCGCTCTGTTACTTAGCGCTGTACTCGCTGTTTTTGATTTGAATGCATTAACGGCTTAAAGATGTTTTTAAACAAATTATTACTGTCATTATAACATTTTTGGGGGACAAACAGTGCACAACCAACTATTTTGCTAAGAATATGCAGTCACGCAGAACACTAAGTCACGCTCATTTAACACCATATTTCCTGTTTGTCACTAAATTGTTTGAGATTTGGCAGCCGGGTGGGCAAGTGTTTGGCACGTCTGCCTCCCAGTACGGAGATTCTGTGTTTGAACCTCATTTTAAGCCTTCCAGTGAGGAGTTCGCATGTTCCCACAGTGCTTCCATGGGTGTTCTCTCCAACACTCTAAAAGGGTTCAATGAGGACTCTAAATTGTCCACAGGTCTGAATGTGAATGGTAGGTATGTGGCAATTTGACGGGTGACTCAGTCAGCAATGATAGGTACTCTTTGACTGACACAGTTTAAAATGTATGGCCTATACAAGTTTTAATACACATATTTTATGTACCGGAAATTATGACTTGAATTATTACCTAGAATACGACACGTTCCGACTAATTTGGTACATCGCTGCCGTAGGAATGAAACTCCGCCGTAAGGTAAACGTAATTCAGTCTGGGTCTGGTGCTAGTCTGGTGCCTTCAACGGTACTTATCGGACGCCCTCAAAATGGAAATATTTACCAATGTAAATATGCCTGAGCACATTGTTATTGAGATACATATTTCCCTTTGGCTTGAAGCCAAGTGCGCGAAACCCCATTTCAATTAGAATGTGATTAGCATTTAAAACAATGGTGTAACGCAGCAAGAACAAAGTGTGTTGAGGACAATGATTTGATTACGTGGGCAGTTAATCCGTCGTGGACACACACAAAAAAAAAAAAAAAAAAGAGAGCGAGAGACAACACGCACACCCCGGCGGAGGCACAAGCGTCCACCATTACGCCTCCATAAAAGGCTTTTCACGGTTGAGCTAATGTGACAAAGTTTTAGGCTCAATGGCTTTACGGGAGCGTAATAACAGCACTTCAGAGAGCAGAGGATACAAAATAAGTCTTTGAAATACCCAACGGCAATGAGGAGAAACTGAGGCCGGTGTAGAAATAAACTTTAAGTGTTGGCAACTTTATAAAAGCTAAGTAGAAGAAGCCATGGCTTACTAACAACAATCTGCCCATCTGTCCGGCTTGTAACACCATGGCTAACTAAAAGGCGAGCTAACGACCACTAGTCATTAACAGCATCCTTTTTTTTAAATAAAAAAAAAAGTAACAAGCGTTTTCCCGTCTGTGGCCGTGAACTATAACAAATAAAGACGTGTGATATTTGGCTCGGAGTACGTGTCCGAATAGCGATACACACGACAGACAATGAAGAGCGACCTGATCCCGCGGAGCTAACAAGCTAAGTTAGCCTGCTAATGAGCTCATGCTAACTCTCTGGACACTTGCCTGCCCAGACACTGTCGCTAATTTTATTCTTCACACGGACGAGTCTGGCGGTAATTAAACACGGAAATTCGTGCGTTTCGCCGACTTTTTACAGCGTCGCAGCCCACGCGCGGGTTAAACGTACGTCATGACTTACTATTGGAGCATCCTAAATGAAGTTTCGCCGGTGAAGTTGGTGTAAATATTCCGAGAGTTTGGAGACTACGCACACCGTGGCTGCGTTGAGGTGTGAGTGCACAAACTGTTACCTTGCGCGATCCTGCTAGGCTAGCTCCGAGCTAGCATCGCCGGAGAAAGTTCCCCCGTGTCGCCGCGTTGTGATTGTCAACAAAAACGTGTTCCAAGTTGTTTCGGAAGAGGAATGCTTGGACTTACGGAGTCTAGCTGGTGCTCGGCCGAGTTCCCCCGTGGTCCCCGGGGGTTTTGATACTGGTATTTTGCTGGCTTCTGCGTTTAAAAAAACACAGAGAATCCAGGGGAACCCCTCTCCTCTGTCCGCTGCCACTCCGGTTGCTAATGTGTGCCACCACAGGCGACGTCATGCCGCGTTCACTGACACCTCGGAAATGTTGCTTTTCCAACTGCTCTACTGTTGGGAAAACATGCTTGCAGAGTTGTACTGACCTCGTGTGAAAATAAAAATAAAGCAGAAATAGAGTGCAAACACTTGTGTCAAGAGATATATTTGAAAGGGATTTCTACTACTACAACTACTTCTTGTGTTATTAATTTATTGTTAATTTTATTTACCTACTTAATAGTTAATTACAAAGATCTAGAAATTATTTCAAATGTATATACATTTCCTGGTCAATCTGGAAATCTTGATGAACTCAACTGACTCATCAAATTTTTTAGAAAGAGGGTGCAGTTGTCCCCTACTAAGTAAATGTAAATGTATACACACAAGTTGTGGCAGTAGATGAAAAAAAAAAAAGTCAACCCTTGCATACCTGACGCCCCCAATATTTGATTTTTTTTTAACCTGCTGACCCCAATTTATTGCAGGGTGGTTTATGCTTTTCATCCACAACTGGACTTGAACCGTGAGGTTCCAAAGCAAAAGTCCTAAGATGAACCACTGCAGCCTTTATCTATCAATCAAGAGAAACATTTACACTTACTACTAATACATGAATTAGACCGTAAAGTTTAATTTCATAAACATTTGAAATGTCCTCCAAAATTCTGCATTCCTTTCCAAAACAGCACAAGTTCACATACCAACTTTTGGGCCACCCTGTTTATGTATTGTTTCGATATATAGCATGATATAAATAAATTAGCAATAACAAAGTTTGTTTCATATTTTTTATTGGAAAAATTATTGAAAACATCATGAGCATTAAAAACATATTCATTGATAGAGTATAACTAGTACTCGAGCTTAAACTGTGTCCTTAACAGAGTGTCTTAAATACCAAGCGTTGAAATCTCTACATCGTTAGGGCTAAAAATACATGACACTTTACTAAACTGGTTTATAAAATGTCGCTGTACAATAAAAGGTTTGGTGAATGGTGACTCAATACACGCAGACTGCAAAGAACACAATTCAGTTGAACTAATTGGGAGTAACAAAAATGTAAGTACAAAATTAACAAAATCTGAAGATTACGGATAACTAAAAAAACAACCAACAAAAACATAACATGATTTGTAGAAATTAATATATTATGGAGGGGGATGGGGTGACAACAAAATGATATAAAACTGCATGGATGTCGGATCCATACATAACGAACACTGAACTTTCATAGAAACGCATCCTAACTCTAATTTAGCAAAAATGCGACATTCCAACTGATTATTTTGTGTGAAAATATATTACAAGAGGTCTTTCTTTTACGTCTCTATTATGGATTTTGTGCAAAAAATATCTACCAAGTATATCTTACTCGCAAACCCAGGTCTGAAACAAATGTACAAGGAATCCAAAATCAGTAACTTCCATGCATATGAAAACAAAAGTGTCCATACAACAACAAAAAGAAAGCATGTCAAATATTTAATAACAGATACAAAAATATGAATAAATTACTTTTTTTCTCTACATTTTTACTACCTTCCTGTCTATCTATCACCTCAGCTTCCTTACAAATGAAAAAAGCTGGCAAATGTAGAGGGAGGTTTCAGTTTGAAGGGAACAAGCTCTAAAAGTAGGGGTGGACAGCATTTGTCATGTTAAATAAAGTCCTCCAAACAAATGTGTATGAACGTATAATGTTAAGAAAATATCGCTGGCGTCGGGCGGAATCCTTGTACCTCCAAAATGATCAATTTCAGGAGATCCAAAAAAAAACACCATGTTGCTCAATATATATATATACATATATATATATATATATATATATATATACACATATATACATACACCAAATTATGACATATTAGATTTCAGCCCGACACCAGCGATATGTGGGCTAAATATTTGAGAGCTTTTTATAACAGTTGTGCTATTTGTTTTTAGAATTGCAAAGTGAGAAAGAAAGGTTGCCCACACCTGCTCAAAACTAAACCAGCCCAACTTTCAGTTTCATGCCCAGACGACAAGGGTAGTGGTCAATTGTCTTACAGCAAATTAAAACTGTGATGGCAGTGAACCAGGAAATTAAAAAGTCACTTGGATCTTGACGAAAAATGATCTGGATACCAACTTTTTTTAGACAGCGTTTGTGGTGATAATGTACCAGCTGCAGCTGCACACGCACGCACACACACACACACACATACGCACATTCCCCCTCATAGCAGGCTTGCGAGGCTTGTGGTGGGACCGTTCTGTGCTTGGATCTGGACAGGAGGAGGACCATCAGTCCACTATAAAGCATAAAAACAAGCAAATATTAGTTCATACATATTTTGAAAACGTTGTTGAGCATTCCATTAATCTGATTCACTTTTAAGCTGTGTTGTAGTAGTTCATAGCACTGGTTCAAAGGGAATTGTCACACGTTTCCTCTTTGCCTCAACAAGCTGAACTTCCGAGACACAATTGGACTGAAAAATTTGGTTGAACTCAAACTTTTTCCGAGTTTTGGGGGCTTTTGTCTTTTTGAGATTCTGATGTAAATGCGTTGGGGAGAGACGTTAAAACCTTCACTTACACTGATGAGGTTGTGCTCGGGGAGGCTGCAGGCGGCGATGTGGTCCTGTAGCAGCTGCTGGGAGAAGTTCTGGTGCATCTGAGCTGCTTCGTGAGCATCCATGTTGTTCCCAAGCGCCTTGTTCAAATCTGCAAGTGAAAAGTGTGGTCAAAAATACACATGCGGTAAGGACAACTTTTGTAACACAGATGACGTCCATGTCCTCAAAAGGACATCACATCATGGATTATATTGTACAAAAAGCGATGGGAAATTAATATAAGAACCTTTCAACAGCGCAGAGGACCAAAGCTGCACAGACATGTCGGGAATCTTGCTGGCTAGTTGCATGGCCGGTACCACCATGTTGTTGCTTTCCTGCATGGGACAGAGCAAAACGTGTGAAAAACATCAGCCACAATTGAGGTCACTTAATAGTAAAGTACTTTGAAGATCAAATTTTAAAGCTCTGATAATACTCATTTATAGTTATACCATCATATAGGACCACAACTGTTAGGGCTAAGAGGTTAATTGGTGATACATTTTTATTAAATATCTAACATACATAAATTAACACGTACTACAACATAGTGTGTTACAACAATTAGGCCATTTGAATTGTGCCATTTAAGCAGTATACATGGAGTCAATCATATTACAGCATAAATGTGATGGTATAAAACAAAAAAACATACTTCATAATAGAATGGTAGAAAGAAACTAAAATGAAAATCAAATGTGTCACCGTCTTCCAAGAAGACATAGTTAGTAGTACCCTTGACATCTCAACCGAAGCATTCAGTCAGTTCAGTAATTCCGTCTTACTCTGTGGTTGCCCAGTACGTAGAAGATGTGGCCCAGCAGAACCAGCGAGCAAGCAGTCAGTCTGTTCAGGTCCTCAGCATTGGACATCTTCAGGGTTTCTCTCAAGAAGCGTCTGGAACGGCAACAAGAATGTAAAAACGTCAAGGGGTTGAGTCACGAGTGGTTTGCATGAATCCTCCTACTTGGCTTCATTGTAGCGGCCTTGGAAGAAGGACAGCAGTCCCCGGATGTAGAAAGCAGCGGCGCGGAGGCAGTGCGAGCTGGCCAAAGACAAACGATGTTATTACAGCTGTATTGTACTTTACAAAACGAAACTCTTCAGCTGCTGGACATTACACTCAATCGACATAGATACACATGGGGGGGAAAAAAATATAAACATGCCAACCCTCTTGAATGAGTAGCACCATCATAACTTTATGAATGGGGCTGTGGATTTCACATTGGCGCAAATGCACCTCTCATGTAGCGTAGTAGGATGACCAAAACATTGCTGCTAAAATATATAATATTCTTTAGAAAAGCACACATTTTCCGATGAGGTCTTGTACTGGATCTCAGATGTGTTGAAATGTTGTGGCTGTCGAATGTATATTCACACACTAGCATCATGACACTTAAAATGCAGTATGTCGGTTTAAAAATATATTTTTAATTTTTAAATAACCTGATCTTAAACAAGCTCACTGTCATTTTACCTGACTGGGAAGTTGTGGTCTGGGTTTATCCTTTCCAGGAGGCTGTACAACTGGAGGAGAGAATGGTCAATGAGAACGTTTGTCATAAATCGTTGAAATAATTAGTTATAGCACCCTCTGGTGGGCATATCGTGCTACTGACGAATGCTCTCAACTTGGACCTATAGTTAAGCACCGACTTCAATAGAAGTAAAGCATATAATTTAAACAAGCAAAGTGCATTTCAGATGATCCATCTATGCATTTTAGAGAATATTGTACAGAAACTGAGGAGGAATGTTAATATCATCTTGTGTTTAATTGAATTAAGTCAAATTAAATCTTAAAATTGCATTAAATAAATTAAGTCACAATACTCTAAAACAGGATTAATGAAGCCAAATTTGAGATGTGTCATTTACTAAATGTGGCAAGGGCTCAATATTTTATAAGAATACTTTGGGGGGAAAAAATCAATATTTTTCACATACTATTTTGGATCGGTTTCAGTTGTTTGTGGTAACATGAAAAACACTTAAGATTTCCATTTAGAATGGATTTAAGGATTACGGAAAATTACGCCCAAAATAACCTTCTAGGATCCAAAAGTGAAATAAAAAAATACAACGCCCAAATTCAAATGATGCCCAACACTACTTTAAGCTGGGTAGACACATACTGATCATCAGGCTGAATTTCAGCCTGATTAACCCCTTTGGATCAGTCAGCAGAAGGACCAATTATCGGATGCTTAATTATCCAAAGCAAAAAAATAAATAATAATAATAATAATAAGTTGGGATGTTCAAAATCAGTATGTCTGTACCCCTCTTCACTCACAGCAATATTTTTTCTATTCCACACTGTAAACTTTTAAATACTGTCAGACCTCTTGGTGTCGGTTGCCTTCCCTAATGTAAACGCTGGCCAAATTGGTGACGATGTAAGTCCACAGCTCCTGATGTGTGGTAAGCTGCAACACAAAAGAGGCACATTTGAGTCAGCAAGAGCAGCCAGGAAGTGATCCGAATGTTTGCATCAAAAATAGGAATGTGCTCACCCGCAATGCCGTGGTAAACTGTGCTTCTGCGTTATCCATGCAGTTCACCGAGATACAGTAGAGGCCCTGAAAGAAGCGAAAGCATCAAATTATTCCTTTTAAGTAAAACCGATACCATTAAAAAAAGAAAGAAAAAAAGCTGAATATACTCACTAATAAAGTGTGGAGCTGGGCAGCATGGTTGGTGAATAACCTGGGAGACTGTTGGCAAAGTTGACACACCTGTGAGATCTAGAAGGAGAGAATGCGCGTTAGTGTGTTTATTTCGCAACAATTAACCATAAAATGCCGGATGAGCTGTAGCAAATACCTCCTGCAGCGCAGTGGCCTTGTGGCCTGTGACGAGCCTGCACATGATGATGTGCTCCAGTAGAATGACTTGAAAGGTAGAAAGGATGGGGCTGCAGTCCAACACTATCAACAAACATACACGGACGTAATGAGGAGTGCTCCACTGCAATTGTTTGGGGGAAAAAAAGCACAAAAACGCACTCACTTTTTAATTTCTCTAGTTGCATTAACGCTTTGTCTGTGTACTTCTGTGCTTTCTCCAGGTAACCCGCTTGCATGGAGTGCATCACTGTCACCTGTCACCAAGAAGGGATCTCATTAGAAGGTCAATCAGAGGTCAAGGAAGTAAAAATAAAAACAGGGGATGAGTTGTTAAACGTTTGCGGCACACAAAGATGCCCAAAATGTCCTAGATGTGTTCATGCTTGACAACATATCACATAGGCCGTCAGTGTACCTGATCAATATGCTGAGAAGAATAAATTATAGGAGCAGCACAGTGAATTACTATCTCTTCAGCTTGCTGTATGGAGTTTGCATGTTGTCAACATTTGTCATTAAAATTGTTAAAAAAATAAGTGAGTGCTTAAAGTGGAGTTTATGTTTTGTTTTTTACAGAATGGTTAACGTCTTATAAATGACATTATCTGATGTTACACTGTTATTTAAATGTATTTAAGCACAGTAAATTATGGTTTTATGATGGCAACGGTTCACCTCTCAAGCTAATAATTACATTCATTTATAATAGATGTCTTGGCAGAGTGTAGTTAGTTTGTCTACCATGATTTTTAAAAAATCTTTCACGCAATAAATAAATAAACTAAAAACAACAACTCAAAATGAAATAAAACTAAATACTGCGAAAACTCCAAACCTACTATAACCTTGCTCTGGGCCAAATTATTTCAAATGTAACTGATCTCCAAGCAAATATCAAGTCAACCGGTGCTACATAAATGACAATTACAATCAACCGCCAAGATAGCATGACATGAGGAAAATAAAACCAAATGCAATGCTTACCAGATAAACAAGGACACACATGTGCTCCTTAGGGAGCCAATGAAAGAGGTCAGCGGGGTTGCTGGGAAGAATCTCGTCATCGTGGAGTGTCGAGATGGTCTGGATGCACTGCTGTAGTTGCTTCAGGCACGGCTTCACACTCTTCACCTAAGGGAACATGGAGGTGATTGGATCAACACATGACGTAACCCTTTACAAGCTTTCAGGAACATCAGCACACCCTAATGTCATCCGGTACTTCATCCACACTGATCAAACTATACCTGTCCAGCGTCCAGGTAATGTGTGACCTGCAGAACCAGAAAGAAGACCCTCAGGGACTCCTTCTGGATAGGGTTTCCCTGCCAGTTCTCTACGATGGTTCCACACAGCGTGAGCAGCGGATGAACCTCGCCCAGCTTCCTCTCCATTAGCAGGAGCTGTTGGGCAAGGGAAAATGTCACTTGGCAAAAAACATTTAGAAGCATTTTTAAATGAATATCTGCTGTAATGTCATTGACAAGCAACTGTAATATCAATATATATAATATACTGTAAAAGAAAAAAATTAAAGTATAGACAGAATAAAGGATATAATTGCAGGTTTAAAGATTAAATATGATGAAGAGAAGGTAGAAATTAAGTGATGTGTGGAAAAAATCTGTAATTCTACAATAGATTTAATTTTAGGGCAATAAAGGCCACGTCCTTATTATTATTATTATTATGAGGGGGGAGTAATACTTTTAATATAATTAACCCAACCACATTCAAAGTTGCTAAAATAGTCTTAAATATGAGAAAAAAATAAGTCACAAAAATTGAATGAAAAAAAAAGCTTGCATTTTGAGAGAATGTCGTAACATTTGATCATAATCTGAGGGGTTTTTTTCCTTAAAATTTTACAATAGTCCTTATATAATTCAAAATGGCTGTTATACTACAAGAAAAAATAATAACGAGACAAAAAAAAAGTTGTCATTTTATGATAGTCGGAAAGAAAATAATAAAATTGACATACAATGAGAAAATGTAAGAAAAAAACCCAAACATTTTTCATTGTAGTTTTATGCACAAAAGCAAAAACTACGTGACTAGGGTACAAAGAATGCAGATTAAATTTGACAAACAAATTCTAACATGAGAAGAAAAAATAAGTCTTATTCTACAGTCAAGAAAAAAAAGTTAAAATTTTACTGGAGTAAAAGATGCAATTCACTAAAACTCTGGGGGGAAAATAAACCCAAAACACGATAACATTCTTTATTGAAACATGACTATTCCCCTCGTATCATCAAGACATTCTCATATTACAACCTTCTTTTAAAAACCTGATGATTTACCCCCACCCGCCACGACCCTCATGACATTGTAGGCAATTCTGTAATGCAACAACTTCATGAAAAAAAGTTTGACTTACCATGCCTTTACTGAGGAGAAACAACGCCCTTGAAGAGACAAAAGCATCAGGTCAGCGTTCCTCACAATCAGTCAAGTCAGTCAATATTTATGTCGCTATAATTAAATGGGGCAGTGCCAATACGCATTTCTGAAAAATCAATATGGGCTCAGGGAAGACGAAAACATTCATCGAGAATGTCTGAAGGTCTACACTGCAAACAATTGGATTAGATTCAAAATGTTTCTGCCTTCTGCCCACTTTGTTGATGGTTCAGTGCCCTAAAGACTAAAACCGCGCATAAAGAAAAAACGTGCTGGATGGAAGTTATAAAACGTGAGCTGAGATGTACCTGGTGTATTCCGAGCCCACCACACGAGCGTACTCCGCTCCGACGCCCAGCAGGTCACACGCTGACACCAAGTCTTTCTCCAGTGTATGAAGTTGCTGGGGAACAAGAAAATTCCTCTTGTCAAAGTCAGCATATTTTTAGCCTTGCTGTTCTGTATAAAGAAATCAGATACTGATTTTTGGGGGTGATCCACCTGGCAAATGTCCAGCTGTAACTGTGTGTCAAATTAGCAATATCAGATGGGCCATTTAGTCTGAAATAGGGCTGCTTTATTTTCCAAATGGAGCATTCACCCCATTCGCGCAAGTGCATGTAAGGTGCAGGTATTATTTTACATTATATTCTAAATTGTGGTATGTGATTTTAAGTGTGTGTGGCTTGAAAAGGTGAGTGACGTGTGCGTCAGCGATGAGATTGCAGTTGGCTGCTGTTGGCTCAGGTTAGCCGCTAGCTATTAATTAGCAATTCATTACCCAGTCTGTGTATTGAGTGCCTTAATAGAGACAGTGTTTGAATGTTCTTACTAACCTTTTCTTTTGTTCAATAAACTGATTTAAAGTGCACTGGGGGCTGTGTCGATCCTTGACCAAGTGATAGAATGCTATATCAAATGAGCTAATTAGGTGCATTGTGTCAGAGAACGTTGCTGTTATGTAAGCCAGTTCTGCTTTGCAGTAGACGCCTTGCACTTTATTTCCTTTAATAAAATAATCCCAAATTTCGAACATTAACCGCTTCTACCTGGCTTGTGGCTACGAGGTAAAGATTTTGCCTTGCACTTTTTTTTGTAATCAAATTACACAAGTACTTGTTTACTGCTACTTTACTTTTTAGTACCAGTGTCATAAAGCGAGTGACACGTGTCGTGATGTTGGTGCATGTCGTATCATACAACGTCTTCTACGATGATTTAAGTTTTATATGAGCAGTTGTTGTCCACTGTGGACGTTATGTTTTGCCGATGAAGATGGAGCTTTAACTTGGTACTGCTGCCCTCGTTCCTTGCTGCCAGTCCTGTGGTCCCACTGGTATGAATATTTTGAGACTAGTGGAATAACTGTAACTAGCAAGACTAACGGCTAAGCTTTTACACAACAAGATTATTTTACATACATTTTGCTGCCCCCACAGAGTGTTATGTTCGTCTGCAATGGTCGTACACAGGTGATTGATCATATTTTTATTCGCTTCGATGTCAGTCCATCAAAAATATAACCTAGGTAAGATCAGTACATAGCGCAAAAAAAAAGAAGTTTGGGACCACTTGTATGGATAACTGGTTATTAGTAAATTGCATGCTATTTCAACTACAAAACTGTGTCCACTTTTACATACAGAATGTGATACATACCGCTAGCTGGAACAATAGCCTGCAGTGCCAATATGGTGTTTGTTGAGAAATCTGAATGGCCTTGCGCAGAAGAGGTTTTGCAGAGTCCACCAAATTCTGAAAATAGATCACCAGTTACAGCAGATGTGAAAGAATACTGAGGTTATTCAACACAAATACAAATGAATAACACTTTTTGCAACTAACAACACTGTGCGAATGTATGTACATTGCTGTGAAAACCCTCAAGTACATGAACGTCCCAATATTACCTGTTGGCAGAAGAGTTCCGATAAAATGCTTGCAGCCTCAAACTTGACATCTTCGAACTGAGGAACTTGCTGGGAAATGTACCACTGCAAAAGAAGGAAAACAAACATTATTAGAGTCCTAAGTCACGTTGTTGTTCTCTATAATATTGGACCATTTAGAAGCCCATTCAGCAGCTAATTCTGCGCAGCACCTAAAAGAATGAAAGCGACGGAGTGACTCAGTGAGGACGAACGTGTCATTACGTAGTGGCGCAAATGAAACAATTGCAAAAGAAGGATATCGGACGAATTGACAAATGTAAACTAAGCGGTTTAAAAAAAAAAAAAGTATTCGTTGTTTCGTTGTTTCCCAAACTGTGGCCTACACCCGCCCGCTCCATCCCCGCTCTTTCCTAGCTCATTAAGCCCGCTCACCGCCTTCTCCAGGTGGCTACGGGCCAGATCGCTGTTCTTGGTGTGGTGGTAGAGAACCGAGCCCAGCTGGAGATGCGTGCGGGCCTCTATCCTCTGTGGCGGCTTGAACTGGAACACAGCCTGGAGACAATGCACGCAAAGGCGTATTTTGGGCGGACTGGAGGTTCGGAAATGCTCCGCGAAGCCGAGTAGGGCGAGGTACCAGCGCTCCGGGGCTTCTACGTTTGACGCCATTTTCCCTGACAACAACAAGTTTTTCAGCGCTCACAGGCCAGGCTACTGGGTTGCCAGGTGCTGACTTTGAAACCCCTCAGACACTATGCCTAATTCTTTATTTTGTAAATCTTTGACATTGGTTATGGATAGTAAAGCCCCTCTTTAAGTTTCTTTATTGGAAAGATTTGATTTGTTACAAATATAATTTATGTTTATATATATATTATTTTTCCCTTTTATTTGCTATGTTCAATTATATTGTTGGAATGTTTCTGCTATTCTATGTCAAGTCATTTGTCATTTGATGATGGTGTGTGCCTTATTTGTTTGTTTATAATTGGCTCAATAAAAAAAATGCCTAATTCGTCTCCCTTTATCTCATACGTGTGTGTGTGTGTGTGTGTGTGTGTGGGTGTGTGTGTGTGTGTGTGTGTGTGTGTGTGTGTGTGTGTGTGTGTGTATATATATATATATATATATATATATATATATATATATATATATATATATATATATATACATTTCACAATGTTCCTTAGAGTCGTTTTTGTGCCGTCAATCCACACAGCAGCCTCCCAGTCACTTTTACAGTAGATATTTAAGTATGGCATAAAAAATAAATAAAAATAATAATATTAATAATAAATACATCACCATTAATTTGACCTATAATCTGTCCACCTATTGGAATCATGGCTAAGAAATTCAACATCGGTTTCATCGGACCAGAAGAAACTCTCCCAAACATGTGGGAAAATGTGATATGGTCCCATGAAACCAAGGTTAAAGTTTTTGGCCATATATATATATATATATATAGGGTGTGTAGATTGTTTACAGTATATTCACTCTAGTTGGATTAGCAGCACAGTGGATTACTGATTAGCATGTCTACTCAACTCTGGACTTCCTGTGTGGAGTTTGCGAGTTCTCTCCATGTGTTTGTGTGGGGTTTCTCCAGGGAGAACATGCAAACTCCTCACAGGAAGCAGTCAAACACAGAATTTAACGGTCTACTGAATTCTATTTAATTTTACCTTCCCAATTAAATTTACTGGCAACAATATATTCTAGACAATTTCTGAAAATGTGCCCCCACGTGAATTGTTTGTGTGTGCAAACCTATGGATAAAGGAATGAATAAAACTATCTACGACACACATTTAATAAATCAAATTATTTTAAAAATGGATTATGTTCATGTCCAAAATCTCTCATTCGCGTTTTGGCCTGTTAAAATTACCGCTGACATGTTTCCCATGTAACAGGCTGAACATTTAAGGGACAAACGGAGGGAGAACCTGGCAACACAAGATTGCGGATAGTGTCGCGACAGTTCACCCGCGACCCACTTTGCTTGTGGGCGTTGTAGTCCAAATAGTGTGCAGTGTCGTCCCACTTTCTTGAGGACGCGGATTGTGTCAGTCCAACCCAAATAATCTGGTGCGCAGCAGCAGAAGCTCAACGCAGATGCATTTCCTCGCGTGAATCGTCTATAAATAGGAACTGGGCAATTTGACACCTGCCTTTCACAATCATTTCCCTGAGGAAAGGACGAGGGGGAAACAACACGAAAAGGCTTGGGCTTGAGTTGCGCGTGGAGCGGACCAGCCTTCAGAGAGAAAACAAGCCGTCCATGCAGGAATGTTGACATAAGACATCGGAAGCCTCTTAAGGTAAAGTACAAAATATAGCGTTTAATCCAAATTCAGCATGAATTGCTTAGCTAGTTTTTAGGTCGGAGGTATGATCAAAATGACACATTTGTTGTTTGTCATTGAACTGCCCCCCCCCCCCCCCTTGTTTACGTCTCACGTTGTGTACAGTAATTGCACGGGCACGCGCACAACGGCTGGTGATGAATTGAAAAAGGGAAACAAAAAAGGGAACAAAGCTGTGCTGCAGGATGTTCCTAAACATCGCTTATTTTTGCAGAGATCCATCCGCCCTGTTTCCGAATCATGTGTGTGCGTGAGGGTCACTACCACCAGTGAGGGTCCCTCATGGCCCACCGAATGCACGACCACCAAAGTCGCCTACCAGTGGCCCAGGCCGCGGTTCTGACTCTGCCTCCCTCCAGCCAAGCAAAGGTGTGTCTCCTTTAAAAACTCACGCTTAGATGTTACATAAGAGTTGTTTGAATCAAGGGATTGCTATTGCATATTTGTTCACATTGTTTGTCTACGTCACTGAAAGCCATTGATTTTTTGTTTTGTTTTGATATCCTTGATATTAAGATAAAGGCCCATTCACTAGTATATTGTGAAAATTCAGCTGACTAACAAGTAGTTTCCCACCCACCACCATTTCTTGTGCCACTTTTGGCCTACTAGTACGCAATTAAACCTCACACGTAAAATAACTATGCTGTCTTTTTGTCTTTAGTCTTATTCTTAAATGTTCTGCCGCTGTATGAAATTTATGCATACTAGTCGGACAACTACATGCTAGTAGTGAGGCAAAATTGTGCACTTGTTGACATCTGTGCGCTACTAGTGCAGCTAGTGAAGTCCTAGATGTTGATTAGTACCATTTTTAATATCACTAGTAAAACACAGTTGTCATCTAGTGTGCAGTTTTTCCTCACTAATAACAATTGGTTGTGCAATAAGTAGGGGTAGACGAGTATGGGGAAAAAAAAAGTGTACCTACGAGTATACAAAATTTGAGGACAACTAGCGTACTAGCTTTAGGTGCACTAGTAGAAAGACTAGGTTGCACTAGTAAAATGAGTTCTAAGATTTTTTTCCCTCTTTTGCCTTTTTACTAATGACATTTCTGTACATGACAATTTTGGCGCAGTAATGGGACAAATAATGATACTAGTGAGGCAAAACTGTGTAGTAGTTGACAATATTGTGTGTAAACAGCTTTCTATTGGCAAGAAGCTTACCCAGTTCACTATTCCTGCGAGAGCATTTCATCCAGCACGTCATTCACATGAAAAAAAACAAATAAAACCTCGGAGTAGCTCTGTCCAACCACATTTAATCAGCATCTGATCATAATACATGCTAAACATCATATATTTTTTCCATGAAAACCGACTTAAGTGGTCCCTGGTAGAGGTTTTAAAGTAATACAACATGTGCCCCCTGCTCCACTCAGTGTTGTTTTTGTGACACTGCCAGTAAAAGCGTGCCGCAGTACAGTAGGTAGTCTTGACTCTGCTGGCGTTCATGGCTGTAAATAGAAAGAACATACAAGCCGGCGTAAAACTGGGTCAGATTACCGGGCCTCTTTATATTTACAAGCATTTTTTCCCCTCCCTATTGGAAGCGGTACAGATTGAATACATTAGTTCTAGTGTAACTGTCACAGTTATAAAACCTTTGTTGACAGTACAGGCTCTGTTTGAAGTTACATTTGAACTTTCTTTACTGTCATAGTCATACATTAAAACACGTTGTGTCAGCTGTGTAATTAACTAATTCACTGCCATTGACGGCTATAGATGTCAAAAATTCATTTGAACTATTTCTATTAGTTATATAAAATATATAAAATTTGTGATTAATTGTGAGTTAACTAGTGAAGTCATGCAATTAATTCCGCAAAAAAAATTAATCACCTGACGCACCAATTTTTTAAGAATTGTTCCTTTTTTCAAAAAAATTAATAATTGTAATTATTTTTTTTTACATTTTTAATAATCTTTTTTAAATAAAAGATTATTAAAAATTGGATCGTCGGGTGATTAATTTTTTTATCTTAATTCATTGCATGACTTCACTAGTTAACTCACGATTAATCACAAATTTTTATATCTGTTCTAATACAATAAAAAAAATCTAGGTTTTCGGGGGGAAAATGGGGAAAAATTTTAAACTAATAAAAATAGTTAAAATGAATTTTTGACATCTATATTCGTCAGTGGCAGTGAATGAGTTAAAATGAAGTCAAGCAAAATTAGCTAGCACACTACTAGCATAGTAGGAAATTCTGCGCAAATATTTTTGGTTTTGGAGTGTGATGGGCGTCAAGGCAACTTTATTTATAAAGCTTGACAAGCTAGCTTAAGCCTAAATTAGCTTATATAGCATTGACACATTTAAGCTAGCACATTTACAACCCAAAGATTTAAACACATTTTAAAAGCAAATAAATAAAAAGTAGTCGTTTAAAAAATGCCTTTGATTGGGCAACAAAGCATACGGTAGTTTTTAACTTGGATTTAAAAGCATTTATACTTGGGGCGGGCTGCCTTCACTTCCGTTGCCTTTGAATCCTGGGCTCCACTAATGGACTCGAGTCAGCATGTGGGAGCCTTCTGTCCGGATAGCCAATTGTAACGTTCCTATAAACAATTTCAGCATCCAAAAAAAGCTACTGACCTCAATAAGCGTTGTGAAATTGTGCTGTTGTTGTTTTTCCCTGTGAGGACATTCTTATCACTTAAGAGTGGCTGTTTATTGGGCGCAGCTGCCCTTGAGGTGTGTGAAAAATAGGCACGTGCAAACATGTGCATGCACAGTTGCACACACGCGCCTGTATGTGACGTTTAAACCTCCATAGTTAAACACAATCTGTTGTGATGCATTATAAAGGAAAATTCCCTTCGTTGGCCTATTAGTATAGTTGCCTAAGTCATAAATATTTGAACGTTTTGGGCTAACAAAAAACATGAAAAATTCAACAAGCAAGAAGACTCCAATTGCCTTGATTCATTCCAATCTTTGAAGATTGCTATGACCCGGGTGACTGATAATTCTGATAATTTACACAGATATAAAGAAACAGCATCATGTTAGTAAGCACATTTCAAATACATGTAAGAATAAATTGTTTTCCGTTTTTTTTATTTGTGTAATAAAGAAAAACGATTTAAACACGTGTACCAAACAGGACCTGAGGCCCACCTGGACGGCGTTGGACTCGCTACTGTGTGGGGCGTTCGCCGGAGCCGTGGCCAAAACCGTCATTGCACCCCTGGATCGCACCAAGATCATCTTTCAAGGTAAGGGGCAGAAAACGAACATTCCCAAGATATGGGTGTCAAGGTTTTAAACATAAATCATTCATTTACATTTTGTTTTGTTTGCTCACGGCAGAATGTTAAGTGTCTGATGTAACAGTTAACTAACTGCTAATCCTCTTAGTAGATGTTTAGCCTACATAAGAAAGCGTTGGTTGTTCTAATCGTGTTGTTTTGCCATTCTTTAGTGTCTTCAAACAGATTTTCGGCTAAGGTGAGTTTCACTTAATATCTGCAAAAATCTCCATTGTTTGATGGGTTGAATTTTATTTTGACACACACATATACTGTCCTGTACAAAAACTATAGATAATGACAAAAAATAGCTTCATAACCTCCTAACTTTCTCCCCTTTACTTAAAGCAACAATATGTGGTACATTAGCCCTAAAAAAGTCAGCTTCCATATTTCATAGTGATTATACACTGGCTCGTAATTAGCAGTGACATTTCTATGATGGCCTCCAATCACCTTCGTCAGCAGTCTTTAATAATGGCGACGGGACATCGCTCGTGCTACGCTAACGCTAGTGTCGATGCTGATGTGAGTGATAAAAACTACAAGAACAAAAACATAATCAACAAATTAAAAAATTGTGTCTAACATGATAATTCCGTTCACTTTTCTTTTTAGCTGTAGAAATGACAAATATTTATATATATATATTTTTAGGATTTACATTTTTTTCAAATATATATATATATATATATTTTTTTTCTAGTGGAGTGGTA
This sequence comes from Leptonotus elevatus, assembly GCF_054856555.1. Taxonomy (NCBI): domain Eukaryota; kingdom Metazoa; phylum Chordata; class Actinopteri; order Syngnathiformes; family Syngnathidae; genus Leptonotus; species Leptonotus elevatus. The sequence continues at coordinate 14,029,400 of NC_141249.1, read as the reverse complement.
AAAAAAAAAGCCCAAAAACCTAAAAAATAAAATAAAATAGCTTTTTATTGTTTTGAGGATAGAATGAAAACTGTTTAAGCAAAAAATGGAAAACAAACAAAGTAGGTTTTCTTTAACTTTAAAATAAAATATTCCAAAAAAAAACTAATCAAAGTCATTTTGGTTGTTAAAAATAAGAAAAATCGTATTGAATTTTTTTTTGTTGCTCCTAGGCTGCAAAGAAAATGAGAAAAGTCGACCAAAACAAAACATTTCAGAAAAACTTCGAGACTTAATGTCTTTTAAAAAAAACAACATTTTCAGTCACTTGTAGAAAAATAATTTAACTAATTAAAAAGAACAACAAAAAACCGTCAACTTAAAAAAAAATTTTTTAAATAAAAATACTAATACGGGTAATAAAAATCAAACAGATGGTAAAATGTCCAAAAATAGTGCCATTAAAAATTAAATAAAAAGAAAGATACAAATTAGATGAAATATCACCAATTGCCTTTTTTTGAAATTTAAAAAAAACAAAAAAAATTCCCATTGTTTTAAAAATAAATAAATACATCATACTTCAGAACGAATACTACTGTGGTGGCACTTTGGAGCCATTCAAAATTATCTATTTAAACCTCACAATTGTAATGAGACATTTTGTTTTTGCTTCTTCTAATGCGTCCGTCCAGGAGGCGTTCAGGGTCATCTACTGCTCGTATGTAAAAGATGGGCTGCTCAGCCTGTGGAGGGGCAACTCGGCCACCATGGTGAGGGTCATGCCGTACGCCGCCATCCAGTTCTACTCCCACGAACAGTACAAAAAGGTGCTGGGGGGCCACTACGGCTTCCAGGGAAAGTAAGCATCACTCCATGATGTTTTATTTTGACAATATTTAGTTTGACATTTGTCGCTGCAACACTTTTTTTTTTTGCTTTGTTTCAGAGCTCTTCCGCCGTTCCCGCGATTCCTGGCGGGCTCGTTGGCGGGAACTACCGCCGCCATGCTGACATACCCGCTGGACATGGTGCGGGCCCGAATGGCGGTTACAGCCAAAGAAATGTAAGAAATGTGTTTTGCTACACGAGTTCTGACTTTGTTCTGTCAACTTTGAAGCCACTTGACTTTGTATCTAAACTTCATTTTGGCAGGTACAGCAACATCATGCACGTATTTGTGCGCATTTCCCAAGAGGAAGGCTTAAAAACCCTCTACAGAGGCTTTACCCCCACAATTCTGGGCGTCATCCCCTACGCCGGCATCACATTCTTCACATACGAGACCCTCAAGAAACTTCACACAGGTACCTGCAAAAATATCGGGAAGCCTGCTCCTTTTTACGGCTTCATTTCAGAAAGCTGTCAATTCACTCCTCTCACCATCTTTTATTTCTTCTACTTCTAGAAAAGACAAAACGAGCTCAGCCGTACGCCGTGGAGCGTTTGGCCTTCGGCGCGTGCGCGGGCCTGATCGGACAGTCGGCCTCGTACCCTCTGGACGTGGTCCGCCGGCGAATGCAGACGGCCGGCGTCACCGGCTCCGCCTGCAACACCATTTTGGGCACCATGCGTGAAATTGTGAGCCACGAGGGCGTCGTGCGCGGACTCTACAAAGGCCTGAGCATGAACTGGCTCAAGGGGCCCGTCGCCGTCGGCATCAGCTTAACCACCTTCGACATCACGCACAGCCTGCTCCTCAAAGTGCACCAGATGGGCTTCTTCACCCACTGACGAGCACGTTTGGACCAATGGAGCTCAGAAACAGACTTTAAAAAAAGTTACAAACGTGTGTTATGTGTTTGCACTATTATATGTTCTTTCAGGATAATATGAAAACTTTGCCTTGGTTAGCTTTGATTTTAAGACAAATGTACATGGGTTGTGACCATGATTTGTGCTAGGGCTGAACAATTTTGTGATCTAATTGTGGACCCCCCCCCCCTCCTTCACCCCCGCTGCATTACAATTGCCGGCGGTAAACACAAGAAATTAATCAGTATTACAATAAACAAAATCAGATTTATTATACATAAACGTTTTGGTTTTATAAATTAGTCTTATGCTTAAGTAAAGGCAATAATTCATGAATTTATATGAAAGAGTTTATTTATCTAATTCAGTTAGAGTTTTCAACGTGGGAAAAACTTGCAGTCTTTTAAGCGCTGACCGAGACAACTTCACAAAATTTCACCATGAATGTGACGGGGGAAAAAAAGTCTGAAAGTCATAAATCATCTTAAATCAACAATAATGCAAACAGATCTGTCTTTATCACTTAAAATTGTCATATTTCATGAAACAAGATGTAAACGTGAACACTTATTGAGCACTGACCTTTTCTAGACACTGTAACAAAATGAGCAGCCGCCCCCCCCCCCCCCTAAATTACAGCTTTTGCCATTTGAAAACTGCATTGTAGTACTTTGTGATATAATTTTAATTTGATTCATTGTTCAGCCCTAATTTTTACCTTGCCGTATGTTTTCATATGATGAATGTCCCATTCAAGCACTATCATGGTGATTAAGAGTGTTATAAGTAGAGATAAAAAACAAAACTTATTATCGCTGTCTAATCAAAAGTATGCATCTACATTTTGACTTTTTTTTTTTAATCTACAAGGTATCTGCAGATTCTCCTGTATTATATGTGACCACTAAAGTATTTTAAATAGCTTTGAATGTTGGATATAAGCATAAAGGCCTTCATTTTTGAAAGCCAACAGCATTTGTGTTTCGAATGTGAGATTGAGGCGGCTGGGACAGTAACTAAATCTGTATATAGATTTTTTTTTAAATAAAAAGTTATGTTTATTATAACTACATTTCATTTAAATGCTGTTTATTTTACAATTTAAAGTGAGAATCAATGATCATGTTATCAACGCACAGCAATGCCTAATTTGTCCACTTGAGGGGGCTCTGTTACAATTTACTGTACACGGTCTGAAAGTAGAATAAAATGTGAAGGTTGCGCAATCATGTCACGTTTAAGTTTATTTTATTTTTAATACATTTATTTATGTATTTATTTTACTGGTACCGTAGTCACAAAATAAATCTGTATGATTACACGTAATATTAAATATGAAAGTTAAGGAACCCCGTTTTACGACGGCCTTGACATACGGCATTCTAAAGTTACCAAAGGTGTGCACGTCGCCATGCGTTGTTGTTGTAGTTGATCTGCAAGTATTTTTTTATACTAATATGAACTATATACCATACTATTACTATACTATTACTGGGATAGCAGAGGTTAGTAATAGAGCATTTTCTGACCTATGTACACATTCTGGTCACAAATCCATCGTAAAGTGAGGACTCACCGACTCAACCGCTGTAAGGACAGAATACACTACTGCGTATAACTTTTTGTTCTTTTTTTTTAAATACAGAACTGGACATAAAATTATAATAATAGATGTTCTCCTGTAGGTGGCGGCAGATAAATTAAATCAGCGTGTCGTGGATGATTGTGGGGCTTCAGTCACCTCATTGCCTGAAATTGACCCTGAACTTTCATTTTATGACTTAAAAAAAAATTCTTGCCAACATTGATAAATCTATCTATCTATCTATCTATCTATCTATCTATCTATCTATCTATCTATCTATCTATCTATCTATCTATACGAAGCATTATTGTGCATTTGAATTGAAAATACAAATGCCAAATTCATCCTCTGAAATGAATACACTAATATCCTCCACTCTATTTTTCCTGCAGGGGCTGAGCAGTTGGAAAGGAAGGATAGATGGATGGATGGATGGATGGATGGATGGATTGAAGGGAGGTATCCTGTTCTGTCCTCCATCTCTCATCCCCCTTGCCTCTGACCTTGACTGAATTATGGGATGTCCTGCCAACCGATAGGGCGCATGGGCCTGGTATTGCAACAATCGAGACAATACCACAGGGTGGATGCTAGCGTGGTCACGGGGCGGGTGATTGAGCGAGAGAGGAGGAGGAGGGAGGGAAAGATGCTTCTTGAAGGCGCCGTTGCCATAGGTAACCTGGACCCGTGCCAAGAAGAAGGGGCGCCCGAGCATTTGCATGTATTCAAATGTGGCATGAATAATTCACTTTGGAGCCCTTCGCCCTTGCGAGGTGGACAATAGCTGTTCGCACATACTCGAAATAGAAGAGAAATGTGACGCGGAGGATAAAAGAATGCTGAAATGTGATTGGGATGCATGCAGCATCATATTTCACATCACATTTATACTGTCTAGCTCTGAATGACCTCCACCACAATGGGCGCTGCTTAGACGGGCTGCTGGGCTTCCAGAATGCCACCAAATTTCTACAGGGAGGACAACTCCGCACAAAAAGGCCGAAGCTGAGATTTGAACCTCACAACTAACTGTGAGGCAGAAGGGCCAACCACTAGGACAGCATGCTACCCAACCTTCCATTTTCAACAGTGCAAACAAAGGAAACTCGAAGAACCAACAACAAATTTGTGTGAATTTTCTCATTGGAAATAATGGAAATAGAATTAATCTGTTGCAAGTAATATTTTAAGATTTTTAAATGTCAAGTGTAAAATAAGACAACCAATGTAAATATTATAATCTTTTTTCTTCTTCTTTTTTTTGGCAAACCTAAAAAGAATTGTTCAATTTGACGATGTAAGTGAGCAAAAGTATTAGGACGTCACTTCATTGAAAATACATTTTTATAAATATAAAATATAAAAATATAAAGTATAATAATATAAAATATAATGTATTTATTTTTTTGTCATTTATAGCACTTTCTATTCTATTTCATAAACCATAATTAAAAAGAATGTAAATAAATGAAACCGTTTTTGCCACATTTTTACTTCAATTCAATGGCCTTTGTGCGTCTTGGCCACCTGGGGGCAGTATACAGCCACATGGATATATTGAGACGGTCTCAGCTCCTCGTCAATATTAGTCATTCTTTGCGGAGGATAAAGAACATGAGCCTGTAAGTATTGTTATATCACACCGCAACACGCGTATCTCAAGGCAGCATTGTCACTGCCCTGCAAGCATTTCAGATATTCCAAACATTTGAGAAGATTCTCTCGGTATGATGCAGTCGAGTTCGGGACGCTAACAGCCTGCGTAATAAACATGATTAACGTGCGGGCGAAGGCAGCTAGCGACGGCGGCGCTGATGTATTGGATGAGAGTGTAAATATTAAAGTATGAGCGTGTGTGTGCGTGCTCACACGCCGGGGGTGCCAACCAGCTCTGGACGGCGTCCAGTCGCAGTCACTTTGATGGGCGACTCAGGACTGGAGCCACTCTGCACCAGACAGCCGCCATAAATCCAGCGGGCATTCAAACACCTTGAGAGGCGTTCTATACAACATAAACTGTCCTGTAAAGGCCTTCCCTGTAAACACCACTTTATGGCTGGAAAAATATCTTAAAAACTCTACTTTAAAACCCTAACCCTTGTTTAAAATCTCTACTTTGAAATCATAGCCCGAGTGAAATCTCTAAATGTAGTTTAAAACCCTACTTTGAAATTTTCATCCTTGTTTAAAACCATACTTTGAAGTCATAACCCTAGTTCAAAACCCTAATTTGAGGCCCCGAGTCTTGTTTAAAATCCTACCTATAGTTTAAAAACCCTAGCTCTAATTTAAAAACTCTATAAAACCGTAGCTCTAATTTAAGACCCTACTTTGAAACCTTAGCTCTATTTTAAAATCCTAATTTGAAACCCTAATCCTAGCTTGAAACCCTACTTGTAAATCTGACCTAACCCTAGTTTGAAAGGCTACTTTGAATCCTAATCCTAGTTTAAAACATGAATTTAAAATTCTAACCCTAAACTCTAACTCTAGTTTAAAACTCTAATTTGAGACCCGAAACCTAGTTGAAAACCTTACGTTTAAACCCTAACTCTAATTTAAACCCCTTCTTTGAAACCTTAGTCCTAGTTTAAAACCTTAGCCCTAATTTGAAATCCTACTTTGAAACCCTAACCCTTGTTTAAAAATCTTTACTTTGAAATCATACCCCGAGTGAAATCTCTAAATGTAGTTTAAAACCCTACTTTGAAAATGTTATCCTTGTTTAAAACCATTCTTTGAAGTCATAACCCTAGTTTAACATCCTACCAATAGTTTAAAAACCCTAGCTCTCATTTAAAAACTCTATAAAACCGTAGCTCTAGTTTAAGACCCTCCTTTGAAACCTTAGCTCTATTTTAAAATCCTAATTTGAAAACCCTAACCCTCGTTTGAAGGGCTACTTTAAGTCCTAATCCTAGTTTAAAACATGAATTTAAAATTCCAACCCTAAATTCTAACTCTTTTAAAACCCTATAATTTGAGACCCGAAACCTACGTTTAAACCCTAACTCTAATTTAAAACCCTTCTTTGAAACCTTAGTCCTAGTTTAAAACTTGAGCCCTAATTTGAAACCCTACTTTGAAATCTGAGGTAACACAGTCTGACGGTTTCACCCATCATCCGTCACCATAACCACTGTGATAAATTGTGACCCTACTTTGAAACTCAAACCCTCGTTAGAAGACTAGGGGCTCAACGTATGCATGCTAAAGTGCTGCGGGGACATTCCCCTCTCTGTGTGCTATAGCTCAGTCTTGTTAATTTTACAAGATCCAGCACATATGGCCACTTATCGCTTGGCAGCGCTGTTAAAAGCTGCGGGGTCAGTGCATTACTGAGCCGCTTCCATTAGAGGGAGTGTGCACGCCGGCCTGGGCCGCACTCAATCAAACTCACACTGCAATGGCGGCACCGCTCCATAGAGGTGGGGGACTCACTCGAGTCACGTGACTTGGCTCAAGTCGGACTTGAGGTGCCAATTTTTAGGACTTGTTGGGACAGTGGATGTGTAGTTAGCTTAGCGCTAGCTAGCCGGTACGACAGAACATGGATGGATTTAAAACGTTACCAAATTAGGGGGCGGCCATTTTGCCACTTGCTGTCGCCTGAAAATGACATCACAGTTGGGCACACAGGCCTCAGGTAACGACCAAGCATATCGCTTGCGAACATCACATGACCAAACTCACACACAAACAGGTGATTGGTCGTTACCTGAGCCCTGAACAACTGTGACGTCATTTTCAAACGACAGCAAGAGACAAAATGGCCGCCCCTGAGATGGATACGAATGGGTGGATTTTGCTGCTTAATTCATAATGCACTAATACAATATTAATCAGAATGCTGTGTTTAAACAAGTGAATATATTGTCAAGAATATTTTTGACTTGACTTCCTCTTTAAACTAAAAAGTAGTGCTGTCAAAGTTAAAGTTAAAGGTGACTTCTAATGTGTTTTCTTTGTGTTTATATGTTTAATAAAGAACCAAAATCACAAAGTATTAACTGATTAATTAATCACACAAAAATATCGCATTAATCATATTGATTTTGACCATAGATTATCTTTTGGCGTGGCAGTGGATGGCTACGTTTAAGGTAGCAAAGGTTGTTTGAGCAATAAACATAATTGCATGCATTAAAGTAGAGCATTTAATAAATGTTTGCGTATGACATTTAGAATATTTGTTCATGTCAAAATATTGGGGTCATTTTTCCCCCATTTTAAATTATGCAAGTAATCTATTGATTAGCAAAATAGGAGGATTAATCTGAATAAAAAATTTAATCGTTTGACAGCTCCACTAAAAAGAAAAACCTTTGCGTAGGTTGACAACTTGACACAGCTGCTTTAGCGCGTGCAATCTTGGTATACACTGATATGTTAAAAAACAAAAAACGAAACGTGATATGAGGCTTGGTAAAGTGGCAAAGGATTGTGTTTGTGTTCTTGCTCCACAGTTTAGTTTGAGGAAAACTACCAACTGTGTTATTTTGATCATAGTAATAAATTGAATTTCTCTTGAACTTTTCTTAACACTCAAAGACGCTTGATATAAGTGCACATAAACAACCAGCTAGCTAGCAATGGTTAGCTAACGATGGCTAGGCTCCCTTGCGCCGAGTAAACATCACAGGCCAGCTGTTTACTCAGTGTGAGAAAAATAATAAGTATGCCTCCTGCGAGTTCATGCTCGAACTTTTTGCAAACCGAAAATATTGCGGTTAACTCAAGATTATTTTTAAAAAATGAGAGCGTAAACCAAATTGTTTGGAAACAAGGTCTTTCAATGTATGCCAATTTCCTTATCTTGGCATTTGAAATCAATTTCTCGTCATGTATGGCAGGTTCGAACAGGATGAGAGGTGCACACCGGGCGGCAAGTACAACCTTCAAGAAGAGGAATGAAGGAAGTAGCATGGCTAATTTACCATGAAGGCAAAGACAGAATCTGAAAAATGGTGGAAACGTGTAGTAGAAAATTGTTTTTCACTGTCAAGGTTACAGGAAGTTGGGATGTGTTCAACTTGTATCCTTCTTTTCCCACTGAAATCAACTCCGGCTTATTGATGGTTTCTATGGCAACGTGACTCGCAAACAGACAAGGCCGGTAGATTCATGGTGGTCATTAATAAACATGCATGTGTGTTTCCTGCAAAAAAGGAAAAAAAAGAAAAAGAAAAGCGGAGGTGTGGATGGATGGAAGGCCATGGCGCGTTTTGCATGAGAATGGCTCGGGGTCCTGTGAACCTTCTGCTCCCTGCGCACACATTCAATGGCGGCGCCGCGGTCAACGTGACAAAGTGGGTCCGGGGTTGTCCAACACACACACGCCACCCGGCGTCTGCCCCACCCGCCCACGTCCACGGTCAGTCCACGGTGTGGGCCGAGGCAACACATTTTATGAGGCATCTGGGGAGGGTGGCCAAGTTCAGGGGACGGCTCCGCAAGGGTCCACTTTTGAGGGTGGCTTTACTTCAGCAGATTCATTGAATGTTACACTCGCTGCAACAACAAGCACAGTTCTTTCTCTATACAGTACAATAGTCTTTGTCGGTTGCTAGGATTTTGACTCTGTCCAATGAAAACTATCCATTCATTTTCTGCAGCGCTTGTCCTCATTAAGGTCAAGGGTGAGTTGGTGTCTAGCAGTCTTTGCGCAAGAGGCCTGGAAAGCCACAGGAAGTGTAGCTGCCTTGCGCTTTAGCTTATGGTGGTACATTAAATGTAAATACATTAAACAGAGGCTATTTTTTAAACAAAACATGTTGTCTATTGTTCTTCGGTTCAGCTTGTCCTCGTTAAAACTCATTTGCTCCCAAAAATGTATAAATACGTTCTATTTTAAATGTTTTAAGTGTCCCAAATACATATTTATATGTTTTTTAATGTGTTTTTTTTTTAATGCTAGAACAAACAGAAGGCTTTTAAGCAGCCTCCCATCTGCAAAGAACGATTGAAGAAATGGTAGTTATTACACAAACGGCCAGCAGGTGGTAGCAGAGCAAAAGAGATTAATGATGGCCATGTTGAAAAAAAAGCTATTTTACTCACATTTCTTAATAGATTTGTAATGATGAAACTTAGCTATATGCAAAACGGAAACTGATGGAAGAAGAGACTCTAATCTTTCTTTTGGTAGGTTCCATGTTTTTATAGCAATAGAACACAATATTCTGTGGGCCTTGAAAAATCTGTCAAAATCCAGTAAAACAGCCGGGAGTGAAGGGGATTGCTTCAGAGAAAATGGCTGGGAGTGAATGAGTTAAGGGTCAAGGGTGAATTGGTGTCTAGCTGTCTTTGCGCAAGAGGCCTGGAAAGCCACAGGAAGTGTAGCTGCCTTGCGCTTTAGCTAGCTAGCGCAAGCAATATGCTTATGGCGGTACATCAAACTCATTTCCAACAGCTTTTGAAAACATGATATACTATACATGTGTTGTCAGAGTTTTTAAAAAAATATGTTTATTGTTCTTCAGTATAGCTATAAGATGTATATTTTATTTTAAAAAATTCACATTTTTCATAGTTTGGCTGGTCCTGCGGCTAAGTGCGGCTTATACTCAGGTGCGACTTCTAGATATCAAAATTAGAGCTTAGATTCGCACCCAAAATCTTGGTGGGTGAGTTTGGAAATAAACTTGTAGCAAACTTTAGGGCGGACATTGGTTGCCATGGTGACTTCTTCTTCTTCTTCTTGTTAACGGGGCACTGTGCGACGTGAATGAGGAGGCGCTATGTTTTAGTGATGTTCTGATGTAAAAGCATTTTGTTTTTTTAATCTATTTATTTAATTGCTCTTGCCGAGCTGTGTGTTATGAAAATAATGTAAATAAGAGCGGTAAGTAAATGTAATTTTTTCAAAATCAAAAAAAAAATTCTTCTTCTTCTTCTTCTTCTTCTGCTGCTAACATATTTTTGCATAATCCCTTGGCATTTTTCATTTTGCACATTAACATCACAATGAATGTTTTGATCATTTTACACGTTACAAGAAAATACCTCTTTTTGTTTCTTTGTTGTCAGTAATTTTAATACAGACAGGTATTTTTAACGTCACACAAGATGAAGAAAAAATAATTTTACTTTACAGACTTGATTTGAATGAAAATATGCAACAATTAAAATATCACAGGACGTATTCATGCAGACCCACAGCATATTCTTATTAATTCTGTCATCAACATTAGCATCTTAAATAAAGTTAGCATTTTTTATTCAGTTTGCGAAACTCAAATAACATTGGCGTTTTCATTTAACACTCAAGTTTGGTGGATACGTTTGTTAACTGCAAATTATCAACACAAACTTATTACAAGGTAAATAAACTACAACAAGGTAAATAAATACGAATAAAGTTTGAATAAAGTATACATATGTTAAATAAACAAAACGTACGTTTCACAGCGGCAATATACCGACACAGCTTTGCTTTGTAACCTACATGTAAATAAGCCTGTTTGTGTGTTTTACAGCTTTGTCCCCTGCTGTCCTCTGTCGTTAAAGGCCTTTGTGTTGCTAACAGCCCACGATGTTAACAACACAAACAAACAGCGGAGGGGCAATTAGATGACAAAGGGCCCTTTTCTCCTCTCTGCTGCTTCCCCAGGAAGAGTTAATAAAATCTGTTATTGAAGCAGTAGTTCCTTTGTTTTTAAGGTTTCTGAAAGGTAAAAAATATATATATGATTGCAATAAAATAACATAATTTGATTTAAAGCTGGAAGCAGTGGTGAACAGGCCCTTGCATGTCCTTTCTCACGGTTGACTGTATTTTTGATATAAACATCAAACTTTGTCACCAAGCTCTGCCGTATCTAAGTATGTGTTGCTTCTGATTGGGATTCATATGGAAATATCTTCACACTGATGCCAGATGGGGAAAATGAATATTATTGTAAGGCTGGAATGAAGATAGATCAGGGATGGGCAACTTAAATGCCGAAGAGCGCCGCAATTTTTCATCAGTGCTGCTGGATGTTTATCAGCATTTTCTGAAGAAATTTGGGGTTTGTAAAAAGACAATGAAAACAAAAATATTTTTTATGGGGGTGGGGAAATAATAATTTAGAATGTGGTCAAGGGCCTCAGTTGCCCATCCCTGGAAGGAAGGAAGGAAGGAAGGAAGGAAGGAAGGAAGGAAGGAAGGAAGGAAGGAAGGAAGGAAGGAAGGAAGGAAGGAAGGAAGGAAGGAAAGAAGGAAAGAAGGAAGGAAGGAAGGAAAAAAGGATGACTCTGACTCTCTCTGACTCTATTTCAAATAATTCCTCTGAGGTTTTGTTTGTTTTTAGAAAAGCTTTCCCCTTCCATCATTCTCAACATGCACGAGTCAAACACAAACTTCATGCGACATGATCCGTAACTCCATCTATAGGTGTTACGCTATCATTCCCACCATTTAAAGAGCTTTTCCACCTCCCCGATGACCTCGGCTTCGCCTCGCCGGACACCCAAAATGACCTGATGGCCAATGTACTCCAAGTGTGTGTGTGTGTGTGTGTGTGTGTGTGTGTGTGTGTGTGTGTGTGTGTGTGTGTGTGTGTGTGTGTGTGTGTGTGTGTGTGTGTGTGTGTGTGTGTGTGTGTGTGCACAGAGGTCATTGCAGTATTTTCCAGAGTGTCCATGGAGTGTGAGGGAATCCAGCATGGCCAGTGAGCATGTATATCAGGCCATCTCACGGCTGGCTGGAGGCACCCCGGGTGGCCCGCCATGGTCGATACTGCACTGGTGACTGGACACGCAGAATGGGATAATCTCCTACTTTCTTTCAGGCCTGCAACACACACACACACACACACACACACACACACACACACACACTCACACATTGACTCCATTGTACTGACACGGCTACAGAGGCCTGCTCGCCCCTTCTCGGTCAGCGCCAGTCGAACGGAGGCCGAGATTTGCGAGCCCCTCAGTCTGTTTACATGCACGGTTTGGATGTCCACGATTATAGATACCCTTTTTAACGGCATGGCACCAACTCCACTAGGCTTGTTTGCCATCCATCTACATTATTTTATATAGCAGACAAGCAGAGTTTCCCAACCTTAAATATGCCAAGGCAGGTTTTTTTGTGCACTGCTTGTGCACAAAATGTTGCCTGTTGCCTATTGATGCTAGTCTCATTAGCCTGTTTGTGGCTTTTTGCATTGTGTGTTAGCATTAGGCTAGCATAATTTCATAAAGTTATGGGGTTGTTTAAAATACAAAATCTGTGTTTTACACTCTAAAAAAAGTTGGGTAAAAAAAATCAAAAAGGGATCAACCCAATTTTTGGGGTTATTTATTTAACGCTAAAAGTTGGGTCAAATGTGTGTCTTATAGTATTGTATATTATTTATTTAACCCAAAAAGTTGGGTCAAAAACAACTCCCAAAATTGGGTTGTTTTGTGGTTTGTTCATTTGACCCGCCACTTTGGGTTAAATAGGTAACCCTCAAATTTTGGTTGATCACTTTTTGACTCAATTTGGGTTATTTTTTAACCAAACTTGTTTTTAGGGTGAATGCTACTACTAAAACTGCTGGGTCAAAAACTGGACAGACCCACTCATTTGGGTCCATTTTGCCCAACTTTTGTACAAAAAAATAAAAAATATTTTTTTGGGGGGGGGGAGGGGTTGAGGGTTGATCTGTACATTAACCCTCAACACCCCTTTTGTCAAAGCAACCCAGGATGTTGGGTCAAATTGACCCAAGTTGACGAGTTAGTCCAACTTTTGACCCGAGTTGGGTTGTTTTTGACCCAGCAGTCTAAGAGCGTAATAAACAGCTTGAAGAAAGCACTTGGCCTCCTAAAAAAAAAAAATCACTATTGCTCGCCACTCCAACATGTGTGTGTGTGCATAAGGTTTTGAATAAAAGGTTTCATTGAACAGTAGCAGCTCGCTTGGCCGCTCCTGCTGCTCAGCCACAAAGACGTCTAATTGACACCACAGATTTGGGCCAGGGACTCGAAGTGTTCCCCTTCCAATCTTCAGTCACTGCTCAAGTCATCGCACACATCGGGCGTCCGTGGCTTTGTGTGCGGGCACATAAACAGCACGCCGCTATGAACGACCACAATGGGATCTGTTTTTTGGCAATTGGGCTGTTTTCATAAACGTTATGGAAACATGCAAAACATCTCACCTTTATGGTTAATATAATGCCACCACATTTATATATATATATATATATATACAAAAAACAAAAAACGTACAATGACCACAAAAGCATGTTTTTGATTCACATTTATTGGTAATCACATCAGGAAAAATATTGGTAGCATTTTGCAATTCATCCATTATACTCTGTAGTTACAGTATGGACATAATTGCAAAGGTAATTCTTGTACAAAAAGAAAACATGATTTGCTAAACCTTATTGGGCTAGAGTAAGCAATATAGTGCAATATAGTACTGTCATTTCTTCCAGCCAAATAAAGAAGTAAACTAGTAAAATAAATAAATAATAATAAAAAAATTAATAAAATGCATGTAAAATAGATATAATAAAAACTAATGAGGGACAGTGAAATAAATGAAAAGCACTCATTTAAAAAAAAAAGAAAAAAAGACAATGACAACATTATTCTCTGTTTTTCTGTTATAAAAATAAAAATGTCTCTTACATAAAAAACAAAAATAAAATACAATAGCATTGAATTTAAAAAGGTATTCATCTCCATTTAAAAAAAAAAAAAAAATTAAATCATTTTTTTGTTTATTACATCAATTGTCTGGGTTTCTCTGATCAAAATAAACCAAAATGTGGTCTTAGGGGAAAATAAATAAATTTAAGTTTTTTATAATAAAAAAACAAAAAAAACATTTGATCAAATGGTTGTTTCTCTTAGCAATTTTTTTTATCTCATATGTTTCTATATAATAAAAAACAACAAACAACAAAATATAGAAACAAATATAGAAACAGACAATACATGCTTTCAGACAGACATAATAAAAAAAACGGATTAATCTTTGATTACAACATTATACAGAACTAAAAAGACTTCTTTTATTTTATATTTTTTAAAGAATTCCAACCATTTAGGATTCCTAAACATACATTTTTGAAACTTCTCCAATTTACCTGCATCCAAAAAGACCAATCATGTGATGACATTTCAAATATATGAATGAAAAAAATATAAAGCATGTGTTCCTGTCCTTGATTGCAGCTGTACGTCGCCACGGCAACAAAAGGCGGCTTCATCTGTGAAGAAAAAAAAAAGTTAAAATCATTGTGTGGTCATGATAATAATGATGAGGAAAAAAAGGAAGTGCTGCTTGTAACAAACAAACAGAGGAAGGGGGCCATCTTTGACATATGTCCATGTAAGTGTGTCATGTGTATTTGCTTGTGCGTCTATCAGCTGTCTGCATCAATGGCGTGTGCGTGTGTGTGTGTGTGTGTGTGACCTGCACCCCCTCCACCCTCCACTCTCTCAACCGGCACTGGTAGACAGTGATGGGTCAGGGGTCAAGATCGAGTCTGTCTGGGTTTACTGGCTGACCCTAACGCCTGCAGCATCAAAACACACGCACACACACACACGCACATAGACAAGTAAGGGGGTGGCGTGTTTGCCCCCTTACCAGACTAATATCACCTTTGGGATTAGGGTCCAGACAGAAATACATTGAACCCCCCCCACCCCCACACACACACACACACTCAACACAGACACGTGCACGCGTTGGATGTGCTTGGTCATAAAACTGGACAACATGATGCAGAGTCTTTGAGGACCATCTAATTATATTTTAGAGGAGTGGAGGGGGCGTCACCATGGTGAGAAAGGAAGCTAGTTGCTAAGCATGCTCCTGATTGGTGGGCTGGTTTAATGCTTGCTCCTGGTTGGCTGCTGACTCGGCTTCGTCGAGCGTCAGTTTTGAATGTTGTGTTTATAAACAGCAACGGACAAACGTCAGGCAGCGCCTTCAAATGTATTTACAAATACGTTCGAACTATTTGCAAATACAGTGGAACACAAGTCGTTGCTGTGAAGTGTTCAAAGTCCGAATTGTTCAACCTCCGAAACATTTTTTCCCATAGGAAATAATGTAAATGCAATTCATCCGTTGCTAAACTTCAAAAACAGAAAATTCCTATTTTAATTTATATTAATGTAAAAAAAAAAACATGTACACCCGTACAGTATTTAAACAATAAAAAATACTTTACTTTTTTTGTTGTGGTGTGATGGCCTCAGTGGATGAAAAATGCTATGTTAAAGAATGCATGCTTTTATTTCAGTGCTGAGTTAGTGTATTTTACATTGGGCATATTGTTAGACTACCAAGGGGTCCTTGTGCGCTGTTTAGCATCAGGCATGTTGTTGAACAGCTAAGGGGGGTCCTTGTGCCAGTATTTACGGAAGTAGTAGTAGTGGTAGTGGTAGACTACCTAAAACCACTGTGTCAGGCGATTTAGATTTTTAATCATATTTAATTGCATTACCTAAATAGTTAACTCACAATTAATCGCAAATCTGCTCTAAATGTACAATACAATAAACAATAAAATATTATTTTTCTAAATTTTCATACCCTTGTGAGCGTATAAGTGGAAAAAATGCTAAACTAATAGAAAAATGGCTACATCTTTTAGTCATTGATACAGTAATTTAATAATAATTCATAAAATGGAGTTAAAATAAAAAAGATGTACTGTGCTGTAAAAAAAACGAGTGTGATAGTGATTTGTGTTAAGGTCATATTTCTGCCACTAGATGGCATAATTGCATTTGTAAGACGTTGGTGACAACTCCGTGCATTTTTCTTTTTATATTAAGAGCTATTTAATCATTTTCATTATTATATATATATATATATATATATATATATATATATATATATATATATATATATATATATATATATATATATATATATATATATATATATATATATATATATCTGATTCCAGAGGAGTTGTGCCTCCCCAGTCAGTGAACCTCACCGCACGTCACTGACTATAACCCAAGCGGTGATCAATTTACAGCGAGCGGGATCAAACAAGTTCCACGTGGAGGATGCTTTGGACGGGAAGTCAAATCCAAGAAGTGTGAGGCTGCTGAATCCCAGCTCAGAAATAAGAGGTCAAACACCAGAGGAGCAGACCATAGGGGGGGGGGGGGGGGGGGGGTAGAGTGTTAAACTCCCCTAAATAAGCCTGAGTGTTAAACCTGATAATCCCCCTGCATTATTACAACATCTGTGAGGTCTACTGCGGCTGTGATGGTGATTAGCGAGACAGATGTAAACAATATCCAAGCTGAATAGGAGGAGGAGAGAAGCGGGACGACTGGAGATGGAGAGCCAAAGCGGGGAATATAAAGGAGGCTGGTCGAGAGGGAGCCGGAGATTTAGGGGTGAAACGCGTGGAGATACCGGGGAGGAAATGGGCGTAATATGCGGGATTTGAGGAGAGGAGATCCTTTGGGGTCTTAGGAGGGGGGGGGGGGGTGTTCTTAAGAGCAGCAGATTGGGAAACGGGACACACTATGATGAGACATAAGGGAGGTTGCTGAGCCGGCTGTAATTTATGCAGAGGAAGGCTGACGTCTGGTGGGACCCACTCAATGGGTCTGAGAAGTGAGAGGTTCAGCTTTTTTGGGGGGGGCGGGGGGGCAGTGAGGACCTGGGTGGGGTCTCAGCATGCCATTCATGCTACGTTCTACGCCTGATGTCCGATTGAGGTTTGTGGCGCAAGGCATAGAAGGGAACCTCCCATTGGAGTGCACCCTCCCCCCCAAATCTAATTGTACCCCAGTCAGAAAACGTTATGCCAAATGTCTGGCCTGCCACGAGATGCACACTGTATACACAGTCTACATGGTTGAATGCGCTTGATGCAGTCAGACAGTTTAATAGCCGTAACAGTACACATCCAGTGAGCATGCAGACATCCGCGCGTACGCGACACGTACCGTATGAGAATAAAAGGTGCGGCGCAGGGGCGAAAAAGACACGAGGAGGTTGAAAATGAAAGGCGTGACCCCGGTGTGACACTCGCAAGTGAAAAATAACGCCACTGTCAATAACATAAGGCGCTGTAAGCGCTATGATACAACAAGTTAAATGTCAGTTTTGAGGGCTAAGAGGGAGGAGGTTTGTGTTTGTCGTTTGTTGTGTGACAACCGGGTTGTGTAGCATAAAAACACAAATATTTCGTTGTTGAAAAAAAAGTGGATAACTTCTACAGGCTCAACTACGGCATACAAGGTTTTCTGACTAAAATTAACTGTAGTCCCCTACAGCTACAAATGTAATGGGAATACTAAAGTAAATTTTATTTTTTTGACCGGATTACAATTTGAAACAAGAAAGGGCTGGTTGTCATCTTGTGCTATCGCTAACAGCGTTAGCTTAAGCTACTACTAACTGTAAAGGTTGCCCTCATAAACGTATTCATCCACCCTATTTTCTTTTGTCATTTTTGCACTCCCGTTACATGTGTATTCGGAGTACTAAATAATTTTTTTTTTGTGACTGGATTACAATTTGAAACAGGAAAGGGCTGGTTGTCATCTTGTGCTATCGCTAACAGTGTTAGCTTAAGCTACTACTAACTGCAAAGGTTGCCCTCATAAACATATTCATCCACCCTATTTTCCTTTGTCATTTTTGCACTCCAGTTACATGTGCATTCGGATTACTAAAGTAATTTATTTTTGTGTGACCGGATTACAATTTTAATGCAGGAAAAGTATGGTTGTCAGTTTGAGCTACCGCTAACAGTGTTAGCTTAAGATACTACCAACTGCAAATATTGTCCTATAAACGTATTCATCCACCCTATTTTTGTTTTTCATTTTTGCACTACAGTTACAAGTGTATTCGGAGTACTTAAGTAATAATTTTTTGGGGACCGAATTAAAATTTGAATGCAGGAAAAGGCTGGTTGTCATCTTCTGCTATCGCTAACAGTGTTAGCTTAAGCTACTACTATCTGCAAAGGTTGCCCTCATAAATGTATTCATCCACCCTATTTTTGTTTTTAATTTTTGCACTGCAGTTACAAGTGTATTCAGAGTACTAAAGTTTTTATTTTTTTTATTTTTACCAGATTACAATTTGAATGCAGGAAAAGGCTGGTTATCAGCTTGAGCTACCACTAATAGTGTTAGATTAAGGTACTACTACCTACAAAGGTTGCCCTCATAAACTTGTTCATCCGCCCTATTTTTTTTATTTCATTTTTGAACATTATAACAGTGTCATGTGATTATGTTTTATAAGCACTGTTATGAGGCTCGGTAGCATGGTACGCTAGTGGTTAGCATGTCTGCCTGGAAGGTTTGAAGTTCTGGTTTTGAATCCCAGACACTTTGTCTTTCTCCTGCATTCTAGACATATTAAACATTTAGAAAATAGAAAATACCAGTTAAAAAAAAAATATATATATATATTTTGCCTTGTTGCATTTGGGGGGGGGGGGTATTGCAGTAATCTGAAAGTAATTGAAAGTAATCAAATGACAATGTTATGGTAATATTATATAACTGATGACATTTTTAACAGGCAACCCAGGCATATTAGTCAGAAGACCTTGTCAACTGCATTCTGTGTATTTGCTCAGTACAATCTCTCCTATTTCTTGTATTCCATAGCAACGGACACGCTGATCCAAAGACATGCATCATTAGATCGGGCGCAATTGTGCCCCTTTCCCTCCTTACCAGTGAGCGTGACTTGAACATTAGGGGCCCCCCAATGGAGTGTCACACTAGAGAACCACAGGAAGGGTTGGGTGAGGATTTAAAGCTTTGTTGCACTGTGTAAACAGCTTCTTTATAAAAAAAAAAAAAACTCAGCCTATGAAGATGCTGCCCAATGTAAAACGTGTATTAATTATTTATCTTTCTTTCTTTGTTACAGTAGTACTGCATATAAATATGGCCACAACACATTTTCATTATTATTAAAAAATATTTGTAAAAAGGCATGATTATATTTTTACCTTTAAAAAAAAAAAGGAATTGTGCATGCCTTGGTGCATCCTGCTGTTTTAGCAAGTTATTTGATAACTGCCTGTCCATCTGTCTGTGACTTCACTTAAGGAGAAATAGGCACTTGTAAGAAAATAAGACATCTTTTTTGCTGTCAAGGGGACGATTTGAGGAAATATGGTACTTTCAATTCAACCTCAGACATTTTCTTCCAAAATTAAAGCCAACAGATTGGCATCTGCTCTCACATGTTTTGCGTAATGGTGTTGAGGCAATCATATGATCAAAATGCACACACACCTCCGCGTGGTCCACGTTCCCCTCCCTTCCCGCCACGTGTATGCAGCAAGGACCCCATCCGAGTCAACTCTTGTGCTGTCCACGTCATGCCTGATGGGAAAAATCAGAAGCAAAATAAAGGGCTTGCGTTTGTACAATTGGACTTGAATGATCAAATTGCTGTTAAAACACTGATGAGTTCCGCTAGCGTAGCATGCTCATTCATTTGTTTGACATCTTTAGCTTCCATCAATGAGCCCTGGATGAATATAAATTCACTCAGTGTTGCCTCCAGTGTTACAAAGGGACTAATATGCTCCCCTTGCAAAACGGAGGTCAAATACACATTTAATCCGTTTCGCAAACTTGCAATCATTGACTAGTTCCCCAAAAAACTAATAATAATAATGTGTTTTTGATCAAGAAAATTGCACTTCGGAGAAGATAAAAAAATGTATAGGCCTACCTGTGACAATTAAAGCAGATAAATACCAGATAGATGCCATTTGGTAGCCCGTATATAACGTTTCCCTATGTGTTAGCATTAAGCAAGCAGAATTTAAGGCAACTTGACATTTCAAAACAGTAGGGGGAGCTCTAGAAAGAAAAAGGAGCCAATTACTGCTTACTTCAGCTTTAAAGTTATTAAATAGGGCACTTTTTTCCTTCATATTTTGTGGTAGCAGTACATCAAAAAAATAAAATAAAATAAGAAAAAATATGGGACCTTATTTCATACTGCAGATATTTCAGCTGCTGATTTTATTAGCAGATAAACTGACCCCGGAGTTGTTGCCGTGACAAATTTAGAGGATGGAGGATTCCTGCAACTTTTTAATCACAACGATGTAAAGGTGAGCGGGGGAGGCGCGGGGCCCCAGGGTGCAGAGCAGCGTTTGAAGAAAGCCGGTTGGAAAAAAAAGAAGAATCATATAAATAATAACATAATAATAAAATTGGGCCGTGATAAAGCGGGCGCGGATCCAGTAGCTGGGAGGAGGAAAAGACGAGGTGAAAGGGGGTCAGCGGGGAGGAAGGCTAAATCCTGCGAGCGAGCAAAAGATGGTGCTGTGTCGGTGTGTGTGCATGCATGTGTGTCAACCCCAGCTGGGCAGACATTTAACTTGACATGCTGATAGGGATTTAAGCAGTGGGTGGGTGAACAAGGTGAGCGGTCACCCAACTGCCGTCGCTAAGCTTGATTTCAACGCGGGAGCTGAGACGATGAGGAGGCTGGGGGGTCGGGGGGTCGGGGGGTCGGGGCTGGTTTTGTGCGGGTGGATCCCCTCCCTACAGGCGAAGACGAGGAACAAGGGAGAGGGGGGAACGTTTCTTCCATCCAGCTGCCTTGATATTTTTTTAATTCTTCTCAGAGCTGTTAAACTATTAAATTATTTAATCAGATAATCACATCTTAGAATTTTGATTCATCATGATTAATCACTTCGTTAAAAAAGGCTTTTTATCAACATTTTTTGCCTGCCAAATTTGAAGAGCACCTGTTATGTGGTCATTCTTTCTACATTTAATGCTATGAGGACATCTTCAACATTTTTTTTGATGCACTGCACACTCTTATCTACCTATTTTTCCTAATTAGTTAATTACCTGCATAATTTCGAATGAAAAAAAAATCTTTTGACATGAACAAATATTCTGAATGTCATACACAAACATTTATTAAATGCTTTACTTTAATGCATGTAGTTGTGTTTATTGCTCAAACACAACCTGCGCTATCTTTAACGTAACCATCCGCTGTCAAGCTAAAGGAGCAGTGGCGGTCAAAATTAATAGTGTAATTAATCTGCGTTAATACATGATTAATGCAATATTTTTTTGTGATTAATCAACGAGTTAATGCTTTAACTTTAACAGCACTATGTCTTCTATTAAGAGTATCCAAGTTGCAAAGTACATGAATATTACTGATTGGTGTGTCTGCGAAAATACCAAAACTTGGTTTAGCCCCGCCCATGCCCTAATACAGAGCCCTGTGAGTTAGAGACACCCCCATTTGAAAAAATATAATAAAAATGGTAATAATATTAATAATATTAATAATATTAATAATAAGAATAATAATAAGGGGTGTCAAAATGAGTGCATTCATTTAATTTAACTTTAATTTAACTTAAACGCCACAAAACAATTTTAATGCGCAATTAATGACCACTGGGGAAATTCCAGTCACAACGCAGCAGACATATCCACATAAAAAATTTGCAGTAATGAATTTAATAATAATGCGTATAAGAAAATGCACTGAGCTGTAACCAATGTCTTACAAATGCAATTATGCCATCTAGTGGCAGAAAAATGACCTCAACACAAATCAATATCACACTGTTTTTTTTACACTACAGTGCATCTTTTTAATTTTAACTCAATTTTATGAATTATTATGAAATTACGGTATCAGTGACTAAACGATGCAGCCATATTTCTATTCGTTTAACATTTTCCACTTTTATGCTAAGAGTATGAAACTTTTTTTAATTGCCTGGCACCCCTAATATTAATGCATTAAATGAATTGATTTTTGGAATGATTCAGAAGGTTTCATGCACTCCTGTATTTATAAATGAAATACGTCTGCGGCGATCAGAATCTAACCAAAATCTCGTTACACCACCTGCGCCACAACTTAGACTTGCTTCCACCTGGTCTAAAGTTAAGTCTACCTTCAGCCACCAAATTGTCAGGAAAAGTAGTCGTTATCAAATGTGCTGTATATAACTGAGAGTAAAAATTCATTCTTAATTCCTACCTTTGAAGTCATGGAGTTGAATCACTCGTACTTCTATTTTTACCCAAACAAATAGCCATGTGAGCACTTTTGCCACCTCTGTCAACAGTTTTATTACAGTTGTCAAAATGTAATACAAACATTTTAAAGCTAGTGGTATTATAAGACACATACACAGTAGTGTATATAATGCTTACGGCTGCATCAAGTAAGAGGCGCCAAGCTACCTACTTTGGGGTGCACACGAGATGAACCCTGAGCTGACATGTTAAATTACAGGAGGCAGCAGACTGAGACAGATGGGGGGAGGGAGGGGGGGTCGGGCGGGGGGTTTGCTGGTGGGGGCTGTCAAAGTGTCTGACTGGGTTTCACTCCATGGGGCTGTAAGGGGGGCTTATTTGACCAGGAGGGTGGGCTACGGAGATGCAGGACTGACTGATTCCTGGCTCGATTTGGACTCCTGGAGACGGGCCGGAGGGTGGGTGGCGTGGACCCCAACCACCAGCTCTCCCCCACCCGAATCCCCCGCTATCCCTTTTTTTGCGTCCAGTTGTCCATGGAGCAAAGCAATAAGAAGCAGCTTATAAAATAAGCAAACATGGAGGCAGCTTACAGACAGTCGGCCAGCTGGGGGGGGGGGGGGGGGGGGGATGCATGCGCACACATGCACACCCACACACCCACACACAGACGAAACACCTCCCCCTGACGCACTACCGCACCCCTGACCTTGACCCCGCCGGTCATTCCTAACCTGTTTCTGAATGGACGTCAGTGCAGCTGGGCTGTCTAGCCACATAATAAGTGCAACTTCCTTCACCGCACGCACAAACCCTTCATCATCGTCATCATCATCAAGCCCGTTCCCACGCTCGCTGGATGACTGATGCGAAGTGTCGGCATCTGGATTTTGCGTGGCTGAATAACACTTAAGACAATTTTGTCATACAAAATGTATGTTTTTAAATTGGAGCAATATTGGAGCTTGTGTGTAAGTAAGTGCCTTCAAATGAAGCATATACAGTAGACTCAAATTTATTTTTCATGATATAAATAATTCACCATCCCAGAAGAGAAAGAGAATGCTAGGGAGCAAAAGTGCAATATTTCTTCTTCTTTTTGTTTCTTTTATTTATTTATTTTTACTTTTTTTTAAATCTGAATTTGCTGTTTAACCATTAAGTTGCAGTTGAAATTAACCTTGCCGTTTCATTTGTTTGCATTTACTCTGAATAAAAAATTATAAAGCATGAAACACATGAAAATGTTTAAAAAAATGTCAGTTTACCCACCATAGACAATTGTTCTAATACTAGAATAGTAAGACATATTTTTCCCCATTGATTTATTTTGTTGCTTGTTGATCGTCAGACCAATACCCGGCCTTAACTCATTCATTCCCAGCCATTTTCATTGAAGCAATCCCCTTCGCTCCCGGCTGTTTTACTGGATTTTGACTGATTTTGCAAGGCCCACAGAATATTGTGTTCCATTACTATAAAAACATGGAACCTACCAAAGGAAAGATTAGAGTCTCATCTTTCATCAGGAAAAAAGTATATTTCCATCTGTTTCCGTTTTGCAGCAATTAGCATTAGAATATAACTACATTTCATCATTATTCATGAATCTTTTTAGAACTGTGAGTAAATGAACTTTTTTTTCAATGTGGCCCTTGTTGATCTCTTATACTCTGCTGCATCCTGCTGGCCGTTTGTGTAATAACTACCATTTCTTTAACTGTTCTTTGCAGCTGAGAGGCTGCATCAAAGCCTTCTGTATGCTCTAGCATTTAAAAAAAAACCATAAAAAACATATAAATACGTCTTTGGGACACTTAAAATAGAACTTATTTATATGTTTTGGGGTAAGGTAAGGCGGCTGTTTTACGATCAGGAACTTGAACTTATAGAAAAATATACAAAAATATATAATTAATTAGAAAATTGCCATTCATTTCATGCAGTTTTGAGTAAAAACCCTTATTAGGATATAAATAAATTGCAGGTCTATTTATTGCTCTGTCATTGCTTTTTCTTTAGTTTTATGTATCAAAAGCACAAGTGATATCAACACTTGGTATCGGTGACTACTCAAAAGCTGAGTACTCGGACTGATATCAGTCCAAAAAAAAGTCTTATTGAACATCCCTAAATTGTCATAATAATGTAATGTAATAACATAACAAGTTCCAGTTTATTACTAGTATTGCTTGATTGCTGATTGGCCGGTAGAAATCACGTGATTCCACACCTAATTAAACTGTGACAATTTCTAAAATGACGCTTACATTTGCTTTTTGGAACGTGTTTCCGATGATTTGCAGAAAAAAAAACAATGTTTAGCTTCTTCCCAAGTGTTTGTGGTTTAACTATTAAAAGAGGCAATTAATCGGGTTTTTTAGAGGAGTGTCAATAATTTGCGGATATTTAGTGTTTGTGGCCAGGCTTCGTCCATATCACACTCACATAGTGAGGATCCACAGCACTTCCTGTCACAATTACACTAAGCAATGAGCCACATGCTGCTTCGCCAAGTCTTCACAACTCTGATAACAAAGTCCATTACCAAATATGGTAAAAGAAAAAAAAGCAAAGCTTTTCACTCCAAAATCCGACTTAAGTGTCATGAGTCCATGCGGGCTCTATGCACTCATGCACGTCATTCATCATACATGGGGGTGGCGTCATATTTTCATTAAGGCCATGTCTGTGTCGAGCGGTGTGGCCTTTCAGTTGAGTGCGAGCAGGCAGTTTAATCACACATACAGCACTACTCCATTTTCATTTCCTTTTTTTCCCCCCCCCTCCTCTTCATGCAGTCTCCATTCCGCTCGGGCTTCATAATTCTGCCCCTCAGTGCTTGTCTGGCCGGGCGCAGAATTTGCAGCAGGCTGCAATGACATAATCACTGACTTGGAGCAATGCACACATGCCCCTCCAAATTGGCAAAGCCCTAACTTCCTTCCGACAATCTGTAAGGTGACTCCCTGTGGAGCAACAGGAGCAGACTCACTGTGCAGTGTTTCCTTCTTTGCCAAACACACTTGTTGATGTTAAAACTTTAGATGGTCACCAAAGAATTGCAAATGCTGATTTGAATTGGAAATTGAGTGAAAATGGAGGTTGGACCCTAATGAAATGAAATATTTTGCTTGGTCACAAGAAGGAGGGCAAGACAAGTGGAACACGGCGGGAAAGAATTGAGCGATGGCTGAAAATGCTTTCAGCAAGTATTACATCAATGCGACACTCAAACACCCACACGCGTATACGAATAAAATCAATAGCTAAGCAAATAAAAAGCAGCCAGCAATCTGAATAAAGCGCAACTAAACCCACTCTCAAAATTGTCATTCGTAAAAAGGATACATAACTATAATTGAATAAATCTTTGAGAAGGGTTGGTGCCTTTTCAAAGTTGACAGAATGATATTATAAAAGCATTCGAGATCTTGATTGATTGATATGTTGAGGTCTTATAAGGCGGGAAAAAAACAGGGACAGGAACGGGAACCAAGGAGCGGGAAATGACGGTGACACAAGATTCAGAGACGCAAGATTGGAAGAATTTTTTTTTTAACAATAAGGTGCATTATTTTTCTGTTGCTATCACATTTCACAAGAGCAAAGCTAGAGGAAGATGTTATTTAGACTGCTAGCCAATGCTAGCTAGCTCTCAGGCACGCTACACACTGAGCAAACAGCCAAACATGACACCAATTTATTATTATTTTTATTGAACCACAAAAAACATGGCGTGATTGTGGATGGCGGAAAAGAAGAGGAAATTAAATATAAATACAAAATAAGAAGGAGAGACTGTGGGTATTTTGAGAAGAAGCTTTTTGCAATTAAAAATTGCCCTGTTCACTAACTGCACTTGTGCATTTTGCTGACAGAGACTCTCCACGCTTTGCTTTTGATCCACAGGTAAACATATAATCATAATTCTAGTTACATTTTATTGTAAAACACAATATGTATATATTGTAATACTGCATTGGTACATCATTGCTCATTGATGATTACAATTTTGAATTTGGGTCTATACTTTTTAAATTTGACCATGGACAGTAGTTGTTAGCGTGTAAACCAAAATGTTTTTTATTTTTTTACATCTGTATAATAGTAAAGAATGTTCACGTGTTTCTAAAAGCATAGCCTGAACATTTAATACAAGTTTTTATGATTTGATGATGATTTAAGATTTGATGGCGGAATGATTTCTATTCCTTTTATTTCCTTTGGGGGAAATTATTTTACAGTCATTTTACCAAACGGGTGCATGACTTGCCATATGAAATCCCACTCTACTGAAGACCACCTGAAGCAAGCTCGGCTGCACCCTGGCAGCACAAATGTTCATTAGCATAAAAGCTTTCTGCAGGAGATGGCGGGTGCGGAGTGTTTTTCTTTATTTCCTTTAAGTAACTGTGAATGCAAACAGTCAATGGATTAGAATTAGTCTTTGTACAGTGTGCACGTGTGTGCGTGCGTGTGTGTGCGTGTGCCTGGTTAAGCAAACCTGCTGGTGTGTTATGTTCATTCTGCTGCTGTATAAAACATATGCCGCTGCCATTGTTAATATGCTAACGATGGATAAGAGGCATGCAAGACTTATGTCTGCTTGTAAAGACTTACGATACGTGTTTTAAATCCGCCAATAGCGCTGAACAAAACAAACAACTAAAAACACAATTTGTCAAAAAATGTGGTCAATGTTACACTCCAAACCTGAAGGGGGCGGTAATGCGCATTGTAAAGTGACTACCACGCAATATCAGAGTATGAATTTGTCACAAGGATAACTTTTTTAAATATCAGGTGAAAGAGAAGTTTAAAATGAAGCAAAAGGGTAACATAAAGTACAACATTGTGGAGCGACCACATTGAAAGTCGTTCAAGACACCATCAGCATGTGATGTAACTTCATATTTAATACTGCGCAGGGTACTTGAGGTAAATCCCCGCACTTTACTTCATCTTAGAGAGTTGTTTATGTGCATAGGTGCTGCTGTTTTGGTGAGCAATAGACTTGAAATCAGGCTTAGTGGCGAACTTTTTCATATCTATTTGATTAGGTGATACTACTTTTTAGGAAAATGTCAATTTCAATTTTCCCCACTGAAATGAAATGTAATGTTAATGTAACAAAGTCAATATTCTGTAGTATTCATTTGTTGATGAGCGCCTTAAAAGGGGAAGTCAACCCCCCCAAAAATTCTTGACAATAATATGTTCTATGCAGCCCCACTTGTCTAAATACGGTATTTTGGTTAATATCGCGGTAGTGGAATATGAATTAAGCAGCAAAATCCAGCCGTTTAGATCAATATCAGAAGACGGCTATTTTGCCACTTGCTGTCGAGTGAAGATGACATCACAGTTGCTTATGGGACTCGGGTAACAACCAATCACAGTTCAGCTTCACAAAACAGGTGAGCTGTGGTTGGTCCTTGCCTGAGCCCTGAGTAACTGTGATGTGGCAAAATGGCCGCCCACTGAGATGGATAAAAAACAGCTGGATTTTGCTTCATAATTTATATTCCACAAATGTGATATTAATCAGAATGTTTAAAGTAGTAAGGTCACATATAACATATTATTGTCAAGAAATGTTTACGGTTGACTTCCCCTTTAAGAAGTGTGATCTAGTGAATTATTTCAGGGTATAGTCAGACCAGTTGGCTATTTACATGTGTGTAGTTCCATGCTCCTCCTGAGTAGTTTCATTTTTTCATATTTGTGTTTGTCCTGTTCAATAAACGGCTGACGGTGCATTGTGGCTCTCTTTTATTTTTTCTCTCACATCACCCAAGGGTTAGCTTCGACAAAATTAGCTTGCAGCAAAAAAGTCAACCAACCTCACAACTGGAAAAACACGTAAATTGGGGAACTTTTAAGTCAAGGGACCACTGTACAATATTTAAAAGAAATCCTACTACTTTCTCGCCGCTGTGTGTTATGCTAGCAAGCAGCAGGCAGGCGGCGAGTTTTTCCGAGAGGATGATGGCCTACTTCCAGGGGGTGTGCGCAGAGAGAGAGGGTCCCTCTACTAATTAGCCGTGACAGGTGAAAACGACCACAAATACCTGAGGGGCTCGCCATGAAACGGCCAATCGCACACAAACATAAACACGGAGACAAAAGCGGCGAGCGAGGGGGTACACCAGCCAGCACCATAGCGGCGACACAGCAGCCTGCATCCCGCTGCTTGTGCACGGATAGCCCTGATCCCCCCGCGCTTTGACAAGGCGTAATAAAGCGCCGCATTGTGTGCGTATGAGTGTGTGTATGAGGGAGGTTGGGGAGGGGGTGGGGGGGTGTTAACACAATGTTGCATGCTGAGTGCTGTGAGAAGGGCGTACACCGCCGGGTCCCACGGCACAGCAGCGCGCTAGGGCCTATAGCGGGGAGTGGCGAGCATGCTAATGAGGTCATTATGTATTGGACGCTTCTTTCCTTTACAGTGCGCCTGTCAGCGGCGGCATGAAGCCCGGCACAGATGTCACATATGGCACAATGCGACAACAACGGCGGCGTCTACAAAAAAAAATGGCGGGCGCGAGAGGACGGTGCCGATCCAAAGGCAGAAAAGGGCATTTGCATGGGTAATGAGGTGAGCTTAAAATGCTTAAGACGCTGGCCATGCAGGCGACATCCATCCGCTAATTGCTTATTCAATCAGCAGCCGGGCAGAAAGCTTTTTATTATTTTTTTTGCGCTTTTATTTAAAGCCGAAAAAAGGGGGAGGAAAGGCCGCGGATGGCGCGTATGCAAATGCAATTACGGCGTATTTGCATAGCCGTTAACGATGGAAGGGCAGATGGCAAACAGCGGGCACTCGAAGAGAGCGCCTGAGCGCCATCTTGGCCGAGCGAGACAGCTGGCAGATAGCGATCGGCCATTTTGTAAGCGCCGCCGCTGTTGCCAGGCGGAGGTGGTAGGAAAAGAAAAAAACGAGGCGCCAGTCTCCCCGCGTGCCAGGAGATTGGCGGTTGCTACATGCAATACTGTAATAACAAAAACAATGGTGCAATCACAGAGCACTATGAGAGGAGATACTACTTGGACTTTATCACACAGTAACGACGAAGTTTGATGCTTTTGCCACCTGCCCAATAAAATAATCCACAATCTTGGACAGGGATGACAATTTTTTTCTTAGATACATAAAAAATGGAAAGGGGGTGGGAGCGATATCGCCCTATGTTTATACATAATCTAGGTCAACATCTCGAATAATTGTCCAGGTCTTTTTACTTATTCGACAACAAATTAAATGAACAAGAAATGTCCAGTTGCCTCGATTCAACATTTAGTACGTGAATGACAATCTACAGTACACAGACATAAAGAGATTTTTTTTTTCTTTAGCAAACATATGAGTTTTTATTGACATTGTGAAAATTACCTAGGGCAAATATGCTTTTAGGCTAACGATTTGCTAAGCAGTTAAACATTATTTTTTTTAAACACACTTGGTGTTATCGATGAATAAGCAAAAAATGTTTTAATATGATATATTTGTAATCTATTATTTTAATCAAAAACATTTATGATATCTTGGAAAAGTCAACTTTATAAAACATTTTAAATAAAAAATTGTGTGATATCTTGTAAGATATATCCCCCCAAAAAATCATGTGAACATTATTCATTTTTTAATCAATATATTTATTTATTTATTTACATTTTTAAAGGGTTATTCAAAATAAAAGGTATGATATCTTGCAACATTCAACTTTCCTCAATTAATTTTTTTAATTTAATGTCATCTTTAATCTTACCTTCTCTCATAATCGTCTGATATGGACCATGTTTTTAATTATTAGAAAAGACAATAGGCCAATAAAATCTGTGCTTCAGGCTGCAAATGGCCCTCAGGCCGAACTTTGGACCCCAGTGATAGATCAATTAAATCAATAGATAAAAGACAAAAATCAGGATCAGATCTAGATTGAAACTGGTATATTCTCCATTTGATTGAAATCGTTGACAGTGGTAGTACTATTTCACTCATTACAAAAAGTGTTTTCAAGAATTATGACATCACTCAAATTAAACAGAAGCATCCTCGAAAGATTCCCTGATAAGGCAATGCAGATCGAAGCCCAAACAAACCAATGCTGACATAAACAACGTTAAGTGGCATTAAGGTACTCACCAAAAAAGTAGGAAATCTCTATGTTGAGCTTTCCTGGACTGATGTGTTATTTTCCATCGCTCAACTTGTCTTCACATTTGGATTTGTTAGGGGTCAAAAAAAAAAGAAAAGAATAGAAGAGTAAGTCTTACTATATAAGGGTGGAAAAAGTCTGCTCATTAGCGGCCATTCGTTAGAAATGAGTAGTGGACTTCTGCTTCCACACGGAGAGGAAGCGCTGAAAGCCCTCTTCTTTTCCTCCGCTCCACCTTCCAGATCAATACTGCACTTCCATATCCTCTGAAGGCGGCTGCTCTTAGTGCAGCTCAGGAAATATAAAGCAATAAAAAAAATACAGCAGATTGGTGAAGAAGTTGTCCTTTCATCCGAGCCCGTGAGATGAAGGCATATTGGGCTTAGATGGAGCGTCCTGTTCATCCCCCCCCCCCCCCCCCACCTCCGTGAATCCTAACGGAATCAAGAAGAAACTCTTGCTTTTTCCCACAAATTTGCTTCTTCTTTTTCCGCCTTTGCGTCCCGCCTCTCAGTGGCAAAATGTTTATCGAGCCGCACAAACTCCCTGCGGGCCGAGCCCACACCGCAACATCCATGTGTGGGGCGGGTGCAAGGGTGAGGGCTCTGGCCCAGGACTTGTTGGAGGAAGCTGGGAAAAAAAAAGATGGAGGTGGGAACTGGCGGTCGGTCCCAGGGCTCCGAGGGGCCCGCAGGCGGTTCTGGCCAACCTCTGCTAGCCTCTGTATTGATTTGACAGCGCGGAGGCTCCTCGCCGGCGGCGGCGGCCGCCTCGGCTCGCCCGCCTCACCTGCATATCTCCTGGCTCCGGCCCGCCCTCGCCTGCCCACTCGGCATGGCCCCTGTCGGCTCACCGGGACCCCTGAACGCAAGCGCCGGGGGGCCCGCGCAAGGAAGGCAGCCAGCGAAGCCCGTCACGGAGATCCACAGATGTGTTCACCTGCTCCGGGTTCAGCCGCTTCCTGCTAAGTCTTCCATCCAGCCCTCCTTCCACCCACACTCCCAATCCTCCTCTTCTTCTTTTTCATCTTCAGCCTCATCTCTCTGCAGCACACAAACACAAGGGGAAAAAATGGTTAATCGTAAGTTTTGCTGGAGTTGAGCGAGAGCTCAGGGGTGAATATTCTGGCATCGTTTCCCGGCAGGCAGCATGAACCGGCTCACCTCGAAGGGCAAAGACCGCACGGATTGGAAGGCTGACACTTAACATGTTCGGGTTTTAGATAGCAGTGGTGAGCCAGCAAGGTCTTCTCGACCGGCCTAAACTCAGAAGCACTGACCGACAGTTACAAACGAATTGCTAATATTTACTCCATTAATTTATTCACAACTGTTCATTCTCTTCTATTTTTAGGGTTTGTCTTAGCTGCACTGCTTCCAGTGCATGTATGTGAATTCTATTTTTTGTCCAATAAGATTTCAGCCTTTATATGCAGGGTCTTCAGAATCAGTAGCGATGTTGATCCAACTATATTAGCAATGGGACTGTTTTCTACACATTCCAAATTCTCCTCACAGGGCCAACTAGCTGGCCCAAAATATACTCAGCATTTTTCAGTCCTCTGATTGGCTGGTCAGAGCAAATTTGTAGTGATCTGCACACGTTAATACTTTTAATAGTCGCCATCTTTGGAAGAGGCGGGCATAAATTTAACTACGCTATCTACATGCTAAATTACATTTTGTCACCACTATTTTCCACTTGACATTATTTGTCATGTGACTCTTCTTTTCCTCACTAATGTCGCCACATATAGTATGTACGCACAGTCGTAACTGCCAGAACGGACTCACTACTTCCCCTTTTTAGGACTCCTTAGCTGTTCAATAACCTGCCTGACATAAAATGGCACACCAAAGGACTCTTATCTCTGTAACAGCGTGGCCGATATGTAATAAGCAAACTGAACACTGAGCACTGTCAAACGTTGGAATAAAGAGGGGGAAAACATTATCATCACAGTCTGGTAAAAGTATGTTAAGGCCCCACTGAAGGCCCGGGTACCAAATGCACAAGCCACCACTGTTGGATACTGACTAGCAGCTTGATTACGCAACTAAATTAATCAAATTCTAAATTTGACCTTTTTTCTACCCATTCATCCATTTCATATACCACTTATCCACGTCAACCCATTCACTCCCAGCCATTTTTATTGAAGCAACCCCCTTCGCTCCCAGCTGTTTTACTGGATTTTGACTGATTTTGCAAGGCCCACAGAATATTGTGTTCTATTGCTATAAAAACATGGAACCCACTAAGAGAAAGATTAGAGTCTCTTCTTTCATCAGGAAAAAAGTACATTTCCATTTTGCAGCAATTAGCATTAGAATATAGCTAAGTTTCATCATTATTCACTAATCTGTTTAAAACAATGGGGAAAATAGCCTCTTTTTTTTTTTTACATGGTCCTGGTTGATCTCTTATACTCTGCTGCCACCTGCTGGCCATCTTTTTTATAACTATCATTGCTTTAAGCGTGCTCTTCAGGTCAGCGGCTGCATGAAAGCCTTCTCTATGCTCTAGCATTAAAAAACATTAAAAAAACTTATACATCTGTTTTTGAGACCATGGCAATATTTAAAATAGACCGTTTTTATACGTTTTTGGGAGCAAATGAGTTAAGGCCGCAGGTTTGATGCAGCCTATCCCAGTTGACTTTGGGCAAGAGGCGGTGTACACTTTGAACGAGTCACACTGAAAGCAACAAAATCCGAAAACAACATATTTGTCTTTGCCTCACTAAATTCAAGCAACAATCAACAACAACAGCATACAAAAAAACATCCCTAAAATTAAGATTCAAAAGGACCCATTAAAAATGTTTAAAAGAAAAACGTTCCAAGGAAAGAAGTAAATTGTGTTGACGCCAAAGAGCGTGTGAAGGAATGGAAATGTTTTGGCTGCACCAGTGCTGCTCCAAAGAAACGTTGTCAAAGAATCACATGGCAGCTTTTGTGTCATCTCGAATCATTCAAATGGCTCCAGCAAACTCTCTTCTTATGATAATAGCAGTTTGGTGGCGGTGGGTGCGTGTGGGGGTGTATTTCTTAAAGGATTCATACTTCCATTGTGTGAGACGGAGCCAATGCCAAATTCAACCCCCTCTCTACCTCACCACACCACAGCAACCAAATCAAATGGCTTCCAGAAACAGAGCGCTTTCTCCACTTTTAAACAAAACAAAACGCTGAACAAGCTTTCACTGGAGCACACAAGTAAAGGTTTGGATGGAAGTTGCAAGAGTGGCCGAGTACGAGAGGCAAGTTTAAGAAGGGGAGGGGGGGGGGGGGGTTGCGGCGGCAGGGTCCGAGGGGGCACGGATGTGGGGCGAGGGGGTGCGCTGCGTGTCTCAGACACAATAATGCTATTCATTGGGCTCAGACATGGGTGTTAACTCCCCTCTGACCGAGCACAATGGGCCTGAGCGGCTTCCAGGCAGGCCTTGGTGATATTGTTAGTTCAGGGCTGCTTTGTGGCCACCGCGGGACACAGCCGACGCATTGTGGGCGTGCGGCAGGATGGATGGAAGAACGGACGGATAGATGGATGGATGGAGGGAGCTCAGAGAGGTGAAAGGCAAATGGAGAGTTTGTGTGTTGAAGTTGAGAGGACGAGGGGGGGGGAACGGGGTCAACGGGCCTTTTGGTGCTGCACGTTGCCATTGGACTCGCACATCTTGGAAACATGTTCTCGTGAGACTTTAGTAGGGTTTGGGACAAAAACAGACACTGATTTGTATAGACTTGCGTATATTTTTGTAATCATATCAAGTCTTGAATCAATCAATTAAAGGAGGATTGGTCTGCAATTTTAATCTAGTCTTGCGGGGCGCTCGCCGAGATGCTCGTTCGCTCACGCAAAATGTGAATTGGCGGTAGGCTTGCGAAATATGATCTCTCTGAGCCACCGTAGTGTGTGTGACCACTAGTCTTTGACCACTAGATGGCGCTAAGTGTCCAAACTTTTTCTTCCGAGGGCCGCATAGAGAAAAAAATCGAAGGATGCAGGGGCCACTTTGTTGTTTTTGTTTTTGGATTTTTACTTTAATTTATGAAGTTCATTAAAAGCAGTCAAAACAGGTAATTGCATATTGTTTATATAATACAATGGTTTTTTTTTAAACTGCTACCTAAACAGATTTCTATAAGGCAAATAGTTTAGGATTGTAGACGATTTTGGGGTGGTCAGAGACCAAGTAACAAGTAGAAAATATCAGTCCTTACACTAAACAGCAGCTGAATACTGCATTCAGAACCAAAACGGGAGCAATCTGCAGTAACTTGTGTGAAAAATGTGATACATGCTCACAAAAAGTGAAGGGAATCATTTTTGCTTGTAATAATTAATTACTGATATTTTTTTATCCACCACAGTGTTATGAAGAGAAATGTTGTGACTATTTGATTGAGTTAATTTTAGAAACACCAAATTTATTAGTAGCAAATGTCATTTTTAGTATATCCCGCGGGCCACAAACGGTTTGGACACCACTGCTCTAATCCATCCATGGACCTAGTCCTCTAGCGGTACTCCGTGCCTATAACTAAAGAGCTCGTCCGGGATTTGGACCCAGGACCATTCACACCCGACGCAAGAATCATGCATGTTAGACTTTTTGAGTACAAACAATGCACTGCATGTGCCAAATTCCCGCCACTAAGTCCACTACTGCAAAGTTTTAGACATGAACTTCACTAGAGGTCTAATGCCCCGCGAGAGTGTCTTTAGCCATTGAGCGTGGTGCCCCTTTCCCCCAGGTGGCAGTGGGATAGCAGGGATTACACTAGTCAACCAGCGTAGGCAATGATCTCCCCTCCTGGGAAGGGAGGTTCAACCTTTTCTCCAAGCGAGATTGAGGCAGTCAACTGATGCCTAACTCAATTAAGGGCAGGAGAAAGTAGCGAGAGGGTGAGGAACGGACGCATGGGATGCTGAGGAGGGGGGCGAAGGATTAGAGTCAAGCCGGAGGGCGATCAAAATCTCAGGTGTCCTCAGTACATAACTCACTCCTGGTCCCTAATAATGCGCTGTAAAACTATACAAATCCAATGACAGAAATCATCAGA
Organism: Leptonotus elevatus; assembly: GCF_054856555.1. Lineage (NCBI taxonomy): Eukaryota > Metazoa > Chordata > Actinopteri > Syngnathiformes > Syngnathidae > Leptonotus > Leptonotus elevatus. Next base: position 13,993,857 of record NC_141249.1, on the reverse strand, counting down.
TAATCCTATTAGACTGGACTTCCAACGAGGGATATTTAGGGGACAGTTTGTGCTATAACTGAGACACTTCTGCAACACTTAACAGGGAATTGGCAGTGCTGCGGATTCAGCGCACCCAATCACATTTGCCAGTGAAAGGATTTAGCAGGCAGGTTGGATGTACCAAGACTCCTTTTTAGGGGCATACAGACAAGTATTCATCCATCAAAAATTCTAGACTGCTTGCTCATATTCGGGTCAAGGGTGGGTCAGTTTGGGCGAGAGGCCGGGTACACAGGTACGAATGAGAATTACAAACCGGTTCCAACTCGTTAGATTCTCAGGAATTGTTTGATATGTTTCTTCACAATGCCGAGTGTCGGCGTGGGGATTAAGAGTTGAACGCCCTCGAAGTTCACATCCTAAATCTGCTCCCGGTAGGAAGTTGGAGGAGTCATTGTACATCCCGTGTTGAATATTTTTGCAGAAATAACATGACAAGATGGCACCGGTGAGGCTCTTGCTTTACCTCCCCCTCAGGTCCTCCCCCCTCGCTTATCCCCTTGCCAGATAGGAGTGCTCAGCAGCTCCCCGATTGTTATTGATCCTGAGAGCGAGCCAGTAGGGGGGAGTCAGTGACGCTCTCCAACTCTCTACCCATTCTTTCTCCCATTCTCTCTCTCTCTCTCTCTCTTCTATGCAACTTTCCTCCCTCTTGCCCTATAACTTCATTTATCAAGGTTAAAGAAGTCTTATGAAAAAGTTTAAAAAAAAAAAAAGCAAGAGGGGGTTGCCTGGATGCTATCTGACTGCATGAAAGAAATCCCCTCCGGCTGCTCCAACAGAGGAAGATGACACACACACACACACACACACCCACACACACACACACACACACGCACACACGAGCACACTTTGTGCCTTACAAGCCAGCTGCAAGTGAAAGTAACAAGTAACATGTTCAAGTTGACAGATAAAAAATAAATACATTCATTAATTTGAAAAAAAATCACTATATTTTACAAATCCAATCAATCAGTGTCTAACAAAAAGTATGTATCTCCAAATGTTGTGACCTCATTTATTACAAAAAAACATTTATTAACTTAATATGATTAGTTGGTTCTTTATTTTGGACACGTATTTTCTCTCTCTCTCTCCCTCTCCCTCCATCAATATATATATATATATATATATATATGCGATCTGTACTGTCTCTCAAGTGCTCTCTTCTTATTAGCGTGACTAAAAGATGGACAGCGCGGCCCCAAACTTTAGTTCACTCAAATCCAACACAAAGCCTCGGGGCCTGTTAACTTGTAGCTCGCTCATTTGCGCACAAGGAGAGAGCACATTTATTAGACAGCGTAGTTGCCATTGTCTCCTGTTCATAAAAAGGCCTGAAAATGGCTGAACACGTGTTGTGCATCCTGTCCGCCATTGTCTCCGCGGCCACTCGACTCTGCAAAGGCCTGATTTGCACTCGTGAAGGCAAATGCACACAGTGCGCTACAAAGCCGCACCTTCCCCTGCCTTTGTGCGCCCTAATTGCCACAATGCATCTTGTGGCGGCTAATTGTGTCGTTTGTTAGTCATTGTCTCCTGCTACACAATTGCCTCTTCTTCACACGGGAGGACAACCGGGCACATGAGGAGTGGGCATAATGTAAGAAGAAAGTAAAGATGCAAAGGTGATAACGAAGGAAAATTAATGACATTTTACATGATTTATTTAATTTCATTTATTGGATTAGACCTTAAATACATTTTATTTTATTTTCAAAATAAACAATGAAGATTGTCTGAGATGGATTGAAGCATAGTGGAAAAGTGGACTGTGGTCTGATGAGTCCACAATTCACATTGTTTAAAAACTCAGCATCTGTGATGGTATAGTGGGATGTGCAACATGCACATCTGTGAAGGCAATATCAGAAGGCGGCCATGTTGTCACTTGTCGAGTGAAAATGGCATCGAAGTTGCTCAGGTTTCAAACAACAACCAGTTACAGCTCAGATTCAGAAAACAGGCGACCTGTGATTGGTCGGAGCCCTGAGCAACTGTGATGTCATCTTCAGTCGACAGCAAGTGGCAAAATGGCCGCCCCCTGAGATGGATAAAACGGCTGGATTTTGCTGCATAACTCATATTCCATAAACGTAATATTAATCAGAATTTCATGTTTGGACTAGTGGGGTCACATAAAACATATTTCTGCTAATTTTCCCTCCAGAGCAAGCCAAGGAGGACTACTGTGTTATTTAAGTCTCACCTATCAGTGTACATTTGTGCTATAATGAAGTGTAAACAGATGGTTTTAGACAGACCCGCCCCCCTCCCCTTCCTCTTTACCTCCCTCCACTTTTTACATCTTTTGTGACGCCGCCGAAAGAGTTTGCCCAGACTGATTTGGTGCGACGCATCCATCTACATTCCAGTTGCTAGGCAAATCGCCGCAGCTCAGCTCGTTGTTCAAGTCCACGCGTTGACCTCTCGGACCAGACTCTTCCCAACGCCAAGCACTCGGCACCCCGACGCCCCCCCCCCTCTCCCCCTTTGCCTTCCCACACTCAAGTTCTCGTGGAGGCGCTGACATGCAGACAAGGAGGGTGACATCATGGTGGAAAGAGACATAGAGGTTGGTGGGGTAGGGGGTGCAGTTTTGAGGGGGGGGGGGCACACAATGCAATAGGGCATCTGGCAATGGTGGGTGGTGGGGCCCTGGTTTGGACAAAGCCTTTAGACCACCCCCCCCCCCCCACCTTCCCATGCCTGTTTTTTGAGAATATGATCATAGGTGAAGTGCAACATCTAGTATGATGCATCACTTTAGAACAACTCTTTTTTTTATTTATGTATTTAATGTAGCTTTTTAACCTAATGACATATATCAGGGCACAATATTAATAAGAAAGTGGGGCTAAATAATTTACAAATCTAATCTAATTGTGATACCCCCTCCCCCCAAATATTGTGATTGTGATGAAATTAAAGAAGAAGAAAAAATGTGCACAAAAAGGTCACAAAATTACAAATTAGTGAGTATATATGTGCTTTGAGCATAAGTAATATCCTTTCTTTTTGTTTAATTAACATTTCAGCTAAGAAGCTTTGTGTCTGTTAATGCTCATGTAATAATGTGCCTGTGTGCATACACACAATAAACGTGTGTGTGTGTGTTGCGCGAGGCCTCCGTGTGTGTGTATTAGCCATGTGACTTGACCCTGGCAGGCTGAGGCGGCGTTCGTGCGTCTCGTCGGGCGTGGGAAAAAGGGGAGACCTCTTTTCACAGCTGCTCCGGCCGTTGCATTGAACCAATAGAGGGGACCCCACCGCTCGCCCCCTCCAAATACCCCCAAACTGCGTCCACCCGCCACTAATGCCACCCTCCCCTCCCTCCTTTCTGCTCCCGCTCCCATTCAATCTCCAGCCTGCTGCTTTTCAGCGCACCCTCGTGCCTCCCCTCCTGCGCACCCCTCACCATCCATCCATCATCCTGCTGGACCATGCCATCACGATAAAGTTGCTTATTTCTTGTTTTTCTTTATTTTTTACTTGTTAAATCACTACTCCATCTTTCTGTAATATAAGATACAATTACATATTTTTATCTTGCAGTTTGGCTAAAAGAACAAGAGAATAGATACCACTACTTTACTTCGCAAGATTTATTAATTCACTGTTTAACACATTTAAAGAGCATCATAATATACCAAGCCCAGATGTCAACATTATTTCATTTTATTTCAATTGGTGTTTTTCTTCCAATATTGTTTGGCTAACAAGTCAAAAGTGGCACAAATTAGAGATACAGTGGTGCCTTGAGTGGGGTATATACTTGGATTTCCCTATTAAAATCAATTGTAAAAAAAAAAACACCAACAAAAAAATTACAACATATTTTTTGCATACTCTTACATATTAATTTATCATAGAGTAATAACATAATCAAATATAATGTAAAGTGTTAAGCAGTTTGAGCATCGTGATTTCATGCTTTAATAATTCCGTGGACATTGTGCTGCTCCTTCTGGTGTGCGTGCATGCCTTGACCAGCAGGGGGCAAGTATAATGTCGACAGACACACAACATGTAGATTTGAAGAATGCGGCAGCAAAGAGTAGTCTTTGTTGTTTTTGGCAAAGGATAAATAATATAATAGTGAGTATTGGTGTCTGTTGTCATCTGCGTTTCGGTCGACTTGTTTTCATTAGATTATTATTGTGCTCGTTAGGCTTGTTCTCATCAGCCCGGTCCCTTGTGTCAACCAATCCGCTCACTTCAGTCACGCATGTCTTGTGCAGGTGTTCCTCGTTGTCTCGTCAATTTGCTTGTAATTAGTTTAATGGTTTCTTTCAGTCTTTATCGGTTCATTTGTTTCTGTTGATGTTCCTACTAGTACAGTATTTCGATTCCTCCGTGTGCCTTGTTTGCCTTTTGGGGGTAAAAGCAATCTTTTTTTGAGCTTCATCCAGCTTTGCCTCCCTGTTTCCCGCAATTTAAGTCTAACAAAACCACGAACACCTTCAGTTTGTGACAAATGATCTGTCTGTATTTAAATATAAGTTGTTTAAAGGTTTAAAACTACCATGATATTATTGCTGATTTAATTAGCCCGTTTAAGGTGTTCCCCATTATGTGTTAGCAGTAAGCTAGATGTAAGGAAATGCTAGTACGGTATATAGTTTACTAGTGAAATGTTGTTTAGTTTTTTTATTTGTTTGTTTGTTTTTTATGTTTAAACTTCAACGAAGAGTGGCTTTTAGCAGCTTGAACCATTTGGTCATTTTTTAAAGAATTGGTCATTGTCTACTGCTTGTGAAATTTTCTGTCGCCATAACACTAGTAACTCCAAGTTTTGTTCGCAAATCAGTCTATGGTACCACTGTAGTTAAAATTGTAAGATTAATTTATTCAATTTAAATTATTATATTTGAATTTCTTCATAAGTGTTAAAGTTGACAAGTGCAAAAAGACTACCAGTTGTGAATATTGTGCATCATAAAATCCTTCCTCCAATCGGCTCTGCAGCAAAAAGACTTTAATTTATGTTAACATACGCTGCCACTACTCTGCGCGCACACCCACAAAGTGCATTCATTTCAAGAGATTTATATCCTATCAAGAAGCATAAAGCAGAGGGTGTAATTTAAATCAACTTTTAAGAACAGCCCAGTGAGCTGGGTGATGCATACAAAAAAAAAAACGGTGAGAAATCTCTGCAGGCGGTTAAAAGCAGATTTAGGAGGCCGTGACAATACTCACAACCAGTGCGCTTAAACCTATGAGGGAGTGCTTGATTTGCTGTGCATTTAAATCTGACAAGTGTACTGTGAGCGTGCACACATGAGACTCAGAGTGCAACGGTCACCGCCGCACACGCCCATGTGCGCATTTTTAAGCGAAAAACCCCTTAAAAGGTCACATAATGTGCAGAATAACTCCAAGAGAACCTCAGGAGGAGTTCTGTCACGTTGCCCTGCAAATACTGCAGGCATGTTGGGAAGGGAAGGGGGGTGGGGGGGTAAGGGGGAGTTGGTGGTACCTTGTGGCATACAGTAAATTTGTGTTTGCGTGTGTGTGTGTTGTGTAGCCGAGAACCTGAAAGGACTCCATCTCCCTTGGCCAACGCGCCATGACGGTGCGGAGCAGAGCACTCCGAATTGGTTTCTCTGGGGCGGCTGAGGGCTGGAGAGCTGATTTTGAACGAGGGTGGAGGATGGGAGCATAAAAGAGGGGTGGAAAAACGAGTGGATTTCAGGATACAAGGAAGAGAGGGTGCACGGGGGATTGGGCGGATGCGAAGTTGGAAGGATGCAAAGAGGGTGAAAAGATGTGATGATAGAGGAGGGATGGTGGGATGAGAAAATTTGGACGATGAAAACGAGTTAGGTAAGAGAAAAGGACGCGAGGATGCAAAGAAGGATGCAAGGATAGAAGCACAAGATGGTAGCATACTAGCAAAGAAGGATTGTATACAATAAGAGAAGGACAGAAGGAAAGAATGATACAAGCATAGAAGGATAGAGGAAAGAAGGTTGCAACGAGAGAATACAAGGAAAGAAGGATACAAGCAAAGGACAGAAGGATAGAAGGAAAGCAAGAACAATACAATACAAACATACTTCAGAAAGACAAAAGGAAATAAGGAGACAAGGATGAAGAGATAATAGGAAATATTCTACAACAAGATTGGAAAGAAGTACACACAGGGAAAAAAAACAATAGAAGGAAACGAGGATAGAGGGATACAAGGATAGGATAAAAGCATGGAAGGATAACAATGAAAGAAGTACAAAAGTACAGGAGAGATGGAAGAATAGAAGGAAAGAAAGTGAGAGAGGTACATGTGGCTGTAGTTGGGTTTCTATCCACCCATTTGTATTCAAATTTTCCAGAAATGCGAACATAAAACTGAATGGAAATGCTAGAAATTCGAAAAAAGGTTTTTACGCTTAGAGGGGGTGGATTTTGAAGCGTATCGAAAAAAAGAAAATGCTAATTTTGGCTACGAAAACATGTTTTGCGAATAACCGCTCGCATTACCGGATACACGTCGCACGTTTTGACCGGATATTACGTGGAACGTACGTTTGTAGTCCCAAAGCGATGTCGGACGATAAAGTAAGGTATGTTTTGGGGGAGGACGACAAAACAGAAATCTTTTTGGAATATTAATTCAATGACTGCCAGCCCAGTTAAAATAGATTTTTGACGTCTATAGTCGTCAATGGCACTGAATGAGTTAATCCTATTTTAGATGGAAAACAGCAAAGAAACGCTACGGTTTATCAAGAATTACGAAAGAAAACTCATACGACGTCATCGCATGGTCATCTTCCTTTAAATTACTGGTGGATCACATCTATGATGTATACCGCCACCTACAGCGGCGGAGTTCCCTCTCAATATTCGCAAAAGAAGAACAGATGGAAACAGGCGTAAGTCCCATGTCCGTTTTGCGCATTTTCCGTAAATTTGCTTAAAAAATTCGAAACAATTGGATGGAAACCTAACTAATGAAAGAAGTACAAAAGGACAGGAGAGAAGCAGACAAGTACGGAAGGTTAGAAGGAAAGAAAGTGAGAGAGGGAGGAACATGTGCCTGTGAGATGAAGTACGCCAAAGAGAGTGAAAAAAGATGCTTGGTTGATGTGTAAAGATTTCATTTCAGAGCGCACTTGACTGCGTGAAACGGCACACAAACAACACACAGCTGCACTGCCACCCAAGTCTGAAGGTAGACCAAAGCGTGAACACCGTGTGCGCTGTCACATCCGCTTTTAACGCATCTCGCCGTCAAGACGGAGTCCCGTTAACGGCTTCTCAAGGCCGAGTTCCGAAGCGCCGCTCGCTTGCATCAAGCATATGGAGGATGCGCTATCGACTGAGCCCCTTCACGTTGCGTGGTCCGACGCTACGTAGGAAGATCGTCACGGGCGGCGGAATCTCCTCTGATATTCGCGTGGCTGCCCCCCCCCCCACCCCCCTGCCCCCCGAGGAGCAGGAGGAGGTTCATCTAAAACTAGGCCGACGCCACGCAACATCATCCGGCCCCCTGGAGGGAATTCAAATCAAATGGTTTCACTTTCTCCTCAGATGATGAACCTCTCCCTCTTCCTCTCCTCGCTCCTACTCTAGTTTGTGGGAAGCGTGCACGAGGCGAGTGCATGGCGCCCTCGCGCCTGTTAGCGTAGCGAGGCTAATGTTCCGGCTTGTGGAGGAGACGAAGGGAGATGCTAAGGAGCGGTAATGCAGAACAAATACTGTTCATAAAATCTGTAATTGAGTATTTATTTTGCTGGCTTTCTTCATTTGAAACAGCTAAGGTTTTGAGCTCTCGCTTAGTGTTTTTTTTTTTTTGCTTCACAGCTGTCATGATGTTGTAAAATAATAATAATAATAATAATAATAATAATAATAATGTAGAGGCTAAACTACAGTTGAGATCTTGATTGATTAATTGAATCTGGAAAAAAACAAAACACAAATGGGCAAAATTTTATGTTTCAGTTGTTATCATTAACTAATCTTGTGTTAGCAAATGTTAGCAAAGACATTGTTAGCAAAGCAATGGGATCAAGGCAAACGTGCTGTATTTTTTATTCAGCCGTTCCGCTACAAGCAGTTTGAAAGTTAATAAAATAAGGAAACTGTCTGTGTATAGTATAGGCATGAGCCGATTACCGGTTATACGGTTTACTGTAGTTTTAAAAAGTCAAGGTGCTAATATACTGGTTGTCACCGCTAAAGGTCAAGGGGTGTTTAAGCAAGGCACAATATGATTGGCTGCCTGCAAAGTTAAGTACACCAGCTGCCTCTTTGAAGTTATTGCCTCCAATTATTTTTTTCTCAAAATGAGGGGTGAGCAGTTACGCAAGACACTTTGCAAACTGTGATGCCTTTTTGTTATGATGATTAATGTGCATTGTCCTTGAAAAAAATGTTTTTTTACTTCTGTACTCAAGTACATTTGAGAGTCTGTAGTTTAAAAAAAAAAAACTTTTTTACTCAATACTTCTGCTTTTACCAAAGTTGTATTTTACAGAAGTACCTGTACTTAAGTACACGGTGTGAGTACTTTTGCCACCTGTCCCTTCTCCTTGCGGTTTCATCCTTTCATCCGCCCTCGAGAGGCTGCAGGCTAGCTAGCACTATAGCTGGGCCGACGGCCCCTGATATGAAGCTGTATGAAGCATCTGTACACAGTGTGACACAGAGGAGGTAGGAAATGTTCCAGAAAAGGAAGGAAATACTTTATTTTTCCAGATGCATCTTGTAGCGTACTGTCCAGTGTAGTGAAAGCAACACAGGCATGGAGGTGCATACTGAAATGTGTCTGACTGTCTGTCTGCGCCAAGGGCCACGTTTGATCTTAAAAAGGCATTATTAGTATTTGGTTTTAAAGAAATAGAATAAGACAAAATGTAAATTTTTTATAATAAAATGAGAATCCATTCTCATGTTTATGTTATTATTTATAATTAAATTAATTGCAATTGATTAACCTTTTCAATGGTTCATTTCATTTAGAAATATATATATTTTTAATTTATGAATTATGTATTTTTTCATTTATCTATCTATTTATTTATTTAAAGAATACAACAAATATAAGTAAAATTATTCAAGTAGAATGGTAAATGAATGCCATTAACTCATTCCCTACCATTGACGGTTATAGATGTAAAAAAAAAATTTTTTTCAACAGTTTCTATTAGTTTAACTTTTTTTTTCTACTTTTGTTAACAAGAGTATGAAAACCTAGATTTTTTTATTGTACATTTAGAACAGATAGAAAATTTGTGATTAATCGTGAGTTAACAATTGAATTCATGCGATTAATTATGAGTAAAAATTGTAATTGCCTGACGCCCCTAATTTTTTAAAAATCATCTCGTCAGGCGATTATTTTGTTTTATTGTAATTAATCGCATGACTTCACTAGTTAACTCATGATTAATCACAAATTTGATATCTGTTCTAAATGTAAATTTTCATACTCTTGTTAACAAAAGTGGGAAAAAAATGTAAACTAATAGAAATAGTTCAAATTAATTTTTTGACGTTTATAGCTGTCAATGGCAGTGAATGAGTTAATATTTCATACCTCTGTATAATCTAAACATAATAATGTGAAAAAAAACAGCACGCTGTATGTGGCCAAACTACTTAACCGCTCCGATACTCTAAGGCGACTTCTTACGTCTCCATAAAGGGATCATAATACTTAGATGACACAAAAGGATTCACCTTTGCGTCTTCACATCAACGAAGAGCTTAAAAGACTTTGATCACACAAGTAAGTGCAGCGCATTTCAAGTATGACCTTGACACATTTCATATAGTGGAACCACTCAAGTGTCTGTCTCGGAACATTCAATGAATTGGGGGAAAAAAAATGTAGAGGTAGCACCTGTAAATCATACGTGACACATACCTCACTAGAAGATAGTACTCACTGTACTATTTTGGGTTTTTTTTCTTTCGCTTTTCTGCCTTTTTAATATTTTTTCACAGTCACTAATGGTGTACCCCCTTACTGAATATAACGCATTTAGAGCAATAAAAACTGGAATGCGACTGAGTAGGGCACAGTTGAAGGCAAAATAGTACAAAATCTTCCACATCAACAGTGAAGCAACAACAACAACAAAAATCCTAACGGTCCACCATTTCACAAAGTTTCATCAAAATGTTTGTGTAATCTTACAAAAATACTAACACATATCATAACACTTCACCCATAATGCACCGCAGGCATGTATGTCCTCTCACCTGCAATGTGAAGAAGCCTTTGTGTTGATGAAAATCTGCTAGTTTTGCCATTTTGCTTGTAGGTTCACATACATACAGGCCTGCTGATTGGGGATGTGTTGTGTTTCTCACAAATACCTGGAAGCAAAAAAAAACCGCATTTATAAGAAAAAGGTCTCATTTGTGAACATGAATCATATGCAGTAACTACATGTGCAGCACGCTATAATATATAACATTTAAGCGATGCTATACATATTTAATGTTGTATGATAGAAAACCAATCCTTTTTTTTTGGGGGGGGGGCTCCTCCTATTTTATATTATTTGCCAGTCTGTTTATTCATTTAGGATACAACTGCACCATATAGTGACATTAAAGCTGCCGTATGCAATACTCTGACAATATAATATTAATCTAACAATAAGCACTGTATATAACATAAATGTTAACTCATTCACTGCCATTGACGACTATAGACGTCAAAAATGTATGTGAACTATTTCTATTAGTTTAACAATTTTTCATTTAATTTCATTTTTTATGAAATCCAATTTTTTATTGTACATTAATAACAGATATAAAATTATCATGCGATTAATCACGATTAAACGGCCCTTATTATTTTTTTTTTTTTTAGTTAGACCCGTCAGGCGATTAAATTTTTTTTAATTGTAATTAATCACATTCCTTCACTATTTAACTAACGATTAATCACAAATGTTATATCTGTTCTAAATTTAAAAGAAAATAACAATTCTAGGTTTTCATACTCTTGTTAGCAAAAGTGGATTTTTTTTTTTAAACTAATAGTTAAAATTAATTTTTGACGTCTATAGCCGTCATTGGCAGAGAATGAGTTAATAACTGTAAGCAGAATATTTGCTTTGGAAGCATGACATCCAATGCAAAAAAACTGTACCAAATGAAGTGGACAGTAAATGTATTGACGGTAAAACAACATCTCTCCTTGTGACCTAAAATGTTTCTTGCAATTATTTTAGCTGCCAATACTAAATGGATGACAATTGGACTCACACACGCACACACACTGAGAGGCACACAAGCAGCGCACTTCACAAGCGATTACACAAAGTAGTGCGAGATTACATCCACCGAATATCTGACGTCCTTCGCGGATTTAAAGCCGGCTTGTCAGCCTTTCAAATTCTTTCCCTTGGTTCCCTCACATGGGTCAGAGCCTGTTGCTAGGCTACCAACCCCGGAATTCACAAGTTCAGGGAAAAGGGTTTATATATATATATATATATATATATATATATATATATATATATATATATATATATATATATATATATATACATTTCTATTTTGGGGATTAAATTAGTCAATCCCACACATTATATGGCAGTCTGCAGTGTGGCCTGTGCTTTGTTTTCTTGTGTAGCAGCATATAGTTCTACCTTTATTTTACTCTGCGGAGGTGGGGAAAAAAATGGGCACTATACCAGCAGAGGTGTACAAATAACACCCTAGAATGAATCTAGATGCCGACGCACACATTGTACAATCCAGAATGAGACATAAATGTGATAACATCTACAGTATATAGCAGGGCTAGGCAACTTGAAGCCTGTGGACTATTTAAGGCCCGTGAAAGCATTTGATCAAAACTGCCTTTAAGACCTTAAGTAAATAAATAAAGCCTCTGACAAACTATTATAAAAGGTCCGACATTTACCTACAAATCTTTGTAATCGTTTGTTCACTTTTTGAAGTTATTGCAATGTAAAGTGTTATGTCATAGATCGAGGGTCTCAACTCAATTCATGCAATTGCTTTGTGTATGTTTTCGCAATATCAAGTATTTCACAAAAAAAAAGGTTCCTTTTTTTAAAGCACAACTAATACATTCTTCTTAATCTATATTAATAACAGTTTAGGACATTAACGGTACTTTAAACAAGATTGGGGAGATTGGAGATCTTCCTGGCAGGTGTTGAAAAACACATGACTGGGACAGTTTCCTTACATTTGGTGGTACTTCAGCATTACGTTTTGCCAAAAGTTGTCATGATCCTGAACCATGGTAACCCATAAGTGATTAAAACAAATAAAATACTCAAAACGGCCAGGGCAATGACACAGTCAAACAGGAGGGGGCAGTACAAACATGAAACTTTGATGTCAAGTAAGGGGGCCACAAATGGCCCCCGGGCCATGAGTTTCAGACCCCTGATATAGGGACAGTGAGTTTTCTTCCATTATAGTGCAAATGCTGGTCCATATTAACAATTATAGCATAATCTGTGCTTATATTGTTGGGTATCAACATTTACAGGTCTATTTAAAACATTTCTCCCAGATAATGCTAAATAAGACATTTTAAAAACAGTTATTCCATCACTTTCAGTATTTAATCCCTACAGGTTTAATCACTAATTGCTCAACATAAATCTGTTCACTCGTTGCGATAAAAAAATATTCACAACCAAAGCACATGATTTGGAATAAAAGACAGCATAGCAATAAAAATGCTAAAAAGCAGACATGGGAAGTTGAGTAATCAGTGACGGAGACAATGCAGCGTGGCAGGTGTTGGTAGACCAGACCAGATCAGACCAGACCAGACTCCATCTGGTGCTGAGGGCCTGAAGAGGGCCCAGACAGACACATATATTAATGTGGGAACGCCGACGTCTAGCCTGCCTGCCTGCCTGCCTCTCCGTCACTCGCCAGACTGAATTTCAATCTCAAAGCCGCCCCCAACCCCCTTTTCCCCCGACCCCCCTATTTATTACCCCACAGCAATGCATTCATTCCTACCACAACTGGGCAAACACTATGTGCGGGTGCATGTGCAGAGCATAAACAGTATTGTCAAATTAAATGGCGCTATAAATTCGTTATCTTGGTGAGGCGATAATCCCATTAAAGGACACACAAAAGGGGCACACATTAACACGCTTTTAGGTACTTATCAAATCATAAAGTACATTATCGTGGATATTGAAATTCCAACTCAGAAATGGCATTGAATTCTGAGATGCACAATGAGGCAATATTTTTCATAAAACTGAAATAAAAACCCGGGAAACAGTTATATTTGTCATTTACATTTTACTAGAGATTGTATTAAGCAGACACGTGGCATGCAGTATATGAGGCCTTCTAACATGACACGTGAAGTGGATATAAAAGTAGACACACCCCAAATGCCAAGTGTTTTTTTTGTTTTGTTTTTAAAGAGACCATGATTAATTTTACTATAATCTGTAAAATGTTTTAATATGGTTGCAGAAGTGCACACACCCGCTTACAACTGATGTGGTTATGTTCACAACTAAGCCATCACATTCAACCGCCAGTTAAATGGGAGTCAGCACACAGCTTCCACCATTTCAACTTCTTAAAGCTAAATACATTTCAGATGTTCTGGTTGTCTTGTCTTTCAGTAGTCCCACTATTTCACTATCTTATTCATGCTCATCTCTCAGCATTGACATTCTCTAACGACAGTAGCATCTGTTTGGATGGTTGATTCAGCATCCACGTGTCTGCTCGTCTCAGCATTTACACATCTTTTTAGTTGACAATAACTCTACAAATGCTAATCTTTTGGCGTAGAGGCCATATTTGAGGGGACTCGCAGAATGTGAAGTATTTGCATTCACACGTATTTTTAGAAAGGAAGTACAGTTAATGCTTCAGCCTTAATATTGTCTTATGCATTCAAACTTATCTCAAAACAAAAAAAAATCCATTCTGCGTCCATTTTGCGTCTCTTAGCATCACCAACAATATGGATCTTGTTTCTCAGTATTATTTTTGGACAAACCAGGGTGTGAATGCTTAACTTTCAGCGCCAACGCACTAATGACAAGACCAATTTGTGTGAATGCCATTATTGAGGACCTAAATATCTATTTATTTTAACATTTCTATGGACAACAGAATTAGCATCGATGCAGATCGCAGCATAATTTTCCTATGGACAATTGCAACAGCTATAAGACTGACGCAAATAAACATACACTGACGCAAATAAACATACATCCTGGTTACCGTCACATGACACGCAAACAGCACCATCTTGCTAACGCTAACTCCTTCGCCACTATGTGTGACTCAGTGACACGACACTTTATAGAAGCTATAGCCGCAGCTCTATAGCAGCTCCCGCACTGCACTGTGGCTTGTTTAAAATTCAACAGGCCCTTCTAACACAATACAATACATCCTGAGCGGAACCAGGAGAGGCTTTTTTTTTCCTTCTCGGATGAAAGGAAAAGAGTGACAGGCTGCATCATAAAAAAAAAGTAGACTGACCCCGGTGTCTCTCTAATCTTGCCTCTCAAATCATACAGACAGGAGATTTGTGTATATAGCTGGCACGTGATGAAATACTGCAATATAACATACAGCGATGCTTGGGAGTGGTTAAGCATGTGGCTACAGGGGACCAAGGTTTGATTCCTTGGACCATAATGCGTTCGCACTACTGAGCCTGGTTAAATGTTAGCCTCCATGTTAATGTAGGCCAAACACATACAGCTTGGATCCGGCTAAATCCTGGAATGAAGGGGCTGAATTGTTGATTCTATACTTCCAAATGACTAAATGAAAAAAAGGGATGCAATAATTAAGATTGTGCTTTCAATTGTGGGTTAAGAATGGTATCAAACATCCCTAATTATTTTTTTCAATAGAATTGCATGGCGGGCCAGATCATATTCGGCCCATAAACTTTTGGCTGCACACCCATAGAATAGACCTAGCCCTACAGTGAGCACATCCATTAAGACGACTCCTCGGGTCTCCTGGTGTTCGATTTAGGTGAACGGTATAAGATTTTTTTTTCTAATAGGTTTTCTGGTGAGCTAACAAACACACAAACGCACGCACGCACACACACATACTCACCCACACACACAAAAAAAAAAAAAAAAAAAAAGGTATGTATGTATGTATGTATATATGTATATATGTATGTATATATGTGTATATATATATATATATATATATTTAAAAAAAAAAAAAAAAAAAAAAAAAAAGAGCAATGATGATGACATTTCCGAATGAACAATACTGAGCTCTTAAAAAGAAAAAAAAAAAAAAAAAAAAAAAAAGACGACTCCAGGAATTTGATGGCACCCAATGCAAAGTTCCATAATAACATTTCCAAGAGAACGAAGGGCACAGGTGCATTTGTTTCCTGCCTAGACAGGTAGGATGGTTTTAAAGTAGGAGTGTGCTGGTGTAGTGGACCAATCAGAAGCCTGACACAACCGTGTTCATGTCAAGCCCAACATACAATAAGGCAATTGAAAGAATAATAACACAAGGCATGCATGCGTGTTCAAGTGAAGCGGCACCTCCTTCATGAATGAAACCTCCCCCACGGCGTGCCAGTCACTCCACAAATGCATAGCGCCATGAAGCCCCCATTTTTTTTTGTATATTGTGCTCCAGGTTGCGCGAGAATATATCACTGTACATCAAAAAAATGGCTAAAATGTATGAAGGAGGCGTCTTTTCCCCCCCACGCGATCCACGCGGTCGACGTTTGGCGTTTCTCGGTCCTCCATCACCACCATCATCCTCGTGCTCGCTCCATCCATCCTCGCAGCCATCCTTGACGTGACGTCCGCGGGATTAGTTTCTACATTCGGTTCTCTAGCTTTATGATATTGCATAAACTCATACAGCTAGATAACCAAAGAGAAAAACTAACCCACATCTCTCTTAAAGGAGCCGCCGCCGGCACCGACGCTGCAGCGTGTTGTGGTCACGTGGAGAGAGCTTTCTTCCGCCCCTCCCCTCGCTCACCTTCCTTTTTTTAATCAGACAGTTGCGTTCACGGGCCGTCGTAATTGGCGTTACTACACGGCAATACAAGCCACGCTTGTGCAACCCCGCCGCAAATGAACGCTGACGACAAGTGCAGTCACGGAGGCTGACATCAGCACGTCGGTGACGTCACACGCACCTGTCGTACGTCGTCATACACAAACGCGCGGAGATAAAGTCCGACGCGTAACCCCACGCGTGGGTCGTAGAGCCTTTAAATCATCGCAACAAACAAGAAGCATCAAAACGTGTTGTTGCGTTAAATGCCACCTTGCATCGACCCCATTTTAGACAAACAGGCGCGCGCGCGCGCACACACACACACAGTGAATTCATCGAAAGTTACTTATAACCACGAGTTGTTGAACACCACAAATATACAACAAAAGCAGCTACATGTCAACACAACATAACAATAGCGTGTGTAATATAGCCTATTGAAGTCCATTCCTAATATTGCATCAATATTGAAACACATTACACTTAAAAGCATGACGTGTACATTTGTCTTAAATGTTTATTTTTGTGAAAAAAATAAAACTATTGAAGCCATTTCATTTCAATAATTAAAAGTATTTTATTTTTATGACTACGGTTGAGATCCACCAGGCTGACAGCGGGTCTTCCCTATCATGCAATCCGAGATAGGAGTCTCCCTACCCGGCCTTACAAAGCCGCGGTGGCCGGCGACCCACGTGGAGGTGGGTCGTTGGTGCCGAATTATTAAAAAGCCTGCAAACCACCAAGCAGCAATGCAGGTTTTAGTTTTAAATAGCATATTTCAGGCTACTACACCTATACAGCAGTTCTTGTGAGAAATAGGCCACCAGTGAGCAGGCATTCTGCCTTATGGAGAAGCAATAGAGAGTAAAATAATAAATAGTGCCTTGGGCTGCATACTAATATTTAACGATGACAAAAATGACTCTAAAATGATCATAAAGGTCCAATAGAGAGAGCAAAATAGGGTTTAAAATGTAAATGGGTTAACACATCCCAGAGGATCTTACTATCTTACAATAATATTAATAGTACTCATATTTATGTAAATTAAAGAAAGCAACAAATCTGTGACTTAAGTGATTATAGACGAGACTAAACATTAAACACATTTCCTTCACTAGTATCTTGCTTCATATTAGTAATATTAATATTTTCCGTTTAATAGAAATAGAAAGCTGATGCTAAAAGGATATGAGCAGAACGTTTAAGACATTAATTAAGATTATATTGTTTTGCGTAGGCCTATAGCCACAAATAATTAATGAAGATTATTAATTCTAAAACATACATACATCTTTGTGTGTGTGTGTGTGTGTGTGTGTGTGTGTGTGTGTGTGTGTGTGTGTGTGTGTGTGTGTGTGTGTGTGTGTGTGTGTGTGTGCGCGCGCGCGCGTGTGTGTGAACAAGAGACCTTTCTTTAGATTATTTAAATTTCCTACATGCATCAGAACTCGTAAGGATTTCAATAAAACATACTTATTTATATGTGTATTGTTTATTAATAATTGAAAAATGAGCCGGAACATAACGTGAATTATTTCCAATTATGTTAAATTGAAATTTGCATTTTTTTTTTTGACTGACTACTGGGGAATTTATATATCTATATGATTAAAAAGTACAGGACTGTACTCAGAACGTCATACGCCCCCAAGCTTTACGTCACATCCCTACAAATACAGAAGCGTGGGTGTACGTACATACACACCTTCGTCTATGTTTCAAATGCTCTCTTGTGTTTTTACGTAATATTCGTATTTGTTGTCAGCAGTGCACTTATACGATGTGACGTAAAGGATCTGAAAACGAGAGGCAGCGACGAGGGAACGATACGACCACTGTCCAGGGTGCTGAAATTAATTTAGGAAATACACGTGCATGCACACGAAATGCTTTTATATTATAACCTTTAAAAATAGGTCATAAATTGAGCAAACTAATTTCAAAACACAATATAACTATTTAAGAAATATTGGTAAGTGTAATTCTTATTTGTGTTTTTCCTGATTAAACTGTATTATAAAGCTTTCATAAATAAAGTTTTAAATCAGCAAAAAAACGTCGTATAGGCTTTATAAAAAAACAACAACGTAAATGTTAAAAAATGATGCTTCAAATCAGTTTCATTAAAAGTATTATCAGGTTCTTTGACAGTTTGTTGTAAGAAACTTGGCTCTGTAATGCAATTATGTGTTACTGTTTATTCTAGTTACATATAGTTGAACTATATTTCACAGACTTTCATCTGTTACACAATGTAAAAAACGAAGAACAAAAATGTTTAGTTTTTCCCATTAGTGGAAAAAAATATTCTATAAACGTTGTCAAAAGCCAACATTAAAGTTTAAGAATTAAATAAAGTAGTCAGTTTGGATTATGAATTATCAGCAAATATAAACAGCCTCATGATTTAGCATAGAGGTAAAAATGCTAAAACATTTTTATAATTCAAACTAACTGCCTACGTGTGTCATATTATATTTTTATTTGATTTGTTAATTGTATAAAATGATTCCAAATGTATAGTTTATGACCAAATATACGTGTTATAACGTACTTTTGTATTGTATTGGATATTTCTATTGAAACAAATGCATGATAAAATAGAAAATGTAAATTAATTAGAGTAAAGTTGGTAGATTCAAAAATAAGAAAAATTGGGTGGGGGGAGGGGGGGGTCAACATCAAGTTCAACAACGTGCTTATTATTAGCATCACAATACTGTCTGCAGGCACACACACGCGCGGGTGCAACGCACGCACGCACGCGCGTACACACACGGGAGAACCTTTTCCCATGGTTCCGCTAACAATCACACATGTTCGCTCAGGTTGGCACAAAATGGACACCGCCTGGCATTGACTTGCAATTGTGACCCATTAAGAAATCTCAATCACTTTTTTTTTTCTTTTTTTTTGAAGAAGAAGAAACACGACTTACATGCTGTACGGTAAATCCATCCTATAACGGTTTCGAGCCCCTTTTGTAAAGTTGTTGTATCGGGAGCGAGACAAGCATCCGTTCTATAGCGTCACGTCAACTTGATCCAGTTCGTATAGAAGAAGGCGCCATTGCTTTAGCTTCACTAGCATCCACGCAGCATCTCGTCCAAGTCCTCGGATGAGAATGTGCGTGGGGTGGACTCTGCGTCTGGTCCTCCCCACTCCTTCTCTCTCGCTCTCCCTCCCTCCCTCCCTCCCTCCCTTGCTCTCTCTCTCTCTCTCTGACGTAAGCCGGAGGCTCATTCCAGGTTTTAGAGAACATTCTAGACGCGTTCTAGAATGAAGACCCAATACTGGAGTTATAAGGAGACAAGTCGAGAGGATGCTGGTATAGCGACCAAAAAAGAAAAAGGAAAGAATGAGGCGAAAGAGAACGAGCCAGAGAGCAAGCGAAAGACGGCACCCGGTGATGACGTCACTCACCAGAATAGGCTCGTCCAATGAAACGTGCCCATTTTTTCTTCCATTGGGGGGTATAAAACACGTTGTTTCACTGAAAATAATTTTAAACGATTTTTAATTTAGGTTTTTGGGATTATTATATATTTTTTTTTAACTTAATTTAAGGCTTTAAACAGAAGGTATTTTGCATGCCATATATATATATATATATATATATATTTTTTTTTTACATTAAATAGGTCAAGGCTGTCCACAGGCAATCAGCAATAATATATTCATTCATTCATTCACGGTCACGGGCGTGTTGTTTATTGCTAATGAATTGATCACGCACAAATAAACGCACTAATAAAAATAAATAAAATGGAGAAAAGCACTATTTACATTTTTATTAAAATAATGAAAATATGAAATTACATGTATAAAGCACAAATACAATAAAATGACACTGGTAATAATGAAAAATAACAATACTTGTGTAATCATCCTCCATACTACTAATACTAATAGCGATAAAAAGAAATATTTTCAAAAAGCATGAAAATAATACAATTACTTTAATGATAATGAAAAATAATACCATACCTATTATTCTTAAAAATAATAAATATTACACATTTTACTTATAGGCCCCTTTTGTTTTTACCTCACGCCGTTGTAGTTGCAGCCATGTCTCATTAAATTTAATGTAGTCAGCTTTTAGAGTATAGACTATAACTGCTTTTATATATATAGGACGGTGAGGTGGGTGGCTTTTGTTATTTCGTTTGTGTTATTGAAAAGAGGGTTTGATTGCTTATGACGTTGTGCTGTAGAACCCTAAGAATCGCACTGCACATCCACATCCCCTCCACACACTGCAAGGGTACCTTATATTTTGATCACCTTTTGAGAAAAGCAAAATGTGAGAAACAACTCAGCACGATGCATTGCAATTATAAAATTAATGCATATTCTTAATTCTCACGTGCCAGTGAACAATTGCACATTATTTATGTGCGTACACAGATGCATCAAGTTGGAATATAATTACAGGGGACAACCCCGAGAGAATAATAGAGAATATGCGCAATTGTAAATATAGTTTCCAACGCCCTATGTTTGGTTTTGGCGGGCTTAGTGACCTTCAATTGTCAGGCGCGCCAACACCCCTTCTCAACGTAATCAATGGCGGCATCTATCGGCGAGAAGCGTTACTGCAGCGTGCAAAAAGGCCCGGGAAGAAAAAAACAAGAAAAAAACAACGGCGGCCTTCATTCTGCGGCAGCCTGGCCGCAGCCACGCCTACTTTCAGCCATTTCAACGAATTCCTATTATGTAAACACGCTCAATATGAATCATACAAATATGAGCTTAGCTGCTGTGTAGATTTAATCGAACGTAATCAACACGAACCGAGCCGCGTGATGGAGGCCTTTTTACACGGCTTCTGATCCAAAACCAACAAACTTTGATCATTTTGTCCCTAATTCCCCAAAACATAATTTTTATTGCTATTCGAAAATCACAAATATGGGAAATTAAATGGACTTTAGAGGCAATGTTCGCTACATCTCCCTTTTTTAGTTGGTTCAAATAGTCAAACGTCTTTGTGCGTGATCAATTCATTAGCAGAAGCACTAAAAAAAAATGACGGTAACGTTTGTACTGTCATATACAAATAATTAAAGCTAGCCAAAAATAAATTAATAAACGAGACACAAGTTTTATGTATAATAACAAACGAAAATTAATTTGGAACAAGAAATTTCATCATGACTCAATTACTTCTGGAGGTATAATAATAATAATAGCTGCAATATTTAGCATAGCAGTGAATATTTGTAAACTGATGTTTTAAATTCAAAATGTTATGTTGTACAATGATGTGTTTTTAATTCAAAATGTTATCATGCATTTAGTACAATATACTAAAACTACATATAAAGAATAATGTAACATGTTAAAATACTGTATCATAATTAACATTTAACATTAAAATAGAAATCCAAGAATAGGTAAAACGATTCAGTTTAACTATGAGCTCTATATCAATAAACAACATGTAGGTAATGTGTTAGCCTATTTGTTAAATTATGTTTTATTACTAAAGCTATTAATTGAGCCTGAAAAAAAAACAATTTTAAAATGGTGTGACCAAATTCTTAAAAATAGGTTTTTTTTAAGACATTTCTGGGATGAATTACAATTCAAATCAATACAATATAAATTAAATAATGTATCTTAATACTTACACTTATATATTGTATTGAAAGAGAATTAGCATTAATATTTATGCTAAAAGCTTTACATTTTAATCCTATATTGCTCTGACATGATAACCTCTGGTGTTATATCTGTCATGCAGGTAGAAGTTGCATGCCTACAAATGGGCAATAAATTGATCAGCTTCGAGCCAGCATGTATGAGCAGGCCAACTCTTCATGTTGAAATCAAATGGTTAGCAACAATAATAATGACCCCCATTCAAGTGGACACCTTTGGGAATTGTAATGGCTGCCCTTCAGAAAAGAGGCTTGACCTGACACGCAGGACGTTGTATGGGAAGTCCAAATATTTCACATTGGTGTGCACCCAAAATAACACAGGACTGTTGATGCTTGATGGTGGAAGAATGACTGTGGCGGGAAAAAAATTGCTCTTTTGAAGTTAAAATTGGATGAGGACAATAAAATAAAAATGTCTGGCTGAAATGACTGAAACTCATGTATTCAATTGAAATGAGGATTCAGGCATGCAAAATGTTTTGGCAAATGGCTTTTTGATTTACATTTCATTTATGTTCAACATCATGGACAATTTATGTATGTCAATTTTGTTATATATGATACCTTTTCATATATTTAGGTATCTCGCTGAAAAGAAACACAATTAGGCGTATTTATGTATGTTGATTGTTGATGTTATCTATGTTATGTGATGTTAGTTTGGGTTTCTAATTTTTTTGTTTTGAACTGAAAAAAAAGTTGGGGAAAGCTTGATTTAAATGAATAAAAACAAACTCTTCAGATTTTCTGTCAAAACGAATGTTCATGAGAATTGAACACAGAAATGAGACACATTTAGGGCGGGCTCACAGCTAGCAAAAAAAATAAAAGTTTACCAAAGGAGCACTTAATCAAGTGCAAAGACCATTTGGTTGAATGTATAAAGCTAATTGTGACATAAGCTGTCATTTGTGTTTTGTTTATATACCACTCGGCTTACTCCTGAAATTATATTAACCGATAGACAAAAGTCTTCTCTTCTTCAGTTAGTTACATAGTTTAGATCAGTCAAACACACTTCTGCTCAAACTATATCCTAATCAACATTTCTTCAACGATTGCCTCATATTCTAAAACTGAAATGGCCCCTGAGAGAGAGAAAAAAAGCTTCACACACACAAAACTGCTCACACAGAATGCATAAGAAACCAATTAAACACAGGTAAGAACACCTGCGAGGTCATCGTTTAGTGGTAAAATAATAAACAGCCAACTTACACTTTATGAACGGATGCCGACAGTGAGGGAAGAGAGGAGATGTCTGCTCATCCCTGGCCACGTGCAAACCGGACTAGTTTTCTCTCTCGACGCTTTGCTGGTTTAATTGCCGACGAGGGGGCTGAATTTTATGCAAATGAGCGCCGGCATCAGTCTGGCTGGGTGAAAGGGAGGGAGGGGGGGGGCAACAGGGCCAAAGTCTCGCCTCTTTTCCCAGGCAGTTCGCTCGGTCAAGTTCAAGCGCATTCAGACAGCCTTGAATACACACGGCAGATTGATTGGGGGAAGGTGGGTGGGCTATGGAGAAGAGGGGGGGGGGGGCATAGAAGTATGACTTTTCATTCAATATGCTTCATAAGGTTTTTTCCATAGATGAAACGAGGCCTCTTGTCTTAAATCTTCTCTTGTATAATCAAAATGAGTGAATGTTAAATATGCTTTCGTTGGCACAAATTAGCTAGATATATATATTTTTTTTTAAAACACTAAATGGCATAGTTTTGGGGTATACGTTTTGTTGGCAAGCGCACAAAAAATTTGTTTTCAAGCTTCATTGAACAAATTCCTCCTTTGCCATATTTGTCAAAGCTTGTCTGTTTAAATCTTTGTAAAAAGAACACTCAAATCTGTCTCAATTCAGTGAGCATCAAACACCCTTAAGTTGAAGTATTACTGCGCATGTTTTGCTTTTTCTTTGGCTTATTTCCAAAACGTATTCCAAAAGACGGAGTGGACTTTGAGCGTGTATGGCTTAAAAAGGACGGGCCTGGTTTGGTGAGTGATGTGGGCGTCAGTGAATGAGCTGGCTGTTAATTCAAGCAAAGCAGTATGTTTTTATCAGCGCATCCCTCAACCGCGGCATTTTTAAAGGGGATGAGAGGAGTCGTGTCGATGGGCAGCGAATGAAGTTGGCTGTGTTCACGCCGAAAGGCCTTTTTTTCCCCCGCCATGCTGCGGCAGCTTGCACGCGCATGTGAAAATACCAAAACGAGGTCTAGTCCGCCTCCACGCGGATTTAGATTGCGCTTCACGCGCAAAACTTTCACTAAATTCATAAATAGAGCTAGATGTTGATATATCTGGTGTAAATGATCAATTTAAATATTTCAGCTGGAACTATTTATCTAATATGCAAATCCAGGGTGGCAAGAGGCGGACCTACCAAAACAAAAGCTTAAGGTTTGCGTGTTCGTAGTTTAAAATTAAACATAACAAAACTATCTTATTTTGGACTATTGGATGCATAGATTATATTGATAATAACTGACTGAAATAACAAATATGTTTTGGGAAGCTTTATTTCAGTCAATTGTGTGTTGATTTTCACTTTTATGAAGAAGAGTTTAATGAAGTGAGACCTGTCGCTTTCAATGTCACTCTGGCAGTTAAGTGCACTTGGAAGCTGCTGCTTCTCCCTCCAGACTGTTTTATTTGATTTTAGTTTTCTTTACTTTAACCAGGATCCATCATCGTGGCCAAAGGTAGAACCTGGGACGGTTTGGACCTGTCTTAATACAGCTGCCTGGGACCTCTGCTTCCTTTCCCGAGCTAGCCAGCTAGCTAGCTAGCTAACGCTCCCTCTGCATCTGCTATGCTCAATTTGTCTCAGCCATGGTGGTTTTCAGCCCCCCCTCCCTCTCCCCCCTCCTTCTACACCTTTTCACTGCATGCGATGTCCACAAGACATTCTGCTTCAGTTGTCCAGTGATGGAGGTAGACGCAAAGCCAGATATGCTGATTACTAAAGAAACTAAAGAAGGAAAATGGTGTAAACAAACTTTTTTTTCTGGTAGAAGAAGAGGGTCTGATCCTATACTTCTAGGTCATAAAATAAAACCTAATCTAACAACATTGTTTGTTCCCTCGAAATATAGTATGTCAGGACCGTCATAATACATCAAAATTCTTTCAGAACAGACGAAACAAACAAACAAAAGAATGGGCAACTACATGTGTGAATTCACAATTCAAACAACACGTTGTGATCTTGAGGTTTTGAACTTTGAACGCATTCACTTTAAAAGTACAATAACAATTTGTTAGAAATGCGAAAATACCTGCCCTATATCCGTCTCTGACAGATTTGGGTGGTGAGTTGTCTCCCTTTTGTGTTCTCTGAATCTTATCATTTTTGTGTGCATTAATTCAATGCCATTTAAATAAACTTAGTGTGACAGTGAAGGCTCTTCACAACTGGTTCCCACAGCTCCTCTCGCAGCATTTCCACAAGGCCCAGAAAAAAAGAGGCAGCAAAATGAAGGGAGCGGGTTGGGGCACCATGGCAACATTTGCATATATTCAAATCTGCCGTTGAAAGGCTGCGCACGGGGCCAGACAAAGGCGAGCCAATGGCGGGACCGCATCCTCCCCCTCCAGAAACCCAGCAGCACTCTGGGAGAGACGCTGGGAAGCAGTGTGGGAACCGAGAGGCCCCCCGAGCCAGGCGGTGGGAGTAGGGGAGCCACTTAGTAGCCGGCGTGAATTTGCATTTTATTTGTGTCCATTTCTTCCTCGCTAATTTGTGGCTGGACGCTCACTAGCCACAGATGGCTAACACGGGGATGGGATTAGTTGAGGCGATGATAATGGAAGTGTGTGTATGTGTGTGTGTGTGGGGGGGGGGGGGGGTGTATGTGTGTGTGTGTGCAGCAAGCGACCTCCTTTTTTTTTGGGGGGGGGGGGGGGGGTTAGGCAATGTGCTAAATAATAACAAATATATAATTTGCCTCTAAGGCTGCAATTGCTACATTGACTGTTGATGCTAACATTGTGATGCTAGTACAGTTAAATATTACTTTTACAATACGAGTACTTACGACTGGTGGAGTGGGGGGGTGGGGGGGCAACCTGTGTGATGTTTACAAAGTCACCCTCAACAAAATGTCCCCAAGCATGGAACAATTCTGGTTTTGAAATGCTTAGGAATTTCTCCAAAAATAAATAGAAGCCATTTATTATTATATTTATTATACTCTTCTGCAGTTGGCAGGTAGGGGGGCGCAGGTGTCATTTCCCCCGAGTTTAGAATAGATTTTGATGGCACGGGACATTTAAATAAACATTTATAGAGTTGGGACTCGCACCCAAAATTCGCTTTCACTATTCATTTAACTATTTAACTTGTCAAATCCTGAATCAATTCTTATGGGTTAGCCATTGTACTTTTTCTGAAAAAATGAAAAATCCACTTTGATAATGGTAAATGGTAAATTGAGTGCATTTATGTAGCGCTCTACACTATATGTTGCCCAGAGCGCTTTACCAAGCTTGATATTCCCTTTTTATTTTACATCAATGTGCTCACCGACACACGCAGCCACATGAACCTACAGAAAGCGTTTCCTTTTTAGTTTAAAATAACTTACTCCAGGATCCCTCGCTGTACACTGGCCTAACAGCAGAACCCAGTGTGTTTTTAAAAAAAAAATCCATCTGCACCCATCTGTTCTACCAGTTAGCTAATGCTAAGCTAAATTGGGAGGATTCATCTCTCTGGTCCAGCGACGAAGTTTGCAAAGTCTCTTCGTGTTAGGACAACGTCAGAGGCCAACAGCGAAATAACGACAAAGGTGTTGATACACTGCTTAGATGGGCTTTATTGACTGATTGCTTAACAGTTTAATATGATGCTCGCTAGCCGGCTAAACGTAAAACAAAAATAAGTCAAACTACTCAAATAATTAAGTAACTGATATTGATTGATGGTGTAGCAGTTTATTCACCTCACTTCTGCACAGGCAGCATTGGTTCAATTCCCACACAGTGAGTATTAGGGCTGGACTGGCACCCCAAAAAAAATAATTCTGCCTTGGCATTTTGACTTAGGCTCGCCAGCCCGCTGCTGCTTCGTCTAAATTGTGGGCTGGTTTACTGAGGTAAAATGGAGGAAAATACTAATTAAATAGGTCGGCATTGGTCCCAATAGATGTCGGCCCACCGGGCATCTGCCCTGTATGTCAGATAGCCAGTCCAGCCCTTGTGAGTATCAGTTTAAATAGTTGTCTGTTTCTATATTGATCTCCAAATTGTACCAATTTTTTTTGCCCATTCGACTTTAGAGGGTCTTCTGTATTTAAAAGTTGCCGTTCTAATTAAAACCTAATCGGATCCATTTCCCCTTCCTCGCGCAGACTAATTTGCCTCGGGGCTTCGCCTGCAGCACTACCAACACCGAGGCACATTATACAGAGGACGTGTTCATTTCATGTAATGTATGTTTACAGACCCCTGCCTGGTGGTGCAGAGAAAGCCACCAGAGACGCTACTTCTGCTGCTTCTCTCATCACAACGTCACGCTTTCGCGCCCAAATGCACGGGGCGAGGGATCAAGCACATCTTGTGGGAGAAGGAGCGCCACCAATTAGCAGCATGAGGGGATTCAACATTAAATTGGCAGACCACCCAGATAAAATGAACGAATTTGAATAGGGTGAATGGATTTGGGTAGAAGGTCCTCGGAGGCCGCGGCGGCGCACCGTCGGTGGGCTCATGCATTAAGAAGGATGAGCTGACATTATGATGCATGCGCAGGCTGGCCGAGCCAGGGTGTGTATGTCTGCACTGGCAATAACAGCCACCAACTCCTTAGAATAATCTCATATTAAGAGAATACACATTGCAATTACTTGGTTCTTACTGTGGTTTGCTATATATTTGCATCCACAGAAGGGAAAAGGCTGATTGAGACTGTACATGATTTCATGACAACGTATGATGTAGAGGAGCGTATCTGAGACTTTAAGCCTAATCATTTGCCTAATTCTCATTTTAACCCGTTGAAATGTTAAACCACATGTTAGAGGAAGCATGAAATGGTGAGATTATCATCCACTTTTACAACATAGGAAATAAAACAGATAATTATAAACATCAGTTAGATACCATGTTGTTATATATTTAAAAAAAAAAAAGTTTTCATGCTTCTTCATAAGCTATACAATGATATCATAAGATATATGACAGCAATGTAAAGCATAAAAGCAAATTTAACGAGGTATAAGTAAGGTCATGTGCGCCCATTCTTCCCTGAAAAGTGATTTTGGAAATGTGAGGATAGTGATCATATATTGTGTGAAAAGTACTATTAAAGTATTTGTAACTTTGACTTGACTTGTCTTTCTGCTGCCAAAGTATCTCCAGGATGCACCCTGGAGAAATTTGCGAAGGACGCGTGATTCACCATCTTGAAACCCGGTGCCAAGATTGAAAGATGTCCCTTTAACGTCATGGAAATTATTCACTACTTACAGAGAACTAGCTACAGCAGCAACAGCAATCTGAAGCAATGAATTTGCTTTAATTTATGTTATTTTGTCAAGATCCATCCATCCATTTTCCAAACCGCTTATTACATTTATTATTGTTTGAGTTAAACAACTGATATTGGGCTCAAATATCTGAATTTGTATGTTCCTATTATATATTTTTGTCTATTTGACTTTCATGCTCTGATGAAAAAATATATAAATAAGAAGTTCCTTGCCAGTTACTCAGTTTTATTTACTCAATTCATTTTTTGGAGGACTACATTTTACCGCTTCATTTTAAAGTAACAGTACTATTGCTTGAATACATTTTCGGCTACTTTTTGGGTAATAGTGTCACAAAGTAGAAAACACAGACTTTCAACTACTTTCTATTTCAAATCAAAGACAGATATTTATATCAAGCCCCTATTTTTAACCCCTATTAAACATTAGTGTTAAGAATGTTTCTGTACTCACCACCGGTGAACGCTTGTGGAAAAACGCTGCTTTTATGAGTGAAACAAATTACACAGCTTTCACGGAGTACTTGAAGGCAACACTTGACACTTGAACACTTGAGGTTACATCCGGGACTCTATAGCGATTCCCCCCGCCGTACGTTGGGGGCAGCAACATCTCTCAAGCGGCCAAGAGCCTTACACTTACGTCACCGAAGACGAAGACGAAGAAGAAGCTTCACGTGTCCCTGCATCAGCTGTTGCCTCCGCTCGTCAAGTCTCAGCTGCTCTTCGTCTGTGCAAGCACATAATTCAAGAAAAAATGGTAAGTTCATTTACAGTAATTTTTCTCATTGCTGTTCGGTTTGGCACCGGCATCGTTTCGCTACGAGAGCCACCGTGCTAATGCTAACGAGCTAACGCTGACAGGTGCTTAAGTTTGGCTAAATTTAGCACGGCAGCCACTTGCCTGCTTCATTCGTTTACTCTTGGCTTGTAGCACACCCTTCAAAGAAACTTGATTAGTGTTTTTCCCTAACCTGGTGAGTGAATTCTGTTGCATTACGTGATTCAGGAATGAACTTACCTGCGGCGGAGTGCAAATTGTCATCACAGGAAACAAGCAAACCCTTTTATGGGTTTCCTGTCTTCTGACAAATTATAAACGCTCTTGTCTTTGCAAAAGATCATTTTGACTTATTTTATCCCCGGGGCAGCACGGTGGACTAGTGGTTGATACGCCTGCCTGAACTATCCCCCAGATGACAACAAGCGCTATAGAAAGTGTTTGGCAGGATATTCACGTTGTGTGTGTGCTTTGTTGACACTAGGCGCTGATGGGAATCCAGCTGGTTGTCAGTTTGCTGACCGCCAGCATCATGCAGAGGATGGCACCACATTGCTCCTTTGCACGCTGGCTCCTCTGCAATGGCAGGTGGGCACTGTCGGACCACTATCCTGTTCATGGGGCAAGCAGACATCACAGGTTGACCATTTCTTCTGTTTTCTTCTAGCCTGTTCCGGTTTAAACATCCTTCCGAGGGAGAGCTGTGTGCGCTGGCTGGGAAACAGATGCCCAAAACGAATAGGAGAGACAGGTGAGACAACAGACGCTGCCGGAGGGAATGTTGTCATAACAATGCCTGCAGAGAAAGTAATGTATTCCAGCCCCCAATTTGCTTACAGTACCACACCAGTGTCAACAAACACTGCTTCACTGTCCAATCAAAAGCGTGTATTTTTTATTTATTTTTTGAAAATGGCAAATTTCGGAGATATATCTTTTTTTATTATTAATAAATACAGGTACATTTCAGGATTTCTAATTTGAGCATGTTAACAAGAAAACACTTTTTTTTTTGGGTTGTTGATTTTCACTCCAAAAAATAAATCCATGAAATTTAGAGTTGTTTTTCATTGAACTCTCGTTTTTTCAGAATCCACCAATTAGACAAAACTGTAATGCACTAGCTTGACTTTTACCTCTCGAGGTAAATTCTAGTTCTATTTTGTTAGCTTTTTGTTAACTTGAATTCAAGTTGAATGCCAGATCGCAAATGGTCTGACCATAAAGTATGATTTTTTTTTTTTAATGCTTACAAAAATGTTCTTAAATGGATAGGACTTAAGGAAAAATACTTGTAAAAATTCAATTTTGTTATTTGGTTTTACATTGGTCATACATAAATATTGAATATGTTGATGTTTTTTCCTCAGGAGACAAAACGGAGAAAACAAGCCTCTCACTGTGCCCAAAGACATCGACCTTCACCTCGGGAAAGCTCCAGTCAACGCCATGGATGCCCTCGGTTGGATGAAAGCTTCTCAAAAGAAATATCAACCAACTAACGCACACGCAAAAACACTTTATTCTTCTTTTCCTCTATCGGCTCTCAGTGTTGCGTTTCTTCCTGGAGTACCAGTGGCTGATTGACTTTGCCGTCTACGCGACCGGCATCTTTCTTTTCACTGAGTGTTACTACAGTGTGATGGATACCAGCAAGGAGGTGAACATTGGCGCCATCTGGTGTGTGCTCACCATTCTTTTCAGCATGTATCCTTTTTTTGTTGAAACTCTAAAAAGCCTACAAAACACGCACACTCTAACAAGAGCTATATTTGACTTTTGAAGATATCAATGCTCAGTTTAGAGGGTTATAGTTTTGGATTTTTCATTATAGTTACATTTTATTCTCCTTTTGTCTTTTTAAATAGTTTTTAAAGTAAGTTTGTTATATAATTTTTTTTATTTTATGAAAATTATTTTTAGTATAGTTTTTATTCGTTTTAGTATTAGTTTTAGTTTTTAGTTTTATTTATTTTTTTGCAATACTGAAGGAAATACATTTAAAATGAACCCTGAAAGTATATAAATTATTTATTAATAAAAAATGAAGGAAATTTTCGCTAGAATTATAATTAGTTTTATAAATGTGAGATATAATTTCAGTTAGTTTTTATTTAATTTGCTGACGAAAATGTTTTTTCATCCGCGATTTAATTTGAGGTCTACCTTTCCTTGGTCCTGACGACACACTGTTACAGAAATATCAGCAAACGTTGTGTACTTCTACAGGATCGCGACGAAGCAACAAAGTTTTCTCTTAACTCGCATCCTTCAGCAAAGCCCTCCACACGCTCATGAGC
Organism: Leptonotus elevatus; assembly: GCF_054856555.1. Lineage (NCBI taxonomy): Eukaryota > Metazoa > Chordata > Actinopteri > Syngnathiformes > Syngnathidae > Leptonotus > Leptonotus elevatus. The sequence continues at coordinate 13,962,567 of NC_141249.1, read as the reverse complement.
CACTACTTCCGCTCGGAGGAGGGCGGCGAGCGCTCCGTGTGCCTCGCGTTCGGCTTCCTGTGCCTGTTGGTGGCCATGCTGGTGCTTGTGGTCCGAGAGGACTACCTGGAGTTCGGCTTGGAGTCGGGCTTCTCCAGCCTCTTCGACAACCTGGAGGTGTTCGCCAAGCAGCAGGGCTACGCCGACTGGTCGTAAGTTAACTGTTAGTTTGCCAAAGGTGTCGAGTGTGCACTCATTGGTCACAATGGTGTCCTCTCGTATGCGCCAAGGGTCCCCGTCACCAAGCTGACGGTGAAGCTCGGGCTGGCCGCGTTCTGCGCGTACATCGGCGCCCTGTTGGCGTTCCCCGGACTGCGCCTGGCTCAGACTCACCTGGACGCCGTGCAGATGAACTCGGACCGGCCGCTCATCCAGTGCGTGCTTATGCCTTTGACAGAAATAACGAGCGAGTGCCCAGCGCTCACTTAACTTTGTCTTGTAGGATTCTGCTGCACATGAGCTTCCTGTCTCCAGTGGTCGTGTTGATTCTGTGGGTCAAACCAATGGCCAGGGATTTCCTCACCAACGCGCCGCTGGGGAAAACCTCCATTACTCTGTGAGTGCATACAACACCTTCCATTCGCAGACAGCCTTGAAATCAGCTGACCTCTCCTTGCAGGGTGTCCAGCGACGCCTTTGACAGCGTGCGGCTGTGGACGGTGGTGGCTTTTTGTGTCCTGCGGCTAGCGTTGACCCGCTACCATCTACAGGCCTACCTCAACCTGGCCGAAAAGTGGGTGGAGCAAATGAAGAAGGAGGCCGGACGTATCGCCGCCATTGACATTCAGAGGAAGGTCGGACCATCACTTGATGATCATGTTTAGGTTATACTTGGATTAGTCCTCCCCCCCCCCCCAACTTAAACTAGCTTTTTTTTAAGCCATGAGTTTGAAATAAGTAAATGAATTGAACTTGTGTGTGCGCTTCTCCAGGTTACACGTGTGTTTTGCTACCTGAGTGTAGTGACACTGCAGTATGTGGTTCCGGTGCTTCTTATCCTCTTCTCCTCGCTGGCCCTCAAGGCACTCGGTTTGTCATTCCACCACACACAAACCCCTGACAATCATTCTCAAAGTGGTGAAACTTTAAAAGGGAAGTCAACCTTAAAAAATGTGTTGAAAATAATATGATATACACGACCACACTAAACATGACCACTCTAAACATGACATTCTAATTTATATTACATTTGTGAAATATGAGTTATGGAGCAAAATCCAGCCATTTTTATTCATCTCTAGGGGCGGCCATTTTGCCACTTGCTGTCGACTGAAGATGACATCACAGTTGCTCAACTGTTTTCGCAAGCTGAGCTGTGATTGGTTGTCACCTGATATTGATAAAATTGCTGGATTTTTCTGCTTAACTCGTATTCCACTGACGCAATATTAACCAGAATACCGTATTTAGACTAGTGGGGCTGCATAGAACATATTATTGTCGTGAAACATTTTTTGGGTTGACTTCCCCCTTTAATCCTTACATACTGACATTTGACAGCTGTCAGAATGTCTTCTATGTCCTTCTATCGCCCTGAAATTTGATGACGTTTCCTAAAGTGACCCAAAAAAACTGTCATTGTTTACATGATGAAAACATCTGTAGACCAGTGTTGCACTTGGGCTCCTTCTAGTGGAAAAAAAGGGCTATTTATTTGAATCAAAACATTATTTAAATAAATAATTTTTTATTTTCCTAAAAGTGGACTTTGTTAACAAATGACATGTTTTTTCTCTCCCAGGAGGATTCTCGTGGAGTGGAGCGAGTGCGGACGTGACCCCCGGCGTGTCCGCCGCCTCGCCGATGCCCACGGCGGCGCCAGTCATCTCTGGCGGTCTGGACGAAGACGATGACTCATTCGAGGACATGGAGGAGGACATCCAGGTCACTGTGGCCCGCCTATCAGAAATGTTTGCCTCACTGCGCTCCGTCCTCACGCCGCTCTTCTTCAAGGGCTTTTTCGCCTTCTTCACCTGGTGGGTGGCGGCCTGCCAGGTGATCAGCTCGCTTTTCGGCATCTATTTCCACCAGTACCTCATGAACTAGGACGCCACACGGATGCACTGAGCTTGTGAACGCGCCAGAAACGACGTTGTCTGCTCAGGTGAGACCGGAGCCGGCTTCTGGTATGAAAACACCACCAAATAAGGCAACATCTTCCGCGTGTTCCCACTTTATGCAACATTTCAGACTCGAGCCTGCTGCTTCAAATGCTGCATTCAATATTTGACTTCCTACAAATATTTCAGATCGCTGCACACCTAGCAACACGTCTGAACATGACTGAATTCATTGCCTCGAACCTGTTTCCTTTTTGTATTATTATAATATAGCTATACAGCGGCCAAGGCAATTTGCATCTTCCTTGACAATCACACCATTTTGTGTGTGTGTGTGGGGGGGGGGGGGACCTACAGTATATATGGCCCCTCAAAATGTTGTTTCCCCCAATAAGAACACCAAGGCTTGCAGTTTTTCCATTGCAGTGAGTTTGTGTGCGAGGGTCTATAGTCAGGTGTGCAGGTTTGAGTCGCCGATTATTTCGCTTTTGGCTGCGTTGTCTGGTGTGTGGCGGGCCTGAGAGAAAACTGGGATGTGTGCACTGAAACACTGTTCAACTACAGTATATTACTATGTCATCACTATACAAAGGAGGTATTAGGACCTCTCTTCCGGGGGGAGTATAGTATACACTACGAATTGTAATTTAAAATGTTTATTTTTTTTTACAATTGTCTTTTTTTTTTTTCAGGAAAAAAAGCAAGCTTGTGAATATAAAAATGTTAATGTCACAAGAATAAAGTAATCTTAATAATTGAAGGAAGGAATTCAAGGAGCAATCCATTTATTGTTTAAAATTCAAAACGATGATTTGATATGGCTTGAGCATTGAAACAAAAACTTAAAATGATCATTTTCACTTTTAATATCAATATTACTTGCTTAGGAGAAAGACACAAGCATGCTGTTAATTAAATGATTTCACCTGTTACTTTATTTTCGTAACATGACTTTTTTTTGTCATCGGGTAAAAATGCAACTTTTTACACACAAAAAACGGACTTTGTTTGGCTTTATTCTCATGTATTTTTGTATGGCGCATTTGCATGATATCTGGGTTTTGTGATGCTGTGATGTCTTTTTTTTTTTTTGGTCAAAAAGCAGCCAATTTTTAAGCAGTTTTGCTTCCTGCTTGTCATAGGTAACGTTGCTGGGGTGATGCTGTGTCAACAGTGACAGTTATGTAGTTTTTATTCATGTGTTATTGTATCATCAAGGAACCGATTCAAGAGTGCTATTTTTTGGGGTTTTATTTTCATTATGAGTGTTGTTGAACATTTGTTTGTCATCCACATTTTCCCTTCAGAACTCCCAAGTGCCTAAAAGCTCAGGGATTTTTAGCATAACCTCCCATTATCCCATTTGTGACCATTTTAAGTAGTTTATAAGGAGATTGAATTTTCTATATTTTTAGTTGCATCGTCTTAATCGTTTCGAAAAGTGGCATTTGTTTATTTATTGGCGAGATATTATGATATCTATTCCCAAAGGGGAATTTACGACTTGTTAAAGTGACTTTGCTTAGGATCAATGCTGTTGGAGCTTTTTTTTTTCTTTTGAAATTGTTTTTGAATGTTCTGAATTCATCTTCAATACTGTGAAGTGCAACTCAATGTTTTTAGAACGTCAGAATGCATGTTTTCTTTTTTTCTCCCCCTTTTACTGCACTGTATTTGTGTGGCTCATTAAAAACATTTAGTCTTTCTCCCGTTTCCTTTTTAACAACTGCAAACTGCACCAGTGGGAGGAGCTAATGTTTTATTTTTGGAGCTTAACAATGGGACAATAAAGTAACAAAAAATTGTTTAAAATGTCTTATTTTGTTTCTCATATACATATTCAGTATCTCGGTGTTTTGGTATTTTAAATATTGTGTAAGTCAACTGAATGCCACATGGATGCATGGGTAGTGTCTATTCGATGACCTCAGCGCGGTCACCATGGCAACACGTGCTTACGAGCCCCTGTGTGCGGGGGATATAATAAAATGAGGAACCGAAATTATCATCTGAGGAACAACTTTATTACACATCGGGGTGTTAAATTGACTCTTATAAATTATTGTTTAACATACTGAGACGCTCCCGCGACTAGTTTGAAATCCAACGGGGAGTTACTTGGTAAATTTTAAACCAGGTTTAACTGTCACGCCAACGCGGAAGTGTAAATTTGAGGTGTGTTGTATTTAGTTTCACATAGTAGTGAGTGCGTGGCATTGTAGTTTGTTTCTGGTGATCTGATTCAAGAAGTTAACCCCCAGAGCGTAGCTTCGTTTTTTTTTTTAACGGGGAAATCCCCCTTCTAGCGGTGAACATTTAACCGGTAGCCTACTGCTTTCTTTCACCGCGCTCCTGTTTGAACACACGCGGAAAGATGGAGTGTAACTTCACTCTCGACAATTTGGCCCAAGAAGTGCTCAACAGACTTGCCAAGATGTTGGACAACTCCACCTGCGGATGGAGGCAGCTGGCCCAAGTTGTGTCTGAAGACCCGAAATTCCGCTGCAGGTGGGCTTTGAACGCATCAGAATAGTTTCTGCTTAAAGAGTCAAGTTTTACATGAAACTTTAAATTATGTATAATTAAAAAATTGTTTTATCGACCACATTTCAAATAGATGTTTTGGTATTGCTGCTGAGAGTAAAATTATTACACATTTTGGACGAAAGTAATGGGATACCTACTGGCCTTTACAAGTACTACAGCTAGTGAAAGTGAAAACAATGCTGCAGCTCAACAAATTAACCAGGTGGAAATGTTTTTATTTAAGTAGTTAAATTCAAAATAAAACAAATATATTACTTAGATTATGTATAAACGGAGTCAAATATTTTATGATTTTTATATATTGCAAAAAAATAAGTAGGAATGATACTTCTGATAATTACTTTCCTATGTGCTTATTGAATCTAATACTGTACACGTTTCACTTTTTCACTATAGAACAACTAAAATAATTGACCTTTTCCAAGATATTCGGAATATATTTTTTTTATTGCACCTGCACCTGTTCTAGCTTTCATTCTTTGGGCTTTGAAAGCCAAGCCGTCTGCAATCTTTGTGTTATAGAGTCGACCCTCACATACCCGCAATTATTTTTTTGAAGATCTTTTGGGGGTTTGGAAAAAAAAGAAAAAAGATAACTAGGCTTTTTTGCTTATAATGAACTCTTTACCTTTAGGCACATCCACTTTATGTGAGAAAACTATTATTTGCTGTATATACACTTTCTGTTACTAAATATCCCAGCTGTGTGTCGTCATGAATTCCTTGGAAGTTTACAGTATATGCAACACTGACTGAACCTCCCTCCTGCAGTGAACGAGATGTGACCAACTGCTCGCTCCAGGTGCTAAATACGACAGGAAGCCCGGGGCGCAGCTTCTTAGCTCTACTGGTCGATCGATCCTGCTCTCTGCTCTTTCTGATACAGTGTCTGAGGAAGATTGACCACCAGGAGGCTGTGCAGCTGCTCACCGCTACGGGTAGGCATCTACCAGGGGGGGGCTCCACAACAGTATTTTATTCTAAATTATTACTATTTGAAGATGCATATTGGGGCTGGTGTTACAATATAACACAATAAACCAATTATTCCCAAATTACAAGCTCTGATATGACTGTGACCCCTGACATATATCCCTCACCTTGAAAAAATATATTTCCTAGTCTAGGAGGCAGTCCCCAGAACCAAAAACAATCCAAACACGTCTTCCTGGTAATAGACACAATATTAAGACAATCAAATGCTCAGAGCAGTAGGGTACTAGCTTTGATCATGGATGTTGTGTGGAATTTCTCATTTTAAAAAAGCAATTTAGAGGCATTATTGTCTAAAAAAATTTTTTTACATATTTTTTCTCCATATAAAACAGCAACAGAGCAGATCCGGGTCACAGTACAACCCAGCTCCCAACGAGCGACACTGGGCAGCAGAGTCGTATTGACATGCCGAGCCACTGGGCCTCCTGGACTGAGTTACCAGTGGTTTAAAGGCAAAGAGGAGGTGAGTATTGTTTTTAGCAATGACAAGACGTCGAGTTCAGATTAAATCATTACTATATTTGTCCTTTTTCTCTGTGTAAGATTTCGACTGGACGCACACCTGAGCTTGTTGTGTGTCCTTTGGGCCCCGAGCACCAGGGTAGCTACATCTGTAGGGTCAACCATGGAGACGCCTATGTCTTCTCCCAGTGGGCTCAGGTGCGCTTGGTTCGTTCGTCACCCGGCTTGAGTGCAGGTATGATGCTTTCCTTCTTCCATCCATTCGCTATTGAATAGTTCAAACACAAAAGCTTTCCAGGCCCTATGGGTTGTAAATGGTACAGTCCTACCAGCAAGTAGAAATATTAGTCAGTCCAGTAAAGCTGTAGTTAAAAAATAATGCTAATTTTATTATTATTAAATTTTCTAAGAAGAAGAAGAAGTAACTTTCCCAGTCAGGGATTGCCACAGCAAGTCTGTCACATGATACTGTTTAGTTTGTTTGAGTTTTTACACCAGATGCCCTTCCTTACCAGGGTTCTAATCATTTTGGATGTTTCTTTATACTGTAGTTAGTGTTTATTTTGTTTTGACTTAATATATGGAGTATTTGTCAAGTGCAAGACTGATACCAAAGCAAATTTATAATGAATCCCAAAAGCTCATGTATGATATTTAAAAAAAAATTCAACTTAAGTTATTATAGCCTTATTCTTAATTTGAATGGGTGGACCATCCACCCTGACCATTTGAACCCTGACCCCAGTGTTAAAAAAATAACAGTGTTAGCCACTAGCTCACTCGCTTGGATTAAATTTACTTGAACTTCAGTACACCAAACTCCAAAACAAGGACCAGCTTCCAGTCTTCAACCAATCTGCTCGGTCAAAATAAGTAACCCAACCTCGGCTACCCGGCGGGTGAGTTAAGAAAACAACCCAACAGTGCGTAGCAAGTGAGCAGCTAGCATGATTTTAGCACTAGCCCTGCCACTTTACAAAACTCTTCAAATCTTGTCATTCCAGGCTGTAGTAGCGGCATGTTTTCAGGCCCATCCAGTGGGGTGCGTATCATCTACCAGCCTCAGTCCCAAGCGGCGTCCGAGGGTGACGTGCTGCTCCTGGAGTGCACTGCCGTGGCCAACCCCCCTCCCCAGTATCAGTGGTACCACAACTCGGCTCCGACGCCACAACACAAGATGCGTTTACTCAAAGTAAGTCATGCTGCATCATCATCACCTTATTTTTGCTTGTTGGCTTCCAAATTGTTGTAATTAAAAAAATAAAAATTAAAAAACAACAAGTTTTGTTTATTTGAATAATGGAATGTAGCGTTATCATAAACGTTTGTTTGTTTTAGCTAACAATTTAGCATTCCCGGATGTTATACAAAGAAAGTAGTCTAACAGTACCAGTCTGTCCCTAATTCTAATACAATACAAGTTCTGTTTTGACTTTCCAGATCCCGTGTGTGACCACAGCACACAGAGGACAGTACAGATGCAAGGTGTTCAACTTGTTTCACGAAGTGTGGAGTGACCCTGCTACTGTCAGCATTGGTGAAATTTATTTGTTATCTATATATTCTGCATGACAATTCTCTGTATATAATATTTTGTTTTCCTTTTATATGGAGGCCCGACTTCCATCACTGATCCCTCTTGGGTAGCAGTTGACCGCGGCTTAGGTATTCCTTTAGCAACATTTGTGTAAAGCAGAGAGGAACTCGAGATGTGTCCACTTCCTCTCTTTGCTCATATTTACATTACTTTTTAATTCTTGTTTTATAGCGTAAATATTAAGGAGAAAAAAAAGAGGGTGTTTGCATAATGCTGCCTGTAGACAACACAAAATCATGAAATGGCTCAAGGCACACCATATGCGTCTATTTTTTATGTTATTTTATGTTTATAGAATCCGAGGAAGTGGACAGTCCCATAATCAGTGAAGAAGTACATCCACAGATGACCAATCCGCCAACATTATCCAACCAGTTTTATGGTAATAATATATATTTTTTCCTTTTTAATTTGTCACAGCTAATTATACAAATGTGTGTCAGATGTATTTTGTTTACTTATATTTATTATTTACATATATTAAGGCCAAATCACCCTGCCCTTGTCAACTAACTGAAGACTTATATATATATATATATATATATATATATATATATATATATATATATATATATATATATATATATATGTAACATTTTGCATATATTCATATACTTTCCCTCCCCAGCCACAGACAAGGTGGCTCTCCTGATCGGCAACTTGAACTACCAGTACCGCACTCAGCTGTGCGCCCCCAGGGCGGACGTCCACGAGTTGAGCAACCTTCTCAGACAAATGGACTTCAAGGTGGTCTCTCTACTGGACCTGAATTGGCAGGAAATGCACAGCGCCGTCACCGAGTTCCTGCTGCTCCTCGGCAAAGGAGTTTACGGTTTGTCTTCGGGAATTTAAGCCTTAAAACCTGTTCTCTCATGTATTGTCCGTTTCCTCAACGCCTAACCTCATTTAAAAGCCTATCCACACCCTACGTCTACCTCAGGAATCAGGACAGTTTATGACATCTGATACAACAAGCCAACAGAGTGTTGGTCAATTTTAAATGGATTTGGACGAATATAATTCAGTAATTAATATCACAATAGACTAACGATACAATAGCAACGTAACACTATGTCAATCAAATATTGTATGGTATATGTTTGTTTTTTTACACCCGTGTGTGCCCATACAATATAAAAAGCATCTTTAAGTATTAAGAATTATGATATATGATTTGTTTTATTATCATTATTACTATGATGATGATTATTATTATGTACCTCTACAATACAATTTATGTAAGTGCACTTGTAAATTATATAAGTGCATTATGTTACCTATTTTTCAAATCAAACCAAACTTTATTTGTACAGCACTTTTCATATATAAAAATGCAAATTGCTGGCCAATTAAAAGATTCAAGGTACAACATAAAAACACCCCCAACATCATCACGAGCACACACACACACAACCTGAAGAACTATGGTTAAAAAGGACATGGCGGGGCACAGAGAAACCATGTGAGGAAAAACACATTATGAATTCAATATGAATTTAATTAAAATGGATAATATCAAAATAATTTTAGATCATTACAATCTACCATTATCATACATATTTATGTGATTATATATTATTTATTATAATACAGTACACATATCACATATTTGTTTTGTTATGTCAATATTCCCTTAAAATTTAAATAATATAAGTTCTATGTTGAAAAGATGTACAAGTGAATGCTTCTTCGCTAATAAACACCTCACATCTAACAAATCTTGGTACTCTGCGAATGACTAAATTTACACCCTGGTTTAATTGAGGAAATATAGTAATTTATTTATTTAATTACAGGCCCTAGTTATTGTTTACAACTCCAGCAATCATTCCATTCAATGGCAATGCAAAATTTCCTGGAAAAACAATTACTGCAACGGATTTAACAAGAATCAACAAACTTCCATCTTTCTCTTCCTTCCACAGGCTTGCTCTACTTTGCCGGTCACGGTTATGAGAACTATGGCAACAGTTTCATGGTGCCCATCGACGCGCCAGCCTCATGCACGTCAGAATACTGCATTTGCGTGCAGAACATACTAACCAGGATGCAGGAGAAAGAAACTGGACTCAACGTGTTCCTGCTGGACATGTGCCGGAAGAGGTTTTGTATTTTAAATGTTGCCGGCCTTTTATGTGATGTGCTCTCTGTGCTTGAATTGCTTTCATTCTTTTAGAAATCCAAACGATGAAGTCATGGTCCAACCTGGGCTGTTGAAGGTGACGGCAAATACAGTGTTTGGATATGCCACGTAAGTTGGCGCAGAAATGTCTGTGTTAATGTGAAGACCAATATATTAGTATTACTTTTTTGATTTGATTGACTGTAGGTGTGTCGATGCCGAGGCTTACGAAGTAAAGACAGAAAATGTGTCCAACGGCATCTTCATAAGCTTCCTCAAGCGGCGGATTTGCCAGGATGAGAAGGTCACCGTCATGCTGGACAGGGTGGCAGAAGGTACATATAATTCATAAAAGTGCTCATTCCGAGCTCACTTTGGATGAGAGACCCGGAACTGGTCCCCTCTCTGACAGTGGCAACCAAAAGTAGCAGAATTTATGATACAGCTGTCTTTCTTCATGCTCTAACCAGACATGGGCCGCTTTGAAATCACGCGAGGGAGACAGGCCCTGGAGCTCCGCAGTAATCTGTCCGAGCGGCGTTCCCTCACTGACCTTATTCAGACGTCAGGCTGCTCTACGGCCTCTTCGGCTCGCAACCTACAGTGGGCTGTTGCTCATGGTACTTGAAGTGGACTCGACAATCATACCGCTGATAACTTTTTTTTAAATGTGCAAATTTGGCTTTACAGTCCTGCCGAAGAGCCGTTTCATCCACTTTGACTGCGGTGTGAAGGTCCAACTTGGGTTTGTATGAAAGCAATTGATGTCAATTGTTTTCTCAAAACAATAATTTCTTCATAATATGCTCTGTAGATTTGCTGCTGAATTCTCCAACATCATGGTCATCTACACACGCGTACTGGACAAGCCCAAAGAAATTGCTTCATGCTCTGCTCAACTTACGGACTTCCCTGAGGTATGATCACAAACAGAATGGCACTGTTTTCTTTTTTCCAGAAGAGTATTTCATGTTTAACGTAGAGAAGGGATTTATTTGCGAGATAATGTGTCAAAATATACTTTACTCATAACCTTTTTATTTAATGTGATGAGAGAATCTATTTACTTTGGAACATGCAAACACAGTTGTGACCTGAGCCCTGATCAACTGTGATGTCATCAGTAAGTGGCAAAATGGCCACCCCCTGAAATGGATAAAAATGGGTGGATTTTGCCGCTTAATTCATATTTCACATATCAATACTGTGTTTAGACTTGTGGGTCTGCATATAATATATTATTGTCAATAAATGTTTTGGGCTGACTTAATCCTTATTTGTGTATTGTGTTTTAATGGCAGGATGTGGATATTGTCATGAAAAAGAGCAATCAGGAAACTTTGGTCGAAGCCGGCAGCTTATTACAAATCAAAGAACAGCTTCCTTCGCCCGAACTCCCCAGTCTGTACACTCGTATTTGCAGCCTGCAAAGACTCAAGGTCAGGCCTCTTTTCATTATGATCAACTTGAATCGCGTCATGAGTGCCTTCAATATAGGCCTGCTGTCTTGCAGAGGGAGCTCACCTTCACCGTCTGTCTCCGTTACATTTACGCCAACCTCGAGGAGGAAGTGGAGGAAAGTCAAACGGTTACGGTTGGCAAACCGCTGGTGTCCAAACTGAACCTTCACCAACCACGACCGAGCTCTGCCTCGTCGTCCCTCAGCCTGGATTCGTGCACTATCTCTGAGGCCTCCTCCTTCTCCGAGGAGTTTGCCCCGTTAGCCTCCAACGCGTGGTCACTGTTTGCAACTTCTAATGCTGACAAATACAGTGGCAAAATGAATTACCATTCCAACTAAGCCTTAGAAAATCCACACTCATAAATGATGGCATATCAATCTGACATTTCCAGGAAAAAAAAGGGTGTAAGTTTTAACTAATGCTGTACAAGTCTTTGTTTTTATAATGAACCCTTTTCATATCATTAATTTTGCCATTGTAAACTAGCTAAAAAATAGGACACATACTGATAGCATATTACACACACAATATGCTGCAAAGACTACAATCTAATCAAGATTTTACACATCGAATCAAGGCGAAATATTACAGCATATATGTTGAGGCTGCTATGTTTCATGTTTTAAGAAATCTTGCCAAGTCAACAGAATAAAAAATGCATTGCATTGTACATTATTACTACCATACATGGTATTATCCATGTACACCCCTAAATGCCGTAAGATTAAAAGCTGCCAATTTTCAAGAAGAAAAAAAACTTGCACTCTTTACATGAGCAAACCTGTATTGTGTTAGGTTAAAAAGTCTTAAACTTTCAAGAAAAAACATTCATACCATACCGATTTCCACATTGTAGCAGGATGGTGCATGAGACCAAATCCAGATAAAAGTGCTGATACAGCAATGATTGTGAATATTCGTATTCATCCAGGTCATTTCATTTTCAGGAAATTGAAACAACTGGACTGTTTTCTGGTTGTCTTAGAACATGTTTCATATCTCATCCTAGCAGGCTTCATCGCTTTATTGAAGACCTATAGGTTACCCCAAACCACAAATGGTATCATTCTTCTGAATGCAAAATGACAGCGGTTTTGATGCCTTGCAACGAGACCACTGTCCGTCAACAAGAGTCATTGGATGAAAACGTACTCGTTAATATTCCGTGTACCTGTAGTATTAAAAATGTTGTTGCGCTGCCTCAAGGCCAAAGGAGGCCATCTTTTTGTTGATTTTTTGTTGGAAGCAGAATTTTGAGTTTCTTTGGAATGGATGGAAAAATAGCATTGTAAGGGCAGTCTGTAAAGTACTGGACATTATTGTTATAGTTACGAATAATAAAAGGCATTATCTTACAAATACGTGATGTAAATTATGTGTTTATATAGGGATGGGCTCGGCGTTTTAGGGGAGTAGATTATAGCCATGTTTTCCTCTACTACAGTCGAACCCAACTTGCAGTTAAGGTTCTTTGCCCTTCCATAATCAGACATCCAAGGCACACTAATGACAAAGCAAATAAAGAGACTTTAATACTATTTACAAGCCTTCTGGGAAGTGAGTGGCTTCACAATACTGTGCATTGGTTCAATTAATTTTTTTTTTAATAAAAAGCAGACTTCTGCACATATTTGGTCCAGATTACGTTTTTGTCATACATCTGGTCAGGAAATGCGTGGTGGTATGTGCCCCCCCCCCCCCCCCCCCTGTACCGCTCATAAAGAATTGTAGACCCCACTCCATAATTTTAATTGCCCGTCCCTGTTCTATAATAACTACGTACGTATAAAGTTTTAAGTTTTATTTTCGTTTTCTTGACAATCGGGGTCCCCCGCACTGTATTTCCACTGCGCATGCGCAGTTACGACGTGACAGACAAAACTGTCCGGCAGGACTCCATTTTGAGGTCGATTACGGCTGTGCACAAACGGCGTTTATTGTGCTACAATTATCTAGAGGCAGGAGTAAGATATTCCACGGTTAGAAACGATGGCTGATCCATTAACCGAGAATGAGATTCCGGTAGGCGCTGAGGTTCGTAAGCTGTCGGACCTGCGAGTTATTGACTTGAAGGCCGAGCTGAAGAAACGAAACCTGGACACCGTCGGCAACAAGAGCGTGCTGTCGGACCGCCTGCATAAGGTCTCATTTTGGCATTTAATAAACACAAACATAGCCTTATCAGCTAAGAATATTCAGAAAGCATTTTAGTATACAACTTGATAGTATTTCAGTGTGCACAACTGCTCAAAATAACATCACCCTACGAAGCTATTTAACCAGTAGGCTAGTCTACGCCATCGTGCTAGCGAGGCTAAAGCTATTAGCTTGTGTTTAGAAGGGGGATCCGGTCTGAGTTAAAAGTGTCTTTGTGGCAGGTCGCAGTCTTGTGACGTGTCCTTTTTTTTTTCTTTTTTTTTAAACCCGATATACACAACGCAGGCTATCGAGGAGGAGGGAGGAAACCCTGACGCAATTGTTCTTTCAGTGGACACGGCGCCGAAAAAATCCACACCAAGACGGACTGCAAAAGGTATTGTATACCGACAATGCAAGACACATTACTGTATATTGTGTGTATCAACCTTTTCTTCCGGGAGAAATCATCTATGTAAATATATCACTATGCATAACAGCCAGGAGCAGAAGTGAGCACTGAATTCAGTACTCGGTACACTCCTTTCACCAACAACAGTAATCTAATCAGACTCGATGCCAGTTGTTTATACAGATATTCGAATTTTCAAGAAGTGCAAAAACAAACCTGAATGGAAATGCTAGAAAACGAAAAAATGCCTAAAATTTTGCAAAAACGTTACACTTGGAGGGGGTAGATTTTTCAGCACATCGAAAAAAGTAAGCCGCAAATTTTGGCTACCGAAACAGGTATTGCGAAAGTTTTGAGTGCACATGTCCAACACACTGAAAGTTTGAATATAAACCTTACAAACACACATATACACAGGCGGGGGTGCAAAAGTAGCTATAGAGTTATAAAAAGCAAACATGTACAATACATATGGTGTTTAGAAAATTACAGGAAAAAAATATACTCATTATATAATGTGTCACTAATTTCACTGATGTGATATATAGGCCTACCTACTTTTGCATCCCACTGTATATACTTAAATTGCATCTTAATAGACATGAGAAGGAAGGCCGTGTAAGGGATTGAAAAGAGAAAACGTTTCGGCCATGCAGAAATTTAGGCAAATAAATGTATAAAATTGGGCAGAAACACACACATAATGCACTAATATAAATGTTGTAAACATATATAGAGAAATTACATTTTAATAGCTATTTGAGAGGCTTGACAGATGCAGCTCACTTTGAAAAATGTTCAGGCATCATGCTGGCTAATTCCTAATAGTAGAATTGCCACAAGAGGGCTCCAGTACTTGATACCTTAAAATAAGGCTGGTATCGGCACGATAGCATTACCTGGTATTGGAACTTGTCTATCCCGAGATATTTTTGACTTTTTACCCACATTTCAGACTTCTCTCCTAACTTACATCCGTCTGATATTATTCATTCTCAGCCTTATATTGATTATTGTCTGCATTTTGTCCTCAGATGTAACACAAGGGCCTGACCACGAGGACGGCAATTTGGAAGATGAATCCCGTCACGATCATGTATGTTCCCGCCCCAGATGCACCCATCAACGTCAGAAGTTGCTCTTTCACACTGTGACTGTGAAGATGTAAATATGGCGCCTGTCTCCTCAGGACAAACATGAGAACATGCACGACATGGATATCCTTGACATGAATGTGCTGGACGAGGCTGACAATGACAATGGATTGCCAGAACAGGATGTGGGGGATCTGGAGAATTTAATTGACGGTGAGGAAGATGAGCACCTGGATGATGATGATGATGATGATGATGACGTAACAATTGACTCTGAAGATGAAGCAAGACAGGTGAGAAAATAAATTCACATAAGTAATAAGGAGTTCTGATCATCTAGGTAGTGACGTTGATTAATGCTAATCTCGTTCTTGTCAGTTGGATGACTCTGGGGGGATGGAAGAGGAAGATATGTTGTGCTCTTCAATTTATGTGGTACGTTTTTTTAAAAATTGTTTAACAAAAGTTTAAATGTGATTTAAATATGTATTTTACAAATTAAAAACATTTTAAAATAAGTCTTACCATTTGTGTTTCAGACTGCCAACACAGATGAACTATTAGCAGAAACAGGTAAAGTATAGAAAAGGTCAGAAAAAGGGTTTTCCGTAGCATTAGCTTGGAATGCAAACACGACCTTGAATTTCAACAAGAGCGAGAGAGACTGGAAGCCCAAAGGGGATTGCTGTCTCTGTGTTGGAATTTGGTTAACTGTTGTTGAAGTTGTAAAAAGTGGCCCGGTTACCATTTTGGCCAATTTTGAGGGTTGCCACTTTGACACACGTTGACAGCAATCGGCCTGTGAGTCAGGGCGAGGAGCTTTTGCAGGCTGCCTGCCGTGTTCCAGGTGGCCCGCTCGAAGACGACAGACGTGAAGATCCATCAAAGCCATCTTTTGACAAGTACTGTTGCAAGCTCTCATAAGGACATGAAACTGTTGGACTTGAATTGAAGTTTTGCTCCAAGGACACTGTAAAGCCAAGCCCAAGGACTGGTACAAGCACACCCATTGCGGCGACGCTAATCTTGCAGCTCTCTTCCATCATGGACTCTGATTTGGATCAGGTGATCATCTTGGCCGTTTCTCAACCTGCGAGGAAGAATTAGTCTGTGGTTATTGTACTACCTTTTGGGCTCCATTCCAGTCTCTCCATAGGGTCTACGTAAGCAACTATGCTAAGTTGTTCTAGGAGCACAGGCACGTGGTCATGACGTTCCTAATCCAGGCCTTGCCACTACCTCCTTAACCATTGCTGTGTTTCAGAAGTGATTAAACTCTGTGCCATTCTGTTCCTGTTAAACCTGTAGAACATGACAAAGTAGCTGGGTCTTGTTTATCTGAGCCGCTTATCGAAGACCGCCACCCGAGCCGCGAGACGAGCACCGATGAAGAACAGGCTGCCACCGCCGGCGGGGAAGACAATGTGTCCACCGACACGGGAGCCAAAGCCGACGCAGAAAGCGACCAGGATGCTCTTGAGACGGCCGCCGGCGGCGATGCGGAGAAGGCACCAGAAGAGACATTGGACAGTGAAAAGGGCTCGCAAGCTGTTAGTGTAAGCGAACAGGACGTTGGGGTTGAAACTGTTGGTTCGGAATTGGGTTCTAAGGGGGTTGTGGATGAGAAGACAGAAGAGAATGCGACTGCGGATTCATCCTCGGCAGTGAAAGAGTCGTCCTCTGTAGAGGGCGAAGATCAGAACAAGAGGTTTGTTGCTTTCTGTCTACTAGAACCCAAAATGGCTATCTCTCTTTCATTGGCTCTTTTGTGCTAGTAAGAATTGGATGCTCTTTTCAAGACGGTAAAACAATTCCATACATTTATCATATCGCACTCCCTGCACTTTTACACCTCATTAAATGAGTAACATGTTGGGGTTGTCTGGTTCAAGTCTTGTTTACTCACTGTTAAATACTCACAACGAGTTGATCGTTGCCACTTTTTGTCTAAAGACGCACAAGCGTGTCGAAAAAGCGCTTGCGGATTTCCTCACTTTTCCTCATTTGGATTTGTCTCTAGTTCTGAAGACAAAGATGGCAAGGATGAGGTAAAGGATGAAAAGGGTGAGTGCGTTAATTACAATCGGTTTTGCATGCTAGCAGTCGCATGGTCGTGATTTCATGTGTTTGGTGAGTTTAGCTGCTGCGACTCCTGCTACAGGCAGCAGGAATCTCTGGGTCAGCGGGCTTGCTTCCACTACCAGGGCCACGGATCTGAAGATGCTCTTCAGCAAACATGGAAAGGTCAGTATTATGGATTTGTTTTTAAAGCTGCTCTCTCTAAAAATGTGTCCAAAATATCTTTACAATAGCATTCACACCCCCCCTTTTTTCTTTCTTTTTTTTACCATTTATGTCTGAACCATCTAATTACTAGATTAACACCTTAGCTGCTCACAATGGGTACTCCTGCAAGCCTCTGGCCAATAGTTTTCAGACTGGATTCGGGTTCAAATTTCCCGTCCTCTGTCTGCGGATGTGACGCCATGTGCGCATTGTGTACTTGAAGGGTGTGTGCCGTTTCATTTTTCATCAACAGGTGGCAGTAGCGATTAGAATTTTCTGCGTTCAGTAGCTTTAGCGAACACAAGCAACAAATGAATCTGTATTCATTTCACACAAGTCATGCTATGCTAGAGCCACTTTCCTTATCCAGCCCCTTTTGTTGTGCAGGTCGTTGGCGCCAAGGTGGTCACCAACGCGAAGAGTCCCGGGGCCCACTGCTATGGCTTTGTCACTATGTCCTCCACGGAAGAGGCCGCCAAATGCGTCAGCCACCACCATCGAACTGAGCTGCACGGCAAGATGATCTCCGTCGAGCGGGTGAATGTTGCAATCCAGACACTCAAATTGTGCAATTTGATAACCTTCTTTCAACATGATCCTGTCTTTTATACGGCAGGCTAAAAATAAGCCAGCGGGCAAGAAGCCAGCCGACAAGTCAGGCGATGAGCGAAGACACTCTATCGACTCCAAGTAAGCTTGACTGCATTTTTCGTAAGCTCCACCCGCTAGACACTGACCAGGCGTATTCATTTAACAGCTTCTCCGATAATGGGTTAGTCGAATGGCGTCGTACTGCGCTGCATCATACTGAGATGAGTTTCTAATGTTTTGCTTAGCTTAAAAGGATGTTTTTAAAATGGGAGACCACACATAAGGGAACAAATGCCATACACAACTTGGTGTGTGTTCTAAGATGACATCATGTCACACACTTTGATCCAAGTACGAGTACCAAGACTGACCTATGGGAGGCAGCAGCGTGCTACAGTGTGAAAATACAAAGTAGTAGTGGTAGAAAAAGAAGCTAGGCTAAGTGTTAGCTAATCTGGTGACATGGATCTGCACTAACTTTTGCACTGGTAGCACAGGATTTGGTCGTACCCTTTTTTTTGAAGCGAGGAGCAGCATGACCATATCTGCTGACGTATCGTTGTCTTATTGTTTCATATGCTGTAAAGATTGACAGTAAAAATGTACCTAGTGAGTGAGTGTTCTATTACCCGGAGTTATGATAGCTGACAAAAGTTTCGTACCCTGCAGGTCTGGAAAGGAAGAGGGTGAAGGAAAGGATGGCAAAGGTGAGTGAAGGCCATTTCTACCCCCAGCTTCGTAGTCGTAATTTGCCACCAAGTCATGAGTCTTTGGTTATACAGGGGACGAGAGGACCGTGGTCATGGACAAGTCCAAGGGGGAGCCAGTCATCAGCGTCAAAGCCAA